>NC_136069.1:152282401-152997401 GCF_964261635.1 Lissotriton helveticus
TGGCCCTGAGGATGTTACCAAAGAATCTTGTATAAACTATGCTAACGTACATTCATATTTCTGTTTTAACATGATAGTGGTTAATTGGTGCTGCACCTTGATAATCTAAACGCAGGTGCTCATGTTTACAGTGACAGTCCTGAAACGCAAAAGACCAAACACCAAAGAGTTCCGGAGCAATGTAGAATAAACAGACACGCTTGAGATGAACTTATAAAGGCCAGAAATATTTATTCAAAGTGTCTGTGATCGAATATGTCACTGATGTTGTACTACTATCATAGGTCACTGATGGTGACTGTGATAAGGTGACACATGAGGTACACAGTTACATAATCAATGACATAATATGTGATTCAAATATATAACTTTCTGTTGAATGCAATAATGCAGTGTGTTTGAGAGTTACATTTTCATAGCTTTTAAGCAATGCGTACAACGAATTCTGCAAGCTTTGACTCTTCCTTGCCATCACTCCAGCCTTCGCAGAATTAGGTATACAGAGAACTAACTTGTTTGACATACAGTGCTCCCTTCCTCTCTTTTGCTGATTCTAACTGCAGTAAGCTAGCATGTGTTACTATTACCAAACTCAATGATATGCAGGGTCATGTTTACGAGCCTCTTTGAGTCGCTTTTGCACCAAGCGATGCAATTTAAACATGAAGGGCCTCATTTACACATTTTTGGAGTTCGGCAGCATCGCAAGACTTTCTGTTGTGCTGCCCTTCATGAAAAGAAAAGGCAGAAAAAGCACATTCTTGTAGTTTCTCCCTGCACTGGAGCTCGTAGGGCTGCTTGAGCCAATGCAGGCACCCTTTCACCATGGTGCAAGAGTATCTCAGTTGTAGAGATGATTAGTTTTGTGCGGCACACATAGAAAGAGGATGAGCTGTCCCTTCCTACACAAAAGAACTCTACTTACAAGTAGGCACACTTGCAGCATGGCGCAAGAGTGCCTTCATTGGCGCTAGGCAGACAAAAGGGCACCAGCATAGGGGAAAACGCAAGAATGTTCCGTATTGACTTAAATACAGTGTATTCCTACCCTTTACCCATCACACAGTGCAGCAAGTTGACTTGCTGTGAAGCACTGCATAACTTGGCCTTAAATATGGCCCTCAGTTTGTAGGGCTTTGAACTCATATCCTTTAGTAAACAGCAGGTGTCAGTAGCAAATGTTTATCATCCTACAGTCTTGGAAAGAATATGAATCCACTGACAATTGTTACCTGACAAGTTGGTATTTTGTTGCGTTATGATATGAACATTTAAAATAGTAACATGCTTAATACAATGCAAACCTGTTAAAAAGAAACTATCTCCAGAATATGATTTAAGAAATGAAACTACAATACAGAAACTCAGCACTGACATTTTATTGCTGTAGACTGAAAACTAGCTATAAAATACGCATTATGGACAAATTGCACGTAAGAAATATTATGTTAAATGTAAATTTATTAATTGATCCAAACACGCTCCAGCTAAACAAGGTGACCACGATATTACATTCAATCGCTAAATCGTCATGATGAGGCATCCGGGTAGTAAAAGTCCATATCTAAAAATAAGTTAAAAAATAATATTTAGCAGTCATCTAAATTTCCACATATCTGGTAGATCAAATATGAACGCATGATGCATATTTACGTAGTTTCTGTCAGTTATCAACATGCTTAGCAGAGTACTAAAGAAAAGAACATGGAATATGCATGACACACTAATTTGTCAGTAATCCGTGTGGGCAATTTACAGATTCAACATGGCATTGATGTCATCCTTCTGGGACTGGGCTCACACGTGGAAAGAAAAAGGGAAATGATGCACGCTAATATATATATATATATATATATATATATATATATATATATATATATATATATAAATATATATATATCGAATCTCCTTTCCCTCTGGTTCCCCACCGGCAGAAGTCACGGCACAGCAGCAGGTAAGCTTTTCACAGTTCTTTTATTTGTTTTTACACACCATTTGCAAAATTTCGTGCAAAATCGGACGGCCTACGCGTTTTGGCTTCACTAGCGTTCCACTAGACCATAGAGTCCTGATGTCTAGACCTTCTTTTTAAACTAAGTGAGCGTGCCCTTCTACCATTTCTACTGCTCCTCTAGACAGTCAACCTTATTTACACACTACGGCCAAAAGGTGAATGCCATTTTTTGAGTGGTAAAAACAAAATTCTTACTTCTTTCAAAACATGATCAAAATATTTACAGCGAAGTAAATATAAAATCAATCTCAATTATTGAAACACATTAATGTGATGTTGTTCAATGCAGCATATTATCCAATTTTTGTTCTAGTGGTTTTTTAACCTCTCCTTGTAAAGTACACAAATTTCACAAATTTCATTTTTCAAATTAAAGTAATTTCATATTGTGAGTTTTACCACTACATTTGGTATTTGTGCACTCCAAATTTACTAGATTATATACACTATGTACACTATCTACAATTAACTGTAACACTTTTCAGGTTCCATGGTTTCTAGATGATGTTATCACATCTAATGTAACTGTAAAGTACATTCAATTCAAATTCTATATCATGGATGTAGTCTTTAAATTTTTCATATGGTAGCATTTGTGTACGATCAATTATTCTTATTCTCTTCTTTCTATTGTATGAGTGCATTATTTACCAAACTCGCAGCTGCAACAATTCATTACCACTCAAGTTCTTGGGACTAGTTATATCACTTCTTCTCATCCTATTTACATCTATATACATGCAGTCAATTGGATCTGGGATCTCATATTTCATCTTGTTTTCTTCTTCTGATGGTTTAAGCTATTTACAAATGTACATATAGTTCTGCATCTTGGTTATGTCCATAAGGGTACTCCGTTCCCATTCCCAGAATCATTCTCGATTCTAGCTTACGTAATTGCATTGTGCGATCCCCCCCTCTTTGTGAAAATTTGCTGATTTTTATTCCTGAGTATGGCTACAGTCACTTTCATGATATTCCTCAAAGTGTTTGGCCATTGGATAATTGGGGTCCTTGTTCTTTATCGCGCGTAGGTGTTGGAGTATCCTGAGTTTTAATTTGTTGATGGTACTCCCTATGTACAATTTCCCACAGGGGCACACAAGTCTGTAAATCACGTACTTCGATTCACAAGTGATGTGTTCTGTGATTTTCTCAGACCTGTCATTTTGCAGTTTATACTCTGTAATATTAAGGCCATGTTCACAGGCCTTGCACTTCGTGCATTTCCAGAATCCAAGGGTATTCAGCCATGAAGTCTTCAGCAATGGTTGGATCTCCAGATGACTGTTAGTCAGGATATCCCGTAATGAAGATGTTCTTCTATATGTGACACTTGGAAACGCCGTTAGGTTCACTTTCAAGGTTTCATCTAATAATAGGATTTTCCAATGTTTTCTCAGTGCCTTCTTCAATTCAACACTTTGATTATTAAAATCCATGATTAGACGAATTTCATCCATTTTCTCTCCTGTTTCATGTACTACATTCTTAGTATGTTTAGCTGGTATTAGGAGGTCTTTCCTTTCCTTTAGATTCATTCTTGAAACCACCGTTTCAATCACTTCTTATGGGTATCCCCTTTCAAGAAAACGGTCACTCATTTTTTCAATTTCTTGTTTGAGGTCCTCTTCATGTGAGCAGTTCCTTTTGGCTCTTAACATCTGACCATATGGTATGCTCCACTTCAATTTGGCCGGGTGCCCACTATTGGCGTGGAGGATACTGTTGCAAGCAGTTGGTTTTCTGTGTATCTTGGTGCATAGTTGATTGTTTGATGTAAAAATTTCCACATCCAAGAATACCAGATTTGTTTCACTTATGGCAGATGTGAAGTGGAGATTGTACTCATTGGTTTCCAATGAGTCTATAAAGTTTTAGAGTTCCGCTTTGTTTCCGTCCCATACGACAAACAAGTCGTCAATGAAACAACACCATGCTATAATTTTTGTGTGTTTCTTCTTTTCCTGTTCTATAACCTCGTTCTCCCAGACAGCCATTAGGAGGTTTGCATATGTTGGGGCAAAAGATGTCCCCCATTGCGGTGCCCTGTTTCTGTAAATAAAGATTTCCCAGGAAAAGAAAGATGTTGTGGGTTAAACAATAGGTCAGCATGTCTAT
This sequence comes from Lissotriton helveticus, assembly GCF_964261635.1. NCBI lineage: Eukaryota > Metazoa > Chordata > Amphibia > Caudata > Salamandridae > Lissotriton > Lissotriton helveticus. The sequence goes on from NC_136069.1 coordinate 152,286,537, forward strand.
CAGCATTGCAGAATGTTCCAGGTGGCTGATTGATAGCGTCTCCAGAATCTTTCTGATGGCTTTTGTTCCGTCATCATGGCGTATTGAAGTATATATATATATATATATATTCACTTAAAAAACCATAGGTTTCAGGCCTTATATAGTTAGGAATTAGCATTTAAAAAACCTTGCAAATTCACTTAAAAAACCATAGGTTTCAGGCCTTATATAGTTAGGAATTAGCTTTTCAAAGGATTCAGATGCCAATTATTTTATTTGTGCTTCTCTGCCGCCATAACGTTTCGGCTCCAAGGAGCCTTGATCACATATATATATATGTAAAATTAAATATACAGGTTTAACAACTGGCATATCAAAGCAGTCTCCAGTTTTATGCTACAGATGACAAAGACATATATATGCACACGTGTAAGGAAAAGAAGCATGCCTCCTCCATTAGCCAATCATGCTTCCCCTTTTTCCTTTAACATATATATATATTGTATATATGTATATAAATATATAACTATATTCATGAAGAGTTTCCTGTAAGAGAACCCGGCCACATCCACCAATCACTGATGGTGCAGTCCAACGGGTACGGGTCCCATAGTAAATTAGCCAAAAGTAGTACCTCATGGGTCAGAAGGGCACAGAAAACAGCACTCAGAGATATTTTATTTTGGCAACGCCTTTCAACCTAAGCAGGTCTTTGTCACCATCAATTAATATACACACACTAGCAACATCTTTGACATCAGTAGCATGAAACTGGAGACTACTTTGATGTGCCAGATATCAAACCTGTCTCAGGCCCCCTAACTTGCTTTGATTTTTCCTGCATCTGCTGTCCCTGGTCCTCTGACACTTGGCCTTGGCCTGGGTATATAAATAATAACTCCCCTCAATAAGAGTCGGATCATGGTTTACCTGTTGATCTCATGGGAACTTGAACATACTTCCCTGCCTTGGATCTGATAGCTTCAGGCCTTCTATCCAGAGGAATAACTGAGTGTCAGCTCAGGCTCCATGGCAGGATAGCACATATAATCTCTGCCTCAACCTACAGCTTTTCCTGCCTAGAATTCTGACCTGGGTGTGTAATTGGTCATGGTGACTACCCACTGCCCTCTCTGAGAACATCAACCTTACAATGAATGAGAGACACACCCTCCTGGCCCAGCTAGGTGGGACTGTTTCAAACTAAGAATTCTTCCTAGTTAGTTGGTAAATACGTGTGTGTGTAGTTGTAAATATAGGTGACTTGCAATTCTGCAAGTGTTGCAAAGTGTAGTACTTGCAAAGTTTAAAAAGGTCTCTGCCACTGTAAATCATTCCTGGGGCAACAAAGGGACAGTAAGAGCAATGTTTGGTGGTAGAATTTTAAATTCTGACCCTTCATTGTTCCCTGTCTGCCCTTTAGTTCCCTGTCCCAGTTAGACATGGAATCCTTGGCGTGGTTTCCCCTCACTTTTTACCTTCTGACCTGTTTTGACTGTTTTTGCTGGCTTTAAGAATCTGGACACTTTACCACTGTTAACCAGTGCTAAAGCACATATGATTTTTACTTAAAACATGATAACATTGGTTTATCCACAATTGACATGTTTGATTTACTTATATGTCCCTTGTAAAGTGCACTACATGTCCCCAGGGCCTGTATATGAAATGGTACCGGTGGGCCTGCAGCACTGATTGTGCCACCCACTTGAGTAGCCTTTAAACCTTTAAAGTAGCCTTTAAATCTGTCTCAGGCCTGCCACTGCAGAGCCTGTGTGTGCAGTTTTAAATTGAGATATCAACCTGCCAAGAGAACCTATTTGCCAGGCCCAAACCTTCTTTTATTACGTATGGCCTCCCCTAAGGTAAGCCCTGGACAGCCCACAGGCTGGTTCAGTGTATTTAAAAAGTAGGCAATGTGCTTTTAAGTTTTAAATGTCCTGGTAGTGAAATACTTTTGCCTTATTACATCTTATAGGTAAAATTCCAAATGGGAAGAGATGGTACCCCCAAATTTGGTGTCTCTGGAATAACACTTTAAAAAATTAAACTTACAGTGAATTTGGCTTTTAAATTGCAATTCTGAAAATGCTACTTTTAGCAAAATGTTGGCATTTTCTTACTTTAACTATTTGGTGCCTTCTGCTTTTCTCTGGAATACACATCTTAGTTGAGTGTTTTAGATAGAATTAGGGTATCATCAGCGAACATAAGTATTGGGACCTTTTTGCCTGTAACAGAGGGTGTGTCGGTGGAAAACTCTGAGAAGTAATTAACCACGCCGTTTATAAACAGTAACAACACACTGGGGGCCAAAACGCACCCTTGTTGCACCCCTTTAGGAATTGGGAATTTGGTGGTGGTACTTCCTTGTGATCCCCAGTGAACCTGTGCATAGTTGGATTCGTGCAGTTTGACTACAAATTGTAAAAGCTCAGGGGTAACGCTAGGTCTTTCAATACAGCCCAGAGCTTGTTTCTCAGACTATATTGAATGCTGCTTTGAGATCTACAAAGGCAGCATAAATAGTTCCGCCCGCTAGTAGTACAACACACCAGTAAATTCAACACTGAGCAGCCTTGATACAAGATACATACAGCCCTGATGACAGACCAGTGACTCCAGTCTGGTCTAGAAACGCGTCGGCAGAATTGGTTGGGAGACATAAAGTATTACTGTTGCACTAAAGCTAGGACCGGCTGGTCCAGCACTAAAATATACAAGATATTTAATCATTTATCTTCCCAACCCCTAGTTTCTCTCATTCAGTGTTTGTTAGCTTCTTGTTGTTCGTAAATTGATATGTTTGTATTATTATTTTTTCAATAATGTCTGATGTGAGAATATTTTCTATTGTGTGTTCTAATGATTTCTAAATGTGTAAATAGTCTTTGCCCTTAATGTTTGCTAACATTAGTCCAGCCTTGTAAATATTTGTAAATATTTGCAATCAATGTCTTTTTTTCTGTCAGCAATTTTTTCAAATTATAGAAAATACAAAAGGATTGACACAAAATAATGGTGTCCAGGGAAGCGATAATAAAGTGTTTCTTACCCTATATCAAAAAATTGTATTGAGTAACTGTGGTTTGGGCATTTTGTGTTGTTTACTAATGTTATTAGGTCTAGCCCTCACCACATAAAGGACCTAACCCCTTTTGTTCCCGATTTTCATAATTGGCAGCTTCCACAACCAAAAAGAAAAAAATGTGCACAAATGAACTGAAAGAGTGAAAAGGTAAAACACGCACCACGAATAGTATTCTTGTGCACACCAATCCTGACCCCCTACTGTCAAAGCAAAAAATGTCCACTCTTTTTGCTTTCACAAACTAAAAACGAGCTAAACAATCACTGGCACATCCATCAATTTTAATCACTGCTGTGTGTTTGCTCAATTTAAAAACAAGACCTACTGTCGTACTCCATCAGTTCTTATGGAAAGCCAAACTGTAACCCACGTGCAGTGGCTGCCATTAAGTAGTGTTAGGGGAGGGCTTGACTGATAGGAGGTGGGAAAACGGCGCTGGAAGGGGAGGGGCGGGCCGCAAGGGACGAGCAACGTCAAGAGCACAGAAGGGAAAAAAGGCACAACAGAGTAGATAGAAGAGAAAATGAAAAACATCAAAAAGTGGAGAAAAACAAAAATAGATAGAAAAGGGAGGAGGAAAAAAGTGCAGGGAGCAAAAGTCAGAAAACAGTGGAAGAGAGCAGCAGCAGAGATGCTCCCTGGACCACCAGGGTTCAGGGTCTCGAACTCAGGGCGTGGCAGGGTCAGGGGCAACAGCCTCGAAATAGGTAGATAACACTTTGTACTACAACTGAAAGCATCCTTGAGTCAGACATACATTCTGAGAAGTTTTCTTTTCTCAAAACATTTCCAACTTTGCATGTGTGACGTACTGTACATCACTCATGCAAAGTGGGAAAGGTGCTAAAGTATGTCTAAGCACATTTTATACTTACAGCCTACATTTACAGTAGAAAATCTATGCTACACATCACACACATACCCTTCCTGTACTGTGGACGGGAGACTACAACGGCCTGTGGCAGCCTAAAGTGTGCCAGTGCAGGAGGAGAGAGCAATAGTACCATTACTCAATAAAACTGTGCTTCACACTGTCTTTAATGCAACACAATACCACAACTTTTGCTCCTGTGCTGCATTGAGTTAAAACTAGCTTACACAACATTGAAGGCGTGACAAACTGAAAACTAGTCCATTAAACTGATGCCAAATAAATGATACATTACCATATTATTTTTGGTGATAGAAACAGAATGGAACTTCAGGGATACTTGAATCGAAGCAGCATCCTCTTTTATGACATTCCTGTGAGCTGATGGTTGGGAAGCCACAGTCCTTTCTCTCCTTTGGTTTCACCAAACATTTATGCAAATCTGAAAAAAGAAAAGTATGCATACATGTTACATTATGTCATTTTTACCATCTCTGTGCAATTACACTGCTCATTATTAAACACAGAATGCTTGTATTTATCACATCAGTTCTAGAAACATCTGCAAACAAAACAAAACTACGTAACAGATCACTAAACATTTTTGTATAGCACTATTACATATACTTTGTGGGACGTAAGGTGGTGCTTGGCGCTAATCACTTTTCCCACTGTGTTATGAAAGTAGATTTGTCGACAAGAATATTGCTTCATCTTTGTTATATTCTATTTCAGCGTTTAGTGTTGTATTATTTTTACTTTGTGCTTTGCACTGCATTACTGCATTTTGTTATCATTGTGTTGTCCTCTGGGTGTTGTGTTGCATTCTGTTTTGACTATTTTTTGAGTTATGCCCTGTGTTTATATTGTAGCGTTATTTTACTTTGGGTGACACTATTGTATTCCGTGATGTGCTTTAGAGCTATCAACACAATGTTGCTACATTTCGAGACAAAAACTGGGCATTCTTTTAAAGTTCAAGTAATAAACACCATTTACACTGTCTTATGTGTTAAAATGCCTCTCATTCTGATCTTCAACTATTTAAGACACCAGATGGCCCAAAACTGTGGCAGAGACCCTGGGGTTGTTAGTGTGACCTATTAGGGACATCTGCCCAACACTGGCAGATTGTCCTTATGGCCGTCCCCACTATTTAGAATGTCTACACATGTACTCACCCTAAACAGGGTACACTGGGCATCCCAATTTTTTGGTGGGCTTCCCCATCAGGCAAACTCTAAGGGGGACATTCACAAGGACTTATCTCCGATTTTTCCCCACCTTAACGCATCAAAAGTGGAGATAGATTTAACACCCCATACACAAGCTGGTGCAAACTGCAGACATCGCCAGTATTCCCACGATAACTGCCGCAAAATGTATCTTCACGGTGGACACCACCAATTAACCCTAATGAGAGGCGTTCCCGTGCAAAAACACACGGAAAAAAACGCAACACCACTTTCACAACAAACTGCCATTTCCGCGATGTGAGTCAAATCCACGCGATAAGCCGCAGTAGCAGCAGGTATTTAATACCTGCCTCCTGCAGGTGTAAAGCCGGACGACTTCCTGCATTAGGCAACGGAGCCTCGCACACAGCCACACCCGAAGAACAAACAGCACTTAGTTTTGCCATTCACATCAGTCCAGGGCCTCTTGTGCTCTTACATTGTCCTCCTCTGCCATGCGACAGGATTCACATGGTCAGTGGTGGTGTGCCATCTTTGCCTCTTTTTTGCCAATGACAGGTTGGAGGTAACGTACAGTTGGTGGTGGTGTTCTGGCTCATCCCTTGCGATAATCTGCTGTTCCTGGTGACTGTACCCCATCTTCCTCTGTCTCTTCTCATTGGCCTTCCATGGCCCCAGTATTCCTAGGTGTTCCTCCGTGGGTATTGTAGGGTTCATGTTGTCCTCTGCAGTGGGTCAGGGTGTTTCCGTGGTACTCCTCAATTGATGTCATTTTTTTGGAGGCATTTCCGTCTGCTGTTCTTGTGCTTTTCCCCGCATTTCGCGTGGGTATTGCTGGCCTCTCACTGGTTGTCACTTTTTTCTTATCGCATTTGGGCACATCGCGTCTTTTTATGCGTTGTGGTTTGTGTTTTTATCTCTGTCGCAGTGGTTGTAACGTGGACATTGGCCACGGTTTCGGCAGACTATCGCATGCTACCACCTTGTTGTGAATTCCACGTTACCACAGGTTTTTTTTCCCGTGATGGGCAGCGATGTTTAAAGGTGCGTTAGCATTTTTTGGTGATGTTTAGCACACGTTCTTGTGAATATACCCCTAAATATCTTCCTATGCCTTCAATTAGAACTTTCAGTACTCATTGCATGTGATACAGCGTAAAGTCTTCTTCATGCATTGTTTATAATAATTACAACTACACGACAAAAAGAAATAGCAAAGCTACTTAGCAACTAAAGTTAAAACATTGCCGGTAATGTTAGACATGTTCTGTGGCATATGTTTTGCTTCTAGAAGTTCTTTTAAAATTAGGGAGCACCTACTCAAGGTGATTTGAAAAGCACAATAACTTTTACTCTGCTGTCAGTAAGTCCTGTATGACAATTTCCTTTACAATAATTGGGTTGTGAATAATTCTGGATGGAAAATTGAATAGGGCATAATGGTGTGACTCAATACACAACCATAAAATGTAAATAATTCAGTGCCAAATTAAAAAGTTAATTTTTTTTTTCCATGCAAACAGCTCACACAGCCAGTCTGTCCACCTTGTTTCTGGTCTGTGGGAAGAACTGAGAATTGGCTAAGAGAGAAGGGTGTGTCTTGCCAACACTTAGGGGCCCATTAGGATGGCGGGCGGATCGCCTCCGCTAGGCTGGCATTAGCCACTGCCAGCCTGGCGGGGGCGATCCGCCTGCCATCTTTGCTCTGAAAACCCCCCGCCATATTAGGATGGCGGGGGGACCGCGGCGGACGGTAAGAGCGTATAAAAGCGTATAATAAGGTATAATATGGTGGCGGTGTCTATAAGACACCGCCAGCCATAGTGTGATGGGCCAATTTGAATGCCTTACGGAAAGGCATGCGGAGAATCCCTACGGGGGCCCGTTGCGGGCCCCCAGGGACTCTGGGGGGTGGGGGGTGCACATGGGGGGTACCTATGGTACCCCCCGCATTTCAAAGTGCAACATGGCAGGCACCGCGCGGTGATGATCAGCAGCAAGCTCACCGCCATATTCAACACGTCCGTCACCATAGTCGCCGTCCCCAAAAGAATGAAACACACAGAAGTCACTCCCTATTCAAAAATCTGTCTGCTGACCCCAACAAACTCAAGAACTACTACCCCATCTCTCTCCTGCCTTTTTCCACCAAAGTTCTCGAGGAGAACATCAACCACCAACTCACAGAACATCTGGGCAAAAATCTGCTTTTGTGTTCAACAAGAGGGAGAGAGAGAGGTGGGGGCAATTTCCACTACTCAAGAGTGGGAGGTCCAGCACAGACCGTTGCCCCAATCAAGTATTCAAAACAAGGAGTGCTGTGCCGTTCCTCATAGGGGGACGTAGAAGTCACACTGTGTCTGGGTGCCACTGGGTCTCACTGAGATCTACTGAGGGGCATCCATTTGTTGGATGTAATACCCTCACACACCCTTTCAGGTGTCATGCTTCATCATATGGGCTGCTCCTTGTCGAGTCGGCGGTGCAATACCCAACGGGCTCACCTCAAAGAGGGGCACTTTACCGGAGAACTTTTATCCAACAGCCGTTTGGTGAAGTGCGGGTGTGGGGTCAGAAGTGTGTAGACTTGATGGTGAGTTAAAATAAGGCTGGGAGTACCTGAATGCAATTTTATTCTGGGGGTCTCCTGCCTTAATTAAAAGGAAGATAACCGACACTCAATGGAATATAATGTTCCCTATTAGTGTGTGTATTTAACGGTCAACATGTTTCTCGCGTAAGTGTTTAATAACTTGCGATTCTTCAGGACCATACAGCAAAGAGCGATAACTGTCTACAATAAAGGATCTATCGCAGTATCCAGAAGGTTTACAAAAGGTGTCCCAAAAAGAAGGTGCTTGATGTGTTAAAATACCTGTGTTAAGCTGGATCTACCTAGAATAAGGAGACACAAGGCACACAAAACAGGTCTGGGTTTAAAACACAAATCACTGTAGTGACTTCAAACATCATTTAGGACTATGCCGTTGATTGTGTAATTCATGTTTCCAACACATTAAAAGAGTATAAAAACCATGGTGAAAAAATATACTCCAGTGAGCAAAGGTGGACTGCATGCCCCTGTGGATAATTAATGTAATTTGCAAAAAACATCATGGTGTTGAAAACATCGGACTCACCTAAAATGTCTAGTGTCCAGGCAACAACAGTACCCGGCGGTCAGCACATCAGGCTTTTGCTTCCATCTATTTTATGGCTGTGCTTGGAGGGATGGTAAGGGTTGTTAGAGAAAAGGAGGGAACCATTCCCTATCTAGTTGAGAGACATTTGTCAAGAATACCATAGGCTCAGGACGGTTTTGTTTAAGGTGACTAATGGAGTGTCTCTCCAGTAAAAATAGTAGCTTAACGTGTGCGGACTATAGGGATTCGCCAGTAAGGGTTTCAGCTACTGTGTAATGGCTATTGTGAAACTTGTTCAGTTAAATAATGATGTGCGCTAGTGTCCAATTGAAATTGACTGGCTCGCTGTAAAAATTGTTCTAAATAGATCACCTGTACATTCAGGGCTACAATGAGACCGCCCTCATGTCAGGGCCTCCTGAATCCTTTAGAATGTGCCCAAAGGGTTGATGCGCCCCCACTAATTAACCAACTCGTTTAATAATAGTCGTGTGAGCTGTTGGTCAATGTTGCCCCACATCTGATTGTGTGTGGTCATGGTGGGGTCTTAAGGCTAAACGCCGCGTTGGTACTAAAACTTACGCCATCTCATGCCCGCGGTGTATATCGTGGTTTGTAATGGCTGAGATAACAAATGCGGCCAAACGTCCTAGTCATGATGGCCCCTGGGATTTTCTAGGTTAGCATCCCCGGTGACGGAGATGAACTATGCATTTGCCGCTAGATAAGTCATATCTAAAACAGCTACTTGCTAATCATTTTAAGTTAAGGATCCCATAAAAAAATCTGCTTTCACATTTGTGAATCTTGGTACCCTTTTCCAGACCAAAGTGCTTCTCATTTATTCCATTGATGGCCCCTTTTCCTTTCCAGGATGGGAGATACATGTTGCTCCCCAAAACTGAACTTGGCACTTCAGTAAACCCAATTACTGTCTTTCAACGTGTCTACTGTATTGATGAAATAATACTTAGACTGCCTTCATCCTTTATCATGCAATTCATTTTTTGGGCGAACTTGTTTTCAAATTAAATATCAAAGTGATCCACGTTTCCCAAATAAATTCTGGCATAGGATTCATTTGCAGCCCCTGAACAGTTTACTGCTCTACATTCTATAAAAGAAGATGAAACTGTTCTGTGTTACTCAGTAAATATGGATGAACAATGAGAATGGTTATGAGGCCATATCTTTCACCAAACTCTAGCATTCCACAATCAACATAGAAACTGAACTTATATTCTGTAACAGTATTTGTCATGGATGATTCAGCTCCTGGACATTGCTTGAACCTTACCTCCGCAACCAGACTGGACCAGACAAATATTTTCAATGGTCTGGCTGGGTCCAGTTTTAGCTAAATGACATAACATGCAGCATCACAAAAACAGTGAGTTTGATGCCATTATAATAGAATGCAAAGATACCAGTGACATCAGCTCCATCCACATGTCATGCTCTCATTGAAGCCTAGATGGCAACAATTAAATTATAGCTATGAATTAGATTAAAAGCAAGCCCAAATAGGAGGTAGTGTTAGTGCAGGTGGTGGTAGACAGAGATGAAACATCTATCAGAAAGAATATTTTTGAAGATAAATCACTAATTCTCCTAAGTAACATCCACACATGAGAGTTGAGGATATAAATACTGCAGTCAAATGTAAAGGATAGGAGAACTGTCCTTCGAAGTTAGGTCTGCTCTCTCTTAGTCAAATCAAACCAATATTGTTTGGTTAAAGAATGCTCATGGGACAAAGTAGCTGCCTCGCATATCTTCTGTAATGTCATAGCTCTTAACAAAGTCAGTGCTGTTTCAAAGTGTACTAACATACCGCCAGCCCGGTGGGGGCAATCCGTCCACCATCCTCCCTGAAATGACCCCCTGCCACATTAGGATGGCTGGGGGGTCCGCGGTGGATGGGAAGACTGTCCGGCGCTTTTCCGTTGCGTCGCCTTGCGACCGTGGCGGAAAAGGTCTAATATGGTGGCGGTGTCTATCAGACACCGTCGGCCATATTAGGTTGGGCTTTGGGGAATGCCTTTCCGTGGCGGCAATGCCGCCACGGAAAGGCATACGGTCTTTGCTTTGGGGGCCCTTTGCGTGCCCCCAGGGTGAAGGGGGGCTGGGGTTGCACATGGGGGTACCTATGGTACCCCCCTGCGTTTCAAAGTACAACATGGCAGGCACCGCGCGGTGCCTGTCATGTTGTGCTTTGAAACGCACAACATGCATTTTTAGCATTGCGCCGGACGGTGTTTTCAGCACCGCCCGCCGCAATGTTAAAAATGCGGGATGCACCCCCCACTGTGGCGGGTGCATCCTAATTCGGCGCACGGGACCTCCGCCATTATGACGGAAGTCCCTTGCCACGACAGGATGGTGGACGGACAAAGTTCGTCCGCCATCCTAATCGGTCCCTTAGTACACAATGAAACTTTTCAGAGGCAGTTTGCTAGCAGGCTTATAAAGTGATTAACCATAAGGGAAGACCAATTGTAGATAGATTGCTTTTTAATGCCCCTTCCCAATGTATTGTCATAGCCAATTAAAAGGCCATAAATGCATGTTGAAGAATGAAGCTTGATCAGGATAAAGAATGCAAATAGAGTTTGCAGCTAAGTATTATTTAATGGCATTTATATTGAGACACTTCATTGCTAGAGAACCATAAGTCGTAGGATCTAAAGGTCTGGCAGAATCTGATCTAAGCACTGAGAATACTATATAGATAGAAAAAAATACTATCTGCTAGAGTCATCCACCCTCATAGAAGGGTATCTAGCTGCCAACAAAATATCCATTACCTATAAAGAAAGTTCATATGAGGAGAGAGCTACAATTTCCAAGAGCCTTGGTAACTGAAGGTCTCTGTGACAATAGAATCTCTATTGCTGGAAGGATGTGAGGGGTTTCAGAACTGGTTTGCAGTAGGTCAGTGCACCACAGCCTCCTGACCCAAGCCAGGGATATCAGAATGACAGGAGTAATGTGGACCCACAACTTCTGAAGAGCTCCCTGAGCAAATGATGATGTTAGCAGAAAAACATAATGTAGTTTGTACATCCACAGAGGATGTAGGGAACAGAGTATTTAGTACATCCCATTCTGTCTCCTAATGGACTGGCCAATCCTTGGCTTACCCAAATGAGAACCCAATAACCCACTACTTCTTAGCCTAAGTCTCAGTCATGTCCATTAGACAGGAGCCAGGTCGTCCTCATCCATACATGCCTTCGCAGAACCAGAAAGAAGTCCAATAACCTAGCCAAAGAACCAGCCACATTCAGATTAGTCTACATGCCCTGCTCTGACAGAGCCATTACATCCTGCATCAACTCCTTGAATCTTTTCTTGTATGATTTAGGAAGATTCATGGTAACAAAGATACGATTTCCCGTTAATGTGCGAGTATATCTGGCTAACAAACATATCATACTTGAAGTCTTCAATGCAAGTCTAGCCAAAGCAATTATTCAGTCATATTAAACACTGGAACTGTAAGAGTCAGTGCTTAGATTGCCTTTGTTAATGGCTACACTGTTGGGCTAAACGTTTTTGATGAATCTGCAAAGAATGCCACCCACAACTGTGACAGCTCTGAAAAAGTAATTGAGTATTTAGGTCAAACTGGGGCCTGGTTTGGGTCAGTCCCTGTAGTGTAGGGCAGCCACACCTTTTAAGGTCCCCCCATTCAGTCAGGGCACCCCACCACATTCTACAGGTCTGAGCCTCATCATTTTACATTATGCCACTAGGTGTAGCAGAGAATTCAGCGGTGAATATTGCTAACATTCACTCTGGAAATCAGCTTGCTGAGCTGAGAGCCAGGTGGAGAAAAACTAATTTGCGCAATCAGTTTTGAAGACAACAATGAGTGTTCCTTCATTCTCATGAGTTTTTTGTGAAAGGAGGTGTGAAGAATGTGATCTCCATAAAAGAGGCATGAAATCTCTCAAGTAGCCCAAGTTAGACAGTGATTTAGGGCATGATTCACAAGGTCTAGAACTTGAAAATCCTGAAGAGTATATCCTGAACAAAGTAGAATACCTTGACAAACATGAAGAAAAGACTAAAACTGTTAGCTTTGAATCCTGTGTCAATGAAGGCGCAAACAAAAAGGAACTGATGTCATTGGCACTTAAGCCTCATGTTATAATGGCGCTTATGTCCAATATGGTGCCCGTAGAATGCTTCATACAGTATCATTTGTAGGGGTGGGCGGAATTTGCGTAGTTGTGCTACGCAAAGCTCCGCGAAACAGTAAAAAGTTTCTGCAAGCACGTGGAATTGCTTGGTCCGCCCGTTCCCAGTGTTTTTTTCCTGTTCGCGAACTCTGTTTGCGTGCTCGGGGAGAAATATCTTGCGAACAATCATTTTGAAAGCCGCGGATCGTGGAATTTTTGGAAATTCCGCGTTCTCCGCAGAACGCGGAATTACATACATTTTGCAAATTCCTCAAGCGGAATGGAATTTACCGTCCTGGCCTAGTCATTTGGCATTGGTGACCACTTATTGAAAGCATTTTGCAGATCCATTTAGGCACCTAAGGATAAGGCTCATATCAAGTATGTAAGAAGTTAGGGAAATGTAGATGTGTTGTAGGGGTCGACCATTTCCTTAAGGAAGTCAAGGTAGGTTAATACTCTTGGGTACCTTCACAATATCTGCATATGTTAATTTGTTGTAACAAAAGTCTAAGAAGCAGTGGTCATATGACCTGAGTAAAGGTATTGACATTATGTAATTACCATGAGCCTTGGAGTGGTAGCACCAGATCACTTCAGGAATGCTTGAGTCGAAGCAGCAGCCCTTGGAGAGACACTCCTTTTCTGGGATACCCTGATAGCCACATTCTGTCCGCTCTTTAGGTCTAAGGCCACATTGTCGTTTATCTATTTAGTGCAGAGAAATCATAGCATGTGTCAGCATCATTAGGAACACACCAACAGCCTATAGTGACACCTGCTGTAAGTTAGTATCAATTTAACTTTACACCAAAACTCCTGGTGTTATAAACATGGCGTTCTCATGTTGTCGCAAGAAGAAGGATACAAAAAACACCAATTGCATAGGATAATGATTGTAGTGACACCAGGAAGCTGATTTAGTAACATCCACTGAAGCCAAAATGTGAACGTCTTTCTTCTATTGTTATCAACTATATCCACAGGACTGAAAAATGTGAAACAAAACAGTTGTGTTAGTAATTGCTCATTGATATGTAATTTCTTAAGGAAACTTTAGAGCTTATAAATACTGTTTTCACTTAGGTACTGATTTACAAAGACATTTTCCATACTTAAGACTTTTTTATAAACAGGCATAGAAAAGCAATTCTTAGACTGCCATGAGTCAGGGAAAAATTGTTGTAAGAAATCACTTGGCATGGCACACCCGCCATTTTTGCCTTTAATGTTTTGTTGTAAGCACAAATTTCCAGTCTTATATCCATGGATGTCAATTCACGAAATTGACTGTGCTAGCACAAGTGACATTACACATCCTTTTCCCCATGATGACATCACAGATTTGGCTCTTAGACCCTCAACAGGCTGTGCTGCGTTACACTGCATCAGGTAGGCGTTACATTGGTGGAGCATGGGTGTTCATGCATTCACCCATGTATTTTGATGCAAATACAGTTTTACTAAAAGCATGAAACCTGGATTGAGTGCCTATGTGAGGCTGGTTTAACCCCTTCACTGCTGGCCCGATTCCCCTGCTGTACTGGGGGGAGGGGGGCACGCACAGCGCCCCAGTGCTCATGATGAGCTCAGCTCGTCATGAGCGACGGTTCTCGTGTGCTCATGACGAGCTGAGCTCGTCAGGCGACGCCCGTTTCAATAGAACGAGCAGCACAGTAGGGGAATTATCCCCGCGTGTGAGCGTTCTAATGGCCGTGACGAGCCCAGCTCGTCATGAGCACACGAGAACCGTGGCTCATGGCGAGCTGAGCTCGCCAGGAGCGTGGGAGGGGTTAACAAAGAAAAATATCGTCATTACTGCTTGTTACTTGCTCTTTCCATGTGTTCTGTGTTCTGCCTCACTCATAGAAAGAGGAACATACCTCTAAGGATTGTTTTTGTGCAGGAAGGTATAATTGTATGCACAATAACAATCCTGCTTATAAAACAAACACTCTTGCACCTTTGCACAAGGGATTCTGTGTTCGCGCTAGGATGAAATGCACAAGCACTGTGAGAGAGTAGAAGTGCACTATATAGTAGTAGATATGGCACCATTTTGCTCTTTCCTTTTCATACAAGACAATGCAGCACGGTGCCTTGTTGCGGTGTGTAAACGTTAGCAAATCCATGCCCACTTGCCAGTTTTGGTGTGCAAAAGGCCCACTTTGCAATGATAAACTCCCAAGGACTAGTGGAATTTTGTACGTGTAAGGCAAATTTGGCATAGAAGTTAAAGTGTAAAACAAAGTTTTTTTGTTAACACCTGAAAAAATTAGTGGCGTGAAATGTAGTTTAGAGTGTAGGGCGAGTCCCATGATCGTGGTCACCTGCAATTAAAACCCACATATATCAATACCTCAGACTAGAAACACATGCTTATCACATATTTCTTTTATTTGATATTAGACCCAGATGTTTTAATCAAAGACATTGGAACTGTACTGAGGTCACAATGGGAGTGCATTAAATCTGAGAGTAGAACTGGTTTCTCAAATTGGCCCTGATTTTTAGGTTCCATGTATCAACCTAGTTTGCGTTCGCAAACGGTGCACATCGCCACAATTAGACCGTTTGTGAATGCAAAATATCCTTTCAAGATGTATGAAAGGCTTTGGCAGTGCATTTTAGGTAAGTCTCTACCTTTTAGGATTACCTAAAATTGCAACTACATACAAGAAATCACAATTAGCGATTGTCCAAGTACATGTACCAAGCATTTTCTAAATGGAAATGGTGCATTTAGGAAATGTTATTACAATTGACTCTAAGTGAATGGTAACTATGCTCAATTTAAAAAATGCACAAAAAATGCTTTTTTTAAAGAGCCATTTAGTGCACATATGTGCACATTTGTTTTTGGAGTGCTTCTCGGGGGCTTTAGGTCCGCTGGCACCCTTTGGTTTTGCAGTACCTTATTTGCGATTATCAATTAGGTAATCGCAAATAGCTAATGCAAAACCATTCATAACTAGATGGCCATATAGGTAGTCTAACAGTATATCGTATAATCCCTCTGAAGTCCACACCGACTCATACCTTCTTTATTCCTAAAGAATCCCAGAAGGGAGGGCATAGAGTCTGTGTAATCCTTCTTCAGTTTTAAAAAGAGTATGGCAAATTTTGGAGAAGACTAATAAAAAAGGGGATGTAGAATTGGCCTCTCATGTGTCAAGGAGTTCTCCAACTGAGGGCTTTCCTCTTAAACATCGAAGATCCCGATCTCTTGATTCTAAATCACCCATCATTATTAATTCTTTCTAAGAGTGGGCTAGTGAATATTCCGTATTATTATTCTTGATCTTCATTACATCTACCATCACCTTCAGATGTTTCCTTATTGTTTGAGCCCAGTTTAGATCACTTGGGATGATCTCATCTCAACATTGGTTGGCTTTCTTAGGTTGTGCGGATGTTAGTGATTTGCTCCAAAACATTAATGTTACTGTAATCATAGACCAGGATTGGAGCTCCGCCTCCACTCAGTTAGCAGATGCCATCGTATGTTTGGTTAAAGATAGTAGTTTTTTTACCTGTTTTCTGCCAATCTAAACTTTTGTCTAAGCTAAGCACTTCTGTTCTGTGTAGAATGTTAGGAGGGATTAGTGTTTCTAAGATACTATAAACAGTTGGAGGGAAGGCCCTCCAAAGTCTTGTTTGAAGTTACGTAAAGCTTTAATGGTTGATAATGCTTTTGCTTTCAATGTCTCTATTTGGGTGGACCAGCTCAGGGAATTAGTGAAGAGCATCCCTACATACCTAAATTCAATGGTTTCCTCAATTTTGGACTGCCCAATATATCATATGAAGCTATTCTCCTTCTCGGTACAAAAGGGGGTGGTGATGGACGGAGCATCAGAACCAATCAAACACTCACACCCAGTCAAAAGATCTGGGTTTGATCCATCACCGTTCTTTAGCCCACTCTGCCACCCCAGTTCAGACATGGCTATATGCAAATCAGTCTGACCCTGTGCCTCATGTGAACAGTCCAGCCCGAACTGCCAAGCCATGCCTTCCCTGGACCGGAAACAAGCTTCCGAGGACCGGTTTCTGGCATTCCAGCCGTCTTCAGCCCGCCTTGCTTGAATCCAGTGGCAAAGTGAGCAAGGGACTCACGTCTGAGCATACCCTGCCACACTTATGGCAGCCAAAGCGGTACAAAAGGGGGTGGTGATGGACAGAGCATCAGAACAAATCAAACACTCACACCCAGTCAAAAAATCTGGGTTTGATCCATCCCCGTTCTTTAGCCCACTCTGCCACCCCAGTTCAGACATGGCTATATGCAAATCAGTCTGACCCTGTGCCTCATGGGAACAGTCCAGCCCGAACTGCCAAGCCATGCCTTCCCTGGACCCGAAACCAGCTTCCGAAGACCGGTTTCTGGCATTCCAGTCTTCTTCAGCCCGGCTTGCTTGAATCCAGTGGCAAAGTGAGCAAGGGACTCACGTCTGAGCGTACCCTGCCACACTTATGGCAGCCAAAGCGGTAAAAAAGGGGGTGGTGATGGACGGAGCGTCAGAACCAATCAAACACTCACACCCAGTCAAAAGATCTGGGTTTGATCCATGACCGTTCTTTAGCCCACTCTGCCACCCCAGTTCAGACATGGCTATATGCAAATCAGTCTGACCCTGTGCCTCATGGGAACAGTCCAGCCCGAACTGCCAAGCCATGCCTTCCCTGGACCGGAAACAAGCTTCCGAGGACCGGTTTCTGGCATTCCAGCCGTCTTCAGCCCGGCTTGCTTGAATCCAGTGGCAAAGTGAGCAAAGGGACTCACATCTGAGCATACCCTGCCACACTTATGGCGGCCAAAGCGGTACAAAAGGGGGTGGTGATGGACGGAGCATCAGAAGCAATCAAACACTCACACCCAGTCAAAAGATCTGGGTTTGATCCATCACCATTCTTTAGCCCACTCTGCCACCCCAGTTCAGACATGGCTACTTGCAAATCAGTCTGACCCTGTGCCTCATGGGAACAGTCCAGCTGAACTGCCAAGCCATGCCTTCCCTGGACCCGAAACAAGCTTCCGAGGACTGGTTTCTGGCATTCCAGCCTTCTTCAGCACGGCTTGCTTGAATCCAGTGGCAAAGTGAGCAAGGGACTCACGTCTGAGCATACCCTGCCACACTTATGGTGGCCAAAGAGGTACTGGATGTGAGTGTTTGATTGGTTCAGATGCTCCGTCCATCACCACCCCCTTTTGTACCGCAATTCTCCTTCTCACCAAAGTCTATAATTTTAGTTTTATCTGAATTAATTATTAAGTTATTTTTATTGCAGTACTTTTCAAACTCCACCAGTTTCCTTTATAAGCCAACTCTATCCCCAATAGAGTATCCACGTTTTCTAGTGTGACCCACAACATCTATTGTTCTATCAAGTTAAAGACAGAAAAAGTAGAATAGAACCTACAGTTTCTAAGGATTTATGCGAAATAGTCCGTAGGCTAAAGAAGAGATTGATAGTAGAGTGCGCAGGCTTAGAGTCACCCTGTCCTAATGGACTCAGATTCAACTCTTCATAACATTGTGTAAAAGCCTGTAGCACTAATTTGGTATAAATGTTTGCACTCACATCAATTAAACAATTTAACTAGCATCGCCCTTTCCAATTCTTACGGTAAGTCTGTGCAGGTGTACATTGTTTAAGCACATCTGCATAGAACTTCACACACTAGTTTATGTTAGTCTTTAATATGAGTGCTGGCCTATTATCCGGTCCAGCGGATCTAGTTAATTTTGTTTGCATGATATTATCTCTAATTGCAGATTCTGAGAATAAGGCGAGCAATTCTATGCCAGTGGTAGACATCTTCTTAATGCTAACATTATCTTTACCTGCATATACTAACATTAAATAATCTACCGAACCCTATGTAGATACCATACTTCGTGTTCTTGCCTCTCGGCCATGAACCTCTATGCACACCAATTTCCAAAATTTCTTAACGACGTTGGGCGAAATTTCCACCATCATTTTATCCCAATTCTTTGGGTATGCTGAAAATGTATTACTTTTTAGCCTAGCTTTACGTTTAATACAGAATTTTTGGTGGGAACAACCATCCATGTATGATATATTAGCCAATTTAATTTTGACTAACTTGCATTTTGCCATTCCAGGTATTGGCCATGAAACCAGGGGGGCTTTTTGTTTTATTTGTGGACACTCACAGTGAAAGCTTTCAGGATGAAAAATTCCCATTATCTTTCAAACAATTGACCATGGCAATGGTTATTTGCTCATAATCTACGATTGGATTGCCACTTGTTGAGGTCAAACTATCAAGATAATATAATCTTGCAAATCAGATAGTTGCTTAAGTAAATTGTGCAAATTTCGCCCACGTCTTGCATTTATAGTTACTCAGAGTACTCACAATTGCTATATTGAAATGGGGTTTGGGGGAAGGATGGACTATGCCGGCTTTACCTGGTTGACCTGACCCTGTGTTCAGAGGGTGTGGGCTTATCTGGCATCATTAGATGTGTGTTGTCTTTGGTGCTTCTCCTTACCAATCATCAAGTTGCCATCTATCTCACCTTGTTCCTTGGTGTAGTAGCACCAGATGACCTCAGGGATCTTTGAGTCAAAGCAGCAGCCCCTTGAGTTACACTCCTTGGCGCTGATCCCCTTGTAGCCACAGTCTCTTCTTTGTGCTGGTTTCAGCACACACTGGTTTTTATCTGTTGCAAACAGGTTATATGAAATGTTAGGCGAACATTGTCAAATGCACATGATCACTTTAAAAGCATTGCCATTGCCACTTGTTGGCCTATTGGCAGTGTATAGATGTGAGTGATGATGTTATGGAGGTGCATTAGTTTCCAAAAAGTTTGTCTGCATCCCTCAAGACTGGTGGTCAGCAATCTCAAAAGGGTGTTTACCATAATGCACTGCAAGAGGACTGGTGCAGCATGTTAAGTGTGCATTTTACATCAATGAAGTGTACAAAATGCCCCTTGGTGCATGAGGGAGTCAATGGGTTGGCTTCTGCTTTGTTTGGTTTGTGAAAGCAGCTATTAAAAGCCTCACGTGAGGACCCATAATTAAAAGGAATGTTTTTCCTAGATGAGTGACAGAACCATGCAATGAATGGGTGAGCTGCGCACCATGCTTGATTGCTTAAACAATTGAAATGTGAACACAATTCATTTATTGAACGGCATCTAGAATAAAGCATTGGGGAGGACTGATGCACTTGGGTGCCACAAATTGAAATAACTGTTTCTTGTGAATATTGTTGTATTTCACATTTGAAAGTCATACTCAATGGGCCATATTTATGGTCAAGTCATGCAGTGCAATGTAGCAAGTCACCTTGCTGCACTGGACTGCATGACAGGGAAAGGGTAGGCATATTCCTGCCATTTCATCTGCTCAGGTGCCCTTTTGGTACTAAGGGGCTCATTAGGATGGCGGACGAACTTGCGTCCGTCCGCCACCCTAGAGGAGGAGGGAACGTCCGCAGGGGCCGCGGCGGTCCCTCTAGTGCAATTAGGTTGTGACCGCCAGGGGGGGCGGTCACATCCTCTATCTTTAAAGATTGCGGCGGGTGCAGCTTCACGCTGCACCCGCCGCAATGTTAAAAATGCATGCACCGCATTTGCGTGCACAAAGCGGCAGGCACCGCGCGGTGCCTGCTGCTTTGTTCACGCATATGCAGGGGGGTACCATAGGTACCTCCCATGTGCACCCCCCACCCCCCTTCACCCAGGGGGCCCGCAACGGGCCCCCGAAGTGAAGGTCCTTATGCTTTTCCACGGCGGAAAAGCCGCCGCAGAAAAGCATACATTTTACACCATCCTAATATGGCTGGCGGTGTCTGATAGACACCGCCAGCCATGTTAGAGCTTTTCCGCCGCGGTTGTAAGCCAACCGCGGCGGAAAAGCGGCGGACTGAAACCAGGACCCACCAGCCATCCTAATTTGGCGATGGGTCTTTGGTGGGTCCGCAGAGAATTTTCCGCATCCGCCGGGCCGGCGGTGGCTTCCGCCGGCCCGGAGGATGCGGAAAATCCTCCATCCTAATGAGCCCCTTAGTGCCAATGCGCCTGCATGGTAAGGAGGATTTATTTGTGCAGGAAAGGACACCTTCCTGCACAAAAACAATCCCCTGTGCTTTTTTCTCCTTCTACGTGTGCTACAGAATGCAGCACACTTACAAAGAGTTAAAAACGAGGAGAAATAAACATATTTCTCCTCTTTACGCCTCACCTGGTTAGGTGTAGGTTTTTGGCACATACCACTTCTAGTAAATCTGGGACTGCATTAGAATCCATGGATGTTGCGTGAGAATACCCACACAAGCCACATGGAAACAGCTCCCTGGCACAGAGTAACAAGAAGTAGCCATTTTTGCACTGCATTGCATTACTCATGATTTATGAAGCCACTGAGGCCACAAAAGAGGGCTTTGCATTGCTTCATACATCTCATTTTTGATTTGCAGTGCTCTTGCACTACTTTGTGTGGTGCAAGAGTGATGCTAAGGGGCCCGTAAACATGCCCCGAAATCTCTTTTATTGCATGCTTCTTCTCAAATTCTTTACACCTGGGGAGGATTTGGATGTGATGGGACAAAAATGCTGAGGGGATGACTCTTTTTGAAGAAGACTTTTGAAATTCCACAGCAGTCTGCAAATTCCACTGCTAAGGACTAGATAAAGCACACATGGGCTTAGAAGACTTAAGTCAATGCTCATCCCGTGCCCTGTCCCTCTTATGGGCAGAGGTAACACACCTAAACACCCAGGACACTGATAACTGATGCTCCTTCTTTCATCCTGTGCTCATTTGTAGTGCTTCGAAGAGAACTATTAAAATAACATCAAGTAAATACATACATTTATGTTGCCGTGTACCGAGCTTTAACTACCATTATCTGCTCTATCAACGTTTGCTCTTCTGGTTGTATTTATTTACAGTTTTACATAGCGGGAACTCGACCCGAAGAGATTGGAGCACTTTTCGTGAGCACCAGTTGCATTACACAAGGACCCATTTATTTTGTGGTTGGTAGGGAAGATTAAATGATTTGCCCAGATTCACAGGATGTTGAGCCAATACTGAGAATCGAACAAGACTCCCCAGCTCCAAAGTCGGCAGCTCTGGACTTTACAATGAACCCTGTCCCAATTTATCCATTTTGTGGCAGTATTTGATTTTCCTTGTGGCACAAACCCATTCAATATAGCATGCTGAGAAATCTGGACTTTTCAGAATAAAACCTACAATGTTCAAGTCTGACAGCTGCAGATTCCTTGAAGATGTGTGATAAAAGACATTACTCCAGCATCTACTACAATTGGTCACACATGTTATCATTGCATAGCATAATGCTCTCTCTGCAGCCTGAAGCAAACTTTTTAAAATGTCTTTTTATGAGCCTCTTGACTCTTGTAGGGCTCAAGAGAACCTGTGTAAGTCATTAGATATTCCACCCATTATATTGGTCTATCCCCTTCCTTATCAGGAGGTGCCAGAATGGCTGGCTGCCCATGATCAGTGAATAGCAGAGTGAGTGTCTTAATTCTGACTTAGGTCTGACTTACTCTTGAATTCCATCAACCAAGGTTTGTTGGTATTGGTAAATTTGGCCCTGATTTCTTATGGCACAAGTTTGACCCAAGGCCTTCACAACAATGCTCTTTTAATGCAAATGTCATAGGGCACTGACTGGATAGTAAGCATCTAAAAATTAAGTGTTTTACTGTCAACAAGAGAAAAGCAGCAGAAGCAACCTTTCAGACACCCCCTGAGGGTAAGCTGCTTACCTTGTGACCGGGAGTAGTAGCACCAGTTAGTTCCAGGGATGCTGGAATCAAAACAGCAGCTGCGCCTGTGGCACTCTTCAGAGCTGATGCCCTTGTAGCCACAGTCTGTCCTGTCCTTGGGCTCCAGGGAGCACTCCTTCTTATCTGCTCAAACAAAGCAAAATGCAGCATCAGTTACCTGCAAGTGGAAAGCGTGTTTTACTGAATTGTCGATGAAGCAATAAGAGTCATTAGCACTGACATAAACTGTCTCTTCAACTGACAATGACTTGGAGCAGCCGGTCAACCTCCACCACTCCCTAAGGCACAGATGCGCAGAGAGAAATCAGTAGACATCGTTAAGTGTGCCAAGATTGGACTTTAATTAGGAGACACTACTGGGCTTATTTATTTGATTTTGGTATAGGGCAGAGCAGCAAGGAACTGTGCTGTTGTGCCCTACACCAAAGTGAAGGGGCAGAATGCATTGTATTTAAGCAATACGCTTCATTCCTGCCCTTTCTCTCTGCACTGGCGCCGTTTCAGCAGCCTAGTGACAAAGCAGGCACCCTTTCACCATATGCAAAGGTGCCTCCGTTGGATGCAGGATTGTTTTTGTGCAGGAAGGACTATTCTAAGCACAAATAGTAAGAGGAAAAAATTATGAGAAATAAACACATTTCTCCTCGTTACGCCTCACCTGAGGAGGCGTACGGACTTGGCGCTTCACCAGGTTTACATCACTTTGTAAATCTGGAGCAGCATTAAATTCCATGGGTGTTGAGTGGGGAAACCCACTGCAATTTCCACGGAACGCCTCCTGGGTGCAGAGTAAGGCAATACAGCAATTTGCTCATGATTCATGAGGCCTGGGTGGCTTTGCGAGGCTTCATAAATTGAAGTACTGTTTACTTTTTATAGTGACCGTTCCTGGCCCTTACTTTATCCCCCCCAGCTGCAATTGTAGACTCTTAGGAGGCTAGGGGTGAGAGAGAACATGGTTATTTACCTAACATCGTTAAGGATTACAGTTACTTCTGGTGGAATATACAGCTTAAAGACAGTTTCTCCTGATCATTCTCCTCAATGGACAGGTGATAGTGACATACGAAAGGAACCAATTTCATTGTATTGTGTTAAAACGATGTAAGATGGCTTAGACATGACTTGTAGTTAGATATAGAAGATGTATTCATGTAGTAATCCATCAGGCTCTGAGATACAAGATGATATGTAGATCCTTAGTAAAGCCTGATAATGCTTAGAAATGCCCCACCAGGAGCAAGGTCCTCTCTGCTCAGCCCATCACACCAATTGATGCTCAGCTACATACAAACCAACCCCAACATTCCAAATGACCTCACCACAGGCTGAGCAGACAGGCAGAGAACCACAGTGGGGAGACTGCATTAGTAAATAGCACATTAAAACATATCTCCCCTTTTAATAATCAAAACATTCAAACGAAACAGAAGAAGATAAAATCACGAAATAGAAGAAGATTAAATACAGGAGTCTGGAATGGAAAAACAAAAGCGCAAGTCAGGAAAGAGAAAACACAAGTCAGAAATAGAAGCAGATAAAATACAGAAAATATAGAAGTCAGGAAAAGAAGAATGCATTAAAACAATATATAACCCATCCTTCAAGTCAGGAAAAGAAGAATGCATTAAAACAATATATAACACATCCTTCCCCCACACTAGTCAGGATAAGAAGAATGCATTAAAACAATATATAACACATCCTTCTCCCTTAATAACAATCATAAACACAAAAATGCATCCAGATGGTAAACACACTTTTGACAGGGAGAAGAAGAGGACGCACCACCAAACCATTGTAATACATCCTTAAATTCTTCTCCTAAAAAATGATCAAAACAAAAAATTTTAGCAAAAAAAAACAAAACCGCACCAATTTCCTAAAGTGCTGCACAAATCTCAAAAACCAAGGGTAAAATACAATAGCAAAACTGATAGGGAAAGTTACACACAGCAGAAGTAACCCCCCAGGTGTGTACCCGTCACACACAGTCTAAGTAATGTGTATGTAACACAAGACAAAACTTGAAAAACTAGGGTATCCCTTAACCCAAAACAAAACTAGGGTATCCTTTTAACCCAAAACACACCCGAATCATACAATGAGTATGAATAAACTCAGAGAATCCAAAAACAAAGGGTATAAACAAAACTGAAGAGAGAAGTTACACTACACTAGAGGTAACTCTCCACGTGTGTACCCGTCACACACAGTCTATGTAGTCTAAAAAAACATACGACAAAGCAACCAAAAAGCTAGGGTATCCCTTAACCCCACATAAGTATTTGTCAGAACACACACAGCCTATATAACATGAATACATAACCAGGCAAATCAAAAACTTAGGGTAACCTTAGACCGAAAGAAAAAGCAAGGTATCTTTTAACCCATGACACATTCGCTAAACTATAGGAATCCCAAACAGTCCTAAAAATAAACGTGCAAAACAAACTAAGCAGAAAGTGACCTCTTGAAGTTACACACCACCCTTTGAAAGGTACAACCCAACATGCACACAACAAAACTGTGTAGATAACTATTAAAAAAAAAAAATGCTTTTGCCCAGTGAACACAAGAATTGCACGACCACAACAGACTGGACTTAGAACATTAAAGCCAAAACAATTGCAAATGAAAAAAAAATCAAATCATTGCGGCAATGTTAGACTACACATATCAACTTTCTTCCAAGCGCCGGAGCTCGAACTTTGCCCCCGATGGAGAAAAGGAACACAACAAAATAAACTGAAATAAATAAAGTAGTCACCGCCGATCATACTTGTATGGAGGGAGTTGTTTACTGTAGTTCGCTGAGATCACTGCAAACAACACAATGCAAAAATCCATGTATTCCCAAGACAAATATGTGGCTGGCAAAGTAAACCAAAGTTATGAATCGAAAGTGAGTCCATCACATCAAGGCCGTGGCTCCATGAAGAAGAATTAAGGCGGGAAGTCCAGACGCCATATCTCGATTCATTCTAGCAGACTCATTTTAGCAGACTGAACATGACGGAACCATGACAACCAGAAGATGGAGGTACGTAAACGACGGCGCGTCGGGTGGCTCTCAGCACGTCGCTGCATGCAGGCAGAACAGGAATCACAATGCGCTGTCCAGAATGTTGGAGAAGATTCAACTCTCCGTGATGCATGTAAGATTGCGCGTGCTGTGCACGACACGCGCTTCATTTTTAAACTCCATCCTGACAGTTAAACAGAGAGTTGATTAAATGCGCTTCAAATTTAGATTAATATACAATTTCACATTACTGTATGCCAAGTGTCAATTGCTGCCAAAAATAAAAACTGAAATAACGTGGTGCAAACAGACCCATCAAAATGAGGAAAACAGTACAAATCACCCAGAACACGTCGTTGTCCCCCCGCAGTAATGTCTTTGAGTAATACGGTGGAAAACAAGCTTAATTCCTCTCAGCTGCTGTCTGCCAAAACGTACTTCTTCAAGACAGCTCCAGATCAAACACAAGGAAGAAACTTTGCCGTTTTTCTTTTAAAACAGCCGGGACCTCCAACACTGCTGCTATATCGTGACACTTCAAATCCTTAGGGTTACTCATACAAAAATAAACAGCAGTGTCTCTCTTATTGCAGTTGTAAGTTAGGTTACTCTCTCTAGAATAGCTGTGATCAAAATTTAGCTACCAAAAGAATTCACAGCACAGCTCAATCACGACTTAAGAATTCATGTCAAGACTGTCCAAAAACTGTATTTAAATAGTCTTAAACTGGGAAGAAACTGACACCTTTCGTTGAGGGCGACCGTTGACAGGGTCACTGGTGGGGCATATGGGGTGCCTAGTTCCATCCATTCCACTTACTTGAAGTCTTTAAGTCTTTAAGTTCCAAATCTTTAAATCCTTTTTAAAAGCACTTCTTCATCTACTTCAGATTCAAAAGTCAAATCTTTCCAAGGTAGCTCATATGGGTTCTTTTTAAATCGTCGCCAGTGTTAAAACGATGTAAGATGGCTTAGACATGACTTGTAGTTAGATATAGAAGATTTATTCATGTAGTAATCCATCAGGCTCTGAGATACAAGATGATATGTAGATCCTTAGTAAAGCCTGATAATGCTTAGAAATGCCCCACCAGGAGCAAGGTCCTCTCTGCTCAGCCCATCACACCAATTGATGCTCAGCTACATACAAACCAACCCCAACATTCCAAATGACCTCACCACAGGCTGAGCAGACAGGCAGAGAACCACAGTGGGGAGACTGCATTAGTAAATAGCACATTAAAACATATCTCCCCTTTTAATAATCAAAACATTCAAACGAAACAGAAGAAGATAAAATCACGAAATAGAAGAAGATTAAATACAGGAGTCTGGAATGGAAAAACAAAAGCGCAAGTCAGGAAAGAGAAAACACAAGTCAGAAATAGAAGCAGATAAAATACAGAAAATATAGAAGTCAGGAAAAGAAGAATGCATTAAAACAATATATAACCCATCCTTCAAGTCAGGAAAAGAAGAATGCATTAAAACAATATATAACACATCCTTCCCCCACACTAGTCAGGATAAGAAGAATGCATTAAAACAATATATAACACATCCTTCTCCCTTAATAACAATCATAAACACAAAAATGCATCCAGATGGTAAACACACTTTTGACAGGGAGAAGAAGAGGACGCACCACCAAACCATTGTAATACATCCTTAAATTCTTCTCCTAAAAAATGATCAAAACAAAAAATTTTAGCAAAAAAAACCAAAACCGCACCAATTTCCTAAAGTGCTGCACAAATCTCAAAAACCAAGGGTAAAATACAATAGCAAAACTGATAGGGAAAGTTACACACAGCAGAAGTAACCCCCCAGGTGTGTACCCGTCACACACAGTCTAAGTAATGTGTATGTAACACAAGACAAAACTTGAAAAACTAGGGTATCCCTTAACCCAAAACAAAACTAGGGTATCCTTTTAACCCAAAACACACCCGAATCATACAATGAGTATGAATAAACTCAGAGAATCCAAAAACAAAGGGTATAAACAAAACTGAAGAGAGAAGTTACACTACACTAGAGGTAACTCTCCACGTGTGTACCCGTCACACACAGTCTATGTAGTCTAAAAAAACATACGACAAAGCAACCAAAAAGCTAGGGTATCCCTTAACCCCACATAAGTATTTGTCAGAACACACACAGCCTATATAACATGAATACATAACCAGGCAAATCAAAAACTTAGGGTAACCTTAGACCGAAAGAAAAAGCAAGGTATCTTTTAACCCATGACACATTCGCTAAACTATAGGAATCCCAAACAGTCCTAAAAATAAACGTGCAAAACAAACTAAGCAGAAAGTGACCTCTTGAAGTTACACACCACCCTTTGAAAGGTACAACCCAACATGCACACAACAAAACTGTGTAGATAACTATTAAAAAAAAAAAATGCTTTTGCCCAGTGAACACAAGAATTGCACGACCACAACAGACTGGACTTAGAACATTAAAGCCAAAACAATTGCAAATGAAAAAAAAATCAAATCATTGCGGCAATGTTAGACTACACATATCAACTTTCTTCCAAGCACCGGAGCTCGAACTTTGCCCCCGATGGAGAAAAGGAACACAACAAAATAAACTGAAATAAATAAAGTAGTCACCGCCGATCATACTTGTATGGAGGGAGTTGTTTACTGTAGTTCGCTGAGATCACTGCAAACAACACAATGCAAAAATCCATGTATTCCCAAGACAAATATGTGGCTGGCAAAGTAAACCAAAGTTATGAATCGAAAGTGAGTCCATCACATCAAGGCCGTGGCTCCATGAAGAAGAATTAAGGCGGGAAGTCCAGACGCCATATCTCGATTCATTCTAGCAGACTCATTTTAGCAGACTGAACATGACGGAACCATGACAACCAGAAGATGGAGGTACGTAAACGACGGCGCGTCGGGTGGCTCTCAGCACGTCGCTGCATGCAGGCAGAACAGGAATCACAATGCGCTGTCCAGAATGTTGGAGAAGATTCAACTCTCCGTGATGCATGTAAGATTGCGCGTGCTGTGCACGACACGCGCTTCATTTTTAAACTCCATCCTGACAGTTAAACAGAGAGTTGATTAAATGCGCTTCAAATTTAGATTAATATACAATTTCACATTACTGTATGCCAAGTGTCAATTGCTGCCAAAAATAAAAACTGAAATAACGTGGTGCAAACAGACCCATCAAAATGAGGAAAACAGTACAAATCACCCAGAACACGTCGTTGTCCCCCCGCAGTAATGTCTTTGAGTAATACGGTGGAAAACAAGCTTAATTCCTCTCAGCTGCTGTCTGCCAAAACGTACTTCTTCAAGACAGCTCCAGATCAAACACAAGGAAGAAACTTTGCCGTTTTTCTTTTAAAACAGCCGGGACCTCCAACACTGCTGCTATATCGTGACACTTCAAATCCTTAGGGTTACTCATACAAAAATAAACAGCAGTGTCTCTCTTATTGCAGTTGTAAGTTAGGTTACTCTCTCTAGAATAGCTGTGATCAAAATTTAGCTACCAAAAGAATTCACAGCACAGCTCAATCAAGACTTAAGAATTCATGTCAAGACTGTCCAAAAACTGTATTTAAATAGTCTTAAACTGGGAAGAAACTGACACCTTTCGTTGAGGGCGACCGTTGACAGGGTCACTGGTGGGGCATATGGGGTGCCTAGTTCCATCCATTCCACTTACTTGAAGTCTTTAAGTCTTTAAGTTCCAAATCTTTAAATCCTTTTTAAAAGCACTTCTTCATCTACTTCAGATTCAAAAGTCAAATCTTTCCAAGGTAGCTCATATGGGTTCTTTTTAAATCGTCGCCAGTGTTAAAACGATGTAAGATGGCTTAGACATGACTTGTAGTTAGATATAGAAGATTTATTCATGTAGTAATCCATCAGGCTCTGAGATACAAGATGATATGTAGATCCTTAGTAAAGCCTGATAATGCTTAGAAATGCCCCACCAGGAGCAAGGTCCTCTCTGCTCAGCCCATCACACCAACTGATGCTCAGCTACATACAAACCAACCCCAACATTCCAAATGACCTCACCACAGGCTGAGCAGACAGGCAGAGAACCACAGTGGGGAGACTGCATTAGTAAATAGCACATTACAACATATTGCTAAAATTAATGCAGAGACAAGAGTGAAACCGGAAAGCGATGGAGCCTTGGGTCTAGCAAATCCTCTAGTATAACAATTGTTAGTCGCTCTGGTGACATTATTAGCAGTCTACAAATTTTAAATTCAATGCAGTTGTGAACTTTGTTCTATTTTTCTCAAGCTTCTAAGCTGCTTGAAATCAAGGTCGCGCCAACATAACTGCAATGGTATTGTCTTCCATTTTGAATTGTCACTGCCTTTGTTCTAACAGAGAATTGTGAGCTTACACAGTCTTTGGGAATTATATATACCTAACCAACGACAACCTAGCTGTCCTAGACTGCCATGTATACAGTGTTACAATTCTTGTCACCTGAATAGACGTCACACTCTTATTTCATTACTGGGTCTTACACAAGATAAAGAAGAGCCAAGTCAAGGAGCACCAATGTCCGGGTAGGTACTACGATGCTCTTGGTCTGGGCCATTGACATGCTCAGCCTTCATAGAAGAGAACTCCATCCTAGACTCCTCCCAATCGCGATTCCACAGCAACCACAGCACCGAAAACGCCCTCCTCACCACCACCAACGACATTCCCATGCTACTGGACCAAGGACACACCGCAGCCCTCATACTTCTAGACCTCTCCCCAGCTTTAGACACCGTCTCACACAGCACCCTCGCAGCCAGACTACACGACGTGGGAATAAAAGGAGCCGCCCTCAACAGGATCCAATCCTTTCTCTCTGACAGAACCCATAGGATCCGACTCCCCCCCTTTCCTCTCCAAACCCATGGAAATCAGCTGCGTAGTACCCCAGGGATCATCACTCAGCCCCACGCTCTTCAACATCTACATGGCCTCCTCGCCGCCATCTACAGACAGCAGGGACTACACATCGTATCCTAAGCCGACGACTCTCAGCTAATCCTCTCGCTCATGAAGAATAACGAAGACGCCAGACTCTGTTTCCAGGAAGGAATGAAGAACGTAGCAGCCCAAATGAAGGACAGCTGCCTGAAGCTTAATTCAGAAAACCGAGGTCCTCATCCTTGAACCGTACACTACCGCCTGGGACAACACCTGGTGGCCCCCACCCTCTGGAGCCCACCCACCCCAACAGACCATGCTCGGAACCTCGGCATCATCCTGAACTCCTCTCCCTCCATGAACTGCCAGGTCAATGCCATTGCCTCACCAGTTACAACTGCCTCTGCATCCTCCCGAATACCTTCAAATGGATCCCCCTGCCTGCAGAAAGACTGTCACCCACACACTCATCACCAGCAGACTGGACTACAGCAACGCCCTCTACGCCGGAATCAACAAAATTCTTCTACACAAACTCCAAACCATACAGAACACTGCAGTCAGACTCGTCCTTGGGACACCGTACCACGAGCACATGACCCAGCATGCTAGGAGGCCTCCACTGGCTCCACATCGAATAGAGGGTCACCTTCAAACTTCTCACACACGCCTACAAATCCCTCAACAACATCGGACCAAAATACCTCAGCGAGGACTATCCTTCCACGTACCCATGAGGAACCTCCGCTCAGCCGACCTCTCCCTGGCAGAGGTTCCCCGCATCCGCAGAAGCAGAACTGGTGGGTGGGCTTTCTCCTACATCGCAGCAAAGGCCTGGAATGAGCTCCCTGTCAACATCAGATGCTCCCCAACTCTGCAAGCGTTCAGGAAGAACTTCAAGACCTTGCTCTTCGACTGACCCGTAGCCGCCGCCCTCCCTCCCCCAGCACCCTTAGACCCTCAAGGGTGAGTAGTGTGCTTTAGAAACCCCCCTGATTGATTGATTGAGGGTAAGATAAGTTAAAAGAGATTTGTGTGCTGACAGATCTGGTAGCAGAGCTTATGATTCTGATTGGATATGCTCAACATTAAATTAACCCATTTGGCTATAGAACTAATGGGTCTACTTTTGTGGTTCAGGCAGTATCATGCAGAGATTCAAATTCACCCTGCCCAACCCGGTCCTAGTTGCTAACAACAAGGTAGCGGTAACCCGAAGAAGGAAGACATGAGTATCAATATATTGATTTATGCGCATACACTGGGCAAATGAGAAGTGAGGTTTAAGGCAATAAATGTTGGGATTTGTAGTAGGTACAATGTGGTGGAATAAAGATGACAGATTTTTTATTGAATTACTATGTGGCTCAAATACCTGGACGGCAGTTATTGCATTTAAGTTGAAGAAAGTTGCATTAATTACATTTGTTGAATTGTTGAACTGTCTGCTAAGTTGATGCGCTATCAGCTATACCAAAATAGGTATGTAACATTTCTATTGTGCAAGTGTATTAATTGAGCTCAGTGGCAGTTCATTGCTTTGGTGCACAAGAGTAACTACGCTGCTGAGTACAGCAAAGCCTGCAGGGCGATTGTCTGCTGGTGTGTGGAAGCAAGTAGTCTTCTTAGTACTGTAGAACTTTTCTGATTATGTGAATCAGAATAAATGTTAATCATGGTGAAAAGAGTTCAGACGAGCTTGGCAGTATTCATTTGGTGTCGTGCAG
The DNA here is from genome assembly GCF_964261635.1 of Lissotriton helveticus. Taxonomy (NCBI): domain Eukaryota; kingdom Metazoa; phylum Chordata; class Amphibia; order Caudata; family Salamandridae; genus Lissotriton; species Lissotriton helveticus. The sequence goes on from NC_136069.1 coordinate 152,318,496, forward strand.
GGATTGGCTCACAGAAACTAAAGTCGCACTGCAATAAGGTGACCTCTGGCCACAACATGCTAGTATTGGTAGGCAGATCGTTAACGCAATTGTACAGAAGCTGTGTGAAATTGTGACAAGGAGTGACTGAAAACACTATCAGAATAGGAAATCCTTTTTTGAAAAGAGAGATGTAACTAATGAAGAGCACTTCCCACTAGAAGGTACTCCAACTAGGAAAATGGCAGCAAAAAAGGGCTATAGACGTGCCTTTGGCACAAATAGATGTTCAAGGATGGGGAATTATGACTACCATTGAGCTGGACCTTCCACATTTCCAGAATCAAAAATGTTATGCGGAGAATGCATGACATGAGACTTCAGCCTAGACCCAGACAGTCTGAGGCCCTGAATATTTTGGTACTAGTTGCAAATGAGGAAAAAAGGAAGAAGTTTGCATTAAAAATCCAAAACAAGGTTTATTCGTGGATAAATGCCCAGGATGTTGAGAGGCAAAAGAAGTAGAGGGAGGGAGTGACTGAAACAATTAGAGCTTACTCACTGATAGAAGGCAAGGTAATAGAAAAGGAAAAACCTACTGAGAAAAAGAAATGTAAGGACGAGGCAGAAGTATAGAGAGAGGCGAAAGATGCCTTCATATATGAGATCCTTAGATTAAGATCACCCCATAAGATGAAACAACCGCACCAAGTGCTATAGCACAAGCAGTTGAAACTGAACAATTACTGTGAACACTCCAGAAGTAAGAACTCCCCTAAATTGCTAAGAGTCCACATTTTCACCTCTTGCTCAGACCTAGACACCCATAGCAATGGGTATTTCAGGCTCATCGGTAACACCGAATGATTCCCTTAATGCGGCCAAAGAGTCAGACCCTTCCGAGCATTCCTCAGGATCTCACAGAAAAGCCCAATGTGATAGTGTCAGGCCCACCCCATAGAGAGGCTTTCACAACCCCTGTGGTGGGAGGTCACACAACCACTGTAACTCCACCAGTTAACCTACAAAGTGAGGTACAGACCCCGCGATGACTAAGAGCCAAATCGCCACCTGAACGTCACTTTTAGCAACGTTCTAATGGTGATATGTTCTTCTCCACAGTTACAAAGCAACCTTACACCACCTCAGCACCCATTGCTTTTGACGCTGCTCAAGATTTACAAGGAGGAGTAAATCTGTGGCAGCGCTAAAAACTAACACTGTGCAAGAGCAAGAGTTAGAATGGTGCACAAGGAGAAATGCTTTTATTTCTCCTTGTTTTTGCTTTTTCTATGTGTGATGCATTCTGCACCGCACATAGAAGTAACACATAGAAAGAGAAAAAAGCCATTGATGGATGTTTATGTGCAAGATGGTGTCCCTTCCTGCACACAAACAATCACTAAATATGATGATTTGATACTTCTATATGTGCTGCTTCTACTCGTTGCACGTTAGTGGTTTCCTTCATGGGTGCAACGTATGAGTGTCATGTATGCAAAAGCTCATTTCTAAGTGTTATTATCTTTTTACTATTGGTTCTGATTCAATCTCCAACTGTCATTGACCGTTGACAAGCATTCTTCTCAGCTCCCCTTCATGAAGGAAGCCAGTTTTTCTTTGCGTTTCAGTTCCAAAAGAATACTCTTGTGTAGGGTTGCATTCTTCAAGGGTATACAGCGAGCCTGTTCTATTTCAATCAGAATATAAAAGAACCTAGAAACTCTGAAACGACCATGTAGCTCAACCGTGACTCATTATATTTATGATCTCATTGCATCGATAATAAACGATGTTTGTAGGCAGCAGTACTGTCAGAAAGAGGGTATGTATCTGGGACATCAGATTGAGAAGGGAATCAGGCAGGTGTCCCATAAATGCAATGAAACAGTCCTTAATATAACATTTCAGACAAATGTTCTTGGGCATGATTGTCTACTGCCGACAGTTGATCCCAAACTCTTTGAGGCTGATGCACACTGATGTCAATGACCCGAAACCAAAGGGTGATGAAGATGGGTGTGTTGTGTCTGTTTTGACGCAAATGCATGGGGAGTGTGAGCGCCCCATAGAATATTTTTGAGCCACAGCGTTACTCGTTGTCTCAAGGCGGTTGCAGTGGTAAGCCTAAGTATTCAGCAAATTGAAGGAATATTGAAGGGTCATCCACTCGTGATTGACCCATATTCAATTCAAATTCTCATGACTTGCACCAGCGTGTAACATTTGACTTATGAAGTCGCTCGGAAAACCTCTGACGAGCTGTCAGATGGCTTATCGCCCAACATCATAATGAGGGCCTTTGTTTTGTACTAGCCAACCATCACTGATTGTTATTGAATATTTTAAATATTTTAATCTATTTCTAAACTTGTGCTCATTCACTCTTTTTAATCATTTGATTTAAATCAATGATGGGAAGTTTGTGCAGCATGTGCTGCTTTGTTGCCATCCCTATCATAAGTTGGATAAGGAACTATCAATCCTAATTATATCAGCTATTATCCTTAACAAAGATGAATTAAATTTGGAGAAGTCCATAGCCACCAGTGACTTGTGCAATATAAGGTTTTCTAAATTAATCAAATATTTTGGTATTTATGAGAAGATAATTTAAAATATTCAAATCAGAATCTGGTGTATCTTTATTGCATACAGTGCACACATTTTGAGGAAGCAAGGATACAATTGGGAAGTGGTGTTTTACAGTGAGCTGTTGATGCACAGAGATATAATAATTATGATGCTCTGCAGAACTGATATAGACAAACAGCAATTTTGTATACATTCTTTTACAAGAAAAATGTGCTTTGAGAAAATTATTTTGGAGAAACATTTTCATTGAAACACTTAGCAATGAATCAATGTGAGAGAACATACATTTTCCACCTGATATAGAGAGAAGATGAGGAAAGTCAATGCAAGAGAGACATTCTTAAGAACAGATATTAAACTGAATAGCTAGAGAAATATCATTCACCCCATATAGATAGTACCTTCTTTGTTGGAATGGAAGCACCAAAGGGTGCCTGCTACTTTTGGATCATAGCAGCAGCATCGCTTCTTGCACTCCTTTGCACTTATTCCCGGATAACCACACTCTCTTCTGTCACTTGTAGCCACCAAACATTCTTTGTGATGGCTTGAATCTTGAAAGACAAAACGGTAAAATGAGCAATACACCCATTTAGGCTTTGTAAGAATAAGCAGTCTGGCTTACCAGTGGTGCAAAAAGGTTAAGGCCATGGATCTCAATTAGGTGTAGCTAGGAAAAGCAATTGCTGCCCTTTGCTTGCCCTTTGCTACTCTGTGAAAATCTGGCTACATCTGAGAGAAGTGAAGTTAGATAATTACAGAATCTGGAGTTTACGTTTTACCTGAGAGCATGCACTCTGCAATTGCGTGTTTTGATGAGGGTCCCATAGATAGTTATTGTAAGAAACTGGATTATTAGCAGTGAAGGATATGAGTCTTTCACAAGTAAGACGTCTACCAATTTCTCTTTACTGGGAACTAAGTGCCCCATTGTAGCATGTGACTCCCTGAGGATAGTGCAGCAAAGCAGTCCAGGGCTTCTTTGAGGAGGCGGTGTGGGCCAGTACCCACAGCTCGTTATTGCCTAACAACACTCAATAAATCATTGACCAGTCAATACCTTTTTTTATATACAACAAACAGTATGGGTAAATTTAGAGTGTAGCAAGTTTGTGTTATGTGCAACATTGACCCTATACCATACACTTCACAGGTAGCCTAGTTTACATTACCAATTAACCACAAATATATGGCAAATCCTTACTGCATATGTTGTTTAATTTGTATTCAACTGTTCAGAAAAAAATAAATTCCTCAAGATACTCAACTTCTATTCCAAAACTAACTCTCTACTACGGTCAGCCTTTATCTGTATCAAACCCCTCACAGTCACCGAACCTACATTGAGAAATGAAGTTGATATGAGTGGAAAAGTGGGTACTGTAAACAGTGTTTACTCGATGGAGAGATTTTATTCTGTACCACACTCTTTACAGACATTGAAACTCTTATGAGAAATACGCCACAGAGTATTAAAAAGTATCTACTAAATACAGTGCAAAACTTGTCCAAAGAGAAACTATTCACTTAAACAACCGAGATCTGGAGGTTCTAAAGGTCATATTACCTTCAGACTTCATACTGTGAAGACTGTCCATCTTTTGAAGCTAAACAAGCACATATATTTGGGTTAGTACCTGGTGCACACAGACTTCAATGTTATATAGAAATTGTCATGCTACAACGATTCTGTCTAATAACTTTAGGCTGCTTATAATATTTAGCAACCACTATGTACATTTTGCCCTGTTGCGAACATTTTCTGCAGCACCCAAAAACATGCTCAGAAAATGCTGGACACAAGTTGTTAACTGGTATCTGCACACAGAGTTACTCCTGAATACATACATTTTTTAATGTGTTTAATACCGCTACACACCTATGATGCATTAGGAGCATGTGTTTTGTAAATACTTACACTCATTAACTGGAAGCCGGCTGTAAAAATTAGGTAGTGAAGTAATTTGGTACTTACCCACCACTATGTAACCTATCAAACAAACAAAAACACTCATTTAAAGATGTCATCAGTGATGTCATCAATGATGTCATTGAGATGTCGTCAGTGGTGTCATAAATAATGTCATAGAATATGTCATGAGTAATGTAATATGTGAGGTCATGAGCAGTGCACAGAGTGAATTTCTAAGATTTTTTTACGCTAAAATATATCTTTTTATCACACCTAACTTTAATGTTAATTTAACTTTTTTATTTTTCAGACAAGCTCTAATGTTTTTTTGGCGAAATTGTTTTATTGAGTTTTACTAAGTCAACAAGTAACAGCACGTTAGTTCCAATGTGCCCCCCCAAGAATCAACCACATGCTATTGTAGGTTACAGCTCCTGTTATGTTAAGGGATCTCCCTTAAAATCACATAATCACTTTGCAGAACTGCTGTTGAAACAAATACATATAAATGTAAACAAATCTACCAACAAAAGAAAACATGGGTATATGGAAGAGTTGACATCTAATTACACTATACAATCATTGCTGGGGGAAGCCCATTAACCTAGGATGTGTCATCAAGGGGAGAGGTGGTGGGAGGAGCGAACGGGTCAACAGTTTTGGGTTAAAATTGAAAGAGGTGAAGGGCTCTAGAATGCGTAGGGCACACATTTGGTAGGCGGCCCTAAGGTAGGCTACTAAGGGACCTCAAGTAAACTAGAATTTTTTAAAATCATCACAGAAAATATATGCTAGTCTCCCCATAGTGAGAGCTTGCCATAAGCATGCATGCCACTGTGTGAGTGAAGGGGCTTCCTTCCTTTTTCAAGCAGCTGCCAGTGCCAATTTAAGCGGCTCCCAAGATAAGCCACATAATAGTTCTGCTGCGTGTTTGACGTTTGAGTGTAGCATCAAGAAAACCCACGAGTGCGAACTCTAACATATGGGGAAAGATTATTTTTAGTTTAGTGGGGTATAGGTACCAATCATAGGGTACCTTATAATGGGCTTCTATCAAAATGATAGAGCAAATACATTTTTGGATATCCTTTCAAAGCGTGTGCCATTGTGTCTCTGGTATATCTACCCCTAGAATGCGTTCCCAGAAAGTGAAATGTTGTGGTTTTGGGGGAGGGCGGGCGAGAGCAGAGAGCAGTGGTGTATAGAGGAAGAGAAAAGTAGTCCAACCCACAGTCTTAACTAAGTTATCCCACACCTTCAGAGTCATTCTTGTGGGGGGTGCTGAGGTATGTGTTGGGTGGCAGTCCACTTTTGGCTTCCAGAGGACATTCCATATAACTCGGCTCACTAGCACCCAGTCCATATGCAACCAGTGCTCATCCGATTCCCTGAGTGACCACTCTGGGATAACCTGTAACTTAGCTACCATGCAGTAAAAGTGGAAGTCTGGAAGCGTCAGGCTGCCAGAGTCCTTGGCAAGTCATAGCAATTTGAAAGGTAACAAGGCCCTGCGGTTCTGCCAGATAAACTGCATGAGAAGGTGCGCACGGTAGGTAAAAGTTCTCAGTCCAATTAAATGGAGAGGCTGCGGACGAGATATAAAACCCTAAGTAGTATCAGCATTTTAATAGTGTTGATGCACCCTAGCCAGGATAAATACATATGTGCCCATCATTTGAGGTCTGCTTTCAGTTGGGACAGTAGCAGAGGGATGTTTTCTCGATAAAGATCTGCCAGCTTAGGGGTCATATATTGATGCCAAGATAGGCGATCTTAGTCTTGGCCCAGAGATAGGCCTTCAATGTCTCCGCGATCCAACACTTTCCCTACTGTCCCCTGACTGGAGTGGAAATAGTAACTGTTATCCCTTCGTAATCCAACACTTTCCCTAATGTTGAAGTTATTGGAGTGGGAATAGTCTGTTTCACCCCTCCACAATCTAACACTTGCTTTTGCACTGACTGGTGTGGGAATAGTTATTTTTACCCCTCTGCAATCCAACACTTTCTCTGTTGTTGTGCTGACAGGAATGGAAATAGTAACTTTTACCCCTCGGCAATCTAGCACTTTCCTTACTGTTGCACACAACAACAGACCGACTGATACAGACATTCACACCGTTTAGTCACTAACCCATGCATTCAGTATGACATGTTTAATCACTCGCTTATACAATCAGTCACGCACTTACAAAATCCTCCATCCACACACTTATACACCCACTCATTCTTCAATACACCTTGGCATAGATATATATATAAAACATATTTAAACTTTACAGAAACGCACAGTCACTGGATGATGCCATCAGTGACGTCATCAGTGATGTCATTTGAGATATCATCAGTGATGTCATCAGGGATGTGACTGACGATGTTATGAATGATGTAATATGTGACGTCATCAGAAGTGCATTGCGGGTGCGCAAGTTATATTTAGCTGAACTAACTATAACGGGGCAATTTATATGGTTTTGTACGAGAGAAATGGCCAACTAACTGTAATGTCCCTGATACCTATGCTTTTTTCAGTGAATTTCTAAGGTTTTTTTTAAATGCTAATTTCTAACCATAACGTCCCTGAAACCTATGGTTTTTTAAGTGAAATTCAAAGGTTTTTTAAATGCAAATTTCTAACTATAACATAACAGTCGCGTTTCCAGAGTGGTGGAGAAAGGTGAGGGTGGCCTCCGAAACACCTGTGTGGTATTTACTTGAGGTAACAGGAGGAGTAGTAAGCCCCCAACGTCAACCTTGGGGACCAACTATCCCTTTTATTACCACCAGTAAGTCCCACACAGCAGGATTGCTAACTTCTTATATCAGGCCACGCCACCTCCCTGCACCACTGTTCAAATGTGCCCCCTAGCACGTTGCAAATTGGGGGACTAAGTCCCCTTGAATCCTGAGGTTCACTGGGGGCCAACTAGCCCACCAGGTACCTCCAGGAAGCAGCACATAGCTGGGTTGCAGAGAGGTGTTCTGAGGCCACGCCCCTTTTAACACCTCTCTACAACGCAGCTCATGGGCGCTTACTGGAGGTACCTGGTGGGCAAATTGGATCCAAGGGACCCTCATGATTCAAGGGAACTTAATCCCCCAACTTACAACTCACCAGAGGGCCTGTTTGCAGAGTGGTGAAGGGAGGGGTCGGGTCTGTGTCCCATAGAAAACAGCAGTGTCCTGGGGTTAAACACCCCGGGACACTGCAGGAGCCGGCCCTGAGGGGTGGCAGTCCCCAGGGCCATGGAGGGCCCAAAGAGGGGGGCGCGTGGCCCCCCTCCCAACCATTGCAAAGCCCCAGGAGGTGTTGGTCTCTAGGGCTCAGGGGTCCGTAACAGAACCCCGCATTTGGGGGCAAATCCCCCCGGCATGTGGGGGGGCTCGAGCCCCCCACACAGGTTATTTTATAAAAAATAGAGCCCCGCGGAGGTGGTGGTCCCCAGGGCAGCGTGGGGTGGATTGGGACCCCCATGCTTTTTTTTAACAGCCTATGGAGGTGGCGGTCCCCGGGGCAGCATGGCGCCCCGCTAATGAATTTACAGTGCCCCCAGGACCTGGCCTACCCTGGGGCTTCGTTTTTTAAAAATAATTTGGGCAGGATTCACGACCCAATCACGATTTTGGCTGAAATTATTAAAAAATATTTTTTTTTTGCCCTGGGGGACTTTGTGGGACCTCCTGAGCCCGCCTAGGGGTTCAGAGTGTTTCTACCATGCCCCCTTTTCTTCTTTTTTAATGTTTTTTCTATGGTTTTCTTGTGACTCAGTTCTCACAAGATGGCTGCCAACACTTCCTGGTTTGGAGTGTTGGCAGCCAATTAGAATGAATCTCGTGGTCGGGAGGGTTCACAAACCCACCGCTGCCCCAGATATCGAAAATTTTTCTTTTTATAATTTCTCAGGAACTACTGAACAGATTTACACCATTTAACAAAAGGGACTCTTGCTGAACCAAGACCTAACTTTTTGCCAAATTTGATGTAATTCCGTTCAGCAGTCCTGGCTGGAGCTTTGTCTAAAGTTTCCTATGGAAAATAACATGGGGAAAACAACTTTTGGGACCCCCATTTTTGCTCGGCCCCCGCTTGGCAAATCACCCAGAAACTTTCAAGACATGAGCTGACTGGAGCTGATAACTTGTTTTGAAAAATTCGGGAATATTCATCAAACGGCACCAAAGTTATTAGGAAAACAAACAACGCTTTTCCTATGGAAACTAGGTCCTAACTATAACTACCTACTGGTGACCACCAGTAGGTAATACATACATATATATGTTACATTATTACTTCATTCAACAAAATTCAGGAATGATAATCTAAATAAAAACATTTATGATCATTTTTTAAGGAGAAATGTAATATTTAGGGGCTGGTTACCACACAGCCCTTAAAGGCTCTGACCTGTGGTCGGAGCCTTTAGGGCCGCACCTTAATGGGCCGGTCGGTTTACTTTCCGACAGCTTCATCATGTTGGAGGCATCTGAAAGTAAACCGGCAAGTCATTCTGGCTGGCTTTCAACCGGCTCGGAGAGCCCCTCCACAAGTCGGAAGCCAGCAAGTAATCTAAAGGGTGGGTGTTTCTGCCCTTGAGATTACGATCACGGTTTCCAACATGGTTTCCATGCCGGTCTGTCCAACATGGAAGCAATGTCGGAAAGCATGCTTGGGGGCCCCCAGCATGGCCTCTGGTTGGAGTCCTGAGAGGGGCTTGTTACCACACAGCCCTTAAAGGCTCTGACCTGTGGTCGGAGCCTTTAGGGCCGCACCTTAATGGGCCGGTCGGTTTACTTTCCGACAGCTTCATCATGTTGGAGGCATCTGAAAGTAACCCGGCAAGTCATTCTGGCTGGCTTTCAACCGGCTCGGAGAGCCCCTCCACAAGTCGGAAGCCAGCAAGTAATCTAAAGGGTGGGTGTTTCTGCCCTTGAGATTACGATCACGGTTTCCAACATGGTTTCCATGCCGGTCTGTTCAACATGGAAGCAATGTCGGAAAGCATGCTTGGGGGCCCCCAGCATGGCCTCTGGTTGGAGTCCTGAGCCCTACTCCTTGTGGCAGGCACCATGTGGTGCCAGACACTGGGTACAGGGATGAACTTCACCTCCCTTCCCTCAATGGGAGTTTGCGTTGTGGCCAGTTTACGGCCGTAACACAAGCACCCATTAGGGAAAGGGAGAATGAGACTGACAGTGTTTGGCCGCATTGGAATGAGTCGGTCGGGACCACCGACCGGGTGTCGGTCGGTCCCAGGGCCGAGTCGGTGTTGGGTGGAAGCAATTCTGCCGACATCACAATAAGCCCCTTAGGATTTACTCCTCCAATCCTGCTTAAGTAAAAGACAGGTCTGACACATGCTCAGGTTTCCCAAAAGTGATTTAATTCCACCTGTGCACATTTATCAAGCTTCGCGATGTCCACAATTATCAGCGTCCGGCAGATGCGTTTCGGCGTGTGCCTCATCAGTGCCGGTTAAATAGCTGAATGTGCCAAGGTGAGTTTTACCACGTAGCTGCTGTTTAAAATACAGTCCGAGTGTTTTCATTGACTGGGAGTCGTTCTCACAGACAGCGGACAGGGAAAGTTCCTCCATTGATGTTTACCGCTGTGCTCCCTGCCGGGAAACCTCGGACAAAGTGCACCACATCCCACAATAAGGAACCAACGAACAAACAAACAGTTAGATTAAGGTACAGTGACCCATCCTCGCACACGATAATGCTTATGTTGCCTTTTCTGGGTCCTTTAGTTGCGGGAAACACAGGTCGGCTTTCATCACTGCTGGGCAATCCTTTAAGCAAACACACTGTCTGCTATATATATATTCCAACGTACAGAGTTGCCCCACAAAAAAGAGCCCGCATCAGTGGATGACCTTCATCAATTTATTGAAGGTTGATAGAGTGGTGAATAGAGAGCCATCAGTCATCTTTTAGGGCCAACGCGTTTCGGGATACACTCCCTTCATCACAGGCATAACTGGAGTCACAGGCATGCAGCACAGAAAAGCTGTTTTATCAAGTCCCTGCCCCTGTGGGGGTGGCCGTCACCACGGCCTCCTGGTACTTGTAGTACCGCTTAGCGTCTTACTCAAGTTAGTTGCCTTCGTGCTGCAGAAAATAACATTAAAATCCCAAGTGGGTTTGGAAGACTTCTCCACTCAACTCACGCTGCCACAATAACTTCTCAAATTTTCGAAAAACCACTGTCCTAGCAAGTGCACGTCGGTTGACTTCACCAGGGCCGCTGCGAGGCGTCGGGGCTCTTTCACAGCTGGGCCGGCTGCCAATATTCCAACGTACAGAGTTGCCCCACAAAAAAGAGCCCGCATCAGTGGATGACCTTCATCAATTTATTGGAGGTTGATAGCGTGGTGAATAGAGAGCCACCAGTCATCTTTTAGGGCCGACACGTTTCGGGATACACTCCCTTCATCACAGGCATAACTGGAGTCACAGGCATGCAGCGCAGAAAAGTTGTTTTATCAAGTCCCTGCCCCTGTGGGCGTGGCCGTCACCACGGCCTACTGGTACTTGTAGTGCCGCTTAGCGTCTTACTCAAGTTAGTTGCCTTCGTGCTTTAAATACAGTGCATGCTTCATCATCATTGTTAGCAGATGCCATTGAGAAAGGGAAAGGATTCCCGAAACTGGTTTGGCTGGAAAAACAGATGTTGACTGTTTCCTCTGCGTCTCCTGTTGCAGGTGTTCCCTAATGAAATGGATGCAAATGTTACCGATCGTGTGGCTTCTTCCTTTCAGGGCTAAACTCTACGTTAGCATGTTTGTGGCTATAGTCCAGCCGCGGAAGAAAGCCTGCCGCTTGTTTGCGGACCCGTGATGGCGCCCAATGGTGCTATCAGTATACGGGAGACCGGTGTCTAGGAGCAGCTGAATAAAGACAATAGGACACCCAGCGCAACATTTTCATCAGCCCACATGGGTTTTATTAATTTACTTATTTTCTGCTTCAATGATGAACTCACTCGAGATAATTAGCTCAAGCACTACAAGATCCAGGAGGCCGTTTGATGTGACCACGCCCATGGAGGCAGGCTCTTTAAATACAGTGCATGCTTCATCATCATTGTTAGCAGATGCCATTGAGAAAGGGAAAGGATTCCCGAAACCGGTTTGACTGAAAAAACAGATGGTGACTGTTTCCTCTGCGTCTCCTGTTGCAGGTGTTCCCTAATGAAATGGATGCAAATGTTACCGATCGTGTGGCTTCTTCCTTTCAGGGCTAAACTCTACGTTAGTGTGTTTGCGGCTATAGTCCAGCCGCGGAAGAAAGCCTGCCGCTTGTTTGCGGACCCGTGATGGCGCCCAATGGTGCTATCAGTATACGGGAGACCGGTGTCCAGGAGCAGCTGAATAAAGACAATAGGACACCCAGTGCAACATTTTCATCAGCCCACATGGGTTTTATTAATTTAGTTAGTTTTCTGCTTCAATGATGAACTCACTGGAGATAATTAGCTCAAGCACTACAAGATCCAGGAGGCCTTTTGATGTGACCACGCACATGGAGGCAGGCTCTTTAAATACAGTGCATGCTTCATCATTATTGTTAGCAGATGCCATTGAGAAAGGGAAAGGATTCCCGAAACCGGTTTGGCTGAAAAAACAAATGGTGACTGTTTCCTCTGCGTCTCCTGTTGCAGGTGTTCCTTAATTAAATGGATGCAAATTTTACAGATCGTGTGGCTTCTTCCTTTGAGGTCTAAACTCTACGTTAGTGTGTTTGCGGCTATAGTCCAGCCGCGGAAGAAAGCCTGCCGCTTGTTTGCGGACCCGTGATGGCGCCCAATGGTGCTATCAGTATACGGGAGACCGGTGTCCAGGAGCAGCTGAATAAAGACAATAGGACACCCAGTGCAACATTTTCATCAGCCCACATGGGTTTTATTAATTTAGTTATTTTCTGCTTCAATGATGAACTCACTGGAGATAATTAGCTCAAGCACTACAAGATCCAGGAGGCCTTTTGATGTGACCACGCCCATGGAGGCAGGCTCTTTAAATACAGTGCATGCTTCATCATCATTGTTAGCAGATGCCATTGAGAAAGGGAAAGGATTCCCGAAACCGGTTTGGCTGAAAAAACAGATGGTGACTGTTTCCTCTGCGTCTCCTGTTGCAGGTGTTCCCTAATGAAGTGGATGCAAATTTTACCAATCGTGTGGCTTCTTCCTTTCAGAGCTAAACTCTACGTTAGTATATATATATATATATATATAGCATTTAAAAAACCTTGCAAATTCACTTAAAAGACCATAGATTTCAGCCCTTATATAGTTAGGAATTAGCATTTAAAAAACCATTGAAATTGCTCCTATATTGTTAGTTGTACTAACTATATTTCGCGCACCCGCAATCCACTGCTGATGATGTCACATATTACATCATTCATGACATGGTCAGTGACATCACTGATGACATCACTGATGACATCTCAAATGACATCACTGATGACATCTCATTTGACATCACTGATGATATCACTGATGACATCATCCAGTGACTGTGTGTTTCTGTAAAGTTTAAATCTGTTTTACATATTGAAGAATGAGTGGATGTATAAGTGTCTGGATGAAGTATTTAGTAGGCGCGTGACTGACTGTATGAGTGAGTGATTAAATGTGTCTTACTAAATGCATGGGTTAGTGACTAAACTGTCTGAATGTGTGCATCAGTATGTCTGTTGTTGTGTTAGCTGCTGCATGTGTTGATTAGTAGCTATATGAGTGGCTATATGGGTTATTGATTGGTTGCCCAATGATTTTGAATGGGAGACTGAGTGTGTGTGTGGGTGGCTGGGAGGTGTGTGACTCTGTGCATAGATGTGTGAGCAGTTGATTCACTAGGTGAATGAGTTCAAGAGTGCATGTAGAAACAGCTATATGGGTGGTTGCCTGTGTGCATGGGTGTGTTGGTGAGTGAATGGATATCTCAGTGCTACATGTCCAAGTAAGTACATATGTAAAACACAGTGCATGTGAGAGTTGGCATATATATATGACTATACATGAGAGCCAGTGAATGTGCGAGTGGCTGTATGGATCATTGTGTACTTGTATCAGTGATTGTATAAGAGAGTAAGTATGTGTTAGTATATGTTTGAATAAGTAAGGTGTTGTGTGTATAACTGTATAGTTGAGGAAATGGAAGTGCGATTGATTCTTTGCATGACTGACTAGGTGTGTGAGTAACTCCATGGATGAGTGGCAGTGTGTGAGTGTCTGTATAGGTGTATGAGTGCATATGATAGTGTTGTATTGATGAGTGACTGTATGTATGAGTGATTCTATGGGTGAATGAGTGAATGTGTGTGTAGACCTAGGAATCAGTGAGTGCGTATGTAGTAACTGGTATTGGTGTATCAATGGTTTCAAAAATGGTAGTCTGTATTTAACACTGGGTGTATCAAAGGTTATATTAGAGTGTGAGGAGGTGCATCGTATTATCACATGAATGATATCATCAGTGATGTGATCAGTGATGTTAAATGAGATGTCATCAGTGATGTCATTTGAGATGTCATCAGTGATGTCACTGACCATGTCATGAATGATGTAAGATGTGACATCATCAGCAGTGGATTACGGGTGCGCGAAATATAGTTAGTACAACTAACTATATAGGAGCAATTTCAATGTTTTTATGCTAATTCCTAACTATATAAGGCCTGAAACCTATGGTTTTTTAAGTGAATTTGCAAGATTTTTAAAATGCTAATTTCTAAGTATATAAGGCCTGAAACCTATGGTTTTTTAAGTGAATTTGCAAGGTTTTTTAAATGCTAATTCCTAAATATATAAGTCCTGAAACGTATGGTTTTTTAAGTGAATTTGCAAGGTTTTTTAAATGCTAATTACTAACTATATAAGGCCTGAAACCTATGTTTTTTTCAGTGAATTTGCAAGGTTTTTTAAATGCTAATTCCTAGCTATATCAGGCGTGCAACCTATATTTTTTTTCAATAAATTTCAAAGGTTTTGTAAATGCTAATTCTATTAGCGGATAACGATTATACATGTTATTATCCTTCTGGGACCACCTGAGCAGCCATCTTGTTTCTCAGGAGAAGTGAGGCACAAGAGAGCACAAAACAAGAGTGGAAAATGCGAAAAGGGGGCAGTGTAGAGACTCCCTGACCCCCTATCCCTTTTCAGGGGGTCCCAGAAGGACCACCAAGTGCAATTTTTTTTTTTTTTTAAATTGCGGGGTACGCGGACGGTACGCGTACCGTACGCGTACGTTGCGCATACCCCGCGATTTTTCAGATTTTTTTTTTGCCCTTGGGGGCCCTTTTGGGACCCCCTGAGAAGGGCTAGAGGGGGGTCTCTACCCTGCCCCCTATTCGTGTTTTCCACTCTTGTTTTGGGCTCTCTTGTGCCTCAGTTCTCCTGAAAAACAAGATGGTGGCCAACACTTCCTGGTTTGGACAGTTTAGAATGTTGACAGTCGACTGCCAGCCAATTTAGAAACTCGCTTGCGCATGTAAGGGTACGCGCACATACGCGTACGGTACGCGTACCGTACGTGCACGGTGTGCGTACGGTGAGCGCATATAGATATATAATTTGCTCAAATTCAATTTTCTCAACAACAACTGGAGGGATTTTCACCAAATATAGAAAAGGCACTACTGCATACCTGTCCCTACCATTTTGCCAAGTTTGGTGTAATTCCGTTCAGCCGTTCAGGCTGTAGCCATGTCTAAAGGTCCCATAGAAAATGCCATTTGAAAAATTTCAAATGAATTTTCTCAAGAACTACTGGAGGGATTCTCACCAAACATAGCAAAAGCACATCTGCATACCAGGCCCTACCATTTTGCCAAGTTTGGTGTAATTCCATTCAGCCGTTCGGGCTGTAGCCGTGTCTAAAGGTCCCTATGGAAATTAACATGGGGAAAACAAGTTTTGGGACCCCCTTTCGGCCCCCGCTTGACGAATCCCCCCGAAACTTTAAGGGAAGGAGCGGAGCGGAGCTGGCCAAAATTCTGGAAAATTACACACAGATTCCTCAATCGCCGCCAAAGTTATTCCCAATAGAATGTTGAGAGCATATAGATATATAATTTGCTCAAATTCAATTTTCTCAACAACTACTGGAGGGATTGTCACCAAATATAGAAAAGGTACTACTGCATACCTGTCCCCACCATTTTGCCAAGTTTGGTGTAATTCCGTTCAGCCGTTCGGGCTGTAGCCGTGTCTAAAGGTCCCATAGAAAATGCCATTTTAAAAATTTCAAATTCAATTTTC
Organism: Lissotriton helveticus; assembly: GCF_964261635.1. NCBI lineage: Eukaryota > Metazoa > Chordata > Amphibia > Caudata > Salamandridae > Lissotriton > Lissotriton helveticus. The sequence goes on from NC_136069.1 coordinate 152,334,253, forward strand.
TCAAAAACTACTGGAGGGATTTACACCAAACATACAAAAGGCACTGCTGCATACCAGTCCCTACCATTTTGCCAAATCTGGTGTAATTCCGTTCAGCCGTTCGAGCTGTAGCGGGTCAGAATGTCCCTACAGAAATTAACATGGGGAAAACACGTTTTGGGACCCCCTTTTTTCTCGGCCCCCGCTTGACGAATCCCCCTGAAACTTGCAGGGAAGGAGCGGGGCGGAGCGAGGCAAATGTAAGGAAAATTACAAACAGATCCCTCAATTGGCGCCAAAGTTATTCCCAATAGAATGTTCGGAATTTCCTATGGTAACTAGGTCCTAACTATATATACCTACTGGCAACTGCCAGTAGGTTTTATATATATATATATATATATATATATATATATATATATATATATATATATATATATATATGTCCAGAACCCCTCACAAAAATGAAAGGCAGAGGCCGCAATAGGGGAGCAAGGTGGAGATTCTTTATTCCAAGATTTTGCAGCAGCGGGCGTATGCATTTCGGCCCAGTGGCCTCGTCAGCGCCCAGAGTGGAACAGGAAAGGGAGGTGAAATCTCATAGATGTGTCCCAGCTAAAATAGTGAAAGTTCGCTCCGCCCCTGTCGGTGATCTGTATCACCTGTAGCAGTTCCTGGAGTATCGAAATGACTGCAAGACCCAGAATGCAGTTGTGAGTCAGGATTGGGCGTCCCAGTGGTTATGCGAGCTTCAGGATTCAATGAGACCCTCTGCCGATGTCCTGCGCTGTCTGCTGGAATATGTTATCTCCTCGGGCCCCCTGACTGCACAACCGTCTCATCCAGGGATCTGTTCGGCGGGGGCAAAAATGACAGTGCATCAAGCCCAGCGCGGAATACAATGATTCCGACACCGCTTCTTTTTCCGCCTGAATGAAGAGGTGGGTTTTGGTCTTTTCAATCTCTTGAAGTAGGAAGTATTTCTAACGAAATATCAGCGCCAGTTTAGACCAATCCTTCTTGTGTGCAGGGACCTCTGCAAACGCCGCTGGCCGGCGTTGTGTAAATGTCCAGAACCCCTCACAAAAATGAAAGGCAGAGGCCGCAATAGGGGAGCAAGGTGGAGATTCTTTATTCCAAGATTTTGCAGCAGCGGGCGTATGCATTTCGGCCCAGTGGCCTCGTCAGCGCCCAGAGTGGAACAGGAAAGGGAGGTGAAATCTCATAGATGTGTCCCAGCTAAAATAGTGAAAGTTCGCTCCACCCCTGTCGGTGATCTGTATCACCTGTAGCAGTTCCTGGAGTATCGAAATGACTGCAAGACCCAGAATGCAGTTGTGAGTCAGGATTGGGCGTCCCAGTGGTTATGCGAGCTTCAGGATTCAATGAGACCCTCTGCCGATGTCCTGCGCTGTCTGCTGGAATATGTTATCTCCTCGGGCCCCCTGACTGCACAACCGTCTCATCCAGGGATCTGTTCGGCGGGGGCAAAAATGACAGTGCATCAAGCCCAGCGCGGAATACAATGATTCCGACACCGCTTCTTTTTCCGCCTGAATGAAGAGGTGGGTTTTGGTCTTTTCAATCTCTTGAAGTAGGAAGTATTTCTAACGAAATATCAGCGCCAGTTTAGACCAATCCTTCTTGTGTGCAGGGACCTCTGCAAACGCCGCTGGCCGGCGTTGTGTAAATGTCCAGAACCCCTCACAAAAATGAAAGGCAGAGGCCGCAATAGGGGAGCAAGGTGGAGATTCTTTATTCCAAGATTTTGCAGCAGCGGGCGTATGCATTTCGGCCCAGTGGCCTCGTCAGCGCCCAGAGTGGAACAGGAAAGGGAGGTGAAATCTCATAGATGTGTCCCAGCTAAAATAGTGAAAGTTCGCTCCGCCCCTGTCGGTGATCTGTATCACCTGTAGCAGTTCCTGGAGTATCGAAATGACTGCAAGACCCAGAATGCAGTTGTGAGTCAGGATTGGGCGTCCCAGTGGTTATGCGAGCTTCAGGATTCAATGAGACCCTCTGCCGATGTCCTGCGCTGTCTGCTGGAATATGTTATCTCCTCGGGCCCCCTGACTGCACAACCGTCTCATCCAGGGATCTGTTCGGCGGGGGCAAAAATGACAGTGCATCAAGCCCAGCGCGGAATACAATGATTCCGACACCGCTTCTTTTTCCGCCTGAATGAAGAGGTGGGTTTTGGTCTTTTCAATCTCTTGAAGTAGGAAGTATTTCTAACGAAATATCAGCGCCAGTTTAGACCAATCCTTCTTGTGTGCAGGGACCTCTGCAAACGCCGCTGGCCGGCGTTGTGTAAATGTCCAGAACCCCTCACAAAAATGAAAGGCAGAGGCCGCAATAGGGGAGCAAGGTGGAGATTCTTTATTCCAAGATTTTGCAGCAGCGGGCGTATGCATTTCGGCCCAGTGGCCTCGTCAGCGCCCAGAGTGGAACAGGAAAGGGAGGTGAAATCTCATAGATGTGTCCCAGCTAAAATAGTGAAAGTTCGCTCCGCCCCTGTCGGTGATCTGTATCACCTGTAGCAGTTCCTGGAGTATCGAAATGACTGCAAGACCCAGAATGCAGTTGTGAGTCAGGATTGGGCGTCCCAGTGGTTATGCGAGCTTCAGGATTCAATGAGACCCTCTGCCGATGTCCTGCGCTGTCTGCTGGAATATGTTATCTCCTCGGGCCCCCTGACTGCACAACCGTCTCATCCAGGGATCTGTTCGGCGGGGGCAAAAATGACAGTGCATCAAGCCCAGCGCGGAATACAATGATTCCGACACCGCTTCTTTTTCCGCCTGAATGAAGAGGTGGGTTTTGGTCTTTTCAATCTCTTGAAGTAGGAAGTATTTCTAACGAAATATCAGCGCCAGTTTAGACCAATCCTTCTTGTGTGCAGGGACCTCTGCAAACGCCGCTGGCCGGCGTTGTGTAAATGTCCAGAACCCCTCACAAAAATGAAAGGCAGAGGCCGCAATAGGGGAGCAAGGTGGAGATTCTTTATTCCAAGATTTTGCAGCAGCGGGCGTATGCATTTCGGCCCAGTGGCCTCGTCAGCGCCCAGAGTGGAACAGGAAAGGGAGGTGAAATCTCATAGATGTGTCCCAGCTAAAATAGTGAAAGTTCGCTCCGCCCCTGTCGGTGATCTGTATCACCTGTAGCAGTTCCTGGAGTATCGAAATGACTGCAAGACCCAGAATGCAGTTGTGAGTCAGGATTGGGCGTCCCAGTGGTTATGCGAGCTTCAGGATTCAATGAGACCCTCTGCCGATGTCCTGCGCTGTCTGCTGGAATATGTTATCTCCTCGGGCCCCCTGACTGCACAACCGTCTCATCCAGGGATCTGTTCGGCGGGGGCAAAAATGACAGTGCATCAAGCCCAGCGCGGAATACAATGATTCCGACACCGCTTCTTTTTCCGCCTGAATGAAGAGGTGGGTTTTGGTCTTTTCAATCTCTTGAAGTAGGAAGTATTTCTAACGAAATATCAGCGCCCGTTTAGACCAATCCTTCTTGTGTGCAGGGACCTCTGCAAACGCCGCTGGCCGGCGTTGTGTAAATGTCCAGAACCCCTCACAAAAATGAAAGGCAGAGGCCGCAATAGGGGAGCAAGGTGGAGATTCTTTATTCCAAGATTTTGCAGCAGCGGGCGTATGCATTTCGGCCCAGTGGCCTCGTCAGCGCCCAGAGTGGAACAGGAAAGGGAGGTGAAATCTCATAGATGTGTCCCAGCTAAAATAGTGAAAGTTCGCTCCGCCCCTGTCGGTGATCTGTATCACCTGTAGCAGTTCCTGGAGTATCGAAATGACTGCAAGACCCAGAATGCAGTTGTGAGTCAGGATTGGGCGTCCCAGTGGTTATGCGAGCTTCAGGATTCAATGAGACCCTCTGCCGATGTCCTGCGCTGTCTGCTGGAATATGTTATCTCCTCGGGCCCCCTGACTGCACAACCGTCTCATCCAGGGATCTGTTCGGCGGGGGCAAAAATGACAGTGCATCAAGCCCAGCGCGGAATACAATGATTCCGACACCGCTTCTTTTTCCGCCTGAATGAAGAGGTGGGTTTTGGTCTTTTCAATCTCTTGAAGTAGGAAGTATTTCTAACGAAATATCAGCGCCAGTTTAGACCAATCCTTCTTGTGTGCAGGGACCTCTGCAAACGCCGCTGGCCGGCGTTGTGTAAATGTCCAGAACCCCTCACAAAAATGAAAGGCAGAGGCCGCAATAGGGGAGCAAGGTGGAGATTCTTTATTCCAAGATTTTGCAGCAGCGGGCGTATGCATTTCGGCCCAGTGGCCTCGTCAGCGCCCAGAGTGGAACAGGAAAGGGAGGTGAAATCTCATAGATGTGTCCCAGCTAAAATAGTGAAAGTTCGCTCCGCCCCTGTCGGTGATCTGTATCACCTGTAGCAGTTCCTGGAGTATCGAAATGACTGCAAGACCCAGAATGCAGTTGTGAGTCAGGATTGGGCGTCCCAGTGGTTATGCGAGCTTCAGGATTCAATGAGACCCTCTGCCGATGTCCTGCGCTGTCTGCTGGAATATGTTATCTCCTCGGGCCCCCTGACTGCACAACCGTCTCATCCAGGGATCTGTTCGGCGGGGGCAAAAATGACAGTGCATCAAGCCCAGCGCGGAATACAATGATTCCGACACCGCTTCTTTTTCCGCCTGAATGAAGAGGTGGGTTTTGGTCTTTTCAATCTCTTGAAGTAGGAAGTATTTCTAACGAAATATCAGCGCCAGTTTAGACCAATCCTTCTTGTGTGCAGGGACCTCTGCAAACGCCGATGGCCGGCGTTGTGTAAATGTCCAGAACCCCTCACAAAAATGAAAGGCAGAGGCCGCAATAGGGGAGCAAGGTGGAGATTCTTTATTCCAAGATTTTGCAGCAGCGGGCGTATGCATTTCGGCCCAGTGGCCTCGTCAGCGCCCAGAGTGGAACAGGAAAGGGAGGTGAAATCTCATAGATGTGTCCCAGCTAAAATAGTGAAAGTTCGCTCCGCCCCTGTCGGTGATCTGTATCACCTGTAGCAGTTCCTGGAGTATCGAAATGACTGCAAGACCCAGAATGCAGTTGTGAGTCAGGATTGGGCGTCCCAGTGGTTATGCGAGCTTCAGGATTCAATGAGACCCTCTGCCGATGTCCTGCGCTGTCTGCTGGAATATGTTATCTCCTCGGGCCCCCTGACTGCACAACCGTCTCATCCAGGGATCTGTTCGGCGGGGGCAAAAATGACAGTGCATCAAGCCCAGCGCGGAATACAATGATTCCGACACCGCTTTTTTTTCCGCCTGAATGAAGAGGTGGGTTTTGGTCTTTTCAATCTCTTGAAGTAGGAAGTATTTCTAACGAAATATCAGCGCCAGTTTAGACCAATCCTTCTTGTGTGCAGGGACCTCTGCAAACGCCGCTGGCCGGCGTTGTGTAAATGTCCAGAACCCCTCACAAAAATGAAAGGCAGAGGCCGCAATAGGGGAGCAAGGTGGAGATTCTTTATTCCAAGATTTTGCAGCAGCGGGCGTATGCATTTCGGCCCAGTGGCCTCGTCAGCGCCCAGAGTGGAACAGGAAAGGGAGGTGAAATCTCATAGATGTGTCCCAGCTAAAATAGTGAAAGTTCGCTCCGCCCCTGTCGGTGATCTGTATCACCTGTAGCAGTTCCTGGAGTATCGAAATGACTGCAAGACCCAGAATGCAGTTGTGAGTCAGGATTGGGCGTCCCAGTGGTTATGCGAGCTTCAGGATTCAATGAGACCCTCTGCCGATGTCCTGCGCTGTCTGCTGGAATATGTTATCTCCTCGGGCCCCCTGACTGCACAACCGTCTCATCCAGGGATCTGTTCGGCGGGGGCAAAAATGACAGTGCATCAAGCCCAGCGCGGAATACAATGATTCCGACACCGCTTCTTTTTCCGCCTGAATGAAGAGGTGGGTTTTGGTCTTTTCAATCTCTTGAAGTAGGAAGTATTTCTAACGAAATATCAGCGCCAGTTTAGACCAATCCTTCTTGTGTGCAGGGACCTCTGCAAACGCCGCTGGCCGGCGTTGTGTAAATGTCCAGAACCCCTCACAAAAATGAAAGGCAGAGGCCGCAATAGGGGAGCAAGGTGGAGATTCTTTATTCCAAGATTTTGCAGCAGCGGGCGTATGCATTTCGGCCCAGTGGCCTCGTCAGCGCCCAGAGTGGAACAGGAAAGGGAGGTGAAATCTCATAGATGTGTCCCAGCTAAAATAGTGAAAGTTCGCTCCGCCCCTGTCGGTGATCTGTATCACCTGTAGCAGTTCCTGGAGTATCGAAATGACTGCAAGACCCAGAATGCAGTTGTGAGTCAGGATTGGGCGTCCCAGTGGTTATGCGAGCTTCAGGATTCAATGAGACCCTCTGCCGATGTCCTGCGCTGTCTGCTGGAATATGTCCTGACTCACAACTGCATTCTGGGTCTTGCAGTCATTTCGATACTCCAGGAACTGCTACAGGTGATACAGATCACCGACAGGGGCGGAGCGAACTTTCACTATTTTAGCTGGGACACATCTATGAGATTTCACCTCCCTTTCCTGTTCCACTCTGGGCGCTGACGAGGCCACTGGGCCGAAATGCATACGCCCGCTGCTGCAAAATCTTGGAATAAAGAATCTCCACCTTGCTCCCCTATTGCGGCCTCTGCCTTTCATTTTTGTGAGGGGTTCTGGACATTTACACAACGCCGGCCAGCGGCGTTTGCAGAGGTCCCTGCACACAAGAAGGATTGGTCTAAACTGGCGCTGATATTTCGTTAGAAATACTTCCTACTTCAAGAGATTGAAAAGACCAAAACCCACCTCTTCATTCAGGCGGAAAAAGAAGCGGTGTCGGAATCATTGTATTCCGCGCTGGGCTTGATGCACTGTCATTTTTGCCCCCGCCGAACAGATCCCTGGATGAGACGGTTGTGCAGTCAGGGGGCCCGAGGAGATAACATATTCCAGCAGACAGCGCAGGACATCGGCAGAGGGTCTCATTGAATCCTGAAGCTCGCATAACCACTGGGACGCCCAATCCTGACTCACAACTGCATTCTGGGTCTTGCAGTCATTTCGATACTCCAGGAACTGCTACAGGTGATACAGATCACCGACAGGGGCGGAGCGAACTTTCACTATTTTAGCTGGGACACATCTATGAGATTTCACCTCCCTTTCCTGTTCCACTCTGGGCGCTGACGAGGCCACTGGGCCGAAATGCATACGCCCGCTGCTGCAAAATCTTGGAATAAAGAATCTCCACCTTGCTCCCCTATTGCGGCCTCTGCCTTTCATTTTTGTGAGGGGTTCTGGACATTTACACAACGCCGGCCAGCGGCGTTTGCAGAGGTCCCTGCACACAAGAAGGATTGGTCTAAACTGGCGCTGATATTTCGTTAGAAATACTTCCTACTTCAAGAGATTGAAAAGACCAAAACCCACCTCTTCATTCAGGCGGAAAAAGAAGCGGTGTCGGAATCATTGTATTCCGCGCTGGGCTTGATGCACTGTCATTTTTGCCCCCGCCGAACAGATCCCTGGATGAGACGGTTGTGCAGTCAGGGGGCCCGAGGAGATAACATATTCCAGCAGACAGCGCAGGACATCGGCAGAGGGTCTCATTGAATCCTGAAGCTCGCATAACCACTGGGACGCCCAATCCTGACTCACAACTGCATTCTGGGTCTTGCAGTCATTTCGATACTCCAGGAACTGCTACAGGTGATACAGATCACCGACAGGGGCGGAGCGAACTTTCACTATTTTAGCTGGGACACATCTATGAGATTTCACCTCCCTTTCCTGTTCCACTCTGGGCGCTGACGAGGCCACTGGGCCGAAATGCATACGCCCGCTGCTGCAAAATCTTGGAATAAAGAATCTCCACCTTGCTCCCCTATTGCGGCCTCTGCCTTTCATTTTTGTGAGGGGTTCTGGACATTTACACAACGCCGGCCAGCGGCGTTTGCAGAGGTCCCTGCACACAAGAAGGATTGGTCTAAACTGGCGCTGATATTTCGTTAGAAATACTTCCTACTTCAAGAGATTGAAAAGACCAAAACCCACCTCTTCATTCAGGCGGAAAAAGAAGCGGTGTCGGAATCATTGTATTCCGCGCTGGGCTTGATGCACTGTCATTTTTGCCCCCGCCGAACAGATCCCTGGATGAGACGGTTGTGCAGTCAGGGGGCCCGAGGAGATAACATATTCCAGCAGACAGCGCAGGACATCGGCAGAGGGTCTCATTGAATCCTGAAGCTCGCATAACCACTGGGACGCCCAATCCTGACTCACAACTGCATTCTGGGTCTTGCAGTCATTTCGATACTCCAGGAACTGCTACAGGTGATACAGATCACCGACAGGGGCGGAGCGAACTTTCACTATTTTAGCTGGGACACATCTATGAGATTTCACCTCCCTTTCCTGTTCCACTCTGGGCGCTGACGAGGCCACTGGGCCGAAATGCATACGCCCGCTGCTGCAAAATCTTGGAATAAAGAATCTCCACCTTGCTCCCCTATTGCGGCCTCTGCCTTTCATTTTTGTGAGGGGTTCTGGACATTTACACAACGCCGGCCAGCGGCGTTTGCAGAGGTCCCTGCACACAAGAAGGATTGGTCTAAACTGGCGCTGATATTTCGTTAGAAATACTTCCTACTTCAAGAGATTGAAAAGACCAAAACCCACCTCTTCATTCAGGCGGAAAAAGAAGCGGTGTCGGAATCATTGTATTCCGCGCTGGGCTTGATGCACTGTCATTTTTGCCCCCGCCGAACAGATCCCTGGATGAGACGGTTGTGCAGTCAGGGGGCCCGAGGAGATAACATATTCCAGCAGACAGCGCAGGACATCGGCAGAGGGTCTCATTGAATCCTGAAGCTCGCATAACCACTGGGACGCCCAATCCTGACTCACAACTGCATTCTGGGTCTTGCAGTCATTTCGATACTCCAGGAACTGCTACAGGTGATACAGATCACCGACAGGGGCGGAGCGAACTTTCACTATTTTAGCTGGGACACATCTATGAGATTTCACCTCCCTTTCCTGTTCCACTCTGGGCGCTGACGAGGCCACTGGGCCGAAATGCATACGCCCGCTGCTGCAAAATCTTGGAATATATATATATATATATATATAAACCAAAAATCTTCACCACCTCCGATGCTCGGCGAAATGTATATATATATATATATATTACCTACTGGCGGTCGCCAGTAGGTATATATAGTTAGGATTTTTTCTCTATGGGTTTTTTGAAAATTCTATGTCTAATAACTTTGGCGTTTGTGGATGGAATTGGCTGAAATTTTCAGGAAAATGGCACATTTTGTTTCTGAGCAGCCCTTGAAAATTTGGGGGGGGTTCGTCCAGTGGGGGCCGAGAAAAAAGGGGGGTCCCAAAACGTGTTTTTAACATTGAGTTTTCCATAGGGCGGTTGGCCTCACTTTTAGCCCGAACGGCTGAATGGATTTGCACGAAACTTGGCAAAATTGTAGGGACTGGTAGCCCGATGTGCCTTTTGTAGGTCTCAATATATGTGCTCCAGTGGATTTTGAGAAATTAACGTTTAAAAAAAGATATATATCTGTAACAGCGGACCGGGCAGCGGCCCAGGACGCGTACTTTTCGCGCAACGGAGCTTTGTGAAGCGAAGCTGATTGGTTCTCTGGCGTCTGTCAACATTCCAAACAGTCCGTAGCGGCCGCCATCTTGTCTCTCGGTAGGATCGAGAGACAAGAGGAGGCCAAAGCGAAGGGGCAAATGACCATAAGGGGGAATAGTAGATCCTCGCTGACCCCCTAGGTTTGATGTGGAGGTTTTAAAAGGGCCCCGCGGGGCAAAAAAAAAAAATAATAATAATAATCGAACGGCTGAATGGATTTGCACGAAACTTGGCAAAATTGTAGGGACTGGTAGCCCGATGTGCCTTTGCTAGGTCTCAATATATGTGCTCCAGTGGATTTTGAGAAATTAACGTTCAAAAAAAGATATATATCTGTAACAGCGCTCCGCCTCGCGTAACGGAGGTTTGCGAAGCGGATTGGTCATTCTGTCACTGGGCTATAGTTGGGCTACATCTGGCTGATATTTGGGCTACATTTGTTTTTTTGTGTGTCTGGCGGCCATCTTTGGGCTACATTGGGCTACATTGGGCTTCATTGGGCTACATTGGGCTACATTTGGGCTCCAACATATATATAGGCCAATGTAGCCCAATATATATTTTTCAAAGTTAATTTTCGTAAAAACCACTGGAGCATATATCTTGAGACATAGCAAAGGCACATCGGGCTACCAGTCCCTACAATTTTGCCAAGTTTCGTGCAAATCCATTCAGCCGTTCGAGCTAAAAGTGAGTCCAACCGCCCTATGGAAATGAAGGAAATGAATGGGTAATTTGTAATTAGCAAATAGCTAATCGCAAACTAGGAATGGTAAAGAATCGCTATTTATTCCTTAAAGTTCGCTATTTAGGAAATGCAAAAAACTTTGATGATACATATGGCGGTTCATCTCTAACAAGATAAGAAGCATAGGGATACATTTATGATGACTGGCGCATCACCAGGGATGTGTTAGTCATTCTGTGCCGCTGTTCCGTCACCTATGGTGTGCTGCATTTACAATGCGGCGCATCATGGGGCAAAAACAGCACAGATGCGTGATGTATCTGTGCCGTAAAGGTGGCGCATTGCTGGAGTTGTATCGCAAGTGTGATGAAGCTCCAGCAAGGGTCGGGGGTGCCCCTGTCGCAGGGTTTCTGTTCTCACACAGAACTGTGGACAGAGGATTGGAACCTCGGCGAATTAGGGTGTCCCAAAACTCACGTTAGTAATCAAAAACTCCTTAGCAAGCTAGGTACAGTGTCACATTGGATATAACAAACTCTCAATGTTTAGACAATCCAGAATATGAACTTATAGTACCTCAGGATACGTGGAACTCATGAACAGTCGGTCGTTATATATTTCTTAGAAACCAGAACATGGAGTTAAGAAGAACACATGTGTATTTGAAATGTTTATTTACTAATGCCGTCTTCTGAGGCGTAGTATCTTAGATTATACAAGTACACATATTATCAGTAGCAAAATTACCAGCATAGTCAGTAGTACATAAAAAGCGAATGGTGACAGTATGTTAACATGCTGTAAATGAATAAGAGTTAGCAACACTTATAAGCAGCCGCGGGCCGTGGAGGGAGTTACGGTGAGGCAGGGAGGCGGGGAGGGGGAGAAGCAGGGTGGAGAATACAAGTACACATATTATCAGTAGCAAAATTACCAGCATAGTTACTAGTACATAAAAAGCGAATGGTGACAGTATGTTAACATGCTGTAAATGAATAAGAGTTAGCAACACTTATAAGCAGCCGCGGGCCGTGGAGGGAGTTACGGTGGGGCAGGGAGGCGGGGAGGGGGAGGGGCAAGGTAGAGAGGGCTTCACCCTGCTTCTCCCCCTCCCCGCCTCCCTGCCTCACCGTAACTCCCTCCACGGCCCGCGGCTGCTTATATCTCACCCTCCCTAATACACATATTATATTATTTGCTAAGAAGGTCTCTTTGTGTTGGTTTAGGGCGTGCCCATACTTTAGTGTCTTAGATTTGAAGGAATCACATCAGCATACACCAGCTCTCTCTTCATGTGAACCGCATCAACTGTTGTGTATGTGTGTTCGGCAAAGCAATATAAAACCCGCCTCATGCCCAGAATTGGCAGAAGTTGCACTTATGTTATGAGTATGAAGTCGTGGAGATCAGACCTCATAACAATTCTGTATCGTGTTGTTCTTGAAACTTTAGCACTCGCTGTACAGATATAGTTTAACAAGCAAAGCAGATAGTAGAGCAATAACATATTATTCTCATGTAAACCACGATGAACTACTAGGTGGAAAGCTAAAGCAACAACTAAGTGTCGTGTGCAGAAGTTGCAAAAAAGGAAAAATGGCGTTTAAACCGGTAATGAGCCCATGCTAACTTAACACGGTGTAAAGATATCCAGGACCTAGATGACACCTCCCCATGATCCGGAAACGAACTGAATAAGATAATAGAAGTGCCATCTCATGAGAGTAGATTGCAAGTTTATATGTGGACGGTCCGCAAGGTAAAGCATTAAAAACTAGGAAAATTTAATGCTAAAGAAAAATAAAACAGCCAAGTACTTTATCGAGTCTTAAGCCAATAGGCAAGGTAAATAATAAAAACTTGACAAATAAGTCAATGAATTGTCAATGAAATGCTAGTACTCAGCATATCAAACATGAAAAAGGTCTATGACATAACTGTGTATGCAAAATAAGCTGCAACAGCCTCCAATAGGAAGTCACCGTCTTCATCCGAAAACAGTTCAGCCATCCAATTTAAAAGCGGAAAAGAACATACGTGCTCTCCCAGCACCGGATCCTCTATCACCATCAGAGGACAGCTCGGTGGGTTTTCAAGAAAGCTCTGTTCCAAGAAAGACTGTGCTGCCGCCAGTAAATTCCAGGGACCAAGTAGTCCATGCATCAATGCCACAGCCATAATCCTTTCGCCAGGACAAACCAACTCGTGAGTAATGATAGGAGTCATCAGCTGATTAAAGTCGACGTCAGGAGAAACCGGTCCGCAGAGACACAAATCAATGGCCCAATCGAAATCACAGGTCAGGCAGTGAAATACAGGCTGGACACAGGTGAAGTAGGAGAATCGAAAAGATAATCCATATGCCGTGCTTAATATCGCCAACGGCATTGTGCCATAATATTCTAGCATGCGATTGCGGAACAGTGTCAGCAGCTGCAGGGTGGGAGGTTGCATAGGAGGGACATCCATATTTAAAAATGTAAAAAAGCACAAGAGCGTCCGCTGGTAATGCAAGTAAAAATGCCAATCCACGAACCAGAGTGGAGAAAATAGAATGAAAGGAAGCAGGGATGACTCCAAAGATTTTCTCAAATGAAGTCACGAGACCACTGGTAACAACTTTAAAAAAGTGCGCCACGGTCTTTGTGGAGGATGCGTTAAAGATAGTCGGAACCATCTTGCTGAAATTGAAAGGCAAATCTGAATTAAAAGTATTCCTTTTATCGTAACAGTAAGTGAACGGGTTATTTGCTGCAGAAATGTTCTATTTCCTCCCACACATGAACATAGGGAGTTTTCAATCTGGCCACAAATACCAACCTTGGGACAGATTTCAACGGCATGGCAAGAATAAGAGCTCTTTTGTCTCAGAGAGAGGTGGCCTTGAGTTCGGCCCGTGAAACTTTCGTGCTTCACATAGCGAACACCCGTACAGAGGTGCAGACCCTTTTCAATTAACTCAGAACAATCTTCATTATTGAGCATCAAATAACTACCATTTTCCAACAACTTGAACGTGGGGATGATAGCAGGAACTGGCGTGCCTTGCAACACGCAAGCCATATTTGGTCGGTGTTTGTTGCATGAACCGTGTAACTGTATGTGCCTACACATTAGTGAATGATCTGGCGTCTCAGTGCATTCCTCTCCATTCAGATAAACTTCTTGATCATCTTTGAAACATCTGTATGTGTATGGAAGCGACCAGACCTCATGAAGAAAAGCACTACCTAAAGGTTCATAACGACCTATTGGTATATATTTCATACAATTTGAAAACTTATATAAAGCAAAAGGCAGCGTTATTAAACCGTGGATACGGCACGTTGCCAAAAAACCCGCAATCCTCTGCTGATGATGTCACTGAGCATGTCATGAATGATGTAATATGTGACATCATCAGCAGTGGATTACGGGTAATAGTATCTCTAGTTTACTCCCCTATAGCTGTCTTTCTTTTAACATAAGTGTCTGTTTCCTTCCCTTATACTTACTGTTTTTGGTTCGCTTCTAGTTCGCGTACCGGCGAGCGAACTGGGAAGCGAACTAAGAGAAATAGAGGTTGGCACAGTTCCAAATATTGTACCAATTTTTTAATAACGGGGAGGTAGTTCTGAAAAGAACTTTTTTTTTATTGTTTTTGTTGTTTTATATTTTTTTTATTATTTTTCGGAACATTTTTTTGAATTTTTCTGAGGTTTTATATTTTTTTGGGTTTTTCTTGGAGGGGGCAATGAAAACGATTCATTGTAAAGGGCTCAACAGGAGCAACAAAACAAAAAAAGAAGTATTTATTATTTTGGGCGTTTCGTACAAACTTGCATATGATAGTCAATAGCTCTGTTGATCAGAGTGATGCTTTTTTCTCCGTAGGAAATTAATCCATCGCAAAATACGCAGGTGTGTTTTACTTCACCAAATTTCATTTGTATATTTGGCACCATCTCCCTGCCCTCTGGTCCCGTTACTTCCGGTACAACAGATCTTCTGGCCATAATAGGGAGATTATCTAGGTCGTTCCGAAACTGTGCAGCACTGTAGTTGTTAGGATGCCACCTAGTCATATGGCGATGCATTGTGTAGTTTCCGAAACTGTATTTTTTCTCGGTTCCTCTGGACAGTCTATCTTGACATATAAGGCAAGTTACGTATCTTGCATTTACTTTTTTCTGACCTTTGGGAATTTAAAAAAATTGCCAAATGAAGTTTTCTTTCCGGTGAGACGTCTTGGGCTGCTCAGGCAAAAACTGCCTCTCTTCGTGCTCGTCGTCCTGTTCCTCTTCTTCCTCTTCTTGTTGAATTATAACTTGAGCAGGTGGTCCACTCTTCCTTGGATGTGGTGGAGGTGGTGGGGAAGCACCAGCTGAAGCTACTAAAGAAGCCATTGCTCAGTGATCACAAAGGGTCTTTCTCTCACAATGATGAAAGTCAGAGTGAGGAAAGAAGGAGGGATTTTCATCATTTGGGAAAAACAAGAGTTCTCAACCAATCAAAAGTGTTCATTTTAGATTATATGACCTAGTCTTACATCATTAGGAAACCAAAAGTGAAATGAACCAATGAAAAGTGTTATTACCAAGTCACATGACTTGCTGTGTTTACGTTAAGCGCTTTGCAGGGCCTCACGGTTTGCTTCCAGAAACCTGCGCTTTGCGACTCGCTTCGCGTACCAGTTCGCTAACGTAGCACGTCATATGACGTATCACGCGACAACGTGGAACGTCATGCGGACGGGAGGCGTCACGATGTTGTTTTCTAACGCGGCACTTGCGGTAAAGAAACGTTTACCGGCTCGCGGTCTATTTCGCGGCATCAAGGTCAGCTAACGGGAAGCTTCCCGATTCGCGAAGCGGGAACGTAGAAAAAAAAATATTTAAAAAAAAAATTATTCATAAACATATAAAATATATTTTTGGATTTAAAGAAGAATACATTTTACAGCTACAGATATTAGCTGTTAAAAAACCAATGAAATTCACAGAAAAAACCATAGGTTATAGACCATATATAGTTAGGAATTAGCATTTACAAAACCTTGAAAATTCACTGAAAAAACCATAGGTTATAGACCATATATAGTTAGGAATTAGCATTTAGAAAACCTTATTTTACTCACACAAAACCATTGAAATTCCATATATAGT
This sequence comes from Lissotriton helveticus, assembly GCF_964261635.1. Classification (NCBI taxonomy): domain Eukaryota; kingdom Metazoa; phylum Chordata; class Amphibia; order Caudata; family Salamandridae; genus Lissotriton; species Lissotriton helveticus. Next base: position 152,349,742 of record NC_136069.1, read on the forward strand.
TAGTTGCACTAACTATATATCGCGCACCCGCAATCCACTGCTGATGATGTCACATATTACATCATTCATGACATGGTCAGTGACATCACTGATGACATCACTGATGACATCTCAAATGACATCACTGATGATATCTCATTTGACATCAATGGTCACATCAATGATGATATCATTAATGTGACAATACAATGCATCTCCTCACACTTTAATATAACCTCTGTTACACCCAGTGTTAAATACAGAGTATAATTTTTGAAACCATTGACACACCAATACTAGTTAGTACATACGCACTCACTGATTCCTACGTCTACACACACATTCACTCATTCACCCATACAATCATTCATACATACAATCACTCATCTTTACAACACTATCATATGCACTCATACACCTATACAGACACTCACACTCTGCCACTCATCCATGGAGTTACTCACACACCTAGTCAGTCCTGTAAAGAATCAATCACAGTTCCATTTTCTAATCTACACAGTTAAACATAGAGTACCTTACATTTTCAAACATATACTAACACATACTTACTCTCTTATAGAATCACTGATACAAGTACACATTGATCTGCACAGAGTCACACACCTCCCAGCCAGCCATACACACACTCAGTCTCCCATACAAATACTTGTGCAACCAATCAATAACCCATATAGCTACTTATATAGCTACTGATCAACACATGCAGCAGCTTGCACAACAACAGACATGCTGATGCACACTTTCAGACAGTTTAGTCACTAACCCGTGCATTTAGTAAGACGCATTTAATCACTCACTCATACAGTCAATCACGCACCTACTAAAACCTTCATTCAGACACTTATACATCCACTCATTCTTCAATATGTAAAACATATTTAAACTTTACAGAAACACATAATCACTGGATGTTGTCATCAGTGATGTCATTTGAGATGTCATCAGTGATGTCATCAGTGATGTCATCAGTGATGTCACTGACCATGTCATGAATGATGTAATATGTGACATCATCAGCAGTGGATTGTGGGTGCGCGATATATAGTTAGTGCAACTAACTATATATGGAATTTCAATGGTTTTGTGTGAGTAAAATAAGGTTTTCTAAATGCTAATTCCTAACTATATATGGTCTATAACCTATGGTTTTTTCAGTGAATATATATATATATATATATATATGAAAGCAATTACCTCGCAAAGCGAGACTGGAAATAAGGCACTCAAGCGATTTAGTTTTAGTGAAAGGCGGATTTATTTACCAGTTACTGCCATGCCCTACGCGTTTCGGTCAGGTGATATTAGTGACATCAAGATTTTTTTTTCAATATTTCGGTTCTTACCATTATGAGTATAAAAAACAATATGTTTGACATTGATATTTTGGTCACAATATTTTGGTATAGAGATATGTTCATAGGCAATATTTGGCAGTAAACCCTAACTTAGGGGTCAATTAGGATGGCGGACGGATCGCCACCGCCATGCAGGCGGTGGCCATCCGTCTGCCATCCATGGCCGTCTGCCATCTTTCTTCCCCCCCCCATATTACAATGGCGGGGGGACCGTGGCAGAGGGGAAGACCGTCTGCCGCTTTTCCGCCACGGTGTCTATCAGACACCGCCAGCCATATTAGGATGGCCTGGGAGGAATGCCGTTCCATGGCGGCAATGCCGCCACGAAAAGGCATATGGTTCCTGCTTTGAAGGGGGGTGGGGGGTGCACATGGGGGGTACCTATGGTACCCCCCTGCAGTTGCATGCACAATGTGGAAGGCAGCGCGCGGTGCCTGCCGCTTTGTGCATGCAAATGCACAGCATGCATTTTTTACTTTGCGGCAGGTGCTGCTTAAAGCAATGTTAAATATACGAGATGTGACCGCCAGGGTGGTGGTCACATTCAGTCTTAATGCCAGGTCTCTGGTGCTGCATCATCAGGCCGTGTTTGACCTTATACAGGAAGAGGCCCCGGACATCGTGGCCATCACAGAGATGTGGCTGAAGGATGACGATGCGGCTATTATCAATCTGGCATTCCCCTCTGACTTTTCTGTCTTTACCCTTAATCGATCTACTAGGGGAGGGGGTATTGCTCTTGCCATGCGATCCAGTTTCACTTGCAGCTGGTCGGGTTTGACCATTGCGGGGTGTGAAAGTGCGGTGTTTAAGATTCTGGTCACCCCACACTTTTCACTCTCGGGGATGGTGGTCTATCGCCCCCCTGGGAGCGAGGTGGCGTTTAGAGCTGCCTTCCCTGATGTGGTCAGCTCCTTGGTGGTAGGTTGCCCCAACTTTTCCATCTTGGGAGACCTTAACTTACATTTCGATAAACTTAACATCCCTACGGTAAGTGGTATACTTGCTGACCTGGAGGCCCTTCAGCTCGTGTAATTGGTTCGGCAGCCTACTCACACTGGGGGCCACACTTTAGATCCTTTTTTCACCAACTTGGCAGATGCTTCTGTCACCGCCGTTTCACCCCTTGGCTGGACGGACCACTCTTTGGTTGCCATATGTACCCCCTTGCCGGGAAGGATTACTATTCCCCCTGCAAAGTTGGTCGCGAGGCGGCATTGGAGTAAATTACGACTGGAGGACTTACATCGTGTCCTCGCCGCAGAGCCATTAGAACCTTTTGTAACTGTTGACACAGGTTACGATAGGTTCTGCTCCTGGATCTCCAAGGCGCTTGACGCCCTTATTCCAATCACCGCTTGTAAGATCAGCTCTAGGGACTCAAGTCCGTGGTACGATGGCGCCTTACGTACACTCAAGGGTAGTTGTAGGCGAGCAGAGAGGGCTTGGCGGAAGGCGTACGATAACGGGAAAAAAGCTATTTATCTCGCTTCCGTCAAAATTTACCATCGGGCTGTTTGCCGAGCTCGGGCACCTTATTATGCTGCTGAACTTGGCAACAGCTCCAACCCCTCTAAAACCATCTTCAAAGTGATGAAGGATCTTTTAGCAAAGCGAGCCTGTGCCCCGACGACTGGCTCCACCACTCACTGTGAGGCCCTTGCTCTGTTTTTTCTGGAAAAGGTCCAAAACATCTATAAGACGTTCCCCTTTACAGGGCCTCCAGTTGAGTCTCCGATTAACATCTATGGAGATACCATTTTGCACGTGCTGCCCCCGTTGACATCTGAAGGGTTTGACCTCCTGGCTCAGCAGGTTAAATCAGGGTCCCCTGCTGATCCGCTCAGATCGACTCTTTTTAGAGATCAGTCGTTCGTGGGACGGGCCGTGGTACACTCCTTGATTAACATCTCGTTGGAGTCCGGCACGGTACCCGCTAGCTGGAAGCGGGCGGTGGTTTCCCCTATTTTAAAGAAACCTTCTCTGGACCCAGATAAACCTGAAAACTATCGGCCTATCTCCTTGCTCCCATGGCCGACCAAAGTGTTGGAGGCCCATGTCAACAAAGTTCTTTCGGCCCACCTTATCCATGCTAATATCTTGGATCCCACCCAGAACGGGTTCCGTGCTGGGCACAGCACGGAGACCGCCCTTCTCTCCATGGCTGAACATCTTCGCACGGTGATGGATGCGGGGCACACAGCGGCGCTCGTTTTATTAGATCTGAGCGCCGCGTTTGATACTGTCTCGCATCCCATCCTGTTGCATCGCCTGGAGGAGATTGGGCTGGGCGGCCCTGCCCTCCAGTGGTTCCGGTCCTTCCTAGACGATCGTTTCTTTAGCGTTGCTGTGCCACCGTTCCAGTCCCAATTCCATCCTTTGAAACAGGGGGTACCGCAAGGCTCCTCGCTGAGTCCCACGTTGTTTAATCTATACGTGAGACCGCTGGCTGAGGTCGTCAAGCAATGGGACATGACCATGGTCTCATATGCTGACGACACTCAGCTAGCGGTTACGATCAGCGGGGATGCGGACCAGGATGCCCCCAGGTTTCAGAGTGGACTTAGGGCGGTGGCGAGCTGGATGAAGAACAACTGTCTCCAGCTCAACGCAAAGAAAACGGAGATCAAGATCGTCGGTAGGAGGGCGGAACTATGGGGGGACAGGTGGTGGCCTGCTGAGCTGGGGCCGGCCCCCCTTCCGGTCACTGAATTAAAGAACTTAGGAGTATGGATGGACCCCTTTCTTAGCTTTGTGGGCCATTCGAAGAAAACCGCGGCCTGTTGCTTTGGCATCCTACGGTCGCTGCGGCCCATCCTGAAGTTCTTTGACCATCGCACCAGGCAGCTGATAGTCCAGGCTACAGTGTTATCTCGCCTGGACTATGCAAGCTCTCTCCTGGTAGGGCCCAATCTGGCTGAGGTTACCCGCCTCCAACGCGTTCAGAATGCCGCGGCGAGAGCCATTGTTGGCTTACCCCGAACCTGTTCCGTCTCCGGCACATTGAGATCACTGCATTGGTTGCCTATCAGGGCAAGAATCCAGTTTAAAGTGCTGTGTCTGGCGTTCAGGATTTTGAGGGGTGGGGGTCCTCAAATTCTTGCGGACCTTCTGTCCTGGTATGTGCCTACCCGGTCCCTGAGATCTTTGGGCCAAGCACTTACTGTGATCCCCGATACAGGTTGTGTCGGGTCGGTGGCCGATCCTTCCGGGTCAGAGCGGCCGAGCTTTGGAATTCTCTTCCAATAGAGATGCGGCTGCTAGATGATCTTTTAGCTTTTCGTAAAGCTTTAAAAACTTTCTTGTTTTAATAATTTAGCTCTTTGTCTCTTCTTCTGTTGTGTTCCCTGTAGGTATTGCATATTACCTGCCATGCGCCAGGACGCCCCTTAGCTGGGGCAGCTGTGCGCAGTACAAATGTATGTAACATAACATAACATAACATTCTAATTCCAACGGAGGGAACGCCGCTGCCCCTGCGGACGGTCCCTCCACCTTGGGGGTGGCGGACGGACGCAGGCAGTTGGTAGCCCATAGGGCAGGGCGCATTGTAATTAGAAGGTTTGAGATTTTCTTTTGACTTTTACATGTCCTGGTAGTGGAAAATCTCTACATTTGTTTTCCACTACTGTGAGGCCTACCTCTCCCACTGGATAACATGGGGTTGCCTCATTAAATGTATTAAGTGCTCGGACACCTCTAATGTATTCCCCTTGAATGCTGAGAGTAGTTGGGGGCCAAGATTTCTCCTGTTACCATTACTAAGTCCCACACAGTGGGATTGTTGAGACTTCATTGGAGCCCCCACCCCCTTACTTGACCTCTCTGCAAACATGCCTCCTGGTGCACTACTGGTTGGGGGATGATCTCCCCTTGACTGCTGAGGACTGTTGACGGCCAAAAAACCCTATTGTTGCCACCAGTTAGTTCCACACAGCAGGATTGCTGATACTTGGTCAGGGGCCATGACTCCTTTCTCAACCACTCTGTAAACGCCCCTCCTGGTGCACTACTGGTTGGGGGATGAAGTTCCCTTGGCTTCAGAGGGTCGTTGGGGGCCAAGAACCCCCATTGTTGCCACTAGTAAATCCCTAACAGATGGATTGCTGAGACCTTGTCGGAGGCCCCAACCCCTTTCTCAACCACTGTGCAAATGTGCCTCCTGGCACCCTACTGGTTGGGGGATGAAGTCCCCTTGGCCGCTGAGGGTCATTGGGAGCCAAGAACCCCTATTATTGCCACCAATACTTCACCAAATGTTGAATTTCTGAGACCTTGTTGGAGACCCTGCCCCCTTTCTTAACACTCTGCAAACCTGCCTCCTGGCACACTACTGGGTGGGGAATGAAGTCCCTTTGGCTGCTGAGGGTTGTTTGGGGCCAAGAACGCCTATTGTTCGCACCAATATGTACCCCACGGTAGGACTGCTGAGACCTCGTCGGAGGCCCCGCCCCCTTTCTCAACCACTCTGCAAAAGTGCACCTCTTGGCACACTACTGGCATCCCCCTTGGCTGCTTAAGGTCACTTGCATTCAATAACTCCTATTGCTGCCACCAGTATTTCCCCAACAGCGGGATTGCTGAGACCTAATTGGAGGACCCACCCCCTTTCTCAACCACTCTGCAGACTCTCCAGATGAGCCTCCTGGCACACTACTGATTGGAGTATGAAGTCCACATGAATGCTAAAGGTAATTAGGGGCCAAGAACCCATATTGTTGCAACCGGTATGTTTGCCACAGCTGTTCAGCTAAGACCTCGTCAGAGGCCCTTCCCGCTTTAACAACTCTGCAAATGGTCCCCCAGGCCAATATTGGTTGGGGTATGAAGTCTCCTTGGCTGCTGAGGTATGCCCCCCACAGCAGGACTGCTGAGAACTCATTGGAAACCGCGCCCCCTTTCTAAACCATGCTGCAAAAGTGCCTCCTAGCGCACAACTCGTTGGGGGCTGAAGTCTAGGGATGAGTGTGTTGGTAAACTCCAATTCACATGTGGCTGGCGGAGTTTTTGCCTGTGTCAAGCAGAGCACGAAGTGACAAAATGCTGCAAACTCTGCTGATGGGGCAGATTTTACCATCCACCCCTAATCTTGAACCTGCACCTGTACCCAGGCTGCCCTAAACGCCCAAGTGGTGCCCCTCCAGTCCTGAACCCTTGGTTGTGGTGATGAAGGTGTCCCGATAGCCAAAATCCAAATTGGGGACATAGAACTTTTTTATTTTATAAACTGCTCTCAAAACTGAGGGGAGGCCAATACCAACCTGCTCGTCAACTTCCCCTGCCCCAAGGTGCTTCGCCAGTCAGCCTAACTTTGCAGTAGCTCCCGCTACTATCTTCTCTGAAGCAGCATATCCTGTTTAGCAGTCCTTTGGTGAAGGAATATCCAGCCTCTTGGAAATCTGATCAGCCTCAGCCTCCAGAGTCTGCCTGATAAAGATTTTTGACTTCCAAAAAGTACACATAAAAAAATATTCACTGAAAGTTCATCCAGCAGCTTCCTCACATTTACACTCCCTCCTTGGATACACCTATATCCTTGCCCCGCTGAACTTTACAGTTTGTTCAAAATGTCTTCTAAGTACGAAGGTAAGCACTGACTGGGTCCAATCCATTTCTTGTATCTTACCGAATCTCCATCATGGCAGGTCATATTTTTCAACTTTGACCAGGTCTCATGCAGCTAGATGTATGTGGTTGGAGCTTTCATCTTGCAGGCACTATTTGTTATGAAAAACTTTAGAAATTCATAAATCTGGTTTTATTGATTGAATATTTGCTGTTTGGTTGTCAAATAATTTATCAACCTTGATTCTATTTGTCTAAGTTGGTGTTCTGATGTTTCTTGTGTTTTCACTTTATTACTGTTTACTACATATATCATTTCCGCATTGCCTCTAAGTTAAGCCTGACTGCTTTTTGTGCCAATCTAGTAGAGGGTTAAGCACAGGTTAATTTAGTGACTTTTATTGTTCACCCCGACTGTGTTTTTTGCTGTTTCTTGAGGAGATCGCCTCCATGCAACCAACCCCATTTCTCTTACACCAACATTGTGAATGTTCTTTACATACATAATCTAAGCAGTGCTTAATTGGAACTGGTGGCTGCCGGTGTGGGCCACATGAAGTCATGTTTGTGGACCACTACTTATTTTTCTGCATCAGACATTTACCAAGAGCAAGAGAGGGATAGCACATGCAGGAGAAAGACAGAGGAAGAGAATGACGGGAAACATGTCACATAGGGAGAATGCAGGAACCTGCAAGGGTGAGATAAAGGGGCAGGGGGTGTCTGGTAGTGCATCAAAGAGGCCTGTGCTGGATTCAAGAGTATGCCTCCATGGTATTTGGATGCAACAACCTCTGGCTGCTGAGGTGTGGGAACCTCCACTCTTTCCTTTACAACTTAAGCACTGATTCCTAGGGAATGCATGACAATGAAACAATGCTTGTAATGTTATTGATGACATTTTAAAACACAGGGTGAAAATAAGGTAATTGTTGATAAGGACTCCTGTGCTATATCAAGAAGTGCCTTATTCGCCTCTTACCCTTCCGCATCCTTATAGGAGGATGAGAGCTATGTAGATCCTGTAGTGTTTTGTGAGTTACCAATTACCCTTTTGGCTCTTAATGGACTCTGTAGAGCTCTGATGTAATTGTTAGAACATAATGCAATGAAGGCTGATTTAGAGTGTTGAGTTTGCAGTTACTCATAGAAGAATAAAGACATGTAATACTAAACTAAGTAGTGTCGTCATCATTGGTGGGTATGCAGGTTGGGGAAAACACAACAAATGGCGACGAGATAAGGAATAAGTAACTTGAAGATTGACAGTACTCTTCCAGAGAGTTTGCTTTGGTCCAAGCAAACTGCTGGTGCACGCCATGTGTGCCATCATCAAAGTATGGAATCAATGCTTAATACATGTGTAACAAAGCCCCGTTCCAGCCGCTATGAATCAGTTGGGGATAATGAAAGCTTTGCTGAGAATCTACTCATCATTGACTGAGAACCTGATGGCCAAGTCATAAGTAACGGTACAGCACTGCCACACCTGACAAAGTCATACGTTACTTGGAGTGTTACTATCAAAGGCTGATATGTACAGAAAAGAAGCGCTAAAGACTGCTAAAGTGAAATACAAATAACATACATAAAGTGCCAATTGACAAGGAAGCATCATTGCACTTACCAAAGCTTTGATAAATGGAGTTCCACAACCTCAGCATTGGGCGTGGCGACCCAAGAAGAAGAACAAGGCTTGTGCTTATTGAACTGTCCAATATCTGAAGTGGCACACAACCAAAGCGGCCAAGTGGTGGCTCAGAACAAATCCAGAGGTCTCTAGAAAGTGAAGGGCTCAGATAGAGACCAAGGAGTAGGTCACCGTACCACAGACTATCCAGGATGATCCGGAGGCCTATCCATTGTAGGGCCTCAGAAATGGTGCAGAAGACGCAGGACCTAGTGGTCATCTGACAATCTCTGAAAGAGCTTCACCCTCATTGTCAGCCACTCCCATAAATGGGTACAATGCTGCCACTTGCCTGAAACCACCACCACCTTTCGATACAGCCAGAAACCAAAATATTGGCAATAGGTGGATTGTATGGATAGAGATATTAGATAATATCTTGATGCACCTGAAGAGACTGATAACAAAAAGATTATTAAATACCGCAAGAATCTTGCTGCTGATGGTATAAAAGAAGTCAAAAAGTGTAAAAGAAATGAGGAAGAGGAAGCAAACTCATGAAGAAATCAGATACAGTCAGATTAAAGACATTTTTAATCTCAAATTCTATCCAATGCCCAAAGTAGATTACCAAAGATACATTTTCAGTCAAGAACAACAGAAAGTTGGTGATGCCATTGATGAATTTGCAGAGAGACTCAACACACTCATCAGACACTGTAATTTCATTGAATTCAAAGGTGACGAATCAATATGTCTTAGAGTTATCAATGGATGCAAACGACGAATGCTGAGAGAAACTCTTTGTCTGGAGCAAGTTTTAATAGCTGCCAGAGCTGCAGAAGGCTCAGATAGACAAGCTGATGACATGGAGGTTGGAGGTGCCCAGATTGAATCAGTCATGAGTGGGTAAAGTAAGCCAAAGTCTGAAGGACACAAGGTGATGTCTACAAGTAAAAGGAAGTTTTTTTTAGATGTGGACTTACATTTCCACACGAAGGCAAATGCCTCACCATTGGACAGATATATAAATGTTGTGGAAAGCAGAACCGCTTTGTGACTGTTTGACAAGAAAAGGATAAAGTAAGTGCATCACGGCGCAAGGACAAAATGCCCAACGGCATGTTTCAGAAGCAACGTTCGACTCACATCCACAAGCGGTTACATCAGTTGAGGCAAATCTACACTGAAAGCAGTTGATTGTCATCCGAATCATCGTCAACCAGTTTTTCTACATCAGTATCAATTGAAAGTGAAGAAGATGGTTGTGCCACGTCGATGTATACCTCAGAAAAATGTGCTCCTTTTGGACTGGCCGCATGAGAGGAAAAATGTCAGTTAAAGGAAAGTCAACATGCTTAGGCACCAAAAGTATTCAAGCACTGTCCGAAGATTACACTGAAAGTGAATGGTTGTTTGATACTTTCCATCATCTACACATTATGCCTGAGGAGAAATATAATTGAATTCTCTCCATTACTGAAACTTATGCAGTCGAAAACCAAGGTGTATACATGGGCTGCATCAACGGCTTTAAAAAAAAACAAGGTTCTTTGTAGTGATGATGAAACACAAGAAAACAAAGGTGCAGGCACACATCCATGTTATTCAAGGTACAGTGTCAAGTGCCTGTCTACTCATCTTCAGCACAGCTGCTGATGTGAGAAAATTTCTATTTTCCATTAAATACAACCTGAATGCTCATCATGAAATAGTCAATTCCCTCCATTGTTTTGTGGTTCAGGAAAGATTAAGAATATGAATTAAAGCTGCATATTAATGAGGATGTCTGCACTGTTGCTCAAAGACATAGATGAATTGCATTTCATTTAGAAGATGCTGTTGAAAAAGAACATTATCATTGAGCGATCTACTGACCTAACGCCATGGGTTTCTCCCATAGTGGTAATACCAAAAAAGGACAGTGAAGGAGCTGTAGATGCGTCAGGCAAACAAGGCAATTGAGCAAGAATGACATCCAGGTCCAAATATTGCTTACATGTAACACAATTAGATGGTGCAAAATTCTTCTCTCACCTTGATTTGGATAAAGGCTGTCATCAGTTGGAAGTCGAAGAAAATTGAAAGTACATTGCACCATGGTGCAAGGGTGCCTGCATCACGGGGATGATTGTTTTTGTGCAGAAAGGGACATCTTCCTGTACAAAAACAATCACAAAATGCCGCACGGATAGAAAGAGGGGAAAAAAGAGAGGAGAAATGAAAAAGTGTCTCGTTGTTGTGACTCCCTATGCCTCACCTGCGGAGACATAGGATTCTGACACATTTCCAGGTTTACGATTCCTCGTAAATCTGGAAATGCAACAGAAGCCATGGGTGTTGCATGAGAACATCCACAGCAGCACCTATGTCATTCCCTTTAACGCAAAGTGCTTTGTGTAAAGGAGCTATATTTACAAGGACACGAAAAGTCATGCAGAGTGGCTATATATGTCCTTGTAAATAAATAAACTGCCCATAGGTGCTTTTGCCAATAAACGCAGGATGAAGCCACCAAAGATAGTCGAGATCCATCCTCCTTGTAGAGTCAGTGTTCACACTAAGGCTCTTTACATGTAGGTCAAGATCATTTCGCCAACAGATGGAAAGACAGGCCTGTGGATGATTAGGCACCAGGAGTTACCTGGTCTTGATTTTCAACCAGTTATGATCCACCCACAGTTTGATATTCAGCAGAAAGAAAGGAAAGTTTGACAACATTTCTGTATCTCAAAAATCGATTGGGTGTCAACGTGCATGGGAGTGTACAAAGTACATTCAAATGACTGCAGGTGTTCAATTAAAGCCTGGTATGAACATGAGATAAGAGGGGAAATATAAAGGACCTTTGTGGGACAACCGTGAACTAGACTGGGAGATCTGAATGAATATAACATAACGGTGTGCAGTTTTAAAGGCAGGATAGAAGAAGTTCATGACACATAGAATCAAAGTCTGATGACAAATTGAGTGTAATTTTTTGTCAGCAGCCCTAGACAGGTCATCTTGTACTGCTACCAGAGTAGACTGTGGAGACACAAAACACAACTTGACATTTGCAAAAGTATTTTTCTATTCCAAATGTGATGTAGGTTTGGATGCAGCTAAGTTCTCCAAATGTCTGCTGCTACAGGAAGCAAAATGAAGGAATGATAGTTGGAAAGATCACATTGTAGCTAATTGGCGTTTTTCAAAAAGAGGTCTAACAATCCTGTTTTCAAGGCACAAGGAAAAATCTCCAGTGGTGAATGAAAGTGTAACTATAGCCACATTGATTGGATTGAAAATAGAGACATTTTTGTGGAGAAAATTGATGGGAAAATATCCATTGGAGAGCCTAATCTACATTGTATTATGTCCGAGCGTCACCCCTAATGAGATAGATAGCCAATGAAAAAGAGGCTGGTTTCTGGGAATCTTGGATGCAGTTGCCAAGGTAGCTGTTTGACTTGCATGCATAACCATTGCTTGATCTTGACTGGATAGGGTGAACAAGATTCAGAATATTATTCCTAATTAACTGAACCTTCTCAGTGAGAAAGAGGTCTCCTTGGTTCCAGAATGTTTGAGAGCAGAGTCCAGGCGATAGGGTGCTGTCAACTGACAAAATCTTTTACAAGCTTAGAAATTTCCCATGGGCGTTCAGAATTTGCCCTCCATAAAAGTATATGGAGGCTTCCACAATGGCCTTTTTATAAGCACTCAGGGGCAGATTTACAAGAAAGTGACTCCGGGTGGAACGCAAGCCATTTGGCTGTGTCACACTGAGTCACTTTCAAAGCGCAGGAATGTGACATATTTACAACAATATGTGGCATCTCTGTGTATCCCCTGCGCTGGCGCACAAACTGCTGCCATGCGCTGGCACAGGAGCCCTTGCACATGGTGCAAGGGCTCCTGTGGTGCAAGGATGCCTGCGTCGTGGGGAGACTGTTTTTGTTCAGGAAGGGCTCCCTTCCTGCACACAACAATCTGAAATGCCTTTTTCCAACTTTTATGTGTAACACCCATAGAAGTTGAAAAACGGCATTGTTTCAATGATGATTTATGTGCATTAAAGGAACCCTTCCCCTGGGAGGCATAGCATTCACACGCATATCCAGGTTTACGATTCCTTCCCAGCACAAAGAGAACTTTGTGCTGGAAAGTGTCAACGTTTTGCTCTGCGCTGCTTTGCATCACAGTCAAGCAACACAACATGTTAGTGTATCTGTACCTTATACTCCTTTGGGGTGACTAGAGCTTGAATTAACTTGGAAATTAGAATCTTAAAATGTAATAAATGAAAACTCAGTTATGGGTTAAGCCTCCTAATTCATTTGCGTCAACCAGATAGCAACTGTATATGGGAATCTGTGAATTGATTAAGTAAGAAAACATCTTTTCCCAACATTTATAAAAATGATGCAAAGGTTGGGCACACAGGGGTATATTATCAAGGGGCTTTATCTCCGCTTTTTTGGCTTTAAAAGCCAAGAAAGCGGAGATAAAATTATCTCCCTATTACCAAGCTGTCGCTAACACCAGTTAGCGACAGCTAATAGGAGATAGTGACCATCTTGGGCCCCGCTTTGCATGTCAGTGATATTTATCACTAATGACATGCAAAGTGGGCGTGCCAAGATGTTAGCGACTGAAAACAGTCGCTAACATCGCTATCTCCTATTACCAACTTTTGGAGATATTCGCGCTAAGCGCGAATATCTCCAAAAGCTAACACTTGCCCAGGAGCAGTTCTTAGCCATGTTATCCAATGGGAGGTGGATAACATGGCTAAGAGCATTTGCTCGATAATGCATGAATATCGCTGACTTTTCAGCGATATTCATGCATTGCGGGCGTTTTTTATCGCATTTGCGATAAACCTTGCTAATAGCAAGGTTTATCTGCGATAAAAATCGCCGATGTGCGGCGATAATTTTTGTCTCTAAACAAGTTAGAGACAAAAATTATCTCTATTGGTTGGTAATATGCCCCACAGAGTCTGAAAGGAGGCTAAAGGATCATTGGGGTATATTATCAACAACTAGCGATAATTTTTGTCTCTAACTTGTTTAGAGACAAAAATTATCGCCGCACATCGGCGATTTTTATCGCAGATAAACCTTGCTATTAGCAAGGTTTATCGCAAATGCGATAAAAAACGCCCGCAATGCATGAATATCGCTGAAAAGTCAGCGATATTCATGCATTATCGAGCAAATGCTCTTAGCCATGTTATCCACCTCCCATTGGATAACATGGCTAAGAACTGCTCAGGCATAAACAAAGTAGAATCCACAGAGTGGTGGTTCAGTGGTCCCTCAGGGATGGGGGGCACACCGTGTTTTTTAAATGCCCCTCACACACCAACAGGCCCCTTGGTGTCATGCTTCATCATCGGGGCCTTCGCACCCCTCTACGGGATGCGGCGTGCTACGACAGAACGACTACGCAGGAGCACTTTGTAGTGAACTATGTGAGGGGATGTGGTTACGTGATGTGAGTGAGGTGAGGTGAAAAAAGTGATTAAAAAATACCTGGCACTAAGGAAAAGAGAAAATTTTATTCTGTCCCTGGCTGGTATTAGTAAAAAGTGCAAAGACTGGTTGAAAAAATACGTGCTAGGGTATATCAACCAACTACAGTGTCAAAAAGAACTGCTCAGGGCAGGTGTTAGCTTTTGGAGATATTCGCCCTTAGCGCAAATATCTCCAAAAGTTGGTAATAGGAGATAGCGATGTTAGCGACTGTTTCCAGTCGCTAACATCTTGGCACGCCCACTTTGCATATCATTAGTGATAAATATCACTGACATGCAAAGTGGGGCCCATGATGGTCGCTATCTCCTATTAGCTGTCGCTAACTGGTGTTAGCGACAGCTTGGTAATAGGGAGATAATTTTATCTCCGCTTTCTTGGCTTTTAAAGCCAAAAAAGCGGAGATAAAACCCCTTGATAATATACCCCATTATGTATGGGCTGGTGCCTTGAAATGAGCGCCTCTGCAGATGAAGGGCTGCTGCTAATGCCACAGAGCTGGTATTGTAAATGAGAGTAAATATTTTGGTTATGACACAAAATTAGTGCAAATAAGATTCATTATTATAATAAATTCATAAATATGCTTCATTTACAAAACTCTGCTCTTTAACTCATTATGGACCGAAGACAGATGAATAACTTCTCTTATAGTGCTTAGACTTCGATGCATACTACCGACATTTTTCTGCTGCAAGCGAAAATGGTATTCCAGGTTGGGTGGTATTTGTCAATGCTCTTACTGTATATGTGCTATAAAGCATATGTGCAAACTTCCTACCCAAAGCTATCTGCCCAAGGCTGGGAAAACCTGGAAGAACTCGTCCTGACAAGTAGCACAAAATTGCGATTTGCGCACCCAGGCACTGGCACCCAGGGCTTTAAGTGGGATGGAAAAACCAGGGGGTCTCTCAAAGGGGCGTGGCCCATGTAATTAAGCGCGTAGCTTATAAAGACATACGCTAAAAATCTGGGCTTAGCATAGTGTGCTGCTTGACTGGCATTTTGCTGCTTCTGTCCTTACACCCAGACATATGATACAACATATGACATTACACCTTCAACAAGCCAGGACTATTGCCTTTGTCAATGGTTGCTAGTTGAATATGATAAATAAGCAACACCTATGGCTTCGTTGTATATACTATTGGAAATGCTTCAGTTTTAAAATGTTGAGACTAGTCAGTTTTTAAATTACATCAAAGACAGTGACGGATGGTACTGCTGCAGGGGTAAGATTTTTTTTCACCTTGAGAGCTTGGGGAAAAATGTTGGGACCCGTCTCAACGCCTGCTCTTTAGAGCTACCAGTGCTGAGCACAGACAGGACCCGTCCCTCTTTAAGCCCTGCTGGCACCCCTTTCATGGTGAGCAGTTTAGCCCTATACTATCGCACTGAGAAGCATCACGCGCAGGAGGCACTTACATTGCACGTCATGTCCTTCTGCCACGTTGCTGAAACCAATGACCAGGACTGCTGCCAGCAGCAAGGATGTCGTGTGCACCATGGTGGCTCCGGGTCCCTGGAAGGCCTCGGATCAATAGCCGAATGGAGTCCTCGGATCAATACTTGTACCGGGGCCATCATTTTATCCGTTCCGCCCTATTTGTTTAAGGGGACTTGGGAATATTTACCAAGGGAGGGCATTACAGGGCCTGTACTTCACCCATTCTTATGGCATGGCTAATAACACTCCGTGTGGATGAACTGGCCCAGAAATTCATCAGTCAGTAGCCAAGAAATGAACACCTGGGAAGATAAGTTTATATTTAAGAACATTTTGATGCTTTAAAAGGGAGGTGTCGCTGTCCCATATCTTTTATGTTGACCTAACAATCGTATAACAGGAGAGCAAAGTATATATTAATGGCAATGTAAACTGAAGCCCTCCCTGAAATACAGATGTAATAAGGTGCATTCTCACTGCCAGGAGTTACTTATCACCTCAAAG
Source organism: Lissotriton helveticus (assembly GCF_964261635.1). NCBI lineage: Eukaryota > Metazoa > Chordata > Amphibia > Caudata > Salamandridae > Lissotriton > Lissotriton helveticus. Next base: position 152,365,762 of record NC_136069.1, read on the forward strand.
GGCAATAAACCACAGCAGCAGCATGACTGTGTCAGAGGATTAGAAGGGCAGGGCATACTTTACGGAGTTTCACGGGGTGTTGTGCAATGTGTCCAACTATAAAGTATGCATTTGAACTCTCTAGTCATCGCTCCTACACATTATCTTTTTCGCTTCAAGCACATACTACAAAATATTTTCTAAGCAGAACTTCAGATGTGGGGCAGTGAGGTTTTGCTTGCACGAAGACAGAAGAACACAAATAAAAACTGCAATTAAAGATGCAAAATAGAAAAAAGAAGCAACATAAAAAAATAATACATTTAAAAATTGTGGTATGTGATCATTCGAAGTTGGCATGGGCGCACACGCGCGCATGTCAACTTGGAATAATATTCGCTTGGATGTTTGTTGAATGTAGTCGCGTGTTAGTTGAGCTGCTTGCTGGCTGCCGCGTGTGTGTTGCATGTATTTGAAGAATGCGTCGCGTGTGTGTGGAGATAGAGTTGGCGGCCGCGAGGAATGTATGGGTTTGAATGAACGGGTAGAGATATATAGAGGGGAGAGAAAAGTTGAGATTCATTCGTTTGGTACCTGAGATGTTAATTGCATACAAATAAACGTCTCTTCGGATCATCTTCTGTTTCCTGGTCATTTCTTCGTATTTATTGAGAGGAGTTACTTTTGCAACAAAAATTATCAACAAAAGTTCAAAGAAGGGTGTGGAGGGGGAAGATCGTAAAAATGCACACGTCATGAAGGAAAATGTAATTTCCATGGGTGCTCTTTTTCGTAGATAACATTTTATTATTTATATTCATGCCTAGAATCAACATTTGTGAAGTCAATCAAGCAGCATTTGCCGGAAATAAATAATTCCAACCAATCCTTCATGACCTGTGCATATTTGTTTTTGTAATCATACATATGGCACTCTCTGCACCAAATATCCAGGTTCATTTACACGGGATGTAGCCTGAAGATCCTGCCAGTGGAAGAGTTCTCACCAGAGCATGGGTCTTCAAGGTTAGGCAGTAGGGTGTTAGGAATGGGGTCTCTAGGTGGCAGATGTATGCACCCTGTCCAAGTAGGGACCACCTCTCTAGTCAAGGTAAGTCAGAGACACACCCTAAATTAACCTGTGCTCACCCTTTAACCCATTAACCTGTAGCTTGGCACAGAGCAGGCAGGCTTACCTTAAGAGGCAATGTAAAAAGTATGTGTGCAATACTTAAATTACGATAACGCAGTAAATAACAACACAAAAGACTTCACACAGTTTAGACAAGTAGTGAATATTTATCTGATTAAAACAAGACCAAAGTGACAGAAATCCACTCAGTAGAAGTCGAGATATGAATTTTTAAAGATTAAATCCAAACACAGTGCTTAAAAGTCAATAGTGCTAAAAGGTTACTTCAGGTTGCGATAAACCAGGGTAGATTCAAAGTTCATGCTGACTGCGATGAAGGGCTAGCCGGCTACAGAATCTATGCAGAGCGAGCGAAAAAAGTATCTTTGTATGGAGTAAGCGTCGTCATTGAAGACTCAATGAGTTGGTTCCCATTCACACAGTCGGGTCAATTTGATGGAGAGGAGGCTTGTAATCAGTGTCGAAGGATCGTCGCTGCGTCAAAGTCGACCCTTGCAGCAGCATCTCTGAATCCGCACTGTGTTGTCATCGATCATCGCAGTCGGGTAGATGCGTGATCGTCGATCCTCGTAGGGTTGTCTTCTGATCAGCACTGCGCCGGAGTCGGCTTCGGAGGGCACTGCATCGTTTCCCATTGGTGCAGTAGTGACAATGCATCAATATTTGCAGAAACAGCTGTAGAGCCCAATTCGGAGGCGCAGGGCTGGAGGGGGCACCTCAGGCATGTGTAGGACTCAGAGATGGCAGTCTAGCAGCACAAGCAGAGTTGCAAGAAGTCTTTATAAAGACTGTGACTTCAAGAAATAGGAGATAAACCAGTAAGCCCTTGGAGAATCCTGTGTTCAAGTGAAAAGCAGGGTCAGCCCCTCTCCTTCCTGGGCCAGAGGCAGCAGGCCAACAATGCAGAGCAGGTAGCAAAGTGGCAGTCCCTCCTTCAGCACAGCTCCCAGCAGGCAGCAGGCCAAACAGCAAAGCAGTTAGCAAAGTGGCAGTACTTCATGCAGCACAGCAGATCCTGTTCCAGGCAGAATGTTGTTGGCTACAGAAAAGTTCTGATTCAGTGGTGTCAGGGCCCCTGTACTTATATAAAAAATTAAACAAAAGGAGATGATGGACTGGGTGTTGAAACTTTTCAGACACTCACCCCCATTCACAGATTTGGGTTTAATCCATCATCATTGTTTAGCTCACTACGCCACCCCAGTTCAAATCCAGACATATCCAAATCAGCCTTGACCCTGTTTCTTATGGGAATAGTCCAGCCCAAACTGCCAAGCCAGGTCTTTCCTGGATCGGAAACAAGCATCCTGGGACCTTAAATCGAAATGTACCTTTGAAGTGAGGGAGACATCAAAGAGGCTTCTGAAGATTGCAAGGTCCCTGCCTTTCCTGCCCTCGCTCAAGACTCACTAAAGGGGAGTATGCAGCTCTTTGTGTGGGACAAGGACAGCCATATTCAAGGGCAAGTGTTAGCCTCCCATTCTACATCGGGAATGCCCGTCAGCCTGGTGATGGGCAATCAGGATGCAAATGTCACACCAGGTCTCCATTTGTGTGAGTGTCTAGAGTGAATGCACACAGCCCAGCTGTCACTCAACCCAGACGTGTATTCAGAGACAGGCAGACACACAAAATAGTTAAAGTGAGAAAATGTCAACTTTCTAAACGTACTCGATTAGGTGGTTGGGCCTATTTACTGAGCTAAGGTGGGCCACTTGTAAATCAAACAACAACGAATACCCTTGCCAACAAATATTTTGTCCACACAATTTCTAGAAATGATCAAGGGCCAGATGTAGGAAGCCTAATACCGGTCTGTAACGGACGAAATTACCGAATTTCGGCCGTTACCGAGCGGTATTAGACTTTTCAGATGTAGGAGGCCACATTTCAGGATTCGGTAATTTTCCGAATCGGTAATTTAAGAAATCGGTAAATTTCCGAATTCTTTAAATACCGATTCGGTAAATTACCGAATCCGTAATGTAGGGAGCACTCAAGTGAGTGCTTCTTACATTTAAGGATTCGTTATTTACCACCAACTATTAGTTGGTGGTAAATAACGAATTCCTTTTAAAAAGCAATTTTTTCCTTTTTATTCAGTGCCATGTGGCGGACATACATGACGTTAGGGCATGTATGTGTGCCACATGTGCACCCATGCACTATTCAGGGGTGCAACAGGGTGTCAATGTGACACCCTGACACCCTTGAAAGGGTTCCCCTATTACCTAGTCAGTATGTAGGTAATCTCAATTTACCTATTCTTAAATATTACATTTTACCGATTCGGTATTTAAGGATAGGTAAATGGGATGTAGATAATTGTTAGGAAAAAATTACTGAATCGGTGAGATTCACTAATTAACACCTTCGCTGCTAAGGCAATTCCCCTCCTCTGCTGAAGATCCTTGAAGTGCATTATTCATGACGAGCTCAGCTCGTCATGAGCACACGATCAGTAATAGCGAATCAGTAATTCCCGTTCATTCCTATGGGCCTTCAGGCCCATAGGTATGAATGGGAATTACTGAATCGGTATTTACCGATTCGGTAAATACTGAATCGGTAAATACCGATTCTTAACCACTTCGATGCTCATGACGAGCCCAGCTCGTCATGCAGTACACTGATCGTGTGCTCATGACGAGCTGAGCTCGTCATGAATAATGCACTTCAAGGATCTTCAGCAGAGGAGGGGAATTGCCTTAGCAGCGAAGGTGTTAATTAGTGAATCTCACCGATTCAGTAATTTTTTCCTAACAATTATCTACATCCCATTTACCTATCCTTAAATACCGAATCGGTAAAATGTAATATTTAAGAATAGGTAAATTGAGATTACCTACATCTGGCACCAAGTCTTTTAATTTTCTTGAGTTTATTATTTTTATAAACCCTGATTTATTTTGAACAAGAAACCTATACAATTGTACAACACAAAAGAATTATTGTGAGAATGCTGCAATCCTAAAAGAAAAAGTGAGGGTAAAAGAGAATCCCTAAAACTCTCAAGACATTCACTTTAGCGAGCATGGTATGCACAGACAAATTGCCTCTTAGAAAACAAGGAGAAACCAACGATGGACAGGCTAGTCTGTGTGTCCACATATTGTCCCAAACATACAACTTGAAGAAAATCATTATGAAAAATTGGCACCTCATAGCAAACTTAGAATGGGGTTTTGCACGTAGACTGTTTGCACTTAAGAAAAATACAAGCTATGGGTAGACACCTAGGAGCAGATGTAAGACCGTTTTTTGCAGTCGCAAACAGGAATTCTGCCAGTTTGTGACCGCAAAATTGTTCAGCCCCATGTACAAACCATATTTTTGCGAGTTGCTAACCTATTAGCGACTCCCAAAATATGGTTTTAGACTCACTATTAGGAAGGGGTGTGCCAAGGGCGTCTCATTCTAGTAGCGAGTCTGACTGCAAAATATGATTGTTTTGCGACTGCATTTTCGGTCCCAAAGTACTCGCAGTTTACCACCCTTTTCAAAAGGGTGGTAAACCACTCGCAAACTGGATGGAGCCTTTACATTTTTTTATTTGTCTTTTCATTGAATAGTTACTCAGTATACATCACTGTTAACAAAATTGAAGGTACATATAATGGTAAACAACCATTACCACAAATCTTTTATCCCGCATACCATCACCCCTCATACCTTGACAACTCTTCTACCATGACTCCGCAATGCCATTACAACGCATGGCATTATATGTTATATGCTTTTAACACACATACTTTTACAACGAAATTTGTTGTAAATGCATGAATGGTAAAAGCATATGTTTTTAAAAATGTAAATATGGGTTGGGGTGTAGGGGTATATGTTATGGGGGTTCAGGAGTAATTTTAGGGTTATGTGTATGTTTGGGTTTTGGGGTGCTGGGGTATTTATAGGGTGGGTTTAGGTTTTGGGGTGCTGGGGTAATTTTAGGGGTCAGGGTGGGTTAGGGTTTTAGGGTGTAGGGGTAATTTTAGGGGTCAGGGTGCGTTTTGGTTTAGGGGTACTGGATTATATTTAGAGGGGTCAGGGTGGGTTAGGGTTTTGGGGTGTAGGGTTTTTTTTAGGGTTCAGGGTGCGTTTAAGGTTTTGGGGTGCATGGGATTTTTTGGGATTCTGTGTGTGTTTAAGGTTTTGGGGTGCAGGGGTATTTTTGGGGTTCAGGGTGCATTTAGGTTTAGGAGTGCTGGGGTAATTTTCGGGATAAAGGTGGGTTAGGGTTTTGGGGTGTAGCGGGTAATTTTAGGGTTCAGGGTACGTTTTGGTTTTGGGGTACTGGGGTTTTTTAGGGGTCTGGGTGGGTTAGGGTTTTGGGGTGTAGGTGGTATTTTTAGGGTTCAGGGTGTGTTTTAGGTTTTGGGGTGCAAGGAGTATTATTAGGGTTCAGGTTTTGGGTGCAAGGGTCAGAGTGAGTTAGGGTTTTGGGGTGTAGGGGTATTTTTAGGGTTCAGGGTGCGTTTAAGGTTTTATAGTGCATGGGTATTTTTGGGGATGAGGGTGCGTTTAAAGTTGTGGGGTGCAGGGGTATTTCTGGGGTTCAGGGTGCGTTTAGGGGTGCTGGGGTAGTTTTAGGGATCAAGGTGCGTTAGGGTTTCGGGGTGCAGGGATATTTTTGGGGTTCAGGGGCATTTAAGGTTTTGGGGTGCAGGGGTATTTTTGGGCTTCAGGGTGTGTTTAGATTTTGGGGTGCAGGGGTAATTTTAGGGGTCAGGGTGCGTTTACAGTTTTGGGGTGCTGGGGTATTGGGGTTCAGGGTTCATTTAGGTTTAGGGGTGCAGGGTAATTTTGAGGGACAAGGTGCATTTAAGGTTTTGGGGTGCAGGGGTATTTTTGGGGTTCAGGGTGCGTTTAGATTTTGGGGTGCAGGGGTAATTTTAGGGGTCAGGGTGCGTTAAAGGTTTTGGGGTGCAGGGGTATTGTTGGGGTTCAGGGTATATTTAGGTTTTGGGATAACGGGGTAATTTTGGGGTTCAGGGTGCATTTAGGTTTTGGGGTATAGGGAGAATGTTTAGGGTGTAGGGTGCGTTTAGGGTTTTGGGTGCAGGGGTATTTTTGGGGTTCCGGGTGAGTTTAGGTTTTGGGGTGCAGGGTCATTTTAGGGGTCATGGTGTGTTTAAGGTTTTGGGGTGCAGGGGTATTTTTGGGGTTCAGGGTGCATTTAAGGTTTTGGGGTGTAGGGGTATTTTTGGGGTTCAGGGTGTGTTTAGATTTTGGGGTGCAGGGGTAATTGTAGGGATCAGGGTGCGTTTAAGGTTTTGGGGTGCAGGGGCATTAGGGTTCAGGGAGAATTTAGGTTTTGGGGTGCAGGGATAATTTGGGGGTCAGGGTGGGTTAGAGTTTTGAGGTGTAGGGGGAATTTTAAGGGTTCAGGGTGCGTTTAGGGTTTTGGGGTGGAGGGTTATTTTTGGGGTTCAGGTGCGTTTAGATTTTGGGGTGCAGAGGTAATTTTAGGGGTCAGGGTGGGTTAGGGTTTTGAGGTGTTGGGGGAATTTTAAGGGTTCAGGGTGCGTTTAGGGTTTTGGGGTGCAGGGGTATTTATGGGTTCAGGGTGTGTTTAGATTTTGGGGTTCAGGGGTAATTTCAGGGGTCAGGGTGGTTTAGGGTTTTGAGGTGTAGGGTGAATTTTTAGGGTTCAGGGTGCTTTTAAGGTTTTGTGGTTCAGGGTGCGTTAGTGTTTTGGGGTGGTGGGGTATTTTTGGGTTTCAGGGTGGGTTTAGTTTTTATATATATATATATATATATATATATATATATATATATATATATATAAATAAGTTAAATTAATTTAAAAAACCAATATATATATATGTATATATATATCTATATAAAAAAATGTAAAGCACTTTTACACAGTTTATGACTTCACCACGCATGCATTTGCGTTGTGAAGGCATGCGTGGTAAAGTCATATGAGGAGCGAAAGTTTGCGAGGTAAAAGTATCACGGAGCAATTGCATTTTCGGTGTGAAAAATGCGGAGGAATGGTATGCGGGATGAAAGTATGCGGGATAACATCGCATATTCACACATAATGAGTCATTATGGAGAGTGGCAAATCACAGCAATTTGAGACAATGATAATATGATCAGATGTGTCACATATACATCATTATAGGCACAGTAGAATGTAAAAACCAGGATCCCGCCCTCCCGCATAACACCTGCTTCCTCTTTGAATTAGATCCATTCACCCCATAGTTTTTCGTAACGCCAAAGGCAGTCCCGACTCTGGTGGACCTCAAGCCCTGTCTTGAGTAATAGGATCTGTGTAGTATGGGTAGTTGTCTGAGGAGGAAATGGGCCCTTATGGCTATTTGTCTGGGGCTCTGGATGGCCTCCAGCCAGTTGTCATCTTCTATGAGTCCTGTGTCTCCCTCCCAAGCTTCCCTTAGTGAGCAGAGCAGATCAGATGAAATATTTATTCTTTTCTGGTACACTAAGGAGACTGCCTTCATCGGCATTGGGTCCAGTAAAAAGCGGTCCTTAAAGGGCAAGGACTCCGGTAGCTGTTCTTCCTCAGGTGCATGGAAATGTAGGGCATGTCTCAGTTGTAAGTATCTATATTGCACCACAGCCCCCAAGTCGTACTCAGTCTGGAGGTCTGCAAAGGACTCCCCCACTCCAAACGTGCCCTAATTGCTCCCCATCTAAGGAGGCCCCTTTGTTTCTTTACCACCTCAAGTTGCTCGCAGTCCCACAGTGGAGTCGTGGCAGTCAATTTATGTTCCCAACCCAGATGCCTGTTGGCTTCATGCCAAGTCCTAACAACCACATGAGTGTGGTTTTGCAGTGAGCCATTTGCTTCTTGTTACAGAGGATGGAAGGATAATCCCAGTCACCCAGAAACTCACTATCGACCCTGTAGGCTGGTTCCTACTTGTCTCCAAATACTAATTCTTTGATAACCATCAGTAGGGTGGCCCAGTAATAGGCCTTGGTGTCAGGGACTGCCAGTCCACCATTGAACATCCCACTGTAGCTTCCTGATGGACATCAGCGTGCTACCTCCATTCTAGAGGAGTTTGCGCAATTCACTATTGGTCCTTTAGAAAAACTGTTGCAGCACCTTATACAGGGTGTTTTGGAGGGCAAACAACATGCAGGGGAGGGTCACCATCTTAAAGAGCATGGTCCTGCCCATCAAGAAACTTGGCAGTGCCCTCCAATGAGGCACATCCTCCCTAAGGCACTCGAACTGAGAAAACAGATTCAGTCTCATGAATTCCTTGATGCTCACAAAGATACCCAGGTATTGAAAACACTGTGGTGCCACTGGAGCCAAGCATGTTGATGGAAGAACCGAGTGACACCCTGTCAGTGGAAAGATGAGGGACTAGTCCCTGTTGATTTTCATAGCCTGTATAACTCTCAAAGAGGCAGAAGATGAGCAGAATCCTATCCACAAGAAGTGGGTCACAAGACATATAGCAAAATGTCATTGGAGCTCCTCTCCTCCGCCACATCATCTTTCTGAATTCCCCACAGGAGAGGATCCTGTTGGTACCCAGGCAGCCAGAGGCTCCAGAGCCAGAGCGAAGATCATCGGTGACAGGGGACACCGCCGACGTGTGCCACTGGGGAGAGTAAGGAGCGAGAAACAACACTGTTTACGTGTACCCTTGCCAAGGTATACCCGAATAGGAGTTGGACCCAGGAGCTGAATTTGGTGCAGAAGCCCAACCTGAGTAGAGCTGTGAACTTATAGGACCATTCTATGCAATCAAAAGCCATTCTCACGTCCAGGGACAGTACTATGGCCTCCACCATTGCTGGTGTCGCCTCTGTGTGCATCACCCCATATAGACGCCTCAAATCAAGTCGGGTACCCATATACTGCGTGAACCAGGTTTGATACAGAGGTATCACAGAGGTTATGACCCTCACTAGTCTGTTGGGCAAAGCCTTGGACAGCACCGTGGCCTCCATATGAAGCAATGATATGGGCCTATATGAGTTGCAGGCTGTGGAAGGCTTGCTCTTCTTGGGTAGAACCACGATGGTGGCCGCCCTTTGATTGATCAGAAGAGCTCCATCTATCTTTACAATTTGAAAAATGCTAAGCATGTGAAGCACAACCTTATTTGCAACACATTTGAACAGTTATATGGGCAATCTGTGAGGCCCTCCTGCCTTTCCTGACTGCATCCCACGAATGGCCCCCTTATTTTCTTCCACTGTCAAGTCCTGCTCCAATGCCTCCCTGTCTTCTGGGGAGAGGCCATATTTTCATAGTACTTTGCGAAACTCTTCTGCTATATAGGCCTCTATGGAATGAACCCGCCCATATTTTCCAGAATTTCGATGACCCCGTTTCTGTCTATCTTGTCCAACCAGGCTATGAGTTGTCTGTCTTTTTCATCTACATCATGCAACCCTCTCTGAGTTGCCAAGGCATGTGCCCGATAAGCGTTTTCCGCCAGGTCCTTCAGTTCCTGCTGTTTTAGTCGGAAGTGGTGGAACTGTCTAGTGTTGGGACTTCCTCCTCCCTTACCTCCAGCTCCAGGGATTTGATCTCCTGCACTTGCCCTGTACTCCGAGCAGCCTGGTTTTTCCATTTAATCCCAATAAGGGCCTGAGAGTGTCCGTGCAACACAGTCTTAAAAGTCTCCCACAAAATGCATGCAGAGTCGACTGACCCGGCATTTACCTGGAAGTATTGTGTACTTGTTTATCTGGTCTTGGAATTTCTTGTCCTTTAAATGCCATGACGCTTTTCTGCATGGGAGCACTTTCTCCCTGACGGGACTCGACAAGGAGAGCATCACCGGGGAATGGTTGTAAATGCAGCGCACCAGTTGCAATGTATTATTCAAGAAGCTCACGCTTTGTGATGTGTAATATTGTAGCGCAGTTGGTTAAGGCTACTGTGTCTGGCCCATAGATGGGTGAACACTTAGCTGGTGTGCCCACCAAAGGCCCACCAGTCTTGTGGTGCTCGTAATGGATTGAAGCTTGCTCCCGCACCACGTATCCTACCTCTCTGGCAAACTGTCTCACTCTGTTGCCATCCATTATCAAGGTGCCCATCAGCATTTCCAAAAGAGAAGCACCAAATGGAGGCAGTGTCCCCCTGTAGTTTGGGCGGTGCGTATACAGAGCACAGGCTGACTGTTTGACTCTCCCAAATGCCTGTTTGCAGCACAAATTTGCTCAGCTAGCTGTGCCAAGTCCAACCAGGTGTGTATGGTGCAGAGGATTTCAGTAGGATGTCTGTGTCCCTGGACCCGGTGTTGAAGCCTGCATGTGCGTCTGTCCTGGGCCTTACATTGATGGCTTTTTAAGTGGGTCTCCTGTAAGAGAACTAGGCCTGGGGCATGTTGTCAGATACATTGCAGTACTAGGGTGCTTTTAACCTTAGAACTCAGACTGTTCATGTTCCAGGACAATAATTTTTGGTCAGTTTGAGCCTGTGTACCTATGCAATGTGATAAAATGGGGCCTGAACTGAGCTCACCCCCCTCCCATGACTGCGTCACCTACACTCCCTCGTCTCACCATGAAACAACAAGTATACTTGATGCACTGTGCAAAACCTAGAATGTAAAACAAGAGCATAACATTCCCATTAACTTCCCCCTCCCTGCTACCCTGGCACGTGGGTTGAGGATTGCTCACCACTCCAATTTACAGAGAGCCTGTTGCCCTAAAAAGAACAATGAACATTTCAAGGCTTGGCTACTCTACCAATACATTATCAACTGCTCATGCCCTCAGAAACCCTTGTGAGACTGATTGTACTATCTATTCCCATGTATTACCCATAGATTGATCAAGTGCACAGTCCCTCATGCACCCGCACACCAACCCAAGTGCACGAGGGTGAACATTTATCATTACGCTCCACCAAGTTCACCCGCACCAAGCAAGAGAGGAGAGCAGTACCTCTTGCCCTTGGTGCAGGCTCATGATAATGAAATATCAAAGTCTGAATAATGGTCCCCAGTAGTAGATCTCCACAGCCTGTCTGGACATTAGTCCCTAGGACAGCCATTAATGTAATGCAATTGGATGCTCATCCAGCAGTGTCTCTCATGAAACCTCTTCTTCTGCGCCATTGGGTTGCCGGCTATTTCTGAATGCTGTGGGATCTGTGCCTTGTTGGCCCGAGGGGTGCCCTCTTCAATTCCCTCAAGGCTGCCGCCTTCCGCTGCCGCTGTCATCCTTCCAGCCAGTCCCATGCTTCTGCTGGCGATGTAAAGAACCAAGATTTTCCCTCTGCCATGACACACAGCTTGACCGGAAGAGCAATGTGTACTTCAATTCTTTGGTGCAAAGTGTCTTCTTTACTTCCTCAAAACTGCGATGCTAGCGCCGTACTTGCAATGTAAAATCCAGAAAAAAGTACACAGTTGCGAGAGGGGCTTAGGGTGAAGAAAGTGAACTATTAGGTCTTCCACAAGAGAGGTCAGTACTAGGTCTCTCCGACCCCTCCACAACCCCAAACACTCAGATGTTGTTTCATCGGGCCCTGCCCTCCTGCTCCTTGATTTTAGTGGCCAAAATCTCCAGCTTTTCATTAGGCCGCAAACCTGTTATTCCAATGACTTGGATGTGGATTGTAAGAGGTGGATATTGGACTCAGCAGCGGCTACTTTTCAGGACATTTTCTGTAGGTCTGCCTGCAGAAGGCTGACATCTAACGTGACCGTGTCTACTTTGGGTTCCAGTGAGGTCTTGATGTTCTGAATAGCTGCCATAATGGCCCCCAAGGAGGGCCCAGTCAGCTCTAGTGATTCCCCAGCTGGCCCGGCCCCCTCCACGGACTGCTTGGGAACTGCATACTTGTCTGGTTTGTTCAATCGTGGCTGTAATTGTCCATAAGGTTTCACCATGACCCCCGGAAGCAGCAACGGATGTGGCAATTTGTCAAAGGGGCCCGAGCGCACCGCTGTGTTCTACTTGTTGGGTGGCCCCCCCCCGCTGCAGGCGCCAACCTGTCCCCCCGGCCGGCCATTGACAGTGCCTCCCCACCTCTTGCACACTAGTTCCGTCCTGTGATGCAGGAAGGCCCGGCAGAGGCACTATTCAGGGCAGCCACACCCCGCCTGCCCAGTTCACTGGTCTCCCAGGACCACTGCACCACTCTCTAGTCATCATGGGGGAAAATAAATCACCACCATCATCACTCTCCAGTTTCCCTCTAGCCTCATTGCTTTGCTGTCAGCTCAGCACTTTGCTGCTGCTGTGCTAATGGTCGGCTCGGCCTCCGCTCTACTCCAGTCTCCACAGGCAATTTCTTTTGACCAGACACTCGTGTGGGCCAGCAAATGCCCTGAGGGTTTAATCCATGGCAATACGATGTCAATTGGGCCAGATTCTGTGTGGGATGGCGGGTCTAGAGCGTCTGGCTCGTGGACCTGTCTTAGGAGATACCCTGAAACTGGTTCAAGGATGCTTGTTTCAAGTCCAGTGACGTCCTGGCCTCACTGGCTAGTTTAACATCTTTGGTTGCTTCTTGGAGGTCACCTCTGTGAGGGGTGCCACAATGGTACCATACTCCTTTACACACCTCTTGTACCCAATCAAGTCACGGAATGCTGTGACTTGAGTCTGGGATGTTGGAGATACCCAGTCCACAAATGTCTAGATCTTGGGCTGTAAGGGTTGTACTTGGGCTCCACCTACAATGTGTCCCAAGTATAAAACAGATCGATGCCCTATCTGGCACTTGCTTTTCTCGATATTGAGGCCTGCACTCTGCAGAGCCACAAGGACCTTTCCAAGGTTGATTAGGTGATCCTGCCAAGTGGATCTACAGATAGGGATGTATGACATTACAACGCATGCTTTTACATCGCATGCCTTTACAAGGCAAGTATTACAACGCAGTCCATTACAACGCATAGTGCTTTGGGGTGCTGGATAGTGAATAGTTTAATTTACTATTCCAACTCCAGTCCCCGTGGACACTAGGGAAGGTTATTGGATAGTAAATTAACCTATTCCCTATCCTAGAGCGCCCCCCAGAGCAATGCGTTGTAATAGTTTGCGTTGTAATGGTTGCGTTGTAAAGGCTCTGCGATGTAAAAGTTGCGTTGTAAAGGTTGTTTACCACAGATAGCAATATCATAAACTACAACCGTGAAAGGATTTGTTCACCAACCTTTGAAAGGTGGCATGGGTATTCTTTAATCCAAATTGCCTTACAGTAAACTGATAATGGACATCTGGGATCGAGAATGCTGGTTTCTCTTTTGATCCTGGGGTCACACCAATCTGCTAGTGCCCTGATGTTAAATCAAAAGTACTGAGAAGTTTGGCTGCCTTCAACTTGTCAATTAATTCATCAGCTTGTGGGATAGAGTGTACATCTTTCTAGGTGACATCATTGAAACCTCTGTTGTCTTCATACAATCTCAGTTATAGTTTACCACCCTTGAAATGTGGCTGGGGGACTAAGACACTGGACTAGTCCAGGGACTTTCAGGGGGTTAAATCAGCCTTAACCCCAGCCTCATGCTGAGTTCAACTCTGAGCTTTCCTTAACTTGGTCAGACTGTCTGTATATTTTGTTTTTTTACAGATGTGCTGTGTCCAGAGTCCACATCATGGGTACACCAGGTTGTTGTATAACCAAAGATTAGTGAAAAGAACCTAGCATATTGCCTCAGAACGTGTCTGGAGTCACCTTACTGCTTGGCAGAGAGGGTGTCTGAGAGGAAAACTCCTTTAACTGAGCCTTTTAGGACTGTGGGAGAGGAGGACAGGGAGTGGTTCACTCTCTTCTTCCTGATCTTCATCAGTGGCCATAAGCATGGCCACATAAGTGCTGTCATAGAAAGGCTTTAGGTGGTTTACATGGATGACCCTGCAAGGGCTCGTGCAAGTACCTAGGTCAACCAGGTAGTTGACCTCACCTTTTTTCGCAGGGATAGTTTAGGGACTGCTTGATTTGTCCTGGATAGCCCTAGGTGCCACAGGATCCAACGCCCATACCGTCTGCCCTGGTTGTAAAGCCTTTTGGTCATACCAGAGTTTCTGGACCTGTAGGCTGGCCTTTTGGTTTTTGGTTTCTTTACCCATATACTCATCCTTCCTTGTGTGTAGGCCAAGCACATAGTCCACAGTATCTGGCGTGGGCTCTTTGAGAGGTCTCTCCCAGCCTTCCTTCACTAGGCATAGTGGTCCCCTCACAGGATGACCAAACAGAAGTACAAAGGGACTAAATCCCACTCCCTTCTGTGGCATGCCTGTAAAAGACATCCCACCAACTTCTTTTTATTTCATGGAGTCGTGATCATACCTTTCATAGTCTTGTTGGATCTCTCAACTAGACCATAGGTTTGTGGGTGCTATATGGCGGTAGACGTGTATGTCACCCCACACTCAGCCCACATGGCTTTTCGGTAGCCAGACATCAACTAACTACCTCTGCCTAAGACCACCTCCTTAGGAATGCCCACTCTAGTAAAGACTGATGGGGTCCCTGGCAACTGCAGAAGCAGTGACAGTCCTAAGTGAAAGTGTTTCAGGATACCAGTTGGCTTGAGCCACTACTTCCATTATAAATCTGTTTCCTGATGCTGTTGGAGGGTCAAGGGGGCTAACTATGCCAAACCCTACAGTTTCAAAGGAAACCCCAGCCACTGGAAGTGGAATTTAGGTGGCCTTTGGGTGGTTACTTGTCTTGCCACTGGCTTGACAGGTAAGACACCTTCCCCTTCTAGGACATGTTTGGCTAGTAAAGGTGGGTGACTAGCCTACTTCAAGTCTTAGCCTGGCCAAGATTCCCAGCTAGGGGGATGCAATGAGCTAATGAGAGTAAGAACGTTCTGTATTGCTGAGGCACTACCACTTTCCTAGTGGCACCATGCTTGGGATCTCTGGTCTCAGTATACAGGAACCTCTCCACCCAATAGGCCCTGTGTGAGCCAACCAAATTTATAATCCATATAACCTCTCTAACAATTCTAAATCACAAGTGGTAAATACTATGGGTGACAACAATATAAACAATGACATTTTCCGGGCCTAGTTATCCACCTTTACCCCAGTCTCGTCATTCCAAATTGACAGTCTCACCCAGACGACCAAATCTGGATCCCCAGATGATCCCTGCTCCCCTTCAGTGCTTAAGTCTATCCCGAAACCAGTAGCCATGGTATTGGCAAGCATCTTCAATTCTATGTTTAACAGAGGAATCTTTCCCAATCCTTGGAAGAGGGCTTTCATTCTTCTACTTAAAAAAAAGTCAGTCTTGCCCCAGGAGATACCTCAAACTGCCAACCCATTTCTAGACTCTCCTTTCTAGCTAAAATAATAGTTAGAATTTGGAATATTGAATTGAACTTATTGAATTCGTTAAAGAGAATAATTTGTTGGAGCCTACGAATTTGGGTTCAGATTGCAACATAGCACCAAGACAGTTCTAATTAAGGCCTCTGATGAACTCAAAATTATTTTTTGATGAAGGAGGAATGGCTGCTTTGATCCTGTTGAATCTGTCCGCATCTTTCAATACTGTGGACGACCCAACCCTGATTTCTCGCTTGGGAACCGTAGGCATAAAAAGTATGGCTTTGGAGTTACTTTCATTTTTCTTAAATAACAGGGACAACACGGTTGAATTGGATACTTTCAGCTCTAAAACATACTCCTTGCCTTATGGAGTGCCACAGGGAGGGAGCTTCACTCGGCCGCACACTTTTTCATTTATATATAACTGGACTTGGCCCTCTGATTCAATCCTTTGGTTTTTCTCTCACTTCGTACGCGGATGATACATAGATTGTTTCATCAACCACAAATGATAACAATTACACCAGCCTCCAAATTCACAACTGTATGAGAGAAATTAGTACATGGATGCTCCCAAATTCTGCCCCACCACCATCTGGTCATCAGACATGGGCAGGCTTTCCTTGCCTACTGTCATAGCCAAGAGTCTTGGGGTGATTCTAGATGACAATCTGAATCTTAGCAAGCAAGTTAATGCAGTCTTATCGTCCTCTTATAATGCTCTCAGAATCTAAAGGAAACCCTACATTTTCCCCCCATTAACTCTAGGAAGAGAGTGATATCTATGTTAATTCTTTCAAAATTGGATTACTGTAATGGCTTATATATCAGTCTTCAGACACAATATATCAAGAAACTTCAGGTACTGCAGAACTCTGCCACTACGCTACTTCTTGGCCTTCCTAAACATCACTCAGTCTCCCAAGCCATCAAAGAATGAAACTGGCTGACTGTTACTAATCTGTTACTAATCTGATAGCCGGGACTGAACCTTGTGAAAAATTGTGTTTTTGATTTAAAAAAAAACTGTGATAACTTGCTTTTAATTGTATAGCGCACTCCCCCCCAGCACTGACCTCATGTCCCACTAGACGGTCGATCTTAGCACCGTCAGGACAGAACTCCGCTCGCTCGCCGCCATCACCGGCCGCGAGGAGCCAACGGACACGCCCACCTCTAGTGGCCACGCCCACCCCTCACCAGGCGTTTAAAGCGCGCTCTGAACAATAGAGCCGCATTAGACCTGAGTCTCCTGAGGCGGAAAGCCGGGAGTGAACCTTGTGAAAAATTGTGTTTTTGATTTAAAAAAAAACTGTGATAACTTGCTTTTAATTGTATAGCGCACTCCCCCCCAGCACTGACCTCATGTCCCACTAGACGGTCGATCTTAGCACCGTCAGGACAGAACTCCGCTCGCTCGCCGCCATCACCGGCCGCGAGGAGCCAACGGACACGCCCACGCCCACCTCTAGTGGCCACGCCCACCCCTCACCAGGCGTTTAAAGCGCGCTCTGAACAATAGAGCCGCATTAGACCTGAGTCTCCTGAGGCGGAAAGCCGGGAGTGAACCTTGTGAAAAATTGTGTTTTTGATTTTAAAAAAAACTGTGATAACTTGCTTTTAATTGTATAGCGCACTCCCCCCCAGCACTGACCTCATGTCCCACTAGACGGTCGATCTTAGCACCGTCAGGACAGATCTCCGCTCGCTCGCCGCCATCACCGGCCGCGAGGAGCCAACGGACACGCCCACCTCTAGTGGCCACGCCCACCCCTCACCAGGCGTTTAAAGCGCGCTCTGAACAATAGAGCCGCATTAGACCTGAGTCTCCTGAGGCGGAAAGCCGGGAGTGAACCTTGTGAAAAATTGTGTTTTTGATTTTAAAAAAAACTGTGATAACTTGCTTTTAATTGTATAGCGCACTCCCCCCCAGCACTGACCTCATGTCCCACTAGACGGTCGATCTTAGCACCGTCAGGACAGAACTCCGCTCGCTCGCCGCCATCACCGGCCGCGATGAGCCAACGGACACGCCCACCTCTAGTGGCCACGCCCACCCCTCACCAGGCGTTTAAAGCGCGCTCTGAACAATAGAGCCGCATTAGACCTGAGTCTCCTGAGGCGGAAAGCCGGGAGTGAACCTTGTGAAAAATTGTGTTTTTGATTTTTAAAAAAACTGTGATAACTTGCTTTTAATTGTATAGCGCACTCCCCCCCAGCACTGACCTCATGTCCCACTAGACGGTCGATCTTAGCACCGTCAGGACAGAACTCCGCTCGCTCGCCGCCATCACCGGCCGCGAGGAGCCAACGGACACGCCCACCTCTAGTGGCCACGCCCACCCCTCACCAGGCGTTTAAAGCGCGCTCTTAACAATAGAGCCGCATTAGACCTGAGTCTCCTGAGGCGGAAAGCCGGGAGTGAACCTTGTGAAAAATTGTGTTTTTGATTTAAAAAAAAACTGTGATAACTTGCTTTTAATTGTATAGCGCACTCCCCCCCAGCACTGACCTCATGTCCCACTAGACGGTCGATCTTAGCACCGTCAGGACAGAACTCCGCTCGCTCGCCGCCATCACCGGCCGCGAGGAGCCAACGGACACGCCCACCTCTAGTGGCCACGCCCACCCCTCACCAGGCGTTTAAAGCGCGCTCTGAACAATAGAGCCGCATTAGACCTGAGTCTCCTGAGGCGGAAAGCCGGGAGTGAACCTTGTGAAAAATTGTGCTTTTGATTTTAAAAAAAACTGTGATAACTTGCTTTTAATTGTATAGCGCACTCCCCCCCAGCACTGACCTCATGTCCCACTAGACGGTCGATCTTAGCACCGTCAGGACAGAACTCCGCTCGCTCGCCGCCATCACCGGCCGCGAGGAGCCAACGGACACGCCCACCTCTAGTGGCCACGCCCACCCCTCACCAGGCGTTTAAAGCGCGCTCTGAACAATAGAGCCGCATTAGACCTGAGTCTCCTGAGGCGGAAAGCCGGGAGTGAACCTTGTGAAAAATTGTGTTTTTGATTTAAAAAAAAAACTGTGATAACTTGCTTTTAATTGTATAGCGCACTCCCCCCCAGCACTGACCTCATGTCCCACTAGACGGTCGATCTCAGCACCGTCAGGACAGAACTCCGCTCGCTCGCCGCCATCACCGGCCGCGAGGAGCCAACGGACACGCCCACCTCTAGTGGCCACGCCCACCCCTCACCAGGCGTTTAAAGCGCGCTCTGAACAATAGAGCCGCATTAGACCTGAGTCTCCTGAGGCGGAAAGCCGGGAGTGAACCTTGTGAAAAATTGTGTTTTTGATTTTAAAAAAAACTGTGATAATTTGCTTTTAATTGTATAGCGCACTCCCCCCCAGCACTGACCTCATGTCCCACTAGACGGTCGATCTTAGCACCGTCAGGACAGAACTCCGCTCGCTCGCCGCCATCACCGGCCGCGAGGAGCCAACGGACACGCCCACCTCTAGTGGCCACGCCCACCCCTCCAACGTCCAGTCTTCTTCCATAAATTATGTGTCAGTTCAGGCAGCGCAGCGGACGGGCGCAGCGGGCGCGCCGTCAGCGCGCCGAAGGCGCGCCAAAGGCAAGCCCGTCTGGGCCCGTCCGGGCCCGGACGGACCCAGGCCCAGAGACTCTGTCGGATACCCCTCATGACCGGATGATATATACTGGTGACATGCTCCGCGCGCTCCAACCTAAAACAATCCTGGCCTGCTACCACACGCACATTGATGGTAAGCCCTTTTTTAATTGCGAGCACTGCAACCCTACTCCCATGGGCTCAGCAGACCACGGACTGAGGATGGGACTTCTCAACTGCCGCTCCCTCCCCAAACATGCGCTTGAAACATACCTGTTGATCCAAGACCATAACTTTGATCTGCTGTTTTTAACAGAAACGTGGCTATCTGACAGCTCCGACTCAGACATCGTCACGGCCCTTCCCCCAGGGTACCTCTGCCAAGCCCTGCATAGACCCAAAGGGAGGGGAGGGGGGGTAGCCATAGTCTTCAGGGAACAACTCACCTGTAGAATTTCCAACGCTCATATCGAGGACTGCGAAAGCTGTCAATTTTCCATCCAAACCTCACCAACCAATTCCCTGTCAGGGCTTTTGATCTACCGCCCCCCAGGTGCCCCTGGGAACTTCCTCAATGCCGCTATTGAATCTGCCTCACAACTAGCATCTTCAGCTTCCAACTTTTTGATTCTAGGCGACCTGAACTTTCACTTCATGGACCCTACCGATCGGATAGCCTCTGACCTCCTTCAAGACCTAATGACACTCAACATTCGACTGGTCAACAACGAGCCCACCCATGACAGGGGACACCTACTGGACCCCGTCCTTACCAATGTAGCAACTATTACCACCAGGCCACCCCTGACCCTTCCATGGACAGACCATTTTTTGGTCCCTATTTTTTCGGAAATACCTACCATGACCCCTCAAACTACCAAGATCCAGGTCTCCGATAGAAGGTGGAAGAAACTCATACCCAAGGAATGGGCTATTGCCCTTGCAGAATCCCTCCCTGAGCTATCCACCGATCCCGCCACGGCCGATAAGCAGTTCAATGAGTGGATCACTTCCTCTCTCGATACTCTCCTCCCCAAAACTACCTCCTTTAAACACTCCAAAAGAGTATCGTCCGCCTTGTGGTACACCCCAGAGCTCAAAGCACTGCGCCAAGAATGCAAGAGAACGGAACGTTCTTGGAGGAAAAACAAATCGCAACCAAACAAAGATGCCTATTCTAGCTCTCTCTCGAGGTATAAAACTATGATTGGAA
Source organism: Lissotriton helveticus (assembly GCF_964261635.1). Taxonomy (NCBI): domain Eukaryota; kingdom Metazoa; phylum Chordata; class Amphibia; order Caudata; family Salamandridae; genus Lissotriton; species Lissotriton helveticus. The sequence continues at coordinate 152,385,948 of NC_136069.1, forward strand.
AAACTAAAAGTGCTTTCTTCCAGGAAAGAATAGAGAAAGCGGCATGTTCAAGTAAGGAATCCTACGCTATCCTTAAAGAACTTCTTAAAACCCCAGAACCGGGACCGAGACACCCCACAGACCCCAAAGCCGATCAGGAAAAATGCCAACAGCTGGCCAACTTTTTCCATGAAAAAATTCAAAAAATCCTTGACTCAATACCCACTGCAAATCCCTGCGAAGAAAACGATCTCCCACTCTCCCCAACATCCAGTTGTCTCTCCTCCTGGGGTCAAGTTACGATCGAAGAAGTAGGCAATACGTTAAAATCCATAAAAAGTGGATCCCCCAGGGACCCCGCCCCACTTCGGATCCTCAAGGAGGTAGCCCCTACGGTTATCCCTTCCCTGACCCATCTGATCAACGCCTCATTCCAACAGGCTGTCGTACCGCCTGGCTGGAAGACGGCTGTCGTGAAAGCTCTGTTAAAAAAACCCTCCCTCGACCCCGAAAATCTAGCCAACTATAGGCCCATCTCCCTACTCCCAGGAGTCAGCAAGATTGCTGAAAAACTGGTTAATAAACAACTTTCCCAGTTCCTGGAGGTCAATAACAAGCTAAATAGTTCCCAGACGGGCTTCCGCCCAGGGCAGGGCACTGACATCGCCCTCCTGGCGGCGGTGGAGGAGGCCAGAGCACTACTGGACGGAGAAGGGTCAGTGGCAGTGATCCTCCTCGACCTAAGTGCGGCCTTTGATACCGTCAACCACCAACTTCTCATTAAAAGACTCAAGAGAGTTGGTGTGGAAGGCCTGGCACTCTCCTGGCTAACATCCTTTCTGACTCAGCGGAACTATCAGATCTGGGAGAAGAACGCCCGCTCCTCCGAAATTCCCCTCCAATGTGGGGTGCCTCAGGGCTCCTCCCTGAGCCCAACATTATTTAATATCTACATGTCCACATTGGAGGAGGTTATCACCCCGTTCGGAGTAAGCGTAGTAAGCTATGCTGATGACACTCAACTAGTGGTGTCACTATCCCACCCCAGACAACAATCAGCAGATTTATTCAACTGCCTTACGCAGGTCCACTGCTGGATGAACAGCTCAGCCTTGAAATTAAACGGGACAAAAACTGAGGTTCTGCTCCTTGGCCCGAAAGGACTTACACTCTCCCCGAACATCTGGCCAGCTTGCATGGGCCCCCCCCCCCTGATCCAAAGGAAGAAGCAAAAAGTCTTGGTGTGTGGCTGGACAAAGACCTCTCATTCACCACACAAGCAAAGACAGTTGCTGGGACCTGCTTCGGGCTCATGAAATCACTGAGGAAAGTCCTGCCCCTCCTACCCCCCAACTCCCAAAAATTGCTAATCCAAGGGCTAATACTCTCGAGGTTGGATTACAGCAATGTGATCTATCTGGGCGCCCCCGAAGCGACGCTTAACAAGCTCCAGAGAATCCAGAACACGGCGGCGCGGATTCTCACAAACACCCCTGCCAGAGTCTCGGCTAAACCGGCCCTAAAACTCCTCCACTGGCTCCCGATAAGGGAGCGGGTCAAATTCAAAGCCCTGTGCCTGGCCCATAAACTGCTACGAAATCAAGGCCCCCTTGTCCTCAGGAAATTCATCATACCCTACAAACCTACAAGACCCCTTCGCTCGGACACGGAAAACTTCATCATGATCCCCAGATACAAAAAAGCCCGCTCAGGAGGAAGACGTTTCTCGGTCCATACTGCACGTCTCTGGAACTTGCTTCCTCACGACCTACGACTGGAACCGCAATATCTTCGCTTCAGGAAGCTGCTTAAAACTCACCTTTTTCCCCAATGATTCACGCTCGCTGTAACCCTTCTGTCTGCCCCCATCCCTTACGTTCCCCCCTGGCCCACTGAACTTAGGAGATAGGGTCCACCAGCGCTGGGATACCTCCTGGTGACTACGCGCTCTACAAAAATAAATAATAATAATAATAATAATAATTTAAAGAACTTTGCCTTACATTTAAGGCCTTGGATGATTCGGGACCAGCGTTCCTGAGATAAGCCATTTCGTGGTATGTCCCCAATAGACAGCCTACCTTTAGATATAAAAAACACAAATGGGGCGAAAGAAGCTTCCTTGCCGGAGCAATCAAAGAGTGGAATCTCTTGCCAATACAGATCATATCGGCCTCCTCTACTGATATTTGGAGAGCTCCTTAAAACTCTGCTTTTTAATCTGTAATCGCCTCCTTCATCACATATGATTCGTGCTATGCTAGCACCAAGACAGCATCGGGAATACACTGCACTCTATACATGTTTTAACAAAACATACCTTCCAACAGAAATTGCATATGACACAACCACCTTTTTTTGGTCAGTAACCCCTCCCCAATCTAAGTACACCGTAGTCATGGGCTAAACCTTAGCATGGTTATCAGCATTTGTGAATGGATAAGTTTGTCCAACCAAATACTGCTCTGGGGATATCAGTGTTTCAATCACCATGATTCAAAAGGGGGTGGTGATGGACAGAATATCTGAATTAAGCAGAACACTCCTACCCAGTCAAAAGATCAGGGCTTGATCCATCACCGTTTTTTAGCTCACTGCACCATCCCAGTTCAGAACCTGTCTACATGCAAATTAGTCTGACCCTGGCCCAGTGCATCATGGGAACAGGGCAGACCAAACTACCAAGCCAATTCTTTGATTTGATGACACTTGCACCTGTATCCCTCAGTGCTTCTACTCTAACCCCATTGATGTGTGGCTGGTGTCTGTATTCATACAGACTACTGGGCCAGACAGCTGGGGCAGCTACATACACCCCACCCTCCAACAGTAAGGTAGCTTCAGTATGCTCTCTGACCTGGTCAGGGCACACCAAGGATTCCATCTGGAGACTTGCCACCCCAGTGGTATCTGGAGGTGAACTAGTGGACAATTGTTTTGGGAAAAGAATAGTCTCCAATTCAGTGTCCATTGGTCTTACAATTGAAACAACTAGACTTTTTGGATCCCAGTCCTTACCCTTCTACCCACCCTTGGATTGTAAAGTGTCTCTGGGCCCACCCTCCTGAAACGGTTTTTGGGGGCTTCAAGAAGACTGTTTATATTTTTCTTTAGACTGTCCCACATTTTTCTTTTAGGGGTAATTGGCAACCCCTTTCTTTTGGTCACCCCCTCCATGAGACTTTTTAGACACTCTAGCCTAGACCCAATAGTCAGCCTTCTTCCCCAACTCCTGGGGAGAGACCAACCCTAGCTCCACCAGGTATTGATGCACTTTTTCAGAAGTACTGTTACTTAACAGATGCTCTTACATGAGCAAAGTATGACGCCCATTATAGTCTTGCACCGTACTCCTTTTTAACCAATTACCTAGTGCTTTGACTGAAAAGTCAACAAAATCAACCAAGGACTGACTCAAGGTTTTGTGAGTCTCCTACAACTTAATCCTGTACACTTCACTCAGTCCAATGCCCTGAATCAGGGTATCCTTCAGAGGTCATAGGACTCAGTATCTTCCTCATTGTCAAGATGCTATCTCTGCAATTGCCTGATAAACCCTCTCATAGTAGAGAGCCCCAATACTTATTGTTGAGCTTTCTCATTTTGCAAACCCTCTCAAAGGCTGTAAACCATTTTGTGATATCATCACTCTCAACATGTTTGGTGACAATCTCGTTGGGGATTTGAGATCAAACGTTTCCTCCATATATCTATTTACCTGGTTTCTGCCACCATTCGAGCCCTTTCTTTCTCTATAGTCAGGATTCTGGTCCTCAACGCTACTCTTCTGGCTAGTCTCTGCAGGTCCTGGTCTGGATCCTTTAATGCTTCTTGGGCCTCGTTTGGCCTGGCCTGCCTTCAGGTATAGTTTTAGATGACAGGTTTCTACGAATATCCTCTTCCTCTGGGGTGTCTTCCACATGAGTACTGTTAGCAGTCTCATCTTCACTGACATGGTCATCATCACTGTTTTCACATTGTTCTTCCCTTGCTGCCTGGGCTCTATCAAACTCAGAAAGCAACCCCTGGAGCTGTACTTTTGTTGGTCTACACCCAGTTGTAAGTTTACAAGCCTTGCAGAGGAAAGGTCCTTTAGATGCTTCAGGCTAAGTTTCAGGTAAGGTGTCAGGTTGAGTTCCTCAACTCTATCCTCTGAGGTTGACATGTTTACTGTAGTTAGGACCGTTTTAGAAAATGTAAAAATATTCTAACACTATACGTTTAAGGCCTAACTACTAGTATACCGTTTTAAAACTCTAATACAATGGACTGGGGGACTTAACATAAGGCCCTAACAGTTCAGATTAGAATGATTTGGAAAAATAAAAAATTGAATAATTTCCAATTTTTTTTTTAATATAGTTAATTGTGGGGTTCTTTGTGAAATCACCTATCAACCAAGTGGTATCAAACTCTTGTATCCCACTGCTGATCGACCAATGTAGGAAGCACGCTTTTTATGTAGTGTACAAAACAGAGGTACACTATGTAGAAAGTCAAGACAACCCTTATTGGTTTACAGGTCTTAAATTAATGATCCCAAATGCTCTCTTTTGTAGTGGTGTGGGTGAGCAGTTTAGCCTTATCAGAGGGTAGTGTTAAGCAACACAAAGAGTGAAGAGTGAAGAAATGAGACACAGACTCCAGAAGAAACTCAAGACCCATTTAGAAAAATGACAGGTATTTTTAAATATATTTTAACACCAAGAACTCCATAATTGGGCATGTACTGTTCAAAATATCAGTTTTTACAGGTAAGCCAAAATATCACACAAATGAGTTTTTTACACACTAATGCTTTTCTAATGGAGAATGAAAATATATTTGTGTACAAGTACTTGCAATCATATTTCGGGGGCTCCCTTTAGAACTTAAGGTGCTAAGGGGGTAAGGTCCAAAGAACCACTAGCAATTCGGGTCTCCCTGCCCTAGAGTGTATGGGTGCAGAGCTGCTGAATTAGGTTGGTAGCCGTGTGCTACACCATAGGCAAAGGAGATGGAGCACCTAGAAACAGGCTGCAGAGGGAGACTTAAGGACAAATCTGGGAGTTCTAATGGGGATCTCAGTTCATGAGAGTTTTGGGAGAAGGGACACACAGTCGGTTGTCATGGACACGGGCCAGGGAGCTTCGGTGCAGAGAGTTTTGGTCAGCTGGGTCCCTGCATCAAAGGCACTCACTGTTTTTGGTCAGCCCTGCAAAGGGAGGACAAAAACAGGGCAGCTGGGACCCACTCTGTGCTGGCCTCTGTGATGTTGACATTCCAAGTCGGCTAGTCAGTCAGTTGGAGTCTGGATTGGACTTAAAAGCTTTGGTTGCTGCAAGGGGTCCGGTACCCTGGGTATTGGAGCAGGACAGCTCCTCGGGGCCCTGGCATCTTCACACTTGGTGTAGAGACTGATCTGACCTCTGGGAGCTAGGTGATCTCCTGCTGGGTGGTTTCTTCATCGATGGACCCAGTGGTCAGTAAAACAGTGAACTGGATGTTGCAATCGGTGCCTGCAAGTTACAGGCAAGTGGTTCCTCCACTTCAAAGGAGATGCTGATGGTGTGGCAAAGTAAATGTAGCCCTAAGGCTTTTAAAGGATTCACCAGAACAAGTCAGGTTGTCGCAACTATCAAGACAGAAGGAGGCAGGCAAAGTTTGGTGCCAAAGTCCACCGATAGTCCACAGTTCTCACTTCTTCTGCTCTTATTTGACCTTCTTCTTTTTTTTGCAGGTGAATCTGAAGTCCTAGTATTAGGAGGCCACATGAATACTAAATTTAAGGGCATTAAGTGTAGTAAAGATTAGTAGCCAATGAGCTACTTACCCTTGTGGTCACTACACACCCAATACGACCACTTTCTGGGTAGAGAAGGCATAACCCTGTCCCAGAGTCTCTAATTCTACCAAAACCAAGATGGTGGAATCCTTCTGTCATTGAGAACATCAGACAGTCTGCCTTAGAGGTGTGACTGGGCTAGTTGTGCACCAAACCTCCTTGCATAGCTAATTTCCAGCCTGTCCTGGTGCCAAATGGGCCTCAGGGCAGGGGGTGGCTTCTCCCAGGTGTTAAGGAAACCAGGGTCGCATATCAAAGCCAGCAGGGGCTTTGAAGCTCCTGGCCGTGATATGCTAAATCACTAGACATCTTGCTATGGAGGTGTACACACCTCCTACCAGAGTAGGCATTGTTTCTGACCTCTGAGAGTGTGGGCTCTCACCTCCAGGGGGTCAGAAGCTCCTCTATGGTGGCAGGCTAGACGATGCCAGGCAGCCAGCACACTAAGAGGCTGGTAGGTTTTTAGGGGACACCTCTAAGGGGCCCTCTTGGTGCATGTTTTAATAAATCGACTCCTGAGGAGTATGGATTTATTAAGACAAGGTGTTTGATACCAAACACCATAGGTTTCAGAAATATCATGATCTAGCTGGGGAACTCATAATAACCAGTGCCCAGTACATAAACATAGGATGGGTTCCGTGTTCACTTTTAGTATCTAGTAATAGAACTAGATGGCACTCGGGCATATCTGCTCGTACAGGTATGTCCTCACATGTAATATAATGCACCCTGCCATAGAGTTATAAGCCTTCTGTAGGGGTGACTTGCATATATTACATGCAGTGTCTGTAGGCATAGCACACACCAGGTGTGTGCCATGTTGTGTTCTCTCACTTGTTTGTACCATTTCACAAAGCCTCCAATGACAGTCTGCATGAGTTTGGTGATGGTTCTGTTAGAGTGGCACAATACATGCTATAACCCTTAGGGACCCTCTTCAGTACCCATACCCTAGGTACCAGGGCTGCCATTTACTGGGGACTTGCAGAGGTGCTAAAGGTCTTGCCACTTGGGGAACAATTGCACAGTTACCTTGTTGTGGGGAAAGAGCTCTGGAACTGAGGACCTGTTTAGAAGGAATCCAGTACACTTTAGTCAAAATTGCATCAAATACCAAGCAAAAAGTAGGGGTGACTAAGTCGGAAAGTGGCACTTTCCTACATAGATCATGATTATTGAGCTACCCATTACTCACTGAATGCCCTACTTTTCCTCTGTTTCAATCATGTATAATGTAAACTGACATTTCCACATCAGCCAGCAACATTATAGCTATATTTTTGTAAGATTATGTTCAAAATTAGATAATCTGATCATACACTTTTTCTAGTAAGTCAACTTTAAAACCATTTTCCTTTCGAGTTTGAAACTGGATAGATGTACCTGACCTTCTTTTCCCAAAAACAACAAAGTTACCCAAATTCCTGATTTTACGGTGAAAACCCACAAGCAGAAAGATTTGCCAGACTTACAGAAAGTACGCGCGCCAGAAAACCGCAGAGTAAGTTAATTGTCTTGTCAGTTTTCTTTCCTAATGAATGTGGTTGGTAAACAAGGGAGGCGCTTGATCAGATGTTCCAATGACAATGTATCACAAAGGGTGCCTCCCTTGTGTACTTGCACCGCACACCTGTTTTTCCGTGGTTCAGCACAATCTGCTAATTAAACATGTTTTTATTATGGGTCAGTGGTATCTGGAGGTGAACTAGTGGACAATTGTTTTGGGAAAAGAATAGTCTCCAATTCAGTGTCCATTGGTCTTACAATTGAAACAACCAGCCTTTTTGGATCCCAGTCCTTACCCTTGTACCCACCCTTGGATTGTAAAGTGTCTCTGGGCCCACCCTCCTGAAACGGTTTTTGGGGGCCTTTAGAAGACTGTTTATATTTTTCTTTAGACTGTCCCACATTTTTCTTTTAGGGGTGATTGACAACCCCTTTCTTTTGGTCACCCCCTCCATGAGACTTTTTGGACACTCTAGCCTAGACCCAATAGTCAGCCTTCTTCCCCAACTCCTGGGGAGAGACCAACCCTAGCTCCACCAGGTATTGAAGCACTTTTTCAGAAGTACTGTTACTTAACAGATGCTCTTACATGAGCAAAGTATGACGCCCTTTATAGTCTTGCACCGTACTCCCTTTTAACCAATCACCTAGTGCTTTGACTGAAAAGTCAACGAAATCAACCAAGGACTGACTCAAGGTTTTGTGAGTCTCCTACAACTTAATCCTGTACACTTCACTCAGTCCAATGCCCTGAATCAGGGTATCCTTCAGAGGTCATAGGACTCAGTATCTTCCTCATTGTCAAGATGCTATCTCTGCAATTGCCTGATAAACCGTCTCATAGTAGAGAGCCCCAATACCTATTGTTGAGGTTTCTCATTTTGCAAACCCTCTCAAAGGCTGTAAACCATTTTGTGATATCATCACTCTCAACATGTTTGGTGACAATCTCGTTGGGGATTTGAGATCAAACGTTTCCTCCATATATCTATTTACCTGGTTTCTGCCACCATTCGTGGGTGCTAGACCCATCCGAGCCCTTTCTTTCTCTATAGTCAGGATTCTGGTCCTCAACGCTACTCTTCTGGCTAGTCTCTGCAGGTCCTGGTCTGGATCCTTTAATGCTTCTTGGGCCTCGTTTGGCCTGGCCTGCCTTCAGGTATAGTTTTAGATGACAGGTTTCTACTAATATCCTCTTCCTCTGGGGTGTCTTCCACATGAGTACTGTTAGCAGTCTCATCTTCACTGACATGGTCATCATCACTGTTTTCACATTGTTCTTCCCTTGCTGCCTGGGCTCTATCAAACTCAGAAAGCAACCCCTGGAGCTGTACTTTTGTTGGTCTACACCCAGTTGTAAGTTTACAAGTCTTGCAGAGGAAAGGTCCTTTAGATGCTTCAGGCTAAGTTGCAGGTAAGGTGTCAGGTTGAGTTCCTCAACTCTATCCTCTGAGGTTGACATGTTTACTGTAGTTAGGACCGTTTTAGAAAATGTAAAATATTCTAACACTATACGTTTAAGGCCTAACTACTAGTATACCGTTTTAAAACTCTAATACAATGGACTGGGGGACTTAACATAAGGCCCTAACAGTTCAGATTAGAATGATTTGGAAAAATTAAAAATTGAATAATTTCAAAAATGTTTTTTAATATAGTTAATTGTGGGGTTCTTTGTGAAATCACCTATCAACCAAGTGGTATCAAAGTCTTGTATCCCACTGCTGATCGATCAATGTAGGAAGCACGCTTTTTATGTAGTGTACAAAACAGAGGTACACTATGTAGAAAGTCAAGACAACCCTTATTGGTTTACAGGTCTTAAATTAATGATTCCAAATGCTCTCTTTTGTAGTGGTGTGGGTGAGCAGTTTAGCCTTATCAGAGGGTAGTGTTAAGCAACACTATGAGTGAAGAGTGAAGAAATGAGACACAGACTCCAGAAGAAACTCAAGACCCATTTAGAAAAATGACAGGTATTTTTAAATATATTTTAACACCAAGAACTCCATAATTGGGCATGTACTGTTCAAAATATCAGTTTTTACAGGTAAGCCAAAATATCACACAAATGAGTTTTTACACACTAATGCTTTTCTAATGGAGAATGAAAATATATTTGTGTACAAGTACTTGCAATCATATTTCAGGGGCTCCCTTTAGAACTTAAGGTGCTAAGGGGGTAAGGTCCAAAGACTCACTAGCAATTCGGGTCTCCCTGCCCTAGAGTGTATGGGTGCAGAGGTGCTGAAATAGGTTGGTAGCCGTGTGCTACACCATAGGCAAAGGAGATGGAGCACCTAGAAACAGGCTGCAGAGGGAGACTTAAGGACAAATCTGGGAGTTCTAATGGGGATCTCAGTTCATGAGAGTTTTGGGAGAAGGGACACACAGTCGGTTGTCATGGACACGGGCCAGGGAGCTTCGGTGCAGAGAGTTTTGGTCAGCTGGGTCCCTGCATCAAAGGCACTCACTGTTTTTGGTCAGCCCTGCAAAGGGAGGACAAAAACAGGGCAGCTGGGACCCACTCTGTGCTGGCCTCTGTGATGTTGACATTCCAAGTCGGCTAGTCAGTCAGTTGGAGTCTGGATTGGACTTAAAAGCTTTGGTTGCTGCAAGGGGTCTGGTACCCTGGGTATTGGAGCAGGACAGCTCCTCGGGGCCCTGGCATCTTCACACTTGGTGTAGAGACTGATCTGACCTCTGGGAGCTAGGTGATCTCCTGCTGGGTGGTTGCTTCATCGATGGACCCAGTGGTCAGTAAAACAGTGAACTGGATGTTGCAATCGGTGCCTGCAAGTTACAGGCAAGTGGTTCCTCCACTTCAAAGGAGATGCTGATGGTGTGGCAAAGTAAAGGTAGCCCTAAGGCTTTTAAAGGATTCACCAGAACAAGTCAGGTTGTCGCAACTATCAAGACAGAAGGAGGCAGGCAAAGTTTGGTGCCAAAGTCCACCGATAGTCCACAGTTCTCACTTCTTCTGCTCTTATTTGACCTTCTTCTTCTTTTTGCAGGTGAATCTGAAGTCCTAGTATTAGGAGGCCACATGAATACTAAATTTAAGGGCATTAAGTGTAGTGAAGATTAGTAGCCAATGAGCTACTTACCCTTGTGGTCACTACACACCCAATACGACCACTTTCTGGGTAGAGAAGGCATAACCCTGTCCCAGAGTCTCTAATTCTACCAAAACCAAGATGGTGGAATCCTTCTGTCATTGAGAACATCAGACAGTCTGCCTTAGAGGTGTGACTGGGCTAGTTGTGCACCAAACCTCCTTGCATAGCTAATTTCCAGCCTGTCCTGGTGCCAAATGGGCCTCAGGGCAGGGGGTGGCTTCTCCCAGGTGTTAAGGAAACCAGGGTCGCATATCAAAGCCAGCAGGGGCTTTGAAGCTCCTGGCCGTGATATGCTAAATCACTAGCCATCTTGCTATGGAGGTGTACACACCTCCTACCAGAGTAGGCATTGTTTCTGACCTCTGAGAGTGTGGGCTCTCACCTCCAGGGTGTCAGAAGCTCCTCTATGGTGGCAGGCTAGACGATGCCAGGCAGCCAGCACACTAAGAGGCTGGTAGGTTTTTAGGGGACACCTCTAAGGGGCCCTCTTGGTGCATGTTTTAATAAATCGACTCCTGAGGAGTATGGATTTATTAAGACAAGGTGTTTGATACCAAACACCATAGGTTTCAGAAATATCATGATCTAGCTGGGGAACTCATAATAACCAGTGCCCAGTACATAAACATAGGATGGGTTCCGTGTTCACTTTTAGTATCTAGTAATAGAACTAGATGGCACTCGGGCATATCTGCTCGTACAGGTATGTCCTCACATGTAATATAATGCACCCTGCCATAGAGTTATAAGCCTTCTGTAGGGGTGACTTGCATATATTACATGCAGTGTCTGTAGGCATAGCACACACCAGGTGTGTGCCATGTTGTGTTCTCTCACTTGTTTGTACCATTTCACAAAGCCTCCAATGACAGTCTGCATGAGTTTGGTGATGGTTCTGTTAGAGTGGCACAATACATGCTATAACCCTTAGGGACCCTCTTCAGTACCCATACCCTAGGTACCAGGGCTGCCATTTACTGGGGACTTGCAGAGGTGCTAAAGGTCTTGCCACTTGGGGAACAATTGCACAGTTACCTTGTTGTGGGGAAAGAGCTCTGGAACTGAGGACCTGTTTAGAAGGAATCCAGTACACTTTAGTCAAAATTGCATCAAATACCAAGCAAAAAGTAGGGGTGACTAAGTCGGAAAGTGGCACTTTCCTACATAGATCATGATTATTGAGCTACCCATTACTCACTGAATGCCCTACTTTTCCTCTGTTTCAATCATGTATAATGTAAACTGACATTTCCACATCAGCCAGCAACATTATAGCTATATTTTTGTAAGATTATGTTCAAAATTAGATAATCTGATCATACACTTTTTCTAGTAAGTCAACTTTAAAACCATTTTCCTTTCGAGTTTGAAACTGGATAGATGTACCTGACCTTCTTTTCCCAAAAACAACAAAGTTACCCAAATTCCTGATTTTACGGTGAAAACCCACAAGCAGAAAGATTTGCCAGACTTACAGAAAGTACGCGCGCCAGAAAACGGCAGAGTAAGTTAATTGTCTTGTCAGTTTTCTTTCCTAATGAATGTGGTTGGTAAACAAGGGAGGCGCTTGATCAGATGTTCCAATGACAATGTATCACAAAGGGTGCCTCCCTTGTGTACTTGCACCGCACACCTGTTTTTCCGTGGTTCAGCACAATCTGCTAATTAAACATGTTTTTATTATGGGTCAGTGGTATCTGGAGGTGAACTAGTGGACAATTGTTTTGGGAAAAGAATAGTCTCCAATTCAGTGTCCATTGGTCTTACAATTGAAACAACCAGCCTTTTTGGATCCCAGTCCTTACCCTTGTACCCACCCTTGGATTGTAAAGTGTCTCTGGGCCCACCCTCCTGAAACGGTTTTTGGGGGCCTTTAGAAGACTGTTTATATTTTTCTTTAGACTGTCCCACATTTTTCTTTTAGGGGTGATTGACAACCCCTTTCTTTTGGTCACCCCCTCCATGAGACTTTTTGGACACTCTAGCCTAGACCCAATAGTCAGCCTTCTTCCCCAACTCCTGGGGAGAGACCAACCCTAGCTCCACCAGGTATTGATGCACTTTTTCAGAAGTACTGTTACTTAACAGATGCTCTTACATGAGCAAAGTATGACGCCCTTTATAGTCTTGCACCGTACTCCCTTTTAACCAATCACCTAGTGCTTTGACTGAAAAGTCAACGAAATCAACCAAGGACTGACTCACGGTTTTGTGAGTCTCCTACAACTTAATCCTGTACACTTCACTCAGTCCAATGCCCTGAATCAGGGTATCCTTCAGAGGTCATAGGACTCAGTATCTTCCTCATTGTCAAGATGCTATCTCTGCAATTGCCTGATAAACCGTCTCATAGTAGAGAGCCCCAATACCTATTGTTGAGCTTTCTCATTTTGCAAACCCTCTCAAAGGCTGTAAACCATTTTGTGATATCATCACTCTCAACATGTTTGGTGACAATCTCGTTGGGGATTTGAGATCAAACATTTCCTCCATATATCTATTTACCTGGTTTCTGCCACCATTCGTGGGTGCTAGACCCATCCGAGCCCTTTCTTTCTCTATAGTCAGGATTCTGGTCCTCAACGCTACTCTTCTGGCTAGTCTCTGCAGGTCCTGGTCTGGATCCTTTAATGCTTCTTGGGCCTCGTTTGGCCTGGCCTGCCTTCAGGTATAGTTTTAGATGACAGGTTTCTACTAATATCCTCTTCCTCTGGGGTGTCTTCCACATGAGTACTGTTAGCAGTCTCATCTTCACTGACATGGTCATCATCAATGTTTTCACATTGTTCTTCCCTTGCTGCCTGGGCTCTATCAAACTCAGAAAGCAACCCCTGGAGCTGTACTTTTGTTGGTCTACACCCAGTTGTAAGTTTACAAGTCTTGCAGAGGAAAGGTCCTTTAGATGCTTCAGGCTAAGTTGCAGGTAAGGTGTCAGGTTGAGTTCCTCAACTCTATCCTCTGAGGTTGACATGTTTACTGTAGTTAGGACCGTTTTAGAAAATGTAAAAATATTCTAACACTATACGTTTAAGGCCTAACTACTAGTATACCGTTTTAAAACTCTAATACAATGGACTGGGGGACTTAACATAAGGCCCTAACAGTTCAGATTAGAATGATTTGGAAAAATTAAAAATTGAATAATTTCATAAATGTTTTTTAATATAGTTAATTGTGGGGTTCTTTGTGAAATCACCTATCAACCAAGTGGTATCAAAGTCTTGTATCCCACTGCTGATCGATCAATGTAGGAAGCACGCTTTTTATGTAGTGTACAAAACAGAGGTACACTATGTAGAAAGTCAAGACAACCCTTATTGGTTTACAGGTCTTAAATTAATGATCCCAAATGCTCTCTTTTGTAGTGGTGTGGGTGAGCAGTTTAGCCTTATCAGAGGGTAGTGTTAAGCAACACTATGAGTGAAGAGTGAAGAAATGAGACACAGACTCCAGAAGAAACTCAAGACCCATTTAGAAAAATGACAGGTATTTTTAAATATATTTTAACACCAAGAACTCCATAATTGGGCATGTACTGTTCAAAATATCAGTTTTTACAGGTAAGCCAAAATATCACACAAATGAGTTTTTACACACTAATGCTTTTCTAATGGAGAATGAAAATATATTTGTGTACAAGTACTTGCAATCATATTTCGGGGGCTCCCTTTAGAACTTAAGGTGCTAAGGGGCTAAGGTCCAAAGAACCACTAGCAATTCGGGTCTCCCTGCCCTAGAGTGTATGGGTGCAGAGGTGCTGAAATAGGTTGGTAGCCGTGTGCTACACCATAGGCAAAGGAGATGGAGCACCTAGAAACAGGCTGCAGAGGGAGACTTAAGGACAAATCTGGGAGTTCTAATGGGGATCTCAGTTCATGAGAGTTTTGGGAGAAGGGACACACAGTCGGTTGTCATGGACACGGGCCAGGGAGCTTCGGTGCAGAGAGTTTTGGTCAGCTGGGTCCCTGCATCAAAGGCACTCACTGTTTTTGGTCAGCCCTGCAAAGGGAGGACAAAAACAGGGCAGCTGGGACCCACTCTGTGCTGGCCTCTGTGATGTTGACATTCCAAGTCGGCTAGTCAGTCAGTTGGAGTCTGGATTGGACTTAAAAGCTTTGGTTGCTGCAAGGGGTCCGGTACCCTGGGTATTGGAGCAGGACAGCTCCTCGGGGCCCTGGCATCTTCACACTTGGTGTAGAGACTGATCTGACCTCTGGGAGCTAGGTGATCTCCTGCTGGGTGGTTGCTTCATCGATGGACCCAGTGGTCAGTAAAACAGTGAACTGGATGTTGCAATCGGTGCCTGCAAGTTACAGGCAAGTGGTTCCTCCACTTCAAAGGAGATGCTGATGGTGTGGCAAAGTAAAGGTAGCCCTAAGGCTTTTAAAGGATTCACCAGAACAAGTCAGGTTGTCGCAACTATCAAGACAGAAGGAGGCAGGCAAAGTTTGGTGCCAAAGTCCACCGATAGTCCACAATTCTCACTTCTTCTGCTCTTATTTGACCTTCTTCTTCTTTTTCCAGGTGAATCTGAAGTCCTAGTATTAGGAGGCCACATGAATACTAAATTTAAGGGCATTAAGTGTAGTAAAGATTAGTAGCCAATGAGCTACTTACCCTTGTGGTCACTACACACCCAATACGACCACTTTCTGGGTAGAGAAGGCATAACCCTGTCCCAGAGTCTCTAATTCTACCAAAACCAAGATGGTGGAATCCTTCTGTCATTGAGAACATCAGACAGTCTGCCTTAGAGGTGTGACTGGGCTAGTTGTGCACCAAACCTCCTTGCATAGCTAATTTCCAGCCTGTCCTGGTGCCACATGGGCCTCAGGGCAGGGGGTGGCTTCTGCCAGGTGTTAAGGAAACCAGGGTCACATATCAAAGCCAGCAGGGGCTTTGAAGCTCCTGGCCGTGATATGCTAAATCACTAGCCATCTTGCTATGGAGGTGTACACACCTCCTACCAGAGCAGGCATTGTTTCTGACCTCTGAGAGTGTGGGCTCTCACCTCCAGGGGGTCAGAACCTCCTCTATGGTGGCAGGCTAGACGATGCCAGTCAGCCAGCACACTAAGAGGCTGGTAGGTTTTCAAGGGACACCTCTAAGGGACCCTCTTGGTGCATGTTTTAATAAATCGACTCCTGAGGAGTATGGATCTACTAAGACAAGGTGTTTGATACCAAACACCATAGGTTTCAGAAATATCATCATCTAGCTGAGGAACTCATAATGACCAGTGCCCAGTACATAAACATAGGATGGCTTCCCTGTTCACTTTTACTATCTAGTAACAGAACTAGATGGCACTGGGGCATATCTGCTCGTACAGGTATGTCCTCACATGTAATATAATGCACCCTGCCTTAGAGTTATAAGCCTTCTGTAGGGGTGACCTGCATATATTACATGCAGTGTCTGTAGGCATAGCACACAAGGTGTGTGCCATGTTGTGTTCTCTCACTTGTTTGTACCATTTCACAAAGCCTCCAATGGCAGTCTGCATGAGTTTGGTGATGGTTCTGTTAGAGTGGGACAATACATGCTGTAGCCCTTAGGGATCCTCTTCAGTACCCATGCCCTAGGTACCAGGGCTGCCATTTACTGGGGACTTGCAGAGGTGCTAAAGGTCTGCCACTTGGGGAATAATTACACAGTTAACTTGTTGTGGGGAAAGAGCTCTGGAACTGGGGACCTGGTTACAAGGAATCCAGTACACTTTAGTCAAAATTGCATCAAATACCAAGCAAAAAGTAGGGGTGACTATGTCGGAAAGTGGCACTTTCCTACATAGATCAAGATTATTAAGCTACCCATTACTCACTGAATGCCCTCCTTTTCCTCTGTTTCAACAATGTATAATGCAAACTGACATTTCCATATCAGTGATGCTGTTAATGCTAAAATTGAATGCTCTTATGTCAGTTGTCATTCAGAATACCAGCAAAAAAACATCAGCCAGCAACATTATAGCTATATTTTTGTAAGATTATGTTCAAAATTAGATAATCTGATCATACACTTTTTCTAGTAAGTCAACTTTAAAACCATTTTCCTTTCGAGTTTGAAACTGGATAGATGTACCTGACCTTCTTTTCCCAAAAACAACAAAGTTACCCAAATTCCTGATTTATGGTGAAAACCCACAAGCAGAAAAATGTGCCAGACTTACAGAAAGTACGCGCGCCAGAAAACGTCAGAATAAGTTAATTGTCTTTTCAGTTTTCTTTCCTAATGAATGTGGTTGGTAAACAAGGGAGGCGCTTGATCAGATCTTCCAATGACAATGTGTCACAAAGGGTGCCTCCCTTATGTACTTGCACCGCACACCTGTTTTTCGTTGGTTCAGCACAATCTGCTAATTAAACACGTCTTTATTATGGGTTATTTCATGTATTGCTCTACCTAGAATGACATTTGTCGGGGTGGTTCCTGCTGTTTTACAAAGAGAATGACATTAGTCACAAATAAATTAGAGGTACAAGGGGAGAAAAGTTCATATTAGTATTTAAAACAGAACTTTGGTAAAAACTCTTTAGGAATGCAATAAAATATAAATGAAAACTAAACACACTCAAACAACCTCATCTGTAACATGCAGTAGCAGAGCCCTTTTACTTACCTCAAAATATTGAAAAACTGAGTGAGTTTAGTGAATCGAACTCTGCTTCAACTGAAGGGATTATGAGTAAATTTAGTATAATTTCACACAACATGGTGCAGCAAGGAATCTTTAACCCAGATTTTACAAGCAATTATGTTGTCCTTGCATCGCGCAAGATGACACAAGGCTTCAGTAAGATCTGCAAAGCTATGCGAGGAGGGATTTTTGCCACCTTGCATGACTGTGAAGAAATGTAATGCAACGCAGTGGCTTGCACTGTGTTGTGTTACATGTCATAGGGGTAGACATTCCAAGGGGATAAATGGGTGTTCCTGTGTATCCATCCATGGAACGTGATGTCATCCCAGATTTACTAAAGGTAGTAGGCCTACGATTGCACCAATAACATGTACCATAGAGATGATTACCTAAGAGGAATATCTTTGTTTCTCCTTATTACTTTCTCTTTCTTTGCATGATCCATTCCGCGTCATGCACAGACAGAGGTAATTGTCTCTAGCATTTTTTTTGTGCAGGAAAGTATCCATTCCTGCGGAAAAGCAACTTTGTCTGTTATGCAGAAAGGACTGCACCATGGTGCAAGGGTGCCTGCATAGGCAGTAGGCAGCACTCAGTACACCAGCACCAGTAGTTGGTGCAATTCTGCTCTCTATTTTTCAAGCAAAGCACTGCAGCAACTTTGCTTCCTGCCCTGTGTTGCATGAAAGGATAGTACGTATGCCCCTTGCTGCGCTGCATTGCGGGAAAGGAAGAGAGCAAAGATTTGTAACATTTCTGCTATTCCTTTCACTGGTACACAGTGTATTGCCAAGCTCCATTGCAGGCACCCCTATACCATAGTCAAAGGGATACCCCCCCCCCGCACAGAAACCAAGGAGGTATTCTCTTCATTCTAAGCATGGACCTGTAGAAAGAAGAATTAATAAAGAGAACAAAATTATTTTTCTCCTTGTAATGTCATCATCTGGGAGGTGTATTGATTTGTAATAATCCCAGGTTTACAAACTTTTGTAACTCTGGATTTGCGTCAAATCCATACACCACCCATGGAACATCCCACAGCTCAAAATGTAATACCAGGCAGAGTAAGCATTTACCTTGTGTTACATTTTTGTGTGTAGCAACACAAGGCGGTGCAAATTGCCCCTGCCTGGTTTTGTAAATCTAAATTAAGAAATTGCATTGCTCTGTCCTTCATGAAGCAAGGACAACGCAACTCCTTAATAAATGTGGCCCAAGATTTCCAACATCCTAACCTCATAAAGCTGAGCTATTTTACTGGTCTAAATTTAAAGTAACAGTTTGAAACTTCATCCATTCCCAGCAAGGAAAACAGTAACTTTCTGTTTGTTCTGTCACTGTCATCTTTCTGTCAGAAAGCCCTAGTGGCACTAACAGATTTATGCTCCTCGGCATCTATTACTATCCTAATGTTGTGTAGCCCGATTTTATAATTATTATGAGTGTTATTAATCAAACAATACATTTGTTGTTATTGTATGTACAATCTATTCTTGTAGATATAGAAATGCATGCAAATTTACTTCAGGCATTCAGGATGAAGTTGCTCCACAGCAAAAAAATATTTTTCACATGAAGAAATGTGAAATTGACTAATTAGCATTAACACCTAATTTACACATTCAGGTTTTCCGCCTGGTGAAAAATAAGCATGCATATATTTTACACATCTGAGAGCCTGATTGTGGCTTTGGCAGACAGTCTACATGCATAAGGGTGTCAGAGGACATTACCCCTGCCTCTACTTTCAATCAGCTACTACTTACTGCCACATTTGGATGACTACCAGCCCAGCGGCCATCTCTCTGCCTTAAAAGGAACAACCTGGTACAAAAGGGGGTGGTAGAAAACCGGTCCTAGGATGCTTGATTCCGGTCCAGGGAAGACATGGCTTGGCAGTTCGGGCTGGACTGTTCCCAAGAGGCACAGGGCCAAGACTGATTTGCATATGGCCGTGTCAGAACTGGGGTGGCTTGGTGAGCAAAATAACGATGAATTAAACCCAGATCTGTGACTGGGGGTGAATGTTTTGCCATTGTGCAACATTCCGTCCATCATCTTGTGTGTTTTGCTGTTCACCCTATGTGGGAAGGGTATGCCCAGACGTGGGTCCCGTGCTCACTAAGCCACTGGAGTCAAGCTATCCTGGCTGAAGACGGCTGATAGCAAGAAACCGGTCCTAGGATGCTTGATTCCGGTCCAGGGAAGACGTGGCTTGGCAGTTCGGGCTGGACTGTTCCCAAGAGACACAGGGCAAGACTGATTTGCATATGGCCATATCTGAACTGGGGTGGCTTGGTGAGCAAAATGAAGATGGATTAAACCCAGATCCGTGACTGGGGGTGAATGTTTTGCCATTGTGCAACATTCCGTTCATCATCTTGTGTGTTTTGCTGTTCACCCTATGTGGAAAGGGTATGCCCAGACGTGGGTCCCGTGCTCACTAAGCCACTGGAGTCAAGCTATCCTGGCTGAAGATGGCTGATAGCCAGAAACCGGTCCTAGGATGCTTGATTCCGGTACAGGAAAGACATGGCTTGGCAGTTCGGGCTGGACTGTTCTGAAGAGGCACAGGGCCAAGACTGATTTGCATATGGCCATGTCTGAACTGGGGTGGCTTGGTGAGCAAAATGAAGATGGATTAAACCCAGATCTGTGACTGGGGGTGAATGTTTTGCCATTGTGCAACATTCCGTTCATCATCTTGTGTGTTTTGCTGTTCACCCTATGTGGAAAGGGTATGCCCAGACGTGGTTCCCGTGCTCACTAAGCCACTGGAGTCAAGCTATCCTGGCTGAAGACGGCTGATAGCCAGAAACCGGTCCTAGGATGCTTGATTCCGGTCCAGGGAAGACATGGTTTGGCAGTTCGGGCTGGATTGTTCTGAAGAGGCACAGGGCCAAGACTGATTTGCATATGGCCATGTCTGAACTGGGGTGGCTTGGTGAGCAAAATAACGATGGATTAAACCCAGATCTGTGACTGGGGGTGAATGTTTTGCCATTGTGCAACATTCCGTCCATCATCTTGTGTGTTTTGTTAAAAGGAACAACCATCATTAAGGTTCCCTTCAAGGTACTACAAGTTTGTGGATGTCCGCCATCAGTTTTGATGGCTGTTTACACCATTCACCCTCCTGTGGAAAAGTAAATTTTGCCATGTTCTGTGTCCCTACGCGTCCTCCATCATATGTTATCTGTGTATGATTAATATGCATATGTTATTCCCCATGTTCGATTAAAGACGCAATTATAGTTGTGTCCACCTTTAGTATGTCAGTTTCCAGTTCTCGTGAATACTACGAATATCAGGCCTATGTAAAGCTACGTTGCCACGTTTCTCAGTGTGCACGTTATTCCATTGTAAAGTCTCCGTTTCTAGGCCTCAAAAGGGCCCGGACACCAGATTCAGCTCCTGTCTCCTGGAGCCTCGCTGAGGAGCGATACAGCCCCCACCTGTATCCTCGACCCTTCACTTACTTCCTGCCTCGCAGTGCCCGGCTCAGCTTGGCTCTGCCTCTGAGTCTGCCAAGAGTATGTTATGATTCCAGTTATCAGTTCAGTCCTCCTTCTCTGCATTCCTAAGCTACTGAATCGCATCAATAGTTTCCGTCATTGTCTAGCCTTCACGTCTCCATGTAAGAGAAATACTGCATTTAATGGTCATTTAATATTCTTCATCACGCACTACATGTAGAATAATGCATGCTCCAGTCTTAGAATCAAGTTAGCCTTTCCCCTCCTGACTTATAGTTTATATCAACATGTTCTCTAAACATCAGATACTAGATACTGCTTAGGTACATGTCGCCCTGACTCTCCAGACTTCAGTCTCTGCTCCTAGCACAGAGTTCGAAGCCCCCAGCTTCTCCTAGTAACACGTCATTGCCAGCTTGCGCGCACCATCAGGTCAGAGGTCCCGGCTCCTTAGGTAGCCCCCTCCATGTTCCCGCCCCATTCATGACATATTCTGTTACGTTTGCATCACATGTCTATGTATACGCCTCTGTTACACCTACTTTCACCCTTATCTTTCGCGACTGCTACGCGTCACACCCTTTGCTCCACCCACTGCTCCGCCTATCGTATGTATTGTAATGCAACTGTTTTAGTATATATGATCGTGCACTGTTATTAAATGTTAGCGCGCTCATCCCAGATCCAGCCCCAGCAGCTGCTGGGCCCTGCCATCCTATTCCTATGCAGGTTGTCCTGTTCCTGTCCTTTATGCTGTAATAAACCTGCAAAACTCCTACTACCTCGAATCTTGACTCTTATTTATTGAGCTATCTGTCATTCATTTATGCATTCAAAAAGAGAGGTATTATTTATTTATTTACCACATAATGGCGCCCGAATAGGGACTTGCCCTTTCCCCACGCGTCGGTGAAGCCACGCCGACCCCCTGACCCTCTGCAGTCGTGACGGAACTCTTCTGCGCACCGGCAGATATTTCTGCTTCAAGTATCCCTCAGGCCCACGGAGGAGACGGAGGAGGCGGTCCAGCATCCAGACGAGACGGTGGAGGAACGCGGCGAGTCCCGACCAGAGCCCAAGCCGAGAGTCCAAGGTCCGAGGTATCCGGAGGTCCACCCGTAACTGAAGTCCGAAGTCCGTCCGTCCGGCGTCCAAGCAGTCCCGTCCAGTCTGAGGCCTTCCGTTCTTACTGCCCGGTGAGTACCGTTGCTGGGGTAGTATCTAGACAGGGTCAATCTAATTGACTCTGGTCCGTGGGTTGGTGGTACACAGTCCCACAAACGAAGTGTCCACTTCGGTGGATGCGGGTCCTGACGTGTCTCTGTATGAGACCGGTAAGTTTCGTACTGTTTCAGCAGTGCATCTAGTTTCTGTTCTAGTCAGTTCTGTTCTCGAGAAAATTCATGTATTCTGTTTTCCGTATTCCAGGTAGTATTCTGTTCGAACTGTTATTCTGAATGTTCTTCATGTATCTTGATGTCGTGGTATGAGTGTGAAGTAGTTATCGTGTTTATTGTGTATCGTATTGTGTCCAGATTATAGTTCAGTCATGCCGCTCTTTTCAAAACTGCGTCAGTTGAGAACTAGAAAAGGTCTCAAACTCTTGGTCCTCAGGTCTCTACAAGAGGCAGGCAGACCAAGCGTTTGGTGGACAGGATCCTTTGTTGCATTTGTGATGGAGTACCCAATCTGCAAAACTCTAGATCAGGCCCTGAATACTCAATGAAATGCACAACTGTCAAAGGTTTTCTTGGTAATCCACTGAGAGTGAGACGTTGGCTCCACATGTAGAATCAATTCAACAGGAGCAGATTCCTAACTTTCAAAGCTATGGATCTGTGACCCAGGCCCACATTAATTGTCTGCTTTCATTATCCAATACAATCAGCTTGGCAGGTTGGTCCCAGTATTCCTTGGTTTTTGAAGACAAAGGGGCCTATTCAGATGTCGGACGGACCTAAGTCTGTCCGACATCGGTCAGGAGCTGTAACCGACCGACCTGCTGGGGTCGGTTACGCCCTGCAAGTACGATGCGACTGAAACCTGTTCGGTCGCACTCGTACACTTCACAATTGGAGCATGCATTCCGAGCGGAATGCATGCCTTCATTGTGAAATGCAGGGGTGCAGTTCCTCCCTGCACCCTGTGGCAGGTATCCCAAGGTGCCTGCCACCGGGGGCAGGGATCAATGGAGGGGCACCATAGGTGCCCCCAGGCTGCCATTCGGCAGCCTCACACCCATGGTGGCCCTTCTGTGGGCCCGAGAGACAGTTTCCGAACACACCGGCACGAAAAGGCAGTGAAAAACTGCCATCGTACTCCCTCGGTCGTAATGAGGCGACCGAGGGAGTACTGAAGGATTTCCGGATGGCAGACATAAGCCATCCAGAAATCCGAGTCGGATTCCATTCCGAACGAGCCCATTGGAATGGCTTGGTCGGAAAGGAATCTGGCCGACACGTTCCGATTCGGTCGGAAGGGCTCCGAACATGATTCAGAGCCCTTCCGACCGGAATCGGAATCGGCCCTCAAATCTTTGCCAATCTGAGATTAAAGAAGATGCTCTGAGGAGAACACCAGGTGAGGGACCCAGAATTTGGTGACAGCACTTGGGGCTTAAGACTAACTTTAGCAGAAGCTAGCAGCTGGGTACAGGGAAGGCCAAGTTGGAACTGCTCCGCTTGAAAGCAAGAAATAGGCCAATTGTAGCTTGTGGAAGAAGTTGGTCGACCTGCTGAAAATACAGCTTCAACAGGACATAGGCCAACTGACCCTTGGGGGTATTTGTGGGGTCCTGGGTATATCGAGAGCAGGTCAAAGTCTTTAGGATTCACCCAAAACCACAGCCAGTATGTTCAGTCCTCTTCTGATTCTTACACAGGTCCTTGCATGTTCTCAGGAGGGTACTGTGAATGCCACGTTTATGGCCAGTGCTTGCCTGTGGGTGGAGACAACCCTTGGCCACACCCTAACCAATGTGGTAAAACGTAACAGGGGTAATCGTATCCACAGTTTCTGCACCTAATGTGTGTCCCACTGCAAACAATACTACAGTGACCTTTTCTATGTAAATCAAACATAACAGAATCTTTCTTCCCTTATGCAGAGCTCATATGCCCAACCAGTGGTTTACCTATGGAAATAGGCAAACCCTACCCTGTGGTTACTCTAAACCAGTTTGGGGAGCAGACCCATGTACACTTGATTTGGAGCCAGCCTGACTATAGGGAATGAGGAGGGGCCGGGCCCAGGTGTGAGATACATCTGCCCTGAGAGGGTAGGCATCTTTGAAGTTTATCAAGCATTGGGGCACAGCCCTCCGGTCATACTGTCAAGGGAATGCCAACCAATCTCCACATCCAAGGCACTTTGTCCCTGTCCTGTGAGCAATTCACACCTCACCACAGAGAAGCCATTGAGCTGTCAGTTAAATACTTGCCAATATGACTCCAGAGGTTGGGAGTATCTGCTGGCAATTTCACCTGGGGGTGAACTTCTTCAGCTCTGCCTGCGCACTGGAGGACTAACATGTAACTATCCTGTACAGCATCACGGAAGATTACTTGTCTGTCTATACCTGCTGGGGAGAGTTGCTGTAGATTTTTACTACTGCCACTGGGGTCATTCTTCATGTCCCATAATTTCTTGATCCTCACCACCTCACTACTACATAGCTAATGTCCAACATGGATGATGGATGGGACCTTCAAAATGTGTCCCAAGCCATTCACTGAGATATACACCATAAATTATGAAAATCAAAATACGCATATTCTTTTTATATATGCTCTACTGCACCCCCTTCCTGCACGGTGTGGCATGCATGGCATGGGGCATGCCACACTGTGCAGGAGCGTTCTGCAGGTGCCATCACAGCGGGGCTCTGCAGTTAGGGCTCTCCTATGAGCCTAACACAGCCGCCACCATGAGTCTGCCGCAGAACCACCCACCCGCTCTGGATTCAACTCAGAATTCGGCAGGCAGGTGCATAACAGTCTTGGTGGTCCTCCTGCCATTGGAGGTGGTGGTGCTGCAGTAGGACTGCCAACCCCAAAATAAGGTCCTATGTGTAGAGCATTCTAGAAACAGCCAATTTGCATTTGAAATAAAATGAATGATAGCACTAGCCTATTCATTGTCATTGAGGTAGCCATTCACTACAATTTACTAGTAGAAAGTCTTTTAGTCCTTTCTACTAACAAAATGAAGACAAACAAAGCCCCCTAATTTATTATTTCGAAAACACTTGGATTGGCAGACTGCATCGCTATGACCACAGTCGCCAATCATGGTGGATTTAGTATGACAGCAACTTGGCACAGGTAGCAAAACAAACAGTGCAGTGGAAGAATGGCACAATGCCTTCCAAACCACTCCAGGCAGACCTCGACATACACTGTATAAATTTATTGAAACATTACAAAAAGAGCAAAGTTACCAACAACTACAATTGGAGCAATCTGTTAGCCAAATTGAGCCTACACTTAGGAAACAAACCAAAAGAAGGTACGACCTGCTACAATGTAAAGTCAAAATGTTCGTAAATAGCAAAGGAGTAGATAACTTAGCAGTAATAGCCAAAAGCCTACTATAAAAAAAATATTAACCATCCAAAGTCATAAAAAATTATCACTAATGTAAACAAAGATAAAACATAATTTTACTTTATATATAATAAATACAATATTTTATTACAACACTCAAAAAATATAATGGCTAAATTAATGAAGAATGAGATAATAAAATACTATATAAATTATTTTTAAAAAATGTAAACGTCACCAGCCAAGAAACTAAAAACACATCCTATCCATTACATGAATATATTACATCACATACGACACACAATTCCGAATGACAATCACATAATACTTTCACAAACAATATAATATCACATTGTCCACCAAAAAGAAATGACATACTTGTTTTGTAGCTGCAGATCTTCCTCTGTTGTGTAGTTAAAAACAGTAACCCACCAAAAATGCAAAAATATTGCCCAAAAAGCCAAAACCAACTATAAAGAATTCGATCCAAATCCCTCGAAACAATCCAAAATATCTAGGAACCATAAAAACCCTGAATAAATGTATAACAAAATTAAATACTACAAGAAACATTAAAAAAATGAAATCAAAGTAAAAAGCATTGGTTTATTATAACCAAAATAGATTTATCTTTAAAAATAAAAATGAAACTCCCAATGTCCAAAGGACACGTTTATTTACAAAACCTGTAAAGTGGGGTGCTGGCAGTGACATTATTACCTCAGTGATGTCATTTGAGATGTCATCAGTGATGTCATCAGTGATGTCACTGACCATGTCATGAATGATGTAATATGTGACATCATCAGCAGTGGATTGCGGGTGCGCGATATATAGTTAGTGCAACTAACTATATATGGAATTTCAATGGTTTTGTGTGAGTAAAATAAGGTTTTTTAAATGCTAATTCCTAACTATATATGGTCTATAACCTATGGTTTTTTCAGTGAATTTTCAAGGTTTTGTAAATGCTAATTCCTAACTATATATGGTCTATAACCTATGGTTTTTTCAGTGAATTTCATAGGTTTTTTAATAGCAAATCTTTATAAAAATAATACATTTTAAATCTAATTTTATATTTTATAATTTTTTTATTTTTTTTTTAATATTATTTTTAGTGCGCTCCCGGGGCGCGGACAGGTGAGCGCAATCTTGCGGCGGGTAAGCGCAATCTTGCGCGTCCCGGAAGCGCTATTGCCGAGAACGAAAACAACATCGTGACGTATCGCGTAGCCGCCACGCCTTGCGTCATAAGACACGTATCGCGTAGCCGCGAGATGCGTCTTATGACGCACCGCGTAAGCGCACCCGGAAGCGCATACGATCGCGCAACGTAAGCGCCCCGATGTGCTTACAATACATGCCCGCGACGCGCCCCGGGGCGCGTAGCGTAAGCGCGTCAAACCATGTGACTTTAAAATAACACTTTTCATTGGTTCAGAACTTTTTTTTTTCCAAATTGTGTGAAACCCACCCATTTCTCTCACTATTACTTTGTACTTGGAGAGAGCAAGAGCTGTTGTGTCTACTCTATCTCCTACTTTTCTGATCTCCAGCAATGGCTGCAAGAGAGTCATCCAGCAGTGATTCAGAGGGATTTTTAGATGAGGACCCTCCTCAGCAAAAGAAAAAAACCCATTTCATCTGGAAATTTTACGAAATCCCAGAAGGACAGAAAAAAGTCAACGCTCCCAAAGTAACATGCAAAATATGTGGGAGTAGTTTATCCAGAGGCAATCCTCTGAAAAAATATAGTTTTGGGAATGCTAATTTGATCCGGCATGTGAAAAGAAGACACCCTAACAACTTTGCCAGGGAGAGTGTCAGAGAGCTGGCACGGAATGTACCCACAGATGGCGGCAGCACCTCCACTGGTGGAGCAACACCTTCGGGACCACCCCGTGGAAGAATGATCCCTAACATTCAGCCGGTGTTTGCGGGCATCAAATTTTTGTGCACAGAGTGTGACGAACTGCTCTGCTATGGGGAGCAGAGTGTTGAACTGATTGCCCTAAAGAAACAGCAACACCGCTGCTCTTCCAGTCCCTAAATTTTCAATTTTTTTTGCTCCTGTTGAGCAGTTTTGGAATCCTTGTTTTTGTTTTTCCCTTGAAAAAAATCCAAAAAAAATATAAAATTGTTTTAAAAAGTCTAAAAAAATATAAAACAACAAAAACAAAAAAATATATATAAAACAACAAAATGAAAAAAAAAGTTCTTTTCAGAACTACCTCCAATTTTTAAAAAGAAGCTTTATTTTTTTAAAAGTCTGTCATTTTTAATCTCCATGGTACGCTCCGCTCCCCCGTACGCTCCCCGGTGCGCGTACCGGGCGCTCACCCCCGCGAAAATCGAATTTAAAAAAAAAAAAATTTTTCACCCGCGGGAGCCTTTTATGGCCCCCACATGAAACCTAGGGGGTCAGGGGGTGTGTACCCTGCCCCCTCTTGCTCATTTCCCCCTTTGATTTTTGCCACCTCTTGTGTCTCAATCCTACCGAGACACAAGATGGCGGCCCCTGCGGACTGTTTCGAATGTTTACAGACACCCGAGAACCAATCAGCTTGCCGTGCGCAAGTCGCGTGGCGCGCCTGGAGCGCTCCCCGGTACGCGTACCGGGGAGCGCTCCAGGCGCGGCTCTAGATATATATCTTTTTTTGAACGTTAATTTCTCAAAATCCACTGTAGCACATATATTGAGACCTACAAAAGGCACATCGGGCTACCAGTCCCTACAATTTTGCCAAGTTTCGTGCAAATCCATTCAGCCGTTCGGGCTAAAAGTGAGGCCAACCGCCCTATGGAAAACTCAATGTTAAAAACACGTTTTGGGACCCCCCTTTTTTCTCGGCCCCCCCTTGACGAAACCCCCCCAAATTTTCAGGGGCTGCTCAGAAACAAAATGTTCCATTTTCCTGAAAATTTCAGCCAATTCCGTCTACAAACGCCAAAGTTATTAGACATAGAATTTTCAAAAATCCCATAGGGAAAAAATCCTAACTATATATACCTACTGGCGACCGCCAGTAGGTAATATAGATATATATATGTATATATATATATCTATATGAAAGAAATTCCCCATGCATGGTTCTGCCCACAGGAAAGGAAGACTCGCACTCCACGATGGCTGTAATCCAAGTTTACTTTACTGGCTGACGCGTTTCGAGCAAAAGCTCTTCTTCACAAGCCAAAGTTTCACCACCAATGCTCACCATTATATAGTGTATTTCCAAAACACAAAGGTAGGACCGTTCCACATAATTACAATAGAAACAATACTTCCGTCACTGTGGTAGAAGACAGACTCCCTGACTTCTACTTTATATTAAACTCGACAGCATTGTGGCAATAAATGTGGATGCAATTAAATTATTATTACATGTGTAAAATGCATTTTTAGTGTGATTGCCAACCAGGAAAACTTAAACTAAACATAACGATATTTTCATGTAATGATTAGTTGTAAGCATACTGTTTTGCTGTCTGGTCAAGTTTCGATATTGGCCAAGTTGCCTATTTAAATCACATATTATACGTGCAACCGTACAATTGGGGAATGGTTCTAAAATATATACAATAAATAAAACATGTCCCAAAAAAGAAAGGAAAAAGAAAAGGAAATAAAAATCCCTTTTCAAACACAAGGACTTTCATGTGTTCTATATTGCATGTCTCTTCCCCAGAAAACAGACAGTGCTCTCACAAAGGGGGGAGGGAAAGGGAGTGATGACAGCAAGTGCCCGTCGTGCGGGGTGGGTGGAGGTGAAAGATAATGTTTATACGAAAAACGAAAAACGAAAATACTTAAAAATGCGCAGGCTAAGCGGATTTCAGTTTTAAGTTTATGAAGTTAGGGTTAATGGCACAAGCCGGGGAGTGGCATCTGTAGGGATTTTAAGGAATTTACAGACCATGAAAGGAAGTAAAGTTCGGGTATACCTAGCAGATTATAGCTTCATGTGAAAGTTTTCCAACCTGCTAACACTGTGTGGCAGTAGAGAGCCCTCCCCGCGACACAGTATACACAGAGAACTCAAGTATCTCCATTGAAGGCAGAGCAGAGTCTATATATCAGTGGTGTACTCATCCTATATGGACCGAGAGTTCCTCGTCCTCATTCAGGCCGAATGGGTTCTAGGTATCGAGGAGCAAGATGTACTTAGACTCCAGGACTCGCAGTGTTTTTCGCAGTTCCCCCCTCGAGGACTTGCTGCCATCCTGTCAACACCAAAAAAGACAAGCTGTTAGCATTTTTGTCGTGATGTTTCAGCCAATGTTTTTCAGTAGAGTAACTCAGGTCACTGTTCCTCATTGCTCTAATGTGTTCAAGAATCCTGTTTTTTACAGGGAAGATGGTGCTCCCTATGTACATTTTATTGCAGGGGCAGACTTTGGGAAAAACACAGTAGTCAGAATTACAGTTGATAAACTTGGATATGCTCCCTGTCTTCCCTGTGGGCAGTTGGTATGTTTCCCTGTTTTTGCTGGTGCTGCAGGCCTTACACCTACCGCACTTATAAAAACCTTTTTGTTGTTGTATCCAGCTTTGTTGTTTGTCGGTGCCCAAATAGCTGTTGACCAACATATCGTTAAGGGATCTGGATTTTCTCTATGTAACCAGAGGTGCGTTGCTCACTGTTGTCCCTATTACTAGATCATTTTTAACAATGTGCCAGTGTTTTTTCAAAGTCTCTCAGACCCTGACAGACTCAACATTAAACTCTGTTATCATCCGAATCTCGTTCCCTCCACCCTTCGGTCCTGGTCTCTTAACTAATAGGGATGCCCTGTCCTGTGATTCTGCTCGTTTGCTGGCTGCACTTAAAATTTTGTCAGGGTAGCCTCTCTTCCTGAATCTATGAATCATGGTCTTCCTTTCTGTCTCATAGCTCAGGTTGGTGTTACAGTTACGTTTGGCTCTTATTAGTTCTCCATAAGGGATGCTCCATTTAAGTTTGGGGGGATGGTTGCTTCTGGCATGAAAGAGACTGTTCCCCGCTGTGGCTTTTCTGTGCAGAGAAGTTGACAAACTACCATCCTCCACTCTCACACACACATCAAGAAAATCCATTTCTCCTTTGACACTCTTGTGGGTAAACCATAGATTGACTCTATTGGAGCCTAGCCCCATCAGGAACTGATCCAATTCCATCTTGCTTCCTCCCCATATCATAAAAACATCATTGATGTATCGGGTCCAGAATCCAATGTGTCTAGTCAGTTGTTCACATCATTCCACATAATTTGCTCCTCCCACTATCCCATTAGCATGCAGGCATAACTCGGCACAAAGCAACTTCCCATTGTGGTACCAACCACTTGTTTGTGCCACTTGTCTTCAAAAAGGAAAAAGTTGTTGTTAAGGCATATGGTTAACATTTCAATAAGCATATTAGTTTGTTCATATACAAAGACCGACCTGTCTCTAAAAAAGTGTCTACACGTATTAATCTTGTCCTCATGCTTAATACACGTGTACAGAGACACTACATCAATTGTCACTAGCCAAAAGTCATCCTGCCTTGTGATTCTCTCAATTTTGTTAATAAAATCAGTACTGTCTCTGCAGTATGATGGGAGGCTCAGGACATATGGGAAAAGGAATGAGTCTAAGAATATGGATATGTTCTCTAAAAGGCTCCCATTGGCCGAATCTATGGGCCTCCCTGGTGGGTTGGTGTTGTCTTTGTGAATTTTCGGCAGCCTGTAGAAGCATGCTACAGTGGGTCGTTTCTTGTACAGGAACTTGTATTCCTGGTCCCCCAACAAATCCTGTTCTCTCCATTGGTCAATTTTTCTATGACAATAGATAGCTGCCTCATCATATGCTTTTTTACTC
The DNA here is from genome assembly GCF_964261635.1 of Lissotriton helveticus. Classification (NCBI taxonomy): domain Eukaryota; kingdom Metazoa; phylum Chordata; class Amphibia; order Caudata; family Salamandridae; genus Lissotriton; species Lissotriton helveticus. The sequence goes on from NC_136069.1 coordinate 152,416,890, forward strand.
GATCTCTCATAGTTACCTGAAAGAGTCAGTTGTCTCATTGCCTCCTTTTTGTATAGTTTGATATCCCACAGGACCACATTCCCCCCCTTATCTGATGGTTTGATAATGAGGTTGGGGTCGCTGTTGAGTGTGCTTAATGCTGTTCTCTGTTCAGGTGTCAAGTTATGTGCGTGCCTGTTGGAGGTTTTGTTCCAGATTCTCATGATGTCTTTTATTACTACCTCGTGAAAAGTATCCAGGTTGTCATGTGGTAGGTTGGGGTTAAAAGTGGACCTGGGTCTGAATTGGGTCGAGACTGTTCCGCTGGTTTCTAGGCCCATCTGTTCTATTGTGGAAATTTAGTTCGTGTACTAAACATTATCTACGCCATCTTGCAGACTCACGTATGAGAATACACGACAGCCATTTTAGGTACCATGGTCTCCCTGTTCACGATCGCCCCGTCAGCACACTTCCCTGACCTTGCAAGCCTTCCCCGCGCACCCTGGCTGCCCCCGCACTCACATGCACAAGTCATGAACTCTCCCCTCCCATGACTCTGTCCCAGGGAATCGCACCCCGCGCCTGACCAACACCTCCTTTCCGTCCATGAATACCCCTCCTTTGATGACCCCTTCCTCTGAGCCTGAACGTCAGCGCTGACTGCTGGTCATCCTTTAGCCCGAGGACACAGTTTATTGCCCATCACTGTATGCACTCGCCTCTCCTGAAAGAGGCCACTATTGATCATGACATCCCCACCCCCGGAGATTCGATCAGGCGCACACATTCCAAAGAGATCGGCAGAACACTCAGCTGCGTGATAGCCCCTCCCAATCATATGAGGGGAAAGGGTCTCTACTGTTGTCATGTGTTGGAATGGGCTGGAACTGGGGGGTGTCGGGGATATCGTTCTGATGTCATTCTCATGCTCTACAATGTCCCTGTTGTAATAAAGGACGTTCACATGTCTTAAACCAGTGTATAAAAGACCAGGTCTCAGAGAGATTGGGAGAGCACCTCGAGACGATACCTTGTTGTCCGATCTGACATGTTCTACTCCGTCGGAATAAAACTTGTTTCCTGTCTTCCAGTCTCCAGCGCCTGCCTCTTTATTGAATAACTTCGTATGGTATTAGAGGCGTTTTACGCCGGGCAAATTTAACTTAGGAAGCAACTACTGAAATCGCCTGACCATTGTAAATTGATCTTTATCAATTGGCGTCCCTGGGTGGGCCCATCAGCGACACGTGGATCCAGTGGGAGAGGTCCCGACGACAGAGTGAACGACTGCAACGATCGGAAGAGCTCCTGTCCGATAGACCCTCGTCTGACAGCCGATCATCTGAACTTCACTGATTCCGAGCAGACCTCTCCCGAGTGATCTACGGTCCTGACTGGGAACCACCAGGAGTGCCGCGATAGCAACAGAGAATAGAGGACGATCGGGCGCTGGAAGCGGAAGACGAGAAACTGTCCATGCGGTCCGGGTAAGGTCGTGACACACGACAAATTGCGAAATTGATTGATTGATTGTTTGAAAATACTAGTATTACTTATTGACTGTCTCTGAGAAATTCTCTATTTTGCAAACAAACACAGAATCACCATACTCTGTTTAGTCTTTGCAGATAGTGAAGGGTAGGCAACGCAAAACTTTAACACGTCGTGCCTATTCTTTTTTTCTCCCCATTGATTGATTGATTGAATCGAGGATTGAATTGTTCGAAGTTGGTTCTCTTAGGAATCTTCTCTGCCTGCAAACGGGGAAGAATAGGAATATTCTCTCTCCCTTTGCAGAGAGTGAAGGGTAGGTAACGCAAACCTTTAACACGTCGTACCTATTTCGTTCCTCATTGATTGATTGTTTGGCCAAACATTGACTGTTTGGAATTGGTTCTTTCTGGAGGTATTCTCTGTTTGCAAATAGCGTAGAATAGAATATTCTGTCCAGTCTTTGCAAATAGTGAAAAGATAGGTAGTGCAGGCTTTTGCCCCCCATTGTAATCCGTCATGCCTATCTTCTCCCCATTGGCTCATAGTTGGGTCAACCCGGATCGCTTATTAGAGATGAACCATCCAGCTCCACTGGAGGGCACCCCTAATAAGGACATGTTTACTAAGCAAGGACTAGTCGCTATAGCTTATAGTAAGTTATGGCATAAATATACCAAAAGGGATCCTAAAAACCAGTGGCCACTGATAGGTTCTTTTGATGAAAATAAAATAAAAACACTAGAAGCAGCTGTAAAAATAAATAAGGTAACGCCCACTATGCTCGTTAGTATTGGCATGTGGCGCAAAGAAGCAGACCATCGCAGGAAAAGAGAGGAAGTAAAAACAGTGAAAGAATTACGAAAAGCAGCCCATCTAGCCGCAAAAGAACTAGACAAAGAAATAAGAAGAAGAGAGAAAGTTGAACAAACGCAAGAATCAGGACTGACAGGTCAATGCCCTGTCAGGACCACCGCTGCGCTCTACCCGGAGATTCCCCCCAAACAGCGAGCAAATGACGAGCTACTGCTCGGTCCTCCAATTATCTACATGCCTCCTCCTTATGCTCCCAGCCAACCTCTAGCACAACACTCACCAGTTCAAAATGCAGGTGTGAGTAACCCTAGCGCTAGTGCCCCGGCTCTTACGGCCTTCGCACCAACCGCGTTGGTAACAACAGCGGAAGAACATGAGATCAGCAGTCATCTAACAGCCAGACCAAACAGGTTGAGCAAGGATGAGCGGGATGGAATCGACCAAATAGCAAAAACCCTGGTAGAACGAAAAGAGAGCGAAGAATATACGATGAATATGCACAACTCGCATGCCGGTAGTCACAGACGGCATTTTATTTTACGGTTCAGCTACCACACCCTGAACGCGTATGAGGATAGGTACCAGACTAAGGGTCCTGCTAAAGTGACGGCTCTATATAGAAGGGTTGATGTCGGAGATGGGGCTGAAAGCGATGTGACGGACCTCTTCATGCAAACGCTTGAGGTCTTCCGCCACCTCGCGGAACAGAAACCAGAGGTCAAGATCACAGTCCCTGAGACGATTGAGCCCTCATTAGAAGCAGCCACCACCATGATGCCTATCAGAGAAGCCGCCCCCTATTGGGTTCCCCCAAGAGGTCAGGGAACAAACGATGATATCAACCATGCAGATGCCAAAGGGAGGGTTGTGTACAACTGGGTTTACCAACCATGGGATCGGCAAGATATTTTAACTTTTAGACAAACCCTGCCCGATTTAAGAAAGAACCCTACAGCATTCTATACCGAATTAGGCACAGCCTTGGGCTCAACCATAATGACTCTAGCGGACATGGATTTGTTTTTCGGGTTGTGTCTGCCGGCTGATGTGTGGAAGCAAATCCGGAGAGCCGACCACACAGATCTGTTCGGACACACCTGGACAAAACTCGATGAACTAGATAGGCAGCGAGAGCCCGGAAAGAAACCTGTAAAAGACATATTGGAACTCCCCGACAAAATAGTGCAGAAGCTAAAAACGTTGATCCCAGAAAAGAAGGTAGACTGGTCGATAGTCACGGCCTGCCGCCAGAAACCTCAGGAGGACGTATCAGAATACTTCTCACGATTTGAAACAGTGTTCTCCGACTACAGTGGCCAAGACATGACCACCGCAACCGGACAACACCTATTCGTGCAGAACTACGTAAAGGGGCTATCACAAGAGGTCTCCCAAAAGTTACAGACTAGCGAAAGTAGTTGGGGAGCCTCTAAACCTGCAGCTATCCTTCAGATGGCTCAGTATTACGAACACCAAAAGAATGAGAACGAAAGGGCAACTGAGAAAAAGAAAAAGGACCTAAAAGAACGAGTAATGATTGCACAACTACAGGGAGTGACCACAGGGAGGGAACGGTATAGGGGAAACTACCAGTCAAATGCCCCTAGGAATTCGGCCCCTAGAGACCGCAACCCCACCCCTGGCGCTCCACGAACCGACCTTGATGAGAACCAATGTGCATTTTGTAAAGAATTTGGACATTGGAAGTCTCAATGCCTAGCCCTTCGGGAACTGATTAAAAATAAAGAGACAAGGGACATGGCAAATGGCCCCAAAACTGGAGGGCAGGAACGAGGACAGACCCACGACACCACCAATGACCGATCTGGTAGACCAAACACATTTGACCGCCCCCGACAGAATCAGTGCCAACAGTCCGATGGCTACAATGATCGCGACTCTGCATAGGACTGCCAGGGGCAAGGGAGGGATCCAGTCGAGCTCTGTGTTAACCAGCAAGGTCCTTATGTCACTGCTAAGGTCCTGGGTACAAAGTCTCCATTTTTGGTAGACACTGGAGCGACACGTAGTGTGTTATCAAAACGACTGATTCCAAGGGCACCCTTGTCTGGCTCACACATTACCTCGATAGGTTTCGATGGGACGCCCTCCACTAATCCCCTGTCTGTACCTATCTCCTTTGACCTAGGAAACAATCCCACTGACACGACGTTTCTACTCTCCTCCAACTCCCCTGACGCTATTATGGGTATTTGTAGGAAGGTAGATCCCTGACTATGGTTGCCCCCAACTTTTTGCCTGGTGTTTTGCTGGTTTTCTGACTTAGTTGACCTGGGACCCTGCTATTCAGGGCCCCAGGCCTACTGCTCTCTCTGTAAAATGGATTCCATGTACCTTAGGTACATATCTAAATTGGATACTGAGTCACCTTATCAGTCCCTGTACAGTGTACCTTAGGTACCCAGGGCATAGGTGTACCCAGGGCCTACCAGGGGCTGCAGCATGTATTATGCCACCCCTTGCTGGCCATCCAAATCTGACACAACTGGCTGCTTGACAGCTGGGGCAAGGTGGTGTAATCACCCTTTGCTTTAGATATAGTATACCTATATCTAACCCTAAAATGGACACACAGATCTCCTATCAGTCACTCCTATGGCAGGCCTTAACAATCCTGAAGGCAGAGTGCTTGGAATCGTGTGAGATGGTGCTCTGGCATGAGCTGAGCCTGTCTGCGGCTTTCGGGATCCATCCCTTAGCCGTTTCCATGATATCGCATACCATATACTCTTAAGTGCATTATAATCCTCGCGGTTATATGCCAACTCTGGTATCGCTTTATCAAAACATGTCGAGTAAGGTGTCATACGAATTGGAATACTAACCCCTCGCCAATTCTGGCGACGGGGTTAGCATTCCACCCTTCTAGAGGGACACGACATGTATGTAACCCCTAACCCCGGTTAAAGTCAAACAGAGCCTCAGCTCCACAAAATGGATGCTGCCACCGAGACACAAGTCTGCCCTCCTGCTGCTGGGAGTCCTCCCAGAGCAGGAGATAAGGACAAAGGGTTTCCTGCCAGGGGCGGTGCCAGCACCGTCCCAGACAGGGTTTTGTGTATTATAGGTAGGCAGGGCTTTAGAGGAAGGTGACTGCACGTGGCACCCCGGTGCTCACTGTGCATAGGCTGGCTGGAACCAGTTCCAGGGTCACTCCAGACCCTGTGCTGGGGAAAAGCCCGCCAAGGAAGTGGGTGTAACCACCCCCCTCCTAGTCCCACCCATAGGGCAGGACTTAGTCGCGTGCCAGCCCCTTTTTACAGGATAAAGGTAGAGACTGGCCCCCTTCCAAATCAGATCATCTTTGAATCCTGAAACTACTTTCCACGAAAGGAACTCAAGACTTCTTCCTAAGATTTCTCCCTTGTGACTAAGGAGTAGTCACCCTGCATCCGCAGGCACCATCTACAGAACACTGCGGTCTGCTGCAAGTCCTTCCTCCGGAATCCGACTGCCCAGCTCGACGAGAACCGGCTTCCCTGGCACCTCTGACCTCTACCTACATCATCAGTCACGCTGAGATTCGTGGGTGTGACGAGACCTCGAGGGACCGGCCATCTTCAAGACTGCACGACTTCTGAACAACAAGCCCGCCGAGTGAATTCCTGGTGAGTGCTTTGGGGTCCGAGAAGCCCCCACCCTGAGCAGCTCCAGCACCGAAGAGCAGCCCCCCAGCATCTCCACGATCTGCGTGGGGCCCTTCTGCTTTTTACTGCTCACCGCGTTGTTTGGCTACTAGCCCGCTGGCTTGTGGCCTTCCTGACGACGCCCGACGACATTTCTGCTGCTGGTCTGGTTGCTCCAGACTGGCCCTTGCGTCCCTCCATCGGAGAAGTACCCTGGACCCTCCTGGTCCACCCAAGACGCCATTTTAGGTCCACCGCGTGGGCCTTGCATTTGCCAAGACTTGTTGCCCAATCCTGGGTCCAGCGACGTCGACAGCAAGAACCTTCGTGGGACAGCTCGCCCCTCCATCCTGGTCGCCGACAACGCCTCCTGGTCCGAGAGACTGCAGAGCCCAGCAGCGCCCACTCACCTGACTGCGGTGACTTCGCCCGGTGCCATCCTGGTGCCCACTTAATCACTGGCTAGTGATTCAAGAACTTGGTCCCCTCTGCTTTCAGGTTTTCTTCTTCCTTGATCCAGGCTTGGATCCATCGAACTTTTCTTCACTGGTCGCCTGCCAGCAACTTCTTCCTTCCAGGCTCCTGGTAAGGCAACGAGATCCCCGACGTCTTTTCAGACCTATGCAGCTGCAGCCCCTGGGCTAGGTAACTTCGGCACTTTGGTGTCCCAGCATAGCCTCACTATCCAAGGGTCAGGATCCACTGTCGTTTTCTCCCTACCAGGTCGGGTTCGCCCGTGAACACTAACTTTGTGAATTCTAGCTTCCATAGACTTTGTCCCGCATCCCGCGTGAGAGTGCACACTCTGCACCCGAGTCCCCTGGGCCTCCTAGTAGTAATCTAACGATTCCCTAGTCCAGTCCTAGCGATTCCAAAGCCTATTAGAACTGTTACTTACCTGCTAGTAATTCGCATTCCACTTTTAAAGTATATGGTTTTTCGTGCCCCTCGGGCATTTGTGTATAACGTGCTAACTTAAGTATTTTCGTAAGAGTTTTGTTGTGTGCTTAGCTCCCTGTCTCATAAAGAGCCAGGGTAGTCTTGTTATAAATAAATACACTGTTTATTTTCATAACAACTTGTGTGGTGTCCTTTCACTGGGTGTTCAAGGGGTAATGTGATGGTAAAACAGCTGGCTTAACACGCCCTCTAGAGTCTTAGCCTTAGACTGCTCGTATCCATGCTACTAGGATAGCTGGTCTATAAGGTTGACTTACAACCAATCATCAATAAGGGTGGTTTGGACTGATATATAGTGATCACTAGAATAGTGAACACTGCACATCAGGCCAACTTCTCACAGTATTGATTTACTGAAACATTTCCGAGCTACTATTAGGTGTTCCCCGGAAGGAGTCCGAGTTATCCTGTACGACAACCCGAACATGTCCGGACCCTACCCCGCACGACATATGTACACTTTAACAGATGCTGACTTATCCTTGCTCGATTCGCTACCCCCGCACCTATGGGCCAGAAACGACTCGGATGTAGGACGAATGATGATCGATCCTGTACGCATAACTGTTCGACCAGATGCAATACTCCCGAAACTCCCACAGTACCGGATATCGCCCGAAGGCGAGAAGGCATTGGTAGCGATTATTCAGTCCTTGGTAAATGCAGGAGTGGTAGAGGAAGTGGTTAGTAATGTCTGCAATAGTCCTATCCTACCCATTGTTAAGAAGCAAGGTGAGGGGGATGAGAAAGCATACCGCTTCATCATCGACCTGCGAGAAGTCAACAAAGTGGTGGTGCCACAGTACCCCGTAGTCTCAGACATCGCCACCATTCTGACCCTCATCCCGTCCACTGCCACCACCTTCACCGTTATAGCTCATTATAAAACCCCTACTTTCCCTGTTGGCCAAAGATGTTCCGTTCCCACTTCCGTGGACCCCCGAATGCCAAGCATCCTTTAAGGAGTTACGAGATGCCCTTTGCTCGGCACCCGTTCTAGGAACACCAGATTACTCCAAGCCCTTCTCCCTCTACACTCACGAAAGGGAGGGATGCGCATTGTCCGTTCTAACCCAGCCCATCGGCGCCAAACAGCGCCTTTGTGCCTACTTCTCTGCCACTCTTGATCCAGTCGCCAGAGCTCTACCAGCCTGCCTTCGAGCAGTAGCCGCTGCTGCTGTCTCTATCCGACAGAGTGAGGGAATTGTACTTTCGAACTCTCTCACAGTATTAGTACCCCATGCAGTTGACACACTTTTGAACCAGACAAAGACTCAACACCTGACTAGTGCACGACTGACAGGATACGAATTGACTTTGCTTGCGCCCCACATCACTCTGAAGAGATGCACAACATTAAATCCTGCTACACTGTTACCCTTGCCCGAAAATGACCCCGATGTACCCCCTATACACGACTGCGTGACTCTCACAGACGAGCAGACTAGGAGTAGAATTGACCTCCGAGACGTTGCTTTCACAGATCCTGACGGAGAACTATGGGTAGATGGCTCTTGCATCAAAATCCCAGACGGCACCACTTCTGCTGCCTATGCGGTAACGACTGCTCGAACAGTAGTTGAAACTGCTTGCATCACACAACGATCCGCACAGGCAGCAGAACTAATTGCCCTCACACGAGCATGTATCATAGCAGCAGGAACCACGGCGAACATTTACACGGACAGCCAGTACGCCTTCGGGGTAGTTCATCATTTTGGGATCCTGTGGAGGGAAAGGGGATTCCTGCCGTCCCATGGTACACCCATCCTTCACGGAGATTTAGTCTCCGCCCTGATTGAAGCAGTCCTTCTCCCCACACGATTAGCAGTGATCAAATGTCAGGCACACAAGAAGGTGACAGATTTAGTGGGACAGGGAAACGCACTAGCCGACATCACTGCCCGAACCACAGCTGAGAATAGGGCCACGACACGCATGTATGTGACCAGGTCACAAGCAGAAAAATGGACCAACGCTAGGGAAACGATCAGGGATATCCAATCGACCAGCACACCACACGAACTGACTGAGTGGGCACGGGTGGGTCTAAGGGACGATGAAGGCTGCTAGAGGACAAAGGACACAAACAAATGGTTGCTGCCTGATGCATACTTGATCCCCATACTGACAATGGCACATTCCCCTGCACACATAGGTTCTGCCCCCATGATCAAACTCATTTCAAAAGTCTGGCACAACGGCAAGATCCCCGACTCAGCCAAACGCCTAGTCCAACAGTGCCTTATCTGCTTACAACACAACCCCGGGAAGGGAACTGTGGTACCCCGGGGAGGGTTTGGGATCCCCGACCACCCCTTTGAGGTCCTCCAGATGGATTACATCCAATTAGAAAGGTGCCAAGGCTTGAAGTACGTATTAGTCATTGTATGTGCCTTCAGTAAATAGGTGGAAGCCTATCCGACCAGTGATAACACTACCATGACTACTGCTAAAGTACTACTAAAGGAGTTTTTCCCTCGCTACGGCCTTTGTCGAATTTTATGGAGCGACAATGGCCCCCACTTCGTAGCTGAAGTTATCCAACTTATCCTGAAGGGGTTGGGGGTCAAACAAAGGTTCCATGCGGTCTTCCACCCCCAATCCGCTGGCCTGGTTGAACGACACAACGCTACACTGAAACTGAAACTGTCAAAAATAGTGGCCACCACAGGGCTTAAGTGGCCAGATGCCCTTCCACTGGCATTACTATCGATGCGCTCCACCCCCACTAAGCATCACTTGACCCCCTACGAAGTTGTGTTTGGGCGACCTATGAACCTCTGGACTGCCCCCAAACCAACCTCCATTCATGACGTCCCCGACGTCCTGCTGTCAGATTATTTGTACAAGTTAACTAAGACATTGTCTGTCATTCATCAACAGGTGCAGCAGGCCATTCCCGATACTTCCAGGGGTCCCGGTCACGATATCCAACCGGGTGACTACATCCTAATCCGGAACTTTCAACAAGCGAAGAGTCTGGAACCCCGGTGGACGGGCCCCTGGCAAGTACTGATCACCACTCGGACGGCTCTTCGAGTGGAGGGGAAAAAGAATTGGCTGCATGCGCACCACTGCAAGAAGATTTCCTCGACCCTGGCCACGACAGACAACATCGGCACCCAGGAAGAGCTCCTGAACAAAGACTGACCATCATTGAACTGCTATCCTGATACCGAGGCACTTGAACTTTCAAAACACTCTGATCCCACTGTGCCATCTCGAGAAGGGTATTTCCTGCGTCGAAAGGAGGGAGCTTCGGCTAAGTAGGCCACTGACTAAGTTAAAAATCTCAGAACGGTGACCCAAAGCAACCAAGGGTTACCTGGAGAGAAGCTAAACTAAGTCTGTGGTTCTACCCACTACCGAGCACCTTGAAGATGAAGATGATGGAAGCGCCAGATAAGAAGATGATGGAAGCGCCAGATAAGAAGACGTCGAAAGCAACAGGAAATACCCACTATAGGAATCCAAAAACTGACAACTTGCACAAATCAAAGACAATCGCCTTCTTCATTATCTCCCTGTTCTGCCTCCTCCTCATGACTTCCTTCTGGATCCTGGAGGAAAGCACACCCGCTCACCAAATGTTGCCAACCACTGTCCAGCCAACCACCGTGAAAGAGCACCACCTGATCACCCTTTCACCTCAGCTTCGAGAAAGGCGTAGGGAATTCTGGAACAATTCCTTTGTACAACTGTTGCACCAGCACAACCTTGCTGCAAATGCCACAAACTGCTGGATCTGTGGGTTGCTCCCACATGCAACCGGACACTCCATCCCCTTTATTCCTTCACCTTTCTCAGTTCACGGCTCCTGCCTCGCCTGGTTGATCCTCATGCAAGAAAGCCACAAGGACAACGCCGCTTCTGGTCAGACAGTGTCGCACTTCTACTATGGGTTCTGGCTGAACAACACAGGAAAGCCCTTTTGTCCCGCAATTTCAGGTTCAACCTTCCTTACGAACATCCCTGCCAAAGAAAGGGTTGAAATGCAGGTGCTCCACAATCCAGCCAGATCCACCTTCTCCCACCTGCGGAAACAAACGGCTGCCACCCTGACTGCGGCCCTGTCTGTCATCAATGTCACAGGACTCGTATGCCTCAAAGGACAAGGAACGCAGCTGGTGGGTCACAGTTCTTGCCGCATCACCAAAACATTGGCCTCAGCTGACCCCCCCTCCTTTGTTGCTTCCCCGAATATGTACTTTGTTTGTGGCACCAAAGCTTACACGTGGCTCCCAAAAGGCTGGAAGGGTACGTGCTACATCGCCTTCATTCTTCCTCCCACGTATGTGGCTCCAGCCAACCACCACCGGCAAAAGCGCGCTGGAGATGTTGAACAAGCCGACTCCACCGGAGCACAGTTCCTGGATGCAGCAAAGGGACTTGTTCCTCTGTGGGGACCAATGGCCAATAGCCGCGCAATCCGACACCTAACTCAAGCATTAGAAACAACCATTAATATCACCGCTGGCATCATCGCCAACAACACGGCTGAACTTCAGGCGGTCCGCCTGGTGGCTCTTCAAAACCGTCTTGTTCTAGATGTGGTTCTGGCCGACCGTGGAGGTGCATGCCGTATCATCGGCTCCAGCTGTTGCACCTACGTGCCAGATAACTCACCTTCAGTCTACAAAGCAATCGAGCACCTCCACAGACTGTCCTCGGAGGTTCACCAGGAACAGGAAGGATGGTCACTTGGAGGCTGGTTCTGGGACACTTTAAAGAACTGGGGATGGAGACTGTTCACGTTTTTACTAATGCCAATCATGATACTATGTGGGTGTTGTTTAGGTATTCAATGTTTACCATCTCTATGTGCACTCATTTCCAACTGTATGTGCCCAAAGACTTTGAACTTTAAACCTGAGCACATGAGTCCCCTATACGAAATAGAAGTGCGTGGTCTCATGGGGATTGATCCGAACTGACAAGCTGGCGAGACATGTTAAAGGGAGGACTGTGGAAATTTAGTTCGTGTACTAAACATTATCTACGCCATCTTGCAGACTCACGTATGAGAATACACGACAGCCATTTTAGGTACCATGGTCTCCCTGTTCACGATCGCCCCGTCAGCACTCTTCCCTGACCTTGCAAGCCTTCCCCGCGCACCCTGGCTGCCCCCGCACTCACATGCACAAGTCATGAACTCTCCCCTCCCATGACTCTGTCCCAGGGAATCGCACCCCGCGCCTGACCAACACCTCCTTTCCGTCCATGAATACCCCTCCTTTGATGACCCCTTCCTCTGAGCCTGAACGTCAGCGCTGACTGCTGGTCATCCTTTAGCCCGAGGACACAGTTTATTGCCCATCACTGTATGCACTCGCCTCTCCTGAAAGAGGCCACTATTGATCATGACATCCCCACCCCCGGAGATTCGATCAGGCGCACACATTCCAAAGAGATCGGCAGAACACTCAGCAGCGTGATAGCCCCTCCCAATCATATGAGGGGAAAGGGTCTCTACTGTTGTCATGTGTTGGAATGGGCTGGAACTGGGGGGTGTCGGGGATATCGTTCTGATGTCATTCTCATGCTCTACAATGTCCCTGTTGTAATAAAGGACGTTCACATGTCTTAAACCAGTGTATAAAAGACCAGGTCTCAGAGAGGTTGGGAGAGCACCTCGAGACGATACCTTGTTGTCCGATCTGACATGTTCTACTCCGTCGGAATAAAACTTGTTTCCTGTCTTCCAGTCTCCAGCGCCTGCCTCTTTATTGAATAACTTCGTATGGTATTAGAGGTGTTTTACGCCGGGCAAATTTAACTTAGGAAGCAACTACTGAAATCGCCTGACCATTGTAAATTGATCTTTATCAATATGATGTCCCTCTCATTCTCCCATTCACTCATTTCACCTCCTAGTTCTGCTAAACATGCCAGGGCTTCAACATCTCTACGACATATGTGCTCAGATAGTATATCATCCCTGCTAGCACATATCGCTCCTGTTACTCTGGCCCGCTTCTCTTTGTTTAAAAACATCTTCATCAATTTTATTTTACGGACAGATGTCAATTCTAGTTTTACTATAGTCAAAATTTGCTTTAGGACAAAATGTGAGGCCCAGTTTAATGTTTTTTCTGCCTCTGGTATTCTGTGTGAGGACAGATTCACAACTGTCAGATTTTACTCACCCATCATCTCCGTTTCGTCTACCCTGTTGTTCTCCCATACGGCGTTGTGTCTTTTGTGCTTTCTTCCTTCCCTCCTTGTTGGTTTCCTCTCGTGCTTCCGCCTCTTCCTCTTCCCCCATCGGGTGATCTCGCCCTCAGTGTCATGTTAGGTTTTTAGGAGTGTTATAGTTAGCTGGACATTTCACTCGTACTAAGTACATTGAAATTCTTCCGGTATAGTTAGCTGTACTAACTATAACTCGCGCGCCCGCAATTACATCATTCATGACATGGTCAGTGACATCACTGATGACATCACTGATGTCATCCCAAATGACATCACTGATGACATCACGGATGACATCATCCAGTGAATATGGTTTGCTTCCATATTTAAATAAGTATTATATATATAGCAATCTGCATTGAAGACTGAGTAGATGTATAAGTGTGTAGTTGGAGAATTTAGTACAACTATGATTGACTGTGTAAGTGCCTAATGTAAAGTGTGTCACTGAACATATGTGATAGTGATTAAACTGTCTGAATATATGTATCACTTTCTCTCTTGTTGTGTAAAATACTGCACAAGTTGGTTACTACCTACGTGAAACTCTATATTAGTTTTTAATTAGTTAAGTGAGCATTTGTATGAGAGAGTTAATGTGTGTGTGGTTGGGTGGAAGGTGTGTGACTGTCCAAAAATGTGTAAATAGTTGTTTTAGTAGGTATATGATGTTAAGACTGCATGTGGAAACAGTTGTTTGGGTGAGTGAACCTCTTTATGGGTGTGGTGAAGAGTAATATATATTTCTTAATGATACACGTCCAAGAATGTTGAAATATAAAAGGCACTGTATGTGATAGTTGGTGTCTATAAATAAGTATATATAAGAATCAGTGGTTGTCTGCATAACTGTATGGAAAACTGTATACTTATAATAGTGATTTTATAGCTTACTAAGTATGAGTTACTTTCTATACCAATAAGTAAAGTTATGTTTATTTAAGTGTGTAGCTGAGTAAATGTATGTCTGATCATTTGTTTGCATAAGTGAGTAGCATGACTGCACAAGTGAGTAGGATATGTCCTGCTGTGTAATGTTGGTGTAGGTGTACAATTATATTTATTATTATTCTATTGATCTTTGTCAGCATATATGATTGAATGTATAGGTAAGTGTTTAGATGTGTGTGTAGATGTACAAATTAGTGAGTGGGTTTTTAGAAACTTGTGTTGGTGTGTGAATGGTTTCAAAAATGGTAGTTTATATTTTATAGTGAGTGATGAAAGGTTATACTAGTGTATTATGAGGTGTATCTCATTGTCACGTGGATGATGTCATCCGTGATGTCATCAGTGATGTCATTTGAGATGTCATCAGTGATGTCACTGACATTCTCATGAATGATGTAATATGTGACATCATCAGCAGTGGATTGCGGGCGCGCGAGTTATAGTTAGTACAACTAACTATAACAGAGGAATTTCAATTGTTTTGTACGAGTGAAATGTCCAGCAAACTATAACACATCTAAAACCTATGGGGGCATATTACCAAGCAATAGCGATAATTATCGCTATTGCTTGGTTAGAGACAAAATTTTACCCCTGAGCTGCGGCGATTTTTATCGCAGATAAACATTGGTATTACCAAGGTTTATCGCAAATGCGATAAAAAACGGCCGCAATGCATGAATATCGCTGAAAAGTCCGCGATATTCATACATTACCGAGCTAATGCTCTTAGCCATGTTATCCACCTCCCATTGGATAACATGGCTAAGAACTGCTCAGGGCAGGTGTTAGCTTTTGGAGATATTCGCGCTTAGCGCGAATATCTCCAAAAGTTGGTAATAGGAGATAGCGATGTTAGCGACTGTTTCCAGTCGCTAACATCTTGGCACGCCCACTTTGCATGTCCACTTTGCATGTCATTAGTGATAAATATCACTGACATGCAAAGTGGGGCCCGAGATGGTCGCTATCTCCTACTAGCTGTCGCTAACTGGTGTTAGCGACAGCTAGGTAATAGGGAGATAATTTTATCCAAGCCAAAAAAGCGGAGATAAACCCCCTTGATAATATGCCCCATGTTTTTTTTCAGCGAATTTCTAAAGTTTTTTAAATGCTAATTCCTAACTATAACATGTCTGAAACCTATAGTTTTTTCAGTGAATTTCAAAGGTTTTTTTAAATGCTAATTCTTAAGTATAACATGTTTGAAACCTATGCTTTATTCAGTCAATTTCAAAGGTTTTCAATTATATTTTTTTAAATATATTTCTTTTTCTATTTTTTTTCAAAATTGTTTTACTATATTTTTTCAAACTATTTTTTTAGGTATCTTTTTTTTCAAGTTACATTAGACATATTTAATACAAATGTATTTTTATGTTCTTTTAAATATGTTTATAATATTTTCTTTATCATTTTTTTTTTTTGGGGAGTCGCGCACCTAAAGCGCACCCTTCTCGTTCACTGCATGTCCGCCATTTTAGGACTCTTGTGGAGGATCCGCGTACGGTGTGTGACGGGTACGACTTTTCAAACGCGGACGCTATGCGACTGGTACGCGACTCAGCGCATACGCTTCATGTAAGGATTACACAGCGCGACGGTCGTGCGGTTGCGCGTGACGTCATATGCTCATCAGACGCGGTGTAACTTATGTATATATATTTATATATTTAAAATAAATATTAACACAAGACATTATCTGAACTAATCATAAAAATACTATTCTTTAACTTTCAATAAAGTTATATTGCTTATAAATTACCCCAGACTTCCCGGCGGAACCCCCGGTCCTTGCACCGTTGCAACAAATTCTCCAAGGGGCTACAGCTAAACGATTAGTCTCAATAATATATCATACAGTACACACACAGAGGGTAAAGCCGTCTGCGTTGACGAGAACACGCTGGGATGTGGAATTGGGTGTCGTAATGACGGATGACCAATGGGAATACTGTTCCTCACAAACTGAGCAGGTGTCAGCTAGCAGTCGATTACGCATGATTCTTATAAATTCCTACATAGGCTGTATTATACTCTAGCCTGAATACATAGGTACAAACTGAGGGAAACTGACAGATGCGACAGATGTTGAGCCCCTGGGGCAGACTTTCTACATCCTGCATGGGAGTGCCCAGAGGTGAATGCGTACGGGGTACTAGTCTTTGAAGCTTTATCTTTGATGATAAATATACAGATCGAACCTACACCGATGATGGCCCTAATGGGATATTTTAAAGCAATGCAGGCGTCACACCGTAAATTCGTGGCTCTAGCGTTGTTGATGGCCAAGAGAAGAGTAGCGTGTCGCAGGGTAGGGGAAGGGCACCCAAATTTAAAGATTGGATTAATGACCTCATACACTGTCAGGAACAACTTGCGATATATGCCGAATTATTGCCAGTAGCCTCCAGACCCAGAGATATTTGGGCACCACTGTCATGTTATTTATTAGCACACCCTCAGGAATAACTTGTAACAGAATGCCATGTGTTTTTCCTTTCATATTCTACAATGTACTATATGACCATATTGCAAATTTGGATGGACTCATTGAAGGAGATGTCGTGCCAATGTACTGAATTAACAATCTAATAACTGAAACCCATTAGAGTGGTCAGGATACAACAGAATGGAGATGGAATGTGCCCCTGCAGTAATGCGCAGGATATTTTTGTAAGATGTTGCACGTGCCTGGTGTTGGGATAATACCTGTATGTTATCTTTGTTTTTTTGTATTTGAGATGGAACACTCCTGAATGTATTATGCCCTGCTCAATGAGACCAAAGACTATAATACTTAAGTGTCCACAGTTGCTTCAATTGCTGTTACCGACTACTTTATGCGGATCTAAGATTCACTATACTGACCTATTAAGTGTACGATGACTTACATGACTGGGTGTAGTTGGTAGTTACCTTTGTGTATTACTGTCAGACAGTGAGACAAATGCAGAATAGGTGTTAGCAGGATGTGCCGTTCAGTCAGGATCGGAGAGGTGAAGACGTTCCATGCCTCCTCACATTTCAAAGGGTCTGCCTCCAGCACACTTACAAATAACTTGACACCAGTCTTTTGTCACCCTAGACCTCCTGGAGCCAGGGCAGGAAAAGAGGGATGATTTCTAGAACCCGATATAGAATGGCCTAGATATTTCTCCCACTTCAAAGGGTGGAACCTGGGATTTATATTTGACCATCAGCCAAACTCTTCAGCTCATTTCTGGACCTGCGGAGGACACTAAGCAGGACTGCTTGTATTTCAAAGGACTTCCCTGCTGCTTGAAGCCTACTATGCACCTCAGAATGCTCTTCTGCTGCTACCAAAGGACTGGTATGCTGTTCGAAGCCTGCCTTACTTCTTAAACCTCGGACTACCAGCTAGTTGTCTGGCATCCTGCTCTGAGCTACATGGACACAACAAGCTCCAACAACCTTGGATTTGCACTGCCTGACATGAATCCTTACCCTCTAAGTGATGTCCAACCAGTCCTGGCCTTGTGGAAGGGGTGCTAAGGGTGCCCCAACAGCTAACCCTGAAAGTTGGGACTTAATTTCCACCAGAACATGTCCTGAGAACTGACAGGAGACCTATCTGCTCGGTGAGGTGCATGGCTGGTTGGCCTGACTTTGCAGTAGCTCCCGCTACATTCTTCTTCCCAGCAGCAGATCCTGTTCAGCAGCTACTCTTGTAAGGGTTACCCAGCCTAATGGAGCCCTCATTGACTACACCCTGCAGCTCCATGCTGCTGGAGAAGCCCATACTTAAAAATCTTCACAACAACTTCATACAACGGTATCCCCATAATAAAGTGTCCTCCGTGAATGCTGCTGGCTGCCTTGTCCCGCCAAACTCTCAGCATCTTTTTTGTGAAATATCCCAGTGTTTTATGTTTTGACTGTTCGGGCACCTTTATCACCACTTCAAGTTACAGATTATATTTATAAGAATAAGAAGCCTATTTTGTTGTCATGATAAAGAATACAGTTGTGATCATCAATATGCAGCTTACTCTTACTTGGACTGGTGCACACATCACTTTGTCATTTCACTGTCTTTTATTTATTTATTTATACATCTTGTAAAGCGCTTGGTTACACTAGCAAGGGTGTCCCCGCGCTGGTTGCTTCGATGCCGCTACACTTATGTCCATGCATGAGTGGAGGTTGTCGTCGTTCATGCACTCGATTTTGGGAAACAGAGTTGTTTTGAGCTCTCTCCGGAAGATGAACTCTGATGTCTCCAGTCGCAGCTTTTTAGGCAGCTTGTTCCACTGCGTGGCAGTCAGGACTCTAAAAGATCGTCCACCCATTCGCACTCTTTTTTACGTTTGGTACCTGAACCTGCCCAGTACCACAAGATCTTAACTGGCGAGTGGGCTCATACCGATTAAGGAGGCTATGAAGGTACTTAGGGCCCTTTCCATGGAGGATACGGTGCCCTACGCAAAGGGCCTTGAAAGTCACCCGCTCCCCGATCGTAAGCCAGTGTAGGGTCCTCAGTGCTTTTTTTGCTGACGCTCTTCTGGGTAGCTGTAGGATCAGACGGGCAGCCTCATTTTGTATGCGTTGTAATCTTTGGAAGCATTTTGTGCTGGTACCTAGATATAGGACATTTCCATAGTCTAATCTGGACGTTATTAGAGCATGGACCAGGGTTTGTCTTACCGGTACAGGCATAAGGTCCAGTGTTTTCCTTAGGACCCGTCACATGCCAAAACAAATGCCCGCCACCTGTTTGGTCTGGTGATCGAATGATATTTTATTATCTAGCCAGATTCCTAACTTCTTCACTGGATTGCTGGGTGTGGGCAATGCGCCCAGCTCATCCGGCCACCAGGCTGAAGTCTACACTGATGGCGATTTGCCCACAATCAACACCTCCGTCTTGTTTCCATTAAATTGGAGGCTGTTGTCAGCCATCCACCTGGCGAGCTCCTGCATACATAGCGAAAAGTTAGCGGCACATTGTTCCTTTGGTTGCGTCAGAGTCACAATCAATTGTGTTTCGTCTGCATACGACACTATCTCAACCCCAAATCTGTCCGTGATCCCTCCTACTGGAGCCACATACAGATTAAATAAAGTGGGGCTGAGACTGGAGCCCTGTGGCACTCCCTGTTTTAGTTTTATTTCTTTGGACCTAAAAGGTCCCTGTGCGACCTGGAAGCTGCGGCCTGTTAAAAATGACTCCAGGTTGGGGCAAGTATTTGTTGCAAATCGGACCACAACAACGTCACTGATGAAGATAAGACCACCGTTCGAAAAAGGGCACAGCTATCTCTGGATCAACACCCCTGCTGGGAGGAGACTGTACATGATTTTTTGCACAACAACCCCAGGTAACCTATACTGGGTTGACATGTGTTCTTCTAGCACTCACAATGGGATTGGCCTGCATATCTACTATGACTTTGACTGCTGTCAGACTTCCATCATGAACTTGTCAAGCATAAAACAGGACATGTCAGTGTGGCAGTAAACAATTTGCGGAGCTCAGTGTTATGCATTAATCAGTTCCCAGAGTGAGTGTCTGCCTCTGTACTGGTGTTGCTGTATTTCTTATCTATAGCATACACTCTTTGTGGTAATGGCACAAATGTTGTGTCTCTTCCTTCCAGATGAATAAATAACAGGATTGCACTGTTAGCATACCTGCCCTTTGACCCTTGCGGCTTGCTCAGCCTTCCTCCCCTTGCGTTAGAGGGTGTAGTGTAGGCTGCACAGAAGGAGTGGAGAAGGTTTTATAGCGTTTGTACAGTTGTCCAGTGCTGGTTGAGCACCATTTAGAGGAAAGGACTCACTTCAGGCAGGGTATAGGTGTGAGTTTAATATTGTTCAATTTGTTGTGTCCCTGTACCTCAGAACATGACAACCAATTATCCTATGGAGTCACTATGGTAGTCTTGGTTTGAAGAAGCAAGGCAGGCCTCAAGCAGCAGGGCTGTCCTCCGAGGGTACAAAGCAAGCTTTAAGCAGCAGGGCAGTCCACTGGATGGCACAATGAGTGCTTTAGGCCAACTAGTAGCATTTAATTTACAGGTCCTGGGTACACGTAGTACCTCTTTGCCAGGGAATTATTTATTATGCCAATTCAGTGAAAGCCAATTTTACAACGTTTAAATTAGTGAGCACATGTACTTTAGCATCGGGTAGCAGTGGTAAAGTGCAAGGAGTCCTAATGCCAAAAAAACTAATTTCAGCACACAGGAGGGGAAAAGGCAAAAAGTATGGGGGAAGACCACACCAAATGGTGTCATGTTTAACATATGTTCCTTTAGATGAAAGTGGGGAGAACAACCCACCTGCATGGGATTTCTCATCACTAAGGTGGAAGAGCCTAGATATAGCATTAGCATTTTAGTGATCTGACCCACGGTGGTGTTTCATTTAACATTATTTCCTGTAGGGTTCTGTTTTAAGCAGCAGGGTACGAAATTCCATGAAAATTTAGTACAATTAAGCGTAAATATGCAAAATTCAAATTTGTGATTTAACAGTATATTTTACCACGAAAGTTTTCGATGCACGGATGCATTTCTCAATAAAAGTAATGCAAAAAGTAAAAGCATCACGAACAAAAGCCGCTCTTGTTCTGTTGATTGCATGCTTTTGATGTACATTTTTACTACATGTGGCATGTTCACAGTAAACCTTTAGAGCACTTAACAGGTAATTATGCATCGTGGATAGCATAAAGCAAAGTATCCAAATTTAAGCAATTGTGCCCCGCCTAATTAACATTTTCTCAAGGTTAATTTTAAATCTCTGATTCTATTACTTTCTTTGGGACCAGTGGATGGCAATGTATGGTGATGAACTTACTCCATGTCTAAGCTGGAGTACATTTATTTCTATTTTGGGACCTTTTTGGCTGTAGTAATTTTAGAAGTGCTGTTTGAGAATAGAACTGGACTTACTCTTTTGTGGGTGGGTGTCTGTCCCTCCCTCAAGTCCTCCTTACTCCAACCTGAGCACCTCGTTAGTCCTCCCTATGCCCCTGCCATTTAGTAGTAAGTATGCCCCGATATTTTTCCAGCCACTCCCCCTGGACCCTCCCACATTTAATACTAAGTATTAAACTTGCATAGGTGAGGGTCTCCCCAAACAAAAGACAAGGAGAGGTGGAAGTGGAGATTTACACTCATTTATAAATTGCATTTTGTAGTAAGTAAGTCGTTCTACTGTAGTACTACTTTAAGCACTACACAATTTAGGGGCCGATTATGATGGCGGATGAACCTGAGTCCATCCGCCACCATAGAGCAGGAGGGAACCTCCGCATTGCCTGCGGAGTTCCCTCCTGTGCAATTAGGATGTGACCGCCACCCTGGCGGTCACATCCTCTATTTTTACCATTGCGGCGGGTGCGGCTTCAAGCTGCATCCGTCGCAATGGTAAAAATGCATACATTGCATTTGTATGCAGAAAGCTGCAGGCACCGTGCGGTGCCTGCCGATTTCTGCATAGAAATGCAGGGGGGTACCATAGGTACCCCCCATGTGCACCCCCCAACCCCCCCTTCACCTAGGGGGCCCGCAACGGGCCCCCGCAGTGAAGTTGCACATGCTTTTCTCGGCGGAAAACCCACCGCGGAAAAGCATTTTTAAAAGCCCTTCCTAATATGGCGCACGGTGTCTGAGAGACACCGGCACCATATTAGAGCTTTTCCGCCGCGGTTGTAAGCCAACCGCGCCGGAAAAGCTGCGGATGGAAACCAGGACCCACCAGCCATCCTAATGTGGCGGTGGGTCTTTGGTGGGTCCGCTGCGGTTTTTCCGCATTCCTCCGGGCCGGCGGTGGCTTCCGCCGGCCCGGAGGATGCGGAAAAACCGCAATCATAATAGGCCCCTTAGTTTGTGAATTGGGCCCAAAGTATGTGGGTCGATATATAGGAAACATATTATACAATGGCAGAAATGGTGTTAGGCTTCAGCGAAGATGGCGGCCTGCCGATCGAGGTATGGTGATCCAGAGGTAAACCAGCTAATTGTGGGATGTGGGGCAGTACATGGTTGGTGGAGTGGGGTGATTTGAAGTGGGAAAGAGAGAAAAGGGGAAAAATGTACTCTGGAAAAGGGGGAAATGTTTAGGGGATCAGTACACAACTTTAGTGAGGTCACACCTATGAATATCTGCTTAGGCTGCTGAAGGCAATGCATACTCTCTTTTCTCTGCCCTGTCTGTGTGAAGAACAGAGTAGCTGTGACAAGACAAAAATGCATTTCAACACATTTATTTGCTGATGCCACGGAGTGGCCAGGGAAATAATCACCTGAGTGGCATCATCTGAGAGCCAGGCCATGAAGGAGCTGCTCATCATCATAGCAATGTGGAGCAGGCTGGGTCTCGGAGTTATGCTCTGCCCAGAAATAACGTTGTGCCACATTTCAAGGTACAAGCAGGATGCAGCACAGATTTTCCAAACTGAGACACTTTGCTGGAGAACTATCTTGAGGAACCGGGTCTTATCACTTGAGTAAGGTGTATGGTGCCATTCACTGCTGACCTCAAAAGCTGGCATCTCCTCTGCCATTAACCAGACTGCAGCTTTTGAATGACAACACTTCATGACACTCTGGGAGAGGGGAAATCAGATTTCCAAGTGGCATCAGTAGCCAAATGCAACCAATTGCTACCTTGATCCTAATACACACAGAAGAGCTCAGACTCCCCCTAACGGGCAGTAACAGAAAGTGATTTTTAGATTCAGCTAAATTGCCTGCCTGCGGAATCCAACCGAAGAGATGAATTTGAGACTGCAGGGTACATTTAGGACCTCTTCAGTGCATCTTTTGTCCATCTAGTAACAGATACTTTGAGATGGATGGTCACCATTGTGCCCTCATCCAGAACCTGCTTGATATACTCTTCAAGACTGCTGAATACTCACCCTAAAATAATCACTATTAGGAATCTAATGCAGCCATAGCAGCACACAGATATGCGAAAACCTAGACCTGAATGACAAATGTTGGACTCAGAGACATCTGATGGTAAGAAAAATTATGGCACCATCCAAACCTCCATCAGGCGTGGCTGAATTCAATCTAAACTCCCTAATGGCAGAAATATCATTGATAACAATATGTCAAAAAACAAGGGGGAGTGAGAAGCTAAATTGGGGCAACATTCAACCTCTCTTAAACATCGTAATCAGGACACAAAAGAGGGAAAGCCGCGCAACTGATGAACACCTAACATTTTAAGAGGTCAAATTAACTGGTCTCAATATAATATCAAAGTGGAAAGGGATCTGCACCCAGGTGAATTGGTGTGACCCTTGCATCACATGGATATATTAGTAGGATCCTCACCCAGTAGTACCATTAGTGGCATGATTCATCATCAGATCCTCACCCACTTCACCTAGTGTAATTGGGTGGGCCCAACACAAAACAAAATACAATAAATCACAGAAAACATCAAATGTACAAAGAGACGCAGTAATATAATAAATAAAAAGAAGGTGTCGATATGTTTTAAATAGGGAGGACTGTAGAGATTAGGGAGGATTCTGAAATTAGGCCCAGCACCATAACATAGAGTGCAAACCCCGTTGTGCCGTTTGTGCGTGATATCCAATGTGAGGACGGACATGAGAACCGCGTAGTGCCATTCGCATGCGATTTGCAAAGCAAGGATGCACTCTGCGTTGCACTTGGCAACACAAAAGAGTACCTGCCAAACTCGCCCTACATGCAGAGCTCCGCATAGCACAGTGTTGTATTTCAGCCACTTTGCTGAGTTCCATGCACCAAAATGCTGCTTAGGCCTAATGCTGATAAGTGTATTTTGTGTATACACATTCACCATGGTCTAGTTTGCCCTATGTGCAACAGACATATAAAGCACAGGTTCATGTTAGTCCTTTTATTTACAAGTGTTCCAAGTGCAATTAGAAAGTGACAGTCCTTTCAGCTATAAACCCAACATTGTTTGAGAGCCATAGGATGTCCAGACAGAGACTAGGGGGGATACATGTCATGCGACATGTTGAGGAGATGAGTGTTCCAGAAAGGAGGAGGTGCAAATTGCCTTTAGGGAAAGTAGGTCACATTGACAGTCGGTAAATGTTCAACAGGTGGCTAAGCAAATAGGGGACAGTACCAGTTGATAAGTGCACTGGTATGGTCATAAACACAGGTTCAATGAGAAACTGGCCAAGTGGCACAGAGAAATGCTACCGGACAGTTCTTAAGTATAAAATGTAGGATTCCACATATTTGTCCCCTGTGTGTGGTGCCTCCCCTGAGGTAGGTTTTGTCGGTGCAGGAGGTGACAGAGGCACACATACATCAGGGGCAGAATATTTGGATGCCCTGTCCCCAACAGCGTTTGTCTGTGCCAACAAGGAAGACAGCACAGCAACAACATCAGTGTAAGGAAAGTATTGTTGCAATGTAGGAGTCCTGCTTCCACGCAATGGACTCAAGGATGATGTGTACCACCCCCAAATGGATGGCAACCTCACTGGTGCTACTTTAACATGGCATTTGTTCATGCCTCTGCATCATGACACCAGTGATGTCAGCCAGGGACTGATACAATATATGCATCAGTGGGTAGTTGCCTCTTATTTACTCAGATGTGTCCTTATTGGGACTGAGGCATCGAAGGACTCCCTTTAATGAGCCCGCCATGGTCTCCATCCTGCCCGAACCTCATCTACCAGCTGCAGCTTGACTCCTAACGCACACCATTGGAAGCCAACTCGGAGGTCCTCAGAGTTGAGGTCTGGGCTTTGGCTGGCAGATCGAGTATGGCTGGTGGTGAGAGAGCCTCTTGAGACCCTGCGATGCTGTCTGGCCTTCCCGCAACAGGAGATGATGAATCTAAGGAAGCCAGGATTTGTTGTAAGGTGTCTTGGTCCAGAGTTGGCAGGCTGACATCCTCAGCAGGTTCTACATCCGATACAGGCAACTAGTCGCGAGGTGTTATTCCTCCCTCTGCAATGAAATAGAAATTTGGTGAGCTATGTTAGATGTTTAGGTGAGTTATCTGACTGACATACAGACTTTATTCTCATTCACTTTCAGTTCAACATTGATGTGTAGGACATGTTACTCATAGTCATTGAGGCCAAGTTGCACTATTATTGTCCAAGCCCACTGTATCGACCTGGCAGAATTCTTCCATAATAAAATACAAACCATCTACACCTCCTTCCCCCACACCCAAGCCCCAAATCCACTAATTACTTCTCCTGAACCACAACCCCACATTCCAGTGACACTCTCCAACTTTCCCCTACTTGACCAACCCTCACTACAATCCATCATGCCGCTAGTAAAATCCGGATCGCCCAACGACCCAGCACCACCACGTTCTCTGCTGACAGTCACCACGCACATCCTTCCCACCATCTTAGAATTACTCAACACCTCACTAGCCACTGGAATTGTCCCGCTTCCCTGGAAATGGACCATGGTCAAAGCACTCCTCAAGAAGCCCAGCCTAGACCCCAATATTCCAGGGAATTATCGACCTATATCCCCGCTCCCTGGCTCAGCAAGATCTTGGAAAAACACGTCACAAGACTCTGACGGAATTCCTAGAGACCCACCAGTTGCTTGACCCCACCCAAACAGGTTTTCGACCCATGCACGGAACAGAGGCTGCCCTTATCAATGTGATAGAAGAGGCAAGGAAGATCACGGATCAGGGAAGCACTGCAGCCATCATCCTGCTAGACGTAAGTGCCGCCTTCGACGCTGTAAACCACAGCATACTACTGCAACGACTCATCAACTGAGGAGTTTCATCAATAGCAATCTCATGGTTCGAATCCTTCTTGAAGGAGCGATCCTTCCAGGCTTTAGAAGGTGACACTGCCTCCGTCAGCAAACCCCTCGATTGTGGTCTACCGCAGGGCTCCTCCTTAAGCCCCACGCTTTTTAATGTGTACATGAGCCCCCTTGCTGAGATCGTACGTCCCTTCGCGATAAAAATAATCACCTACGCGGACAATACTAAGCTAGTGGTGGCTCTGAGTCAGTCCCACACCGCTCCCAACAATCTTAGAAACTGCCTGGAAGTAGTGACCTCTTGGATGACATCTTCCTGTCTCAAACTGAATGGAGACAAAACCGAGCTAATGCTACTACCCCAATCCCAAAATCGACCACATCTGGCCCACTTACCTCGGAAATCGTGCCCAAGGACACTATCAAGAGCCTTGGCGTTTGGCTCAATTTGGCCTCAATTTTAATCACCAAGCAGCAAAATTATCTGCCACCTGCTTTGGTTTACTTAGACTCACCCTAAAAATTACTCCCCTTCTACCCTTTAATGCCATACGGATCATGATCCAAGGTTTAATCCTGTCACGTCTGGATTTTGGAAATGCCCTCTACCTATGCGCCCCACAGTCCACCTTAAACAAGCTGCAGGTTATCCAGAACTGTGCGGCACGTACCCATCTCCAGATCCCGCGTCACACCCCTGCCAAAATAGAACTCAGGAAGCTCCATTGGCTTCCTGTCAGGGACAGAATCGCATTTAAGGCCCTATGCATCACACATCGAGCCTTCTGGAAATCAGGCGCCACTATTAATCACACACTGGTCACCCGCTACCAACCAAACAGACAGCTCAGATCTACCCTCTCATACCTTCTCACAGCACCCAGAATCAAGAAAGTTAGATGTGTTGGACGCTCCTTCTCCCACAACACAGCCAAACTCTGGAACTCCTTACCCCTCCATCTACGTGCTGAGCCCAACTTACTGTCCTTCAGGAAAAAGCTAACAACTAGCTGTTTAACAACTAGAATAGGCTCCCTCTGCTCTCTCACACGCATTTGTCCGCAGCGCTAGGACGCCTCAGGGTAGCTACCGCGCTTTACAAATGCTCTTTTCATTTAATTTCATTTCATTTCAGATGGCTGTACCTCTGCATTGTTCATATGATCACTTGTGAGAAGGATGCCTTTTCATGTCATGACACACACTGCAACACAGTTATACAGCTCGCTGGGCTGCCATGTCTATGAGGGTAAGTGGAGGTAAGGTCCACATCTGCCTTGTTGATTACCTAACATTTACATGATGGCTATACTGATTGTGGTTTCATGAATTAACACCCCTAACGTGCTCGTTGCACCAAGACCTCAGGGTACATGCATTTCCTGTTGTCATCTGGGAAGATGATGTGAGCTTGTTCATGCATTTGATCTGATCCAGCAGTCTGCCTTTCACACAGTACACCCCAGTACTCTAACTTGTTGTGCTGTCTTGTATGCACATTGTACATGCATGTGGCCAAGGGTTAATTTTTCCCACACATTCACACACTGCTACAATCGAGTTCATCCTGTCACTTCACATATCCCTGTTTCACATCCTCCTACTTTTTCCAAAATCCAACTTTTATTTTGGACTCCCTCCTGCCACGTGCTACATCTTCACCAAAGTCAACATCACATCTAGGATGTAGTACACCAGTGGGCTCTTCTTTGTCATACCTTCCCAGCTGCAACACAAGTGTGACGCTGTCAGACAAAGCAGTGTATGTGTATTGGTCAGGCTACCTTGTGGTTTACATGCCACTTTGCAGCTCCTTGCTGTGCAATGTCTCCCCATTCAGACACAGTGCCAGGTCTATGTGCTCAGCTACACCTACAATGCACTGCACTACCAGAGGCCCACCAGGCTCACGCACCATGTTTTATTTCAACATACATGTTTCTCACCCCACCCACATTATGAATTTGTACATGACAGAAGTTTGGGTGGTCCCTACTATGGCATGCAGAACTTGAATGCTCTCATCCCACAAATTGGGACACCTGCGTTCAAATTAGTTTCATGCTACTGAGTATACACATGACTCTACACATGCTCCTACATGTTGATTCTTCACATGCCTCACACCTGAGCCCCCTCTCAGGTGAGCAGTTTATCCTCTGACAAGCCTATTCCATTGCTTTGCAGTCCTGATTTGGGTGCATGGGCCCAAGTAGGACATACTAGCCTCATGGTGCAAGGTGGCCTACATTGTCAAAGTCAGGTTGGCCAGGGTTCAAGTATCTATGTATGATCTGTTGTCCCAGTCCATGTTCTTTGAATTGTCCAAGTTGTAATTTTGCTGATTCATGTTATACATTCCACTAAAAGATGAACCTGACCTTGTGCTGGACTTCACACATGGAATGACAATTTGATGGGCTGGACTGAGCTGTGTAACATGTTACTAGGCAGTGCGACCTACATTTATGTGATGTTTAACTGTACATGAGAAAATATTCCTACCCTTGCACACAGCGAGAAGAATGCAGGGACATAGCCTGGTGCGGTGCACACCATGACCTTTTTTCGCATATTACCCCTTTTTGCCACTTACCCTTTAGGTGTTGCTGGTCCTTGTAGCCAGCACAGTTTGGGAACGCTTGCCACCAACTCCCCTGGGATGACAGTTGCCCCCTGCTCCTTCAAGGGGTGACGCTCCTCCTGGATCACAGTTCTCCTCCTCCAGTCTGCATGGCTGCCTTCAGGTTATTGGACAGTTTCTGCTTTGTCTTGTGCTTATAATCATGACTCCACCTCTTGCAATCGGTCACTGTCCTCTTAGCTTGTCCAGCACTGTTGATGTTTGCCACTATGGACTGTAAAATGGCCTCTTTCTCATCCAATTGCAATTTGGACGTGACAAAGAGCTGAAGCTTATACTTTGTCACCTCTGTGATCAAGATGTCATTCTCCTCACTGAAGTTACACTTCCTCTTCCTCTGGAATTCTTTCTGCACATCCTGGCTGATGCTGGGGTTGTTTCCCTGGCTGCTGCTTACCTCTCCCTTATCCATCTCTCCCTTATGTGAGTTTTTTTTTTCTTCAAAAGCATCTTTTTTTATTGTTGTTTTGATGCTTGACACACACAAAAGTGACACAAAATTGGTTTGTGTTG
This sequence comes from Lissotriton helveticus, assembly GCF_964261635.1. Classification (NCBI taxonomy): domain Eukaryota; kingdom Metazoa; phylum Chordata; class Amphibia; order Caudata; family Salamandridae; genus Lissotriton; species Lissotriton helveticus. The sequence goes on from NC_136069.1 coordinate 152,445,839, forward strand.
CTTTACGTGCAGCAAACCAGCCTTACATCACTTTTCCTGCACATTCGTGAATTTTCACTATGCAGCAGTCCCACAGAAGCATACATTTTTTACACACCTTGTGACCTACGCCATGGCGCGAGGTCTCGAAAAGATGACACATCGATGGCGTTACAAAATTACACACCGTAGTGCAAATATCTCTGGTGCAACAATGCGTCAGTTCTTGGAAATGAGGCCCTAAGTTTAGAATTTTGGCTATCTTGACAACTTTAGCACCCCTTTCAAGAGTTTTGTGCCAGCTCAATTAAGGAGAAAACTTGAAAACAACCTTTCAAAAGAACTTTGAATTTGGATTGCTGAACCAGTGCTACATGAGCCCTAACTGCTTTAAATGAATCTAACATATTTCGAAAGTTGTAAATTTTTCTTTTCAGGCCTCGTCAACAATGGGGCCAGTTCTCTAACTCCTTTCCAGTCAATATTTAGTGGGGGCTATTTGACTTTTAGAATCAACATCCACCTCCAGTACAGCAGATGGGAAGCTTGCTGGTAACTTAAGTAGTGTTTTCCAAAACTTCCTCTCACAATGTCCTACACACTCCCTTGACCTGTCGAGACCCTACAACTCTGCTCCACTGGAGATCTGGCTTCCCACTTATGCTCGGAAAACATTTTCAATGGAGCTGGACAACCTATGATTGTGCATGTACACCATCTGCAGAATTGCATTCATAGTGGCTTCTGCATTTCCATTGGTGGTTTGAAAATGATTTGGCTATTTTAGTGTTTTGGTATTTGCATACCTAAATATTTGAAAGATGTCACTTCCTTAAGTTTCTCTCGGTTTATGAAGAATGGAAAAATCTTTGAGCACATAGTCCTAAAGGTGATTATGTTGGTTTTAATGGTATTGAGTACCAATTTATTTGCCTTTCAATAAGTTTCCATCATTAGGAGCTGGGCCTGCAGGGCTTTAGGAGTTTTTGCTCTAGGAAGAGAATCATACGCCTATAGTAAAGCGGGAATCTTAAAGCTGTTGATTGCTGGGACATCAGGTTACACTTTAATAACTTCTTCATATAAATTGCTGATATAACAAGAGAACAAAAGTGGTGCTGGAAGACAGCTTTGCTCGACTCCCCTTTTGCGAATAATTTCCTGTTAATGTGCCCCTTTTGGCTTAGTCTCGGCTGCATGGAGGCTGCAGGATATTACATTATAGACAAAAGGCCTGGCTCTATGCCCAATATATAGGGCTTCATTTATGAGGTTTTGCCGTAGGGAAGCGCAGCAGGCCTTACTGCTGCGCTTCCCTACTGCAAAAGAAAAGGGCAGGAATGCGCCGTATCTATAAGATACGGCGCATTCCTGTCCATTTCCCCAGGGCCGGTGCACAATGGGCTGCCTGTGCCAGCGCAGGCACCTTTGCACAATGGTGCAAGGGTGCCGGCCTTGCAGGGATGATTATTTTTGTACAGGAAGGGAAACCTCTCTGTACAAAAATAATCACAAGAGGCTTTTCCTCTTTTTATGTGTGCTGCAGAATGCAGCACACATGGAAAAAGGAAAAACGAGGAGAAATAAAGATATATTTCTCCCCGTTGCGTCTCCCTTACGCCTCCCATGGGGAGGCTTAAGCTTTTGGCACTGCCTTAGATTTACGATTTCTTGTAAATCTGGGGCAGTGTCAAAAGGCAATGGATGTTGCTGGGAACGCCCCCAGCAACACCTATTGCACGCCCCTTTAATGCAGAACACTGCGTTAAAGGGACTGATATTTATCAGGCAGCAGTACGTCAAAAAAGAGGCCTAGTGCTGCTTGATAAATATCACAAAGGCTTCTGCGCCACGGAACTTCACAAAAAGTGAAGTTCCAATCGCGCAAGTGGCTTTACCAAAGGTGGTTACCTGAGACCAAATAGAAGGCATAAGAAAAGTCTAAAAAAGCCACATACAGGGGCATTTTTGTCACTGTACTGGTCTTGTAGATTAGGTGTAGAAAAATACAAATCTAGCCGATTGTGGACAGACTTTCTCTAAAACCACCTTGTATGGTTTAGGATGAGTGGATGACTGATCCACTCATCCTAGACCGTCAATACCAGTTTGGAACAACATTTACAGTCAATGTCCACTAGATTTATTAGTCTATAGGGCTTCCGGCAATTTTGGATGGACTTCTGACTAGTGGGACAGTAATGCAATTGAAAAATAAATTGGGACAGTATTGAGATACTACAATTGCCCTAAAAACTACATTGTGGTTTTTAGCCCACCGATCTAGGGGGTTGATTATGATGGAGGTGAATCCGCATCCTCCGGGCCGCTGGAAGCCACTGCCGGCCGGGAGGATGCAGATTTACCGCCGCGGTCCTTGAAAACACCCACCGCCAGATTATGTTGCAGTGGGATCAGCGGCGGACGGCAGGTCCGTCCGCCACTGATCCGCGGGGTGTGGACCACGATATTCTGCCATGGAAAAGCATGTGGACCTTTGCTTTTGGGGGCCCCTTGCGGGCCCCCAGGGTGTTGGGGGGTGGGGGGTGCACATGGGGGTACCTATGGTACCCCCCTGCATGTGCATGCAAAAAGCGGCAGGCACCACGTGGTGCTTGCCGCTTTGTGCATGCACATGCAAAGCATGCATTTTTAACTTTGCGGCGGGTGCTGCTTTAAGCAGCAACTGCCCCAATATTAAATATACAGGATGTGACCGCCAGGGTGGCGGTCACATCCTAATTCCTATGGAGGGACTGCCGCTGCCCCTGCAGATGGTCCCTCCATCTCGGGGGTGATGGACGGACGCAGGTCCGTCCGCCATCCTAATCGACACCTAGGTCTGCAAGAATGACTTCCGGTGGGGGATCCTGTTGAGGACTGGAGCCTTTCCTTTATGAAGGCTTTTCATAGCTTTAGTCATTTTATCTTTTGTGAATACTTCCAGGTGGCTGGAACTAGGCACATTGCTACTGGTTCTGGAAGCAACGCTGAGGATGAATGACTCTAGGTATGCACAAGCCATCTAATTAAAAATAGTGTTAACATTCTTTACACATGCAGCCTCAGAGATGTTGGCTTCCAGGTGTTTTTCATTACTCCAAACATTTTCAATCTTCCTTCCCTTCTAAAGGCCTGTGTATCTTTCTCTGTGGCAAATCTTTTCAAATTGAAACACTGTCTGTTTGCAAATTCTGCTTTCTTTTTGTTGATCAGTGACTTGTTACTGAGTCTTGCTACCCTTATGACCTGTTTGGTGGATTCCTTTGGAGCACACCTTGTAGTTCTAATTTCAATACTTGGCATTCTTCATCATATTATCCCATCTTCACAAATTATTTTGATAGTGTGGGATCTTGAGAAAATTGGGGTTATTGAATTCAGCATGAGAATGTGGAGGAATAATATGGTATCCCTGCTTGCTAAATTCACTATCTGTATTAGGAGACCCTCCCCCAAAAAGGTCCTGTTTGAAGTCTTCCATTTTAGATGCAAGATTACATTTCATTATATTCATACTTGCCCCAAACTTGCAGTTGTAGTTAAATTCTGAATATCTCTCAGCTCAGTAGCAACGTGATTTATTACCTCCAGTGCCAGGGGATTGGGAACACTTTTCAATTCCAATTTAACTTTATATTTCCAAATTTATGCCAAATCAGTAATCCTGGTCAGGATATAATCCATTACAGATTGAAAACCACAGGCATTTTATGTGGGTGTAAAAATATGGTTGGATCTTCATTCTCATAGGAATTGTGTGCTGAGATGAGACCTTCAACCAAGCAGAAGTGGGCTAGTCGTTTCCCTTTAGCATCTATTTTTTGGAAGCTATGTCGGTTTGATGAAATGCCACATTCTGTTTTCAGTTTGGCTATACCTTTATCATTATTTCCAGATTAATCACCACAGAGTAGAGGTAAAACTTGCACCTTGGAGGAAAAATCTAGTGCCTCCTTGATGCTCTTTAGAAGGCTTTTAAAACCTGCAATCTTCTTCTGTTGAGCGTAGATGTTTATTATTCTCAGGATAGAGTTGTCTAGAAGATGACTGTCAATGGCTTGTAGGTTCTTATGCAATTTCCCCATACACATATCTCTGTTCTACGGGATACCTGTTGGCCATCACTATGTCTATTTTTCTGCCACCTTATCTCTAAACCCCCATTCCAATATACAGCGACATTTCACTAACTCTAGGTATATGAGTAGCCCCTCAGAGTTTTTATCTGAGACTGCTTGGTCATGCTGATACCCTAGCTCCTTTATTCATAGGTGCAGCATAGATGCCACATCTTTCTCTAATTTATTTAAATCAGGGATAAACTGCAGTGTAGCCCCCTGTATGTATGTATTCATTGCATCCCAGATGATACGAGGTGAAGCTGAGCCAGAATTCAGATTTAATAACTTCCTCAGCAAGCTGGACAAATGAGTTCTAAGAACAGAACTAGAGGGAAAATAAAACAATGTCCTTCTTTCCAGTGTTTATGTAAAGTCTACAGGAGTAGGTTATAATCTGAAGTTATCTTCAGACAAACCTCAATATTGTCCAGTTGAAAGCTATATCAAGTCTGAAAACTGCCCTCCACAGAACAACTAGACCATGCACTCAACCAATCTTGAGGATAGATGCTCTAGTTTTGACCCTCCGAGGATGGATAGTTTAATTGGTAGTATCAGCTGCATAGTTCATTATACAATTAAAGTCACCAGCAAGTGATAGATGCCCAAACCCCTCTAATAGTTCAAAATTCAGCCGATCAAATAGCACACGGATATCAATATTTGGGTCGTATACAGTGAAAATTGTAAACTTCTTAAAATACATTGTTTTCTGTGAAATCGACCACCTCCACTTAGGGTCAACGTTGTTTTAAGGACTTTATAATCAAGGTGTCTAGAACTAAGTATGATGACCCCATGTATAGAGGGTAACTAGACATAATATTGAAAAAATAATATCGAATGGACATAATATCGAAGTCAAAATATAGATTGGACAAAATATAGAATGAACATAATATAGTGGCAAAAATATCGAATTGAAGGTAAGTAATATTGATTGTCAAAATATCGAAGTATATAATATAGGCATTAAAATATATCGAATTTTTAATAATTTCGAATTTTTTAAAGTGTTCTATATGTTAGTATATTTGTTAAAAGTGTATAATATTTTTGTAATGTATGTTTAATTTTTTTTAAGTAATGAATTTTATGTTATTTCATTCTTGCATAGTGTAATTCTGTAGCTGGTTGTGGGTTTATAGGGGAATAGGGTGGGAAGTAATTTAATTATAGTACATTAATTATTAATTTTTAGGAATTATTAATTATTTTTAATGTAATATTAATTTTTAGTTCAATAGCGGGTTCTGGGTTTATAGGGGAATAGGGTGGGAAGTAATTTAATTGTAATTAAGTAATTTTTAATTTATTTATTTTATTGGTATTGATTTTTAATTTATTGTTAATTAATTTTTAATTGGCAATTATTTTTTAATATTTATAATTAATTTGTATTCATTGATTAATTGACACTTATGTTAATTTTATTAATTTATTTTCCGTAGCGGGTTGTGGGAAGTAATTTAATTGTAATTAATTAGGTATGAAAATTATTTATGTGTATTGATAATCAATTTACTGTTAATGAATTATGAATAGATAATTAATGTTTAATAACTAATATTTAAGTGTATTAATTATTAGCGATTAATTATTACATAACATGTAATTGGTAATTTATTTTAATTAATTTTATATTGGTATTGATATTTAATTTATTTTTATTAATATATTAAATCATTACTTTCCCTACGTTTGCACTCACTGGAGTGGAAATAATACTTCTTACCCTCAAGCTATCCAACGCTTTCCCAACTGTTGCACTCTCTGGAGTGGGAATAGTAATTTTTACCCCTACGCTATCCAACGCTTTCACTACTCTTGCACTCTCTGGATTGGGAATAGTAATTTTTACCCTCCCGCTATCCAACGCTTTCCCTACTGTTGCACTCACTGAAGTGGGAATAGTAATTTTTACCCCTACGCTATCCAACGCTTTCCCTACTGTTGCACTCTCTGGAGTGGGAATAGTCATTTTTACCCTCCCGATATCCAACGCTTTCTCTACTGTTGCACTCTCTGGAGTGGGAATAGTAATTTTTACCCCTACGCTATCCAACGCTTTCCCTACTGTTGCACTCACTGGAAAGGAAATAGTAATTTTTACCCCTACGCTATCCAACGCTTTCCCTACGGTTGCACTCTCTGGAGTGGAAATAGTAACTTTTACCCTCCTGCTATCCAACACTTTCCCTACTGTTGTACTCTCTGGAGTGGGAACAGTAAATTTTACCCCTACACTATCCAACGCTTTCTCTACTGTTGCACTCTCTGGAGTGGGTACAGTAAATTTTACCCTCCCGCTATCCAAGCTTTCCCTACTGTTGCACTCTCTGGAGTGGTAATAGTATTTTTTACTCCTACGCTATCCAACGCTTTCCCTACTGTTGCACTCTCTGGATTGGGAATAGTAATTTTAACCCCCATGCTATACAACGCTTTCCCTACTGTTGCACTCTCTGGAGTGGGAATAGTAATTTTTACCCTCCCGCTATCCAACCCTTTCCCTACTGTTGCATTCTCTGGAGTGGGAATAGTAATTTTAACCCCTACGCTATCCAACGCTCTCCCTACTGTTGCACTGACTGGAGTGGGAATAGTAATTTTTACCCTCCTGCTATCCAACGCTTTCCCTACTGTTGCACTCACTGGTGTGATAATACTAAATGTTACCCTCCCGCTATCCTACGGTAAAAATATTGAATCTTTTTATCAATATTACGTTAATATATATATTTGTCTTAAAAAATTAAAAAGTATGTTTTTTTTAACTTAATTATTTATTATTTTTAATGTTATTTAAGTATTTTTAAGTATGTTTTAGTTAATTATGTTTATTATTTCATTAATTTTAAATTACGTTTAAGATATTTTTAAAAATTCGATATTTTGACTATATTTTTATTACAACGAAATTTTTGATTTGATATTTTTGTACTTACCTGTTTGTATATAGGAATTCGATATTTTTGCATTCAATATTTTGTCCTCGATATTTGGTTAGGTCGATATTTTCCTCATCAATATTCTGTCAGTGATCCGTATAGAGATCTATTGGCTGGTATAAATGATGTTACTGTAGCTGGACTGTCTAGAAAGAGACTGGACTTCATACACAAGGTAGGTCTGTGATGTGCACAACACCTTAGCACTGTAGATAGATATTTTCTCATTGAGCTGCCTAGAGCAGTTAAGAACGGCCACATTTCAACTCAATAACTTAAGCTGAGTCATAGTAAATATTCCTCAACACAGAGAATGCCCATCCAGCAGTTCAGACAAATCCCAATAACACAGCTGCTACTAGTATTCAGAGCACACATGCAATGATACCGACTCAATTTCCCTGGCTTCTTCCCAAACACCAAATGAAGCCATCCAAGAAAAGAACAGATATAAAAGTTAAGTGACAGATTTCCGCCACAATGATCCCGCTTTGAAGTGGAAAAAGAATATTCTCTCCCGCACAGCTGTCAGGTCACCAGACTATCCTTGTGCATTGCTGCCCCTGTGCCCCTCTGCTACCAAAAAAGAAAGGCAGAAAAAAACAATCTTAGAAGTATTAGCCTTAGTGTCTCAAAAATAAACCCTGGAGAAGCACATGAGGCTAAAGACCACAGTGGCTCCATACTACCTATGAAAAGGGAGTAATCTGTGGTAAAGCTTTATTCGATTTTCACATGGACACAGCGTCAGTCTATGGTGGCATTTAAAGCACTGAGTGCAGCAAGGCCAATTCCTTTGTTCCTAGATCACTGGAAAAAGGAATAGATGAACAGTCTAGATGGGCAGGAAACCAGCCTTGAATGCACATATGAGCGTGAATAATGACAGTTATCGTGCAAATCTAAAAAAAGCGGTTAGAAAAAATGAGCTCCAATATTCAGGAAAAGATTTGCATAGTCAAAGACTGAGGAACCTGAAGATAAACTGATAGATCCTGGAAGAGGCAGTCCAGAGCATTTCAATGGATGCAAGAGTCTGAGCTGTGCACCTCCTTGCAACAGGATAAGAAATGACCTCTGGAAAATGAAGGCAACAACACTGACAAACCACTTCCTGTATAAACAGTCGTCCAACACAAGCTCTGATCATGTGTTCGGTATGAGGTGGATACAGCATTGCTCGTCTTCATGTAATGATGGCAGACCACCATTCAGCATGCTAGGTGTATTGTAAACGCTTTCTGCCAAACCACAGGAGCAAGAGAAAATCACAAGGGAGTGGAGCCATACAACTGAAGGGTAAAGGAAAGAGAGGGTCTCTGATCTACAACAGACTTTCCCAATTTGCTTCAACCAGAAGGAAGACTAATCTTCACTCATAAACATGCAAAACCATTCCGCAATCTAAAGACATTACCCCCTACAAAGAAGCTTTACTTCCCACAATTGTAATATATGTAGTTGGTGAGTCTTGTATTTCATTTCAAATCTGAAATCAACCATCCAAAATACCACACACATACAGGGAATGTGAGAATAACACAAGTGCTTTATCAACCATGTTAGCTCCTCAGGAAACGCAGTCATGGGATGCAGATAATTATAAACCAGACCCAGAGACACTAACCAAGGAAGAGAACTCATACACAAGCAGCAAGAGCTTTAGTTTGTCATCAGTACTAAAGAGCCATCAGCAAACACACACAGGAGAAGCAACGTGCAGTTGCCATGATTGTGTGAAGCACTTTAGTCCGTTAGTACTCCTAAAAGATCATCAGCGAACACACATGGAGGTAAAACAACACCATTGCAATGAATGTGTGAAGAGCTTCAGTCAGTTATCAATTCTTAAAAGGCACCAGCGAACACATACAGGAGAAAAACCATACCATTGCAGTGAATGTGTGAAGAGCTTCAGTCTGTTACCACACCTCAAAATACATCAGCGAACACACACAGGAGAAAAACCATACCATTGCAGTGAATGTGTGAAGAGCTTCAGTCAGTTATCACAACTCCAAGTTCATCAGCGAACACACACAGGAGAAAAACCATACCATTGCAGTGAATGTGTGAAGAGCTTCAGTCAGTTATCAAGTCTAAAAACACATCAGCGAACACATACTGGGGAAAAACCATACCACTGCAATGAATGTGTGAAGAGCTTTAGAGTGTTATCACAACTCCAAGCACATCAACGAACACATACTGGGGAAAAACTATACAATTGCACTGAATGTGTGAAGAGCTTCAGTCAGTTATCACACCTACAAGTACATCAGCGAACACATACTGGGGAAAAACCATACTGTTGCAATGATTGTGGAAGTAGTTTTAGTGATTCCTCAACTCTCAGAATTCATCAGCGAACACACACTGGGGTAAAACCATACCATTGCACTGAATGTGGGAAGAGCTTCAGTCAGTTATCACATCTACAACGACATCAGCGAACACATACTGGGGAAAAACCATATTATTGTAATATTTGTGGAAGTAGTTTTACTGATTCCTCAAATCTCAGGAGTCATCAGCAAACACACACAGGGGAAAAGCCATTACAGTGCAGTGAATGTGTGAAGAGCTTCAGTCGGTTATCACACCTCCAAACACATCAGCGAACACACACTGGAGAAAAACCATACCATTGCAACAAATGTGTGAAGAGATTCAGTGTGTTATCATGTCTTCAAAGACATCAGCGAACACACACAGGAGAAAAACCATAGCATTGAAGTGAATGTGTGAAGAGCTTCAGTCGGTTATTGGACCTACAAAAACATAAAGAAACACACACTGGGGATAAACCATACTATTGCAATGATTGTAGCGGACCCTCGTTGACAGAACAAGCACCACGCCGACATTACCGGCGAGTTTGCTGGCCACGCCCTCTTCTCAGGCCACGCCCCTAGCGTTGTTCCTTGATCATATAACGATGTGTAACCCTAGGAAGCGCAGCGGACGAGCGCAGCGGGCGCGCCGGTTGCGCGCCGAAGGCGCGCCTAAGGCATGCCCGTCTGCGCCCGTCCGCGACGGGCCGGGACCAGGGGCCACAACCCCTGCATCTCCCGTCACGCAAACTCGGTATTACACCTCCGAAGAACTCCGAACCATCAACTCCCAGGTAACCTTGACCTGTGCTCATAAATTCGGCCCACTTGACCTACCTTCTCTATGTAATGAATGCAAGACTCACCTCAAGCCTACACCCCACACATCAAATCAACAACTGTTTAGATTGTTTCTGTTGAACTGCAGGTCTCTTCCAAGACACTGCACAGAGCTTTCTCTGTTAATTGACGAGAAAAAACCGGACGCCCTCTTCTTAACTGAGACATGGCTAACCCCTCACTCCGATCCTGAGTTGGTTCAAATTCTGGGGCAGGAATACCAAATTGTAAGACAGGACCGGGAAAGTGAAAGAGGGGGTGGCTTAGCCATCATCTTCAGAGACTGCTTCACCTGTCGCTGCACCCCCAACCCTTTCCCGGAATGTGAAAGCATGTCTTTTACCCTGGAATTTTCTCCCAATATAAGTTTCTCCGGAACACTTATATACCGACCACCAGGTACTCCTAAACAGTTCTACGAATCTTTGCCCCCGCTAGTCGCCGATTTGGCCCTATCGCCTTCTAACTTCACGCTATTGGGCGATCTCAATATTCATTTTGACGACCCCAATAATTCCATCGCCAATAAACTAAGCGGGGACTTATCCGCTTTGCAGCTGCTCCAGCTGGTTTCATCTCCTACGCACACGAAAGGTCACTTGCTGGATCCAGTGTTCAGCAACTGTCCACATTTGAAGGCCTGCCCCCCTATAGCACTTCCTTGGACAGACCATGCTTTAGTCCCGCTGCTTTGGACAACTGAGAAATCTACACTCCCTACACCTTCTGTCCAAGAAACCCGAAATTGGTCTAAAATACCGCTGGCCCAGTGGACCCAGGTATTACAAAAATCTATTCCTCTAGTCGGTCAGACTCCTTCACAGGCCAATGAAACATTTAATGAATGGATACAGAATTCTCTAAACGCCACGCTTCCCCTGAAGAGAACAGTTTGTAAGAGATCCAGAATCTCAGCTCCCTGGTATTCCACTGAACTACGGGAGAAAAAGCGTTTCTGTAAGAGACTGGAACGTAAATGGCGACTGGAATATGCGGAAGCAGACAAAACTATCTATAGAGACGCCATCAGGATATATAAAAAAGATATAAAAAGTGCGCAATCCGTATATTACTCAAACCAGATCGCAGAGGCCAGCTCCAGCTCGAAAGAGATCTACAAAATAGTAAAAAGCCTCACCACCCTTTCCACACCCCCTCCTATAATTGAGAATCCTCAGCTCCGCTGCGAAGATCTGGCCAACTTCTTTTCCCAGAAAATTAATATCATCTATTCCTCCCTTCCATCCACAGAACAGACTGTTTGGACTGAAGCAGTCTCATTCCCCCCTCAAGAACATACATCCAACCACCCTCCGGTGTTGGCGGAACTCCCCCAGCTGCAGGTGGATCACCTCACCTCCCTTATGCACCAAGTGAAGTCAGGCTCCCCTAGAGACCCAGCACCCCCATATGTTCTAGTCTCTGTTACTCAAACCATCCTTCCCACACTGCTTAGAGTACTTAACACCTCGATCTCTACCAGCATAGTACCAGTAGCGTGGAAGCAGGCTATGGTGAGGGCTCTGGTCAAAAAACCTAACCTTGACACCAAGAACCTCAATAACTTCCGCCCGATCTCCTTGCTGCCTTGGGCAGCCAAAATATTGGAGAAACACATAAACAGTGTACTAACAACTTTTCTCGAGCAAAACCATCTGCTCGATCCCTCCCAGACTGGCTTCCGCCCCAAGCATGGGACCGAGACGGCACTGCTGGCTGTCACAGAGGAGTCCAGGAGAATCTTAGATCGGGGAGGATCGGTGGCAATCATCCTCCTCGATCTGAGCGCGGCATTCGATACCGTTAACCACGGTATTCTCCTGCAGCGTCTCCTGGACACCGGAATATCTGACAGAGCCCTGGAGTGGTTCAAGTCCTACCTGAGTGACAGATCGTTCCAGGTGTATGAGGGTAATGTCACCTCCTCTAGCAAGCCTTTGGGGTGTGGAGTCCCGCAGGGATCATCATTAAGCCCGACGTTATTTAACGTCTACATGAGGCCACTGGCTGAGATCGTCCGCCCGTATGGTATTAAGATCGTTACCTACGCGGACGATACCCAGCTGGTGGTCTCCTTGGCACAGGCAGGCAGACCTTCGGCGAATGTAGATCTTGCTGGTTGCTTGGAGATGGTCAAGAGCTGGATGACCAAGTCTTGTCTCAAACTTAATGGAGACAAGACCGAGCTTATGCTCCTGGGTCACACCGCACCATCTGCCATAGACACTCTCTGGCCTTCCAGTTTAGGTCCTGCCCCTGTTCCCAAAGACGCCATCAAGAGCCTTGGTGTCTGGCTCGACCGGTCCCTATCATTCGATCAACAGGCAACAATACTTTCTGCCACTTGCTTTGGCCTCCTGAGAGTCATCAGGAAGATCTTGCCGCTACTCCCCTTTGAAGCAAGAAAAACCGTGGTTCTGGGCCTGATACAATCGCGGCTGGACTATGGAAATGCATTGTATCTCGGAGCTCCTGACTTCACCTTACGCAAACTGCAACTAATACAAAACTGTGCAGCCAGAACGCTTTTACAAATCCCCCGCAGATCCTCAGTAAAGCCCGGACTGAGGAAACTGCACTGGCTCCCCATAAAGGAAAGAGTAAATTTCAAATCACTCTGCATCGCACACCAGACCTTCTGGTCTCTAGGCCCGGCAATTAATCTCCCTCTCATCATACCCTATCTCCCCACACGACAGCTGCGCTCCACCTCTGCAAATCTAGCCAGTGTGCCGCAAATAAAGAAGTCAAGGTCCGGAGGCCGTTCCTTCTCTTATAACGTAGCCAAGAGGTGGAACGCCCTGCCTCAGCATCTAAGATCCAATCCCGATATCCTCTCCTTTCGCAAACAGCTGAAAACGCTCCTGTTTACCACATAACTGTGGAGCTGACTCTGCCTTTTCCTAGCTTGAACTTCAGTTGGTATGCTTAGCGCTTGGACGCCTCAGGGCAGCTATGTGCGCTCTAGAAATCTGAATTCATTCATTCATTCATGTTAAAAATCATAAAAGCAGTTCATACAAAAAATATATCTATACAAACATACATAGCATTTTTAAAAAAAAAGTATTAAATCAATTGGAGTGATTCAAATCGAATAATTAATAGTTCATAATAAGTTCCGTTGTTTTAAAACACTTTTTAAGAACATTGTCATAGTCATTATGCACAGAGGGTTTCCCAATAGTTGCAAGTGTAAATACGCTGGCCTACACTGCCGCCAGGCCCCACCTCTCAGGTATTGTTTTAACCATCTGGAGCGTTCTTTGTTGTACAGTTTACAAAACAAAACCAGGTGAAAGGTGGTCTGGGAAGATGCTTTATTGCATGGGCAGGCAGCCAGAGTTCTGTTCCAGTCATTTTTGGCTGGAAATGAGACTATATGGTGAAAAATATGAAACCTAAATCTGGTGAGGACAAAACGATCAAACCCCAAAGTCACGAGGTTTAGATAAGGTTGTATTTTATGGGTAGTGAACAGCAGCTGATGATCGAGCACAGATTTTTTACCGACTTCACTTCCAAACCTTAGTATATTAAAGTGCTCCATGCATAATTTTTTCAGGACTTTCTTCGGGATTTCCCTAATTAGTTCAGGGTTGTTGTACCATTCCGGCCTATCAATGTCCATTAAAACTCTCCTGAGGTACTCAAGCCATTTAATACGTTTTGCATTATCTAGGGCCATAACATCGCTGATTTTTTCTCGGTTTAGGCCCAATTCTGGTGTCGCCCATACTCTACGCCAGAGCAGAATTGGCTGAGTTCTGATCAGATCTGTCAAATGTTCCATTCCTAATTCCACGTGACAATTGTAGACCGATATGCTCTTCGGGAGGGCCAGAAGATATCTTAAGAAATTATTTTCTACGATTTGGAGCGAAGTTACATCTTGGTACCCCCATACACCTGCTCCATACAGTGCAATACTTCTGCATTTTGCCACATATATGTTGAGCATAATTTCAGGTTGTTTTTTGCCCAATTTGCTTGCAAAATGTTTTATGGCCGCAATAGATCGTTTAAAGGCTAAAGTTCTATTTTTCACCTCGGGCCCCAAGCCCCGGATGCCTCAATTGTAACCCCCAGTTATGGAAATATTTTAGTAGCTTGTAGTTGGAGTCCTGCTACATTAAGTTGATTAAATCTGGCTCCACCTTTACCACAGCACATCACGAAGGATTTTTTAGCGTTAAGCTTAAGGCCCCTTGCCTCCATATAATCTACGTATTTAATTAGGGCCCTTTGGGCACCGACCTTCGTTCTAGCCATTAACACAGCGTCGTCCGCATAGAAAAGTGAGAAAATCTGCCTACTTCCAAACTTTGGTGAATCAATATTACTGGCTCCCAATTCCTTCTCTAAACTGTTGGTGTATAATGAGAAAAGGAATGGGGCCAGCACGCAGCCTTGTCTCACCCCCTTCTGTATGCGGAAAGACCCGGTGCATTCCCCCCCCCAGGCCAAACCTAACTTTGGCGGTCGCATTTGAATATAGTTGTCTCAGAAAAAGAACAATGGCTGGATCCACATTCATCTCCTCTAGTGTTTCCCAGAGCTTAGTGTGGATTACACAGTCAAACGCAGAGGAGAGATCGACAAAAATTGCATAAAAACAGCCCTCTTTTGCTCTGATGTACTTCCCTTGTAATAAGACAAGGTTTAAGACTTGTTCGACAGTACCCATCCCTACCCGAAACCCATATTGTGCGGGTGTTATAATGTCATTTTCCTCTGCCCTGGACTGTAGTTTAGTCAAAACCACTCTGCCCGCAATTTTCATTAATGAGTCTAGCAGAGATATGGGTCTATAATTTGATGGGCTTTCCCTGTCTCCCTTTTTATATATTGGGATTATTACTGATTCTGCCCATGTTTTAATGAAACCTTTTGAGCAACAGGCACCCAAAACCCGCAAACAAACTGGCGCCCATAGGTCAGTATTCATCTTATAGAGATCACTCGGGAAACCATCTGGTCCCGGGGCTTTATTATTCTGGGTGGAGTTTATAGCCATTAACACCTCATCTAAGTTGAGCTCAATTGGGATGGGACAATGATTACTCACTAATTGAGATTCCTCTTGGGTATTGCAATATACGTTCGAGAAAAAATCCACCCAAGATTTTTCCTTGATGGCTATCTCCATCCTAGCTGCCACTTTGTTATTAAGGAAAGGTAGGTTAACTACCTGCCAAAATAATTTTGCATCTCTGCTCCCCGCAGCTTTCACTAGGTCTTGCCATGCTTTTTCTTTGATTACCTTCTTTCGTTGGTGCCTAGCTAATTTTTATGCCTTTCTAAGTGACCTAATTACACCATGGTCCCTTATTGTTTCACTCAAAGCCAATTTGAGGGCCTTATGTGTCTTAGTGCATTCAGTATCAAACCAGCCCTTAGGGCTATTACTTTTTTTAGAACGAGTCCTGGACAGGACACCCTGTATGGTACTAGTAATGTCACTGAATGCCTCCAAGATTTCATCGTTTGAGGACTTTTCCCCTAAACATGCCAAGAATGAGGGAAGAGCACCTTCCACAATTTTCTGGAGAGTTTTTTCTGGGTCACCATGCTCCATTTTAGGGCAATGCCATTTTGCCGTGCTACAGCAAGGTTTTGCGACCATGCCAGGGTCTCAGTTATTATGTCAGTTTTAGTTCCTGGGGCACTAACAAGAATTTTTATCGGTAAATGGTCACTCAAACCGATAGTGGGGGTCTCGTAATTTGCCACCCGGCCACCAAACATATTCGGCAGGATGATGAAATCAATGGTTGAGTGAAGTCCCCTCGCTAAAAAGGTAGAAGTGAACTTAACCTTGGGTGAGCAAAGCCTATTAGCGAAGCCCAAATCAAACTTGGCCATAATGCCATTTAGTATTTCCCCTTTATCATTATGTTGGAATTGACTTCTATCCACATGTTCCCCCTCCCCATATTCCTGGAAACCGCATGTTTCACTGGTACATAGGTTTACGTTGAAATCACCTACCCAGACCCATATTAGTTCTTTCCCTTTCACGGGTTTTACCTCACTTATTTCTTTTGTCAATTTTAATAATTCTTCCCTAAAATTGGAGTTCTTAATATTATTATAAAAATTAATCACTATTAGGACGTCGATGGAATTTAGGGGAATGGTAACCAACTGGAAGTAAGGTGAAGTTAATCTTCCAGAACTAATACTAGTGCCTAAGCGATTGGACACGTACACACATAGTCCCCCTTTGTGCCTACCATGATTAGAGGGTACAGCAGGGACATGGAAAGTCTTAAATCCGTCAATATGTAATTCAGTTAATACCCAGGTTTCCTGGACACATAGTATGTCGATGTTATTAACAAACTCCCCCCACACAGTTTCTTCAACTTGATTAGCAAGCCCGCACACATTCCACGACACTACACTTACTTGGCGTTCATGTGTGCTTATGTCTTTGGGTTTGGGTATATGTTTACTTTTAGTTATTTTACACGAGATCTTCTTTATCGTATCATCCTTCAAAGTAGCCCCCTCAATTACATTTCCTTTAACCCGGGCGTCCTTTGCCGTCTTACTTTTTTGCTTAATACCAAATTCCCTAGCTCTAGTTATATTAGTACCAGTTTTAGGGTGCGTCTGGGCAAATACGGAACACTCAGATACAGCCTCTCTTTCCCCCCCAAAGTTGCTACCCGGTTTAGAGTCTGGAGGACCGAGTCAATCATTTAGGTCCATGCCTGAGAGGGGTTCAAATAGGTGTTGAATCTGGATATTCCAATATTCAGTCGGGTTTGTAGGATAGTGGGCATGGTCAAAGGGAAAAGCAGGTCTATATTGAGGTAGAAGAAAGGATTGGGAGTTATTTATATAGTGTCTTGTGGGATTGGGGTGTTGTTTACGATTAAGAAATTGCTGGGAGTCCGGGCGACCCGATTTTGGGGGGTGAGTACGGGGCCTCATCAGAGCTTCGGGGTAAAAATAGCACAAGTTCCGAGGAGATATACTGCCCTCCTTTCTCCCCGAAAACCAATCACAAATGTGGGTTACAGTTCTGTGGTCCCTAAAGTTTATTATTATCACATCTCCCTCTATATCTTTGGGTCTCACCCCTACCCAATCACACCGTCTAACAGACACTATATCCCCATTTAAATGTGGTGGGAGGGGTCTGTTAATCCGCAACCAGTGTATGGCCTTATTTTTTAGACTGGTATTTGGTACTATGCTACCCACTGTTACCACAGGGACACCAGTCAAAATGATAACATAGTTTGTTGATTCTGGGGGTAGGTCAACATTTCCCTTAACCTTTGTTTTTACCCTATTCTGTGGTGGTACATTTGTTTGCCTTGGGTCTATGGGGACAGGGGCTTTCAAGGGAACTGGCTTAACCTTTCCATTATGTAATGCTTGTGTAGCCACTGATCTAGGGCTGTCGTTGTTATTCGTAGGATTTGTTTTAGAGTTTTCCTGTCGTGGGATCAGAGTATTGTGTGCAGGTTGTGTTTTTGAAGGACGAGTTTCCTTTGAAGTATTTTCTTTCAGGGCTTCCTTGGGTGTATACGCTGCTAAAATACGGTCCATGTTTTCCCCTAGTTTTTTTACCCTTTCTAAGAGTGGCAGCATTAAAGATTTAAAGAGGCGTTCAATATCCTCAAGGAGTCCTTTGGACGCCAATGCTTCAGAAAACATGCTCAAAACAGCTTGTGGCTTGCTTAATGCGTCAATCTCTAGGTCCTTACTAGTTTTGTTTCGAGAGTTCTTTATTGGTAAAGGTGGATTTATGCTTTCAGTCCTTTTTCTCACCCCAACATTCCTCCTTTTTTTCCTTGGTGGCGAGTAGCACACTTCTTGGCCTTTCTTTTTCTGTGTTTTTTCTTTAGGAGGGCTGATAATTTGCAATGATTGTGTCTCCATTTGTACGGCCTCCTCCGAGGGTAGAGTCGATACGGGGGATGGGGAACTTGAGTTGGCCTGAGAAACATGATCCAACACTATAGGAGAATTCAGGTCAATTAAACAATGGGATGTATATGGTGACCCATTAGTATTGATAGCTTGATTTGGCTCATTAATAGTTATCTGGGGTGGACCTTCCTGGAAAATCAGAGGGAAGTCATCAGTATTAAATACGTCTGCATCTGTCTCTCCCATGCATAAGGCGTTATTTGATAAATGAGGAGTTAATACCTCTTTTTGTACCAGGGCTGGGAGTTTGTGTTTAAAAAGTTCGATAGAGAGGCGACGCTCAGCTCGCTTCTCTGCCAGCGCTATCTCTCTGTCTATTTCCCTGGTTGCCCGTGCAAAGTGGTTGTCCAGAGGACCTAGTATAGTGACCCCTACTGTAGAAGGCAAGGAAGAGTTTAATGCATCTGAAGACATGCTAGTGCCTCTGATCAATATTGGTAAAGGTGATGGGGGATGACAATTAGTTTACTATCGTGATTTAGCACAATACTCAAGAAGTTACTAATTATCCTATTGGCGGGTATGAAACAGGGCTGATGGCAACTTACAGTTCAGGTTGCGGATATGCGGGGTAGGAGCGTCAGTCCGACGTAAGGGGGTGGGCCCAGCCCAGCCTCCTTTGGCCTCCGACGGCCACAGACGGCCCGCCCTTGTCCCGGGCTTCTCCCGGGACGCTCCCGCGCAGCGGAGATGACGTACGCTGTTTATAGGGGGAATGATAAAGTTGGGCGTGTCTGAACAGGGAGAGCTGCCCAGGTGACTCGGGCAGGCCAGCAACAGCAGAGACTCCTGGGAAACGGAGTCCAGTTGCCAGCACGCTCGCAGCCCTGCTCACACTTGCGCCTACAGCAGTCTTTGGTGACTCTTACACCCACTAGAGTCCAGCGCCTCGAAGCGGTACCCGCGGAGCGGGTCCGGCGAGCGGTGGCGCTTTCAGGGTCAAAGGCACTCGGGGTTTCACAGCGCCGGTGCGCTACAGCAGCATCCAAAGTCCAGTCTCAAACAAAGAAAAAGGACAAATCCCACGATGAAGGCAGGTCCGATAGTTTTGACCGTGAGGAGGTGGGCGTGTCTGAACAGGGAGAGCTGCCCAGGTGACTCGGGCAGGCCAGCAACAGCAGAGACTCCTGGGAAACGGAGTCCAGTTGCCAGCACGCTCGCAGCCCTGCTCACACTTGCGCCTACAGCAGTCTTTGGTGACTCTTACACCCACTAGAGTCCAGCGCCTCGAAGCGGGACCCGCGGAGCGGGTCCGGCGAGCGGTGGCGCTTTCAGGGTCAAAGGGACTCAGGGTTTCACAGCGCCGGTGCGCTACAGCAGCATCCAAATTCCGGTCTCAAACAAAGAAAAAGGACAAATCCCACGATGAAGGCAGGTCCGATAGTTTTGACCGTGAGGAGGTGGGCCTGTCTGAACAGGGAGAGCTGCCCAGGTGACTCGGGCAGGCCAGCAACAGCAGAGACTCCTGGGAAACGGAGTCCAGTTGCCAGCACGCTCGCAGCCCTGCTCACACTTGCGCCTACAGCAGTCTTTGGTGACTCTTACACCCACTAGAGTCCAGCACCTCGAAGCGGGACCCGCGGAGCGGGTCCGGCGAGCGGTGGCGCTTTCAGGGTCAAAGGCACTCGGGGTTTCACAGCGCCGGTGCGCTACAGCAGCATCCAAAGTCCGGTCTCAAACAAAGAAAAAGGACAAATCCCACGCTGAAGGCAGGTCCGATAGTTTTGACCGTGAGGAGGTGGGCGTGTCTGAACAGGGAGAGCTGCCCAGGTGACTCGGGCAGGCCAGCAACAGCAGAGACTCCTGGGAAACGGAGTCCAGTTGCCAGCACGCTCGCAGCCCTGCTCACACTAGCGCCTACAGCAGTCTTTGGTGACTCTTACACCCACTAGAGTCCAGCGCCTCGAAGCGGGACCCGCGGAGCGGGTCCGGCGAGCGGTGGCGCTTTCAGGGTCAAAGGCACTCGGGGTTTCACAGCGCCGGTGCGCTACAGCAGCATCCAAAGTCCGGTCTCAAACAAAGAAAAAGGACAAATCCCACGATGAAGGCAGGTATGATAGTTTTGACCGTGAGGAGGTGGGCGTGTCTGAACAGGGAGAGCTGCCCAGGTGACTCGGGCAGGCCAGCAACAGCAGAGACTCCTGGGAAACGGAGTACAGTTGCCAGCACACTCGCAGCCCTGCTCACACTTGCGCCTACAGCAGTCTTTGGTGACTCTTACACCCACTAGAGTCCAGCGCCTCGAAGCGGGACCCGCGGAGCGGGTCCGGCGAGCGGGGGCGCTTTCAGGGTCAAAGGCACTCGGGGTTTCACAGCGCCGGTGCGCTACAGCAGCATCCAAAGTCCGGTCTCAAACAAAGAAAAAGGACAAATCCCACGATGAAGGCAGGTCCGATAGTTTTGACCGTGAGGAGGTGGGCGTGTCTGAACAGGGAGAGCTGCCCAGGTGACTCGGGCAGGCCAGCAACAGCAGAGACTCCTGGGAAACGGAGTCCAGTTGCCAGCACGCTCACAGCCCTGCTCACACTTGCGCCTACAGCAGTCTTTGGTGACTCTTACACCCACTAGAGTCCGGCGAGCGGTGGCGCTTTCAGGGTCAAAGGCACTCGGGGTTTCACAGCGCCGGTGCGCTACAGCAGCATCCAAAGTCCGGTCTCAAACAAAGAAAAAGGACAAATCCCACGATGAAGGCAGGTCCGATAGTTTTGACCGTGAGGATGTGGGCTTGTTTGAACAGGGAGAGCTGCCCAGGTGACTCGGGCAGGCCAGCAACAGCAGAGACTCCTGGGAAACGGAGTCCAGTTGCCAGCACGCTCGCAGCCCTGCTCACACTTGCGCCTACAGCAGTCTTTGGTGACTCTTACACCCACTAGAGTCCAGCGCCTCGAAGCGGGACCCGCGGAGCGGGTCCGGCGAGCGGTGACGCTTTCAGGGTCAAAGGCACTCGGGGTTTCACAGCGCCGGTGCGCTACAGCAGCATCCAAAGTCCGGTCTCAAACAAAGAAAAAGGACAAGTTCCCTTTGTCAGGGGTATCGTGACGTGTGCTTATCTGGTTTTAAACTAGCAAAAGCATTACTCGGTGTCAACTGCTTTCTGTGGCACAATTAATTACACCATTTTCCTGTTATGTGCCTCCACATGTCATTCCATTCTCAAAAGTAGCTGCATCCATTGTTTGAAACCTGCTCTGCGTTTGTCAAACTTCCACCACCCCACAGGTGATCTGTCATGTGCCCTAGTGCAAAAACGAAAAGGGAGTAAAAAAACATGTATTACATATATTATAACAGCGAAAAACAACATCAGGCGGAAATCTACTACCCCTTCGATTGTCTAAGAATCCGGGCTGTTTCAGATCTAGTATAGCAAATCTGCATTTGGCCATCTTAAGTCTCGCAGGTTCCTGTAGAAATACTTGTTTTCCCACTGATCTTAATGGATTGATCAACTGACATAGCTTCCAATATCGATCCATCGGTAGCTTACAAAGATCCAATCATAGGAACAGAGTCATTGAATTGACTGAGATTGGCGCTTAGGGTCAGACTTTCAGAAAGATCACCTGTCTTAATAAGCAATTATCAAAATAAATCAGCATTGGCCGGGGTGAGGTTTCCTGGCTTTAGTCGCATCATGATAAAGATGAAGGCGATGTGCACATTGAATTTGACTATCCCAATCCCAATCTGACAAATCAGGAAAGGCTCTCTGATAAAATTGTACAATAACTTGCCAGAGGTCATCACCTTTCTCTCCTTTCTTCCTGAGATCCTAAGAGGTTGTTGAGGTGTTGGCCCTGTTTCCAAATCTTTGATCTTTGGACCAACATGAGTCAGCCATCATGATCTCTTAAGTGCCCTTGCAGAAGACGTTCCTATCTCCTTGGTATGCTGATGAAGCTCTGTGGCTTGCATAGTGAGTGCTGTGACTTTCCCTGTTATCTCAGCTGACCCGCGTATAATCCTGTAACATCTCAGAGTGTTGAACCTGTATAGGTTGGATAATAGCAAAAAGTGAGGGCTAAGATATGGCATGTATACAATATATATATATATATATATATATATATATATATATATATATATATATATATATATATATATATATATATATATATATATATATATATATATATATATATTTTCACTGAAAAAACCATGGGTTTCAGCCATGTTATAGTTAAAAATTAGCATTTCAAAAACCTTAGAAATTTACTGAAAAAACCATAGGGTTCAGCCATGTTATAGTTAAAAATTAGCATTTAAAAAACCTTAGCAATTCACTGAAAAAAACATAGGTTTCACACATGTTATAGTTAGCTGGACATTTCACTCATACAAAACCATTGAAATTCCCCAATTATAGGTAATTCATCTAACTATAACTCGCGCGTCCACAATGCACTGCTGATGACGTCACATATTACATCACTCAAGACATGGTTAGTGACATCACTCATGACATCACTCATGACATCTGAAATGACATCACTGATAACATCACTGATGACATCGTCCAGTGAATGTGTGTCTTTCTGAAAAATAAATATGTTTTATATATGTATATCTAAAGGTCGATGGAAGAAAAAATGTGTAAATAAGTGTCTAAATGGATGTTTTGTTTTGTAAAAATGATTGTATAACTGACTTATTAAGTGTATCTTAGCGAATACATATATTAGCGAGTAATGTTTAAATATGTAAATATCTATATCAGTGTCTCACTTTGTGTATAAGTGGCTGCATAGGTTGGTGACTAGCTACATGAGTGTCAATATGGGTTATTAGTTGGTTTTTAGAGTATCAGTATGAGTGTCTGTATGGTTTGGTGGGGGGTATTACTTACCGCATAGATGCATGAATGGGTGACTCACTGTTTGTATGTGTTTTGAAGACAGCATGTGTGCAGGACTGTATGGTTGGATGAGTGTGTGTATGGGTGTGTTAGTGAGTGAATCACTGTCTCAATAGTATCTTTATGAGTAACTACATATGTGTTAAACTAGTATATGTGAGTATTGATGTATATAAGTGAGTATATGTGAGAGCGAGAGATTGTAAGAGTTCCTGTATGAATAAGTATGTTTTTCTATAAGTGATTGTTTAAGAGAGTTAGGGTGTCATTAGGATAGCGGGCGGAAAGCCACCCCGACCGCCATGGAGGCGGAAACCAACCGCCCGCCTGCACCGCAGATACACCGGCGGCCATATTAGGATCAACCGCCACTAAAGACCGACCGCGGTGGAAGCGGGCCAAGCAAAGCCGTCCGACGCGGGCGGTTATGGTCAAAAACCGACAGCGGTCGGAAAAGCTGCGAAAAGCAACAACCTGCCGCAAGGACAGCGCACACACCGCACGGGAAATAAGGATATCCCCGAGGGTGTCGCGGTCGGAACCGCTGGTACCGACCGCCGCGGACGTACATAGGAGTGAATGGGAGAAATAGCGGAAGAGCTGCAGCATAGCCACCCTAGCGGACGGGACATGAAAAACATGGCGGACGATGCCAAAACACCGCAGTGATGCCAAACATTGCACAAATAAAATTAGCCATGCCCCCCAAAATACATAACACACATACAAATAAAGGAAATAAATGCAAATAAAAATAAAAAAGCACAGGACAACTCCCACAACACACCTGACACCCAAATTCCACTTGGACACACCCACACAGCTGAGTATAAAGCCACCCCCTTCCCTAACTATAATCCTTTGCTACACTCCAGAAGAGAAGGCCATACACCACATCTAACAGGAAAGGCAAAAGAGCACAGCACACACACACATCCACCACTACCAGCACCACCACCATTACACCAGCACAAACAATCCCCCAGCACACAACACACCTCACACGTCTACACCATACCCCTGCACCCACACCCCTGCAGTGGTTGAGGTGTTTGTGGGTGCAGCTGAGCAGTATACAGGCCTCCCCCACCCAGGAGCAAGTGTCAGCCATTGCACAGTTCACCAAACAGACTTACAGGCAGGTAGCCATCTTGTATCGGAGCACTGTTTGGGGGTGGGAGGGCTGTATCACTACTCCCAGCATGCCCCCTGGCCCACACTCCAGCAGCATGGAGGCCTCTCCCACCCAGGAGAATGTGTCAGCCATTGCACTGTCCACCCTCACCTAACAGGTAGTTAGCCATCTTGTATTGGAGGACTGTTTGAGGGTGGGAGGCCTGCACTACCACTCCCAGCACCCCCCCTGTCCCACACCCCAGCAGCATGGAGGCACCCCCACCCAGGAGCATGTGTCAGCCATTGCACTGTCCACCCTCACCTAACAGGTAGGTAGCCATCTTGCTTGTGATGTCTGTCTGTTGGAGGGAGCCCTGCACTCCCACTCCCACCATGCCCCCTGGCCCACAGCTGAGCAAAATACAGGCCTCCCCCACCCAGGAGCAAGTGTCAGCAATTGCACTGTTCACCAAACAGACTTACAGGTAGGTAGCCATCTTGTATTGGAGCACTGATTGGGGGTGGGAGGCCTGTATCCCTACTCCCAGCATGCCCCCAGGCCCACACTCCAGCAGCATGGAGACCTCCCCCACCCAGGAGCATGTGTCAGCCATTGCACTCTTCACCCTCACCTAACAGGTATCTTAACTCTTCCTGACGTGTGTGTGTGTGTGGTAGACCTGCATCCCTAAACGCAACAAAAATTGCATGCATTGCATTGACATTCAACATGTATGAGTAAATGATGTTCCTCTGCACTATGATATTACACACAGTGTTGCCATGAATTATACTACTGGTGACTTCATAATTGTGTAGTGTACAGACAGTCGATGATACGCAGATGACACAATACTTGCACAGTGCCCAACGCTGACCATTCCCCATCTACTCCACAGGTGATGAAGAACTCACTGCTGAGGACCACCCCAACGACCAGCAGAGCCAGTCTCCACCCCGGGCACATGGACTCTCAGATGTGGACTCCCAGGACAGTTTGGACGATGAGCTCCGGCCCGGCCCATCTGGTGTGCCACAGACCCAGAGGTCCCAGGCCCTCATCCTCCCCACCGCCACGTCTGATGCAACAACAGCGCAGCAGACCCCTGCTGTCACGGCCTCTGCCTCCACTGCAGCCACCACCACCAACACCGCCACCGCCACTACCACTAGTATCACCAGTACCACCTGCAGCACCCTCCCTGTCCCAGGGGATGACCATCCCACAGCAACGACTGTGGAGGGCAGGGAGAGAGTGCATGAACCCACAGTGGCGAGGGATGAGGTCTGTGGCAACAGAGCAGGTGGGAGGGCCAGGGTCACCACCAGACCTCGGGAGGAGTGGACACCATCCCTGGACCACTTCACCAGAGTTGTGCAGGCCTACCAAGAGGTCCAGAGACAAAGTGGCCGGTCCGATGAACTATTAAGGGAGCTCATCCTGCTGATGAGGTCCATCGATAACCACCTTGGACAGATGGTAGACCTCATGGGCCAGCAAGTGGCGTTGCAGAGAGACAGGCCTGTGTCCGAACCACCACCTCCGTTCACTCCTGTTGTGCCGCAGGATGACAATGCACCATCCTCCCCTGCGCCAACAGAGAGGGGCGAGTCCTCTAATGCCGCTGGCCATTCAGCAGGCCCCCCACCGCCAAAAAGATCTAGGGGGCGTCCAAAGAAGAGCCTGGGAGTCTCTGGAGGCAAAGCACCTGCCACACGCCAGTCACGGAGCCAGCCGTGAAGACAACCCTCTTCCCCACTGCATTCACTGTTTGGACTGTCTATCCCCACATTGCCTTGGCAATGGCACCTGTCTGTTGGACTGGGTCACCACATCCATGTGGTGTCTACTCTTGCATCTCATCGAACAGGACTGTCAACTCACTGCTCATTCCCCACCTTCATGTAAATATTCCCGCACAATTCACATGTCCACTTCCAAAATAAAATACCTGACGCACATGATTTTGTGCATTATCGTTTTTAGTGCAATATTTACAGTGTTGACAATATCCATGATGTGTCCAAATGATGTACAGTATGTAGGGCAGTATTCTTCTGTAGCACCTAGGGAGACACAACAGAACAACAGTCACTGGTCTCATTGTGGCATCACAGGCAGAACACTACACAAAACATACACAAGACACAACAGGCATACTAGACAATGGGCTGTAGGTGTGAACAAATAGGGTCCAGCATACGTCCCCATATGGAACGTCAATGTCACATTTACCACACACAGGTGACTGAACGTGTGCCTGTCGGTTACATCCGTGCATAGCCCTTCACAACAACAGCAACCACACAAGACAATGTACACGTTGTACCTCGACGGCCACCTTCAAGTGAAGTAGCAGTCGATGAGCTGCTGGCGCAGGTCTACTCCTTCCTCCTCTCCACTGTCCTCATCAATGGACTCAGGTCCCTGAGCAGGTGGTGGCCTTGGTTCCTCACCATCGTCCAGGAGCAGGTGGACCCCCTTGTGGATGGCCAGGTTGTGCAGCATACAGCATGCCACAACGATCTTGCACACCTTCCCAGGCGAGTATGCCAGTGCACCTCCGGTCCTGTCAAGGCAGCGGAATCTTGACTTCAGCAGGCCAAAAGTCCGTTCAATTACCCGTCGGCTCCTGCAATGGGCCTCATTGTAGCGGATGTCAGCCGTGGTCCTGGGATTCCTGAGGGGGCTCAACAGCCATGGCCTACTGGGATATGCTGAGTCAACTGTGAATGACAAACACCCATTGTAATGTTGCACAGCCAGAGTGCATCAGGTAACACACAGCACGCCATATCAGTAGGCATACTCACCCACAATCCAAGCAGATTCTCCATCATCCGTGGCACCATGCTGTTCATCATGATGTATGAATCATGCGCCGAGCCCGGATACTTCGCACACACATGAGATATGGTCATGTCCGCAAGGCACACCACCTGCACATTGATGGAATGATAATGTTTGCGGTTCCTATTAATGTGATCCGTCGCCTGTGGTGCCACCAGACCTACATGGGTGCAATCGATGGCACCAACAACATGTGGGATGCGCCCAAGGGGATAGAAGTCCCCCTTCACGGCAGCCAATTCTCCTTCCCTAGGGAAATGGATGTAGTGATTCCATACAGCATCATGGCTGCAAGAACATCCCTCAGCACCATGCTGAACATGGGCTGCAACATCCCTCCAGCGCTAGCCACGGTCTCCTGGAAGGAACCTGTTGCAAAAAAGTGGAGTGCTGCCATCACCTTGTATGTGAGTGTGAATGCTGTTGGATAGTGACGGTGAGGCTGCAGGTGGGGCTCCAATAGATCCCACAGGATCTTCAGTGTTGGTCTATCCAGGCGGAATTTCCGTATTATTGCCTCATTCTCCGTGTCCTCCAGCACTGTCAGGTGACGTAGGAGATTTGGCCTCGTCCTAATTGAGATGTAAAATTGAAAATGTCAGTGACAACCATCATGAGATTGCCACAGCACAAACCATCAATGAGGTCATGGGAAAACAAAGACTGCCTGAGAGATGCATGGCACACCAGGTTACATGGGTGGCCTTTTGATACACACAGAGGGCACACCTCTCCACTGATAATACACAAGTGCCACAAACACATCGGGGAATGTGAATGCGCACATACTGGAGAACACAATTCACATGTGCAGGCAATGTGCTGCAACATCCGCCAATGTCTTTGAAATTACCATGTCTGTATCATACCCATCTGCTGTACCTGTCACACCTTAATGCATCATGTAAACTCTGCACACATCCATCAACACAATGATCACAGTATCAGGAAAACTTTCAGCTGTGTGCATGAGCTGTTGTGAATGCACCAGTCTGATACGATACAATGCAGTGACACAAGCCTTGTCAAGGTCATCACTGACCCACAATAAATTGATTTGTACTACATCATTAACACCAGCTCAAGAGTGTCAAGCATCATCAGCCATCAAATGCATAACTAACATAGCAGGGACCACAGACCAAAGTGTGTCCCACTGAATGTGCGTCCACCTGTGGATGACATGGAAGTATGGCATTGTGTGTACAATGATGTGCCCTTCACCATGTTGCTGCTGTGTACTGATACACTCTTCAGGATTGACATAGCCATTAATGGTCATGAAAATAACGGTACCTGTCCCCGGCGGTGTGACGCCAGCAACACCCCCTTCACAAGTGCGGTAGCCATTGGCATATGGGCATGTTTACATGGCGGTGGGCATGCTCCACCGCATGCATCGCGGTACCTACCGCCTGTCCCCGGCGGTGTGGTGTCAGCACCACCCCCTTCACAAGTGCGGTAGCCATTGGCATATGGGCATGTGTACATGGCGGTGGGCATGCTCCGCCTCATTCATAGCGGTACCTGCCGCCTGTCCCCGGCGGTGTGACACCAGCACCACCCCCTTCACAAGTGCGGTAGCCATTGGCATATGGGCATGTGTACATGGCGGTGGGCATGCACCGCCGCATGCATCGCGGTACCTACCGCCTGTCCCCGGCGGTGTGACGCCAGCACCACCCCCTTCACAAGTGCGGTAGCCATTGGCATATGGCCATGTGTACATGGCGGTGGGCATGCTCTGCCGCATGCATCCCGGTACCTACCGCCTGTCCCCGGCGGTGTGATGCCAGCACCACCCCTTTCAAAAGTGCGGTAGCCATTGGCATATGGGCATGTGTACATGGCGGTCGGCATGCTCCGCCACCGCGGAGGCGGTCATTGGATACTTTTGAATGATGCACCATCGCGGTAGCCCACCCCGGGCACCTGCGGTGCATCACCGCCATGGAGCATTGCCTACAGCCAATGGGAACGATGATAGCGGTGGCATGATGCAGATTTGAAAGTCGCGGAAGGTGTCCTCCGCCACCGCGGAGGCGATCATTGGATACTTTTGAAAGAGGCAGACCTGGACAACCAATTGTTGCTGCTTTGCAGCTTCCAAACAACCCCAGGGGGCTATACATCTGTGGGAGTGAGCCTCACATTTCCACTGCTCACAGAGCCTGCTGCCTGGGACCCTCTCCTGCTGCTGCCTGAAGAGCCTGCTGCCTGGGACCCTCTCCTGCTGCTGCCTGAAGAGCTTTCTGCCTGGGACCCTCTCTTGCTGCTGCCTGGGACCCCCTCCTGCTGCTGCCTAAAGAGCCTGCTGCCTGGGACCCTCTCCTGCTGCTGCCTGGGACCCTCTCCTGCTGCTGCCTGAAGAGCCTGCTGCCTGGGACCCCTCACCACTCATTACCACCACAGGTGTTACATGTCCACAGGGAAGGCAAGGACAGAGAAGATCCGTGCCAGTCCATTCACAAGTGCGGAGCTGGAGGTCCTTGTGGACGAGGTGCTGGCACAGTACCCAAGGCTGTTTGGTGGTCCCAATGTAGTGGTAAGTCACCATGAACGTAGCTGCAGGGCAGGGGGGTGTCAGACGTGTAGTTGCGCAGCTGCAGTATATGCCTGGTGGCGTGGTGTCGTGTGAAACACTGACAGACAAGCTGTCTCCAGGGCAAGGGAGTGTGTGTGTCACAATGTCACTCTTTTATATGCCTGGACTTGCATGTGTGTGTGCTGTGTGTTACGTTGTAAGACATACAGAGCCAACGGTTGATAGCCATGTAGGTGCCAGGACAGTATTTGCATGTGTGAATATTCCTGTGTGCACCTGTAGTCTGAGTCAGTGTGACCCAGATAGTAGATTCAGTGCCTGCCCACCAAAACGATTATACATCACGAAACTTACATGCTCCTTGCTCCAGTTCCTTCACACTGAGTAGTAGATATGCACCATCTATGCCCTGGATTACTGCAGACCTACACACTTCTGTCGATGCATATTGTGTTGTGGCATCATGCATTTGTGGGAATATCATGGAGCATATACGCCCCAATGTGTGCATGCAATCACAAATGTCTGGGTCATGCATAGTGGCCTTGTGAGCGGTCCCCCAGTTTTGAAGGGAGGGAGGTTATAATTAGTCATGAGTCTGTGCTTGCTACTGTTCTGATAGATGTTGGCATCTGACATTGTGTAACTGGACATTTACCCTTCTTTTCTCTCATACCTGCAGTACACCAGCGTAAGACCTTGTGGAGGGCCATTGCAGAAAAGGTGCAAGCCCTGGGGGTTTCAAACAGACGGCGCACCCACTGTCACAAGAGGTGGGACGACATCAGCCGGCTGGCAAAGCAAGTGGCAGAGATGACCTTGGGGATGCTACCACACACTGGGCGTTTGGCAAGGCGCAGCATGACTCCACTGATGGGCCGCATCTTGGCAGTGACTCATACAGACCTGGATGCACGTCTGAGGGAGCATCGGCAGCAAGGCAGGAGT
Organism: Lissotriton helveticus; assembly: GCF_964261635.1. Lineage (NCBI taxonomy): Eukaryota > Metazoa > Chordata > Amphibia > Caudata > Salamandridae > Lissotriton > Lissotriton helveticus. The sequence continues at coordinate 152,476,331 of NC_136069.1, forward strand.
GGTGAGTATCTGGGGAGGGTGCATTTCCTGGCAGTGGATGCATGTGTACAGGGAGTGTGGCACCGGAGACCCATGTGATGTGCGTGCGGTGCTGTGATGTGCTGTGTAATGTGAGTGGCTGCTGTGATGTGTCGTTCTATCAGGCATTGGCCCACCCTGGCCTTACTGAGCTGGTAATACCTGATGTACGTTTGCATTGCCAGATGGGTTAGGCTCCACATGGTCATTCTTCATTGGGATAGTGTGGGGAATCCATAATGGGGTGAACTGCAGTGTCAACTTTCTGAGTGTGACTTCAGGTATGCCTAATTTGCATGCACCATGATCGTTGAGGCCCACACATCAGCTAACAGTGTGCCCCAGGGTACCACATGGTGCTTGCTATGGCCTACTTGGCATTGTGGACTGTAATGACCTAATAGATGTGTGTGTTGTCCCCTCCTATTCCCTGAAGGTCTGACATTGGTAATGTGTGTTGTATCCACATCATGTCCCTAGGGCAGGGAGAGTTGGGGGGTGGGGCACTCCATCTACGGGCAGGGAGTAGTGCTGTGTTGTATGAACATGGCTAATTCATGGCATAATTTGTGCGTTACAGGCACTGTTGTGGTCTATGTAGTGTGTTGCTGCACAGTGATTGCAGGGTGTGGCGGTTACCATGTAGATTTGGACATTTCCTATACTGCATTGCTTGTAATACGTGTGACCAGATGATGACACTTACACAACCCTATATCTCTCTCATGCAGATTCGCAAGAGACCACGGAGGAGCATGAGCCATAAACCAGTGGTGGAGAAAGTAGCACTACAGCTGCAGCGGAGGCCAGTGACACGGAGCCCACCAGCGCATCTGAGGGGGACAGAAGTATGCAGGAGGAATCTGTGCCCGAGACACAAAGTACCACATCATCAGATGCCAGCGGGGATTTATCCATGTTGGCAGGCACAGGGGATGGGGAGTCTGCATTATCATCTACCACCCAGCGGCCAGTGCCCAGCCTCCCATCCACTTCCTCTGGTGCTGCCCGTATCCGTGTCACTAAGAGGGGATGAGTCACATTCACACCTGGCACCGCTGCCCCTGCACCTGTCCTCCCTGCTGCCCTCAGTGCATAGTGTGTTGAGCTCCTGCGCCAGCTTTGTGTGGGCCAGACCGCCCTGCTCAATGCCTTCAGTGACCATGAAAATAAATTAGGCCAGGTGGTTGCATACATGGAGGGCATACACTCAGACGTGGGTGGGCTACACCGGACAGTCCAGGCGTTGTCATCCACAGTCACGTCAGCCCTTCAACAGGCACATGCTCCCATTGCAGCTCAGGTGCTTTTGTCCACCCCCAGTCAGTGGCCACATCAGATGACAGTGTGCACGGTTCGCCTGCGTCAACGAAAAGGTACAGCATTAGGAGCACACAACAGACACAACCCAAACACTCCCGCCCTCAGACACCATCCCCACTGAAGAGCATGGCCAACCTAGAATGCACAGACAAGAGCCAGTCAGGGAAGGGCAAGGCCAGAAGAGCAATGAGGCAGACATCAGCCTCACATGCTGAAGAGGCATCACCAGCACAAGACTCTCCTATCTGTAGTACATCACACAAACCTACACATGCAGTGTCTGTGGCCACTGAGGAGGTCTTGCATATCAGGGGTACACCTAGGAAGAACACAGTAACACATCCACCAAACAAATCTACCCCAATTCCACGTTCATTGATGCAGGTGGAGGAGGGCAGTGTAGAGACCAACCCTGGCAAGAAGGCAAAGGAGGGCACCGTAGGGGGTACACCTGGCAAGAAGGCAAAGGAGGGCAGTGTAGAGACCACCCCTCGCGAGAAGGCAAAGGAGGGCATTGTAGGGGGTACACCTGGCAAGAAGGCAAAGGAGGGCAGTGTAGAGACCACCCCTGGCAAGAAGGAAAAGGAGGGCGCTGTGGGGAGTACACCTGGCAACAAGGCAAAGGAGGGCACTGTATGGGTTACACCTGGCAAAGAGGGGAAGGTGGTCCAACGACTTAGCCAGACCAAGCGTTCCGCGGGTTCAAGCACATCTCCAGAGGTAGTGCCAGTGTCTGCACCTGATGTGGGACAGTTGGGGGGTGTGCCTGTTGTGTCATCACCACTGTGATGTATTCCTATAGGTTCTGAATCGATCCCCCTATTCCTGACCCTATTCTGGTTAAACAAACCAACAAGTTAACTAACAGTCAGCCCATGAGGCAGAAAACCCCCATGATGCAGATACCGTTATCTGACGCAGTCACACTACGGCACAGGAACGTGTTATCTGATTAGGTCATAACGCTTGCGATCTAATTAGACAAGCGATATTCCTCCAGCCCCTGATAAGGCATACGGAGTTCTCATAACAAATCAAACCTATGACAACCTGGGCAAAACCCTGCGGCCATTGTTTTGATTTCACCGAGAACTTCAGCAAAAGAATGTGCTAACGAGCAAGTCGTATGACATCCTTATTGACGTATCTATGTCCATCCTTACGTCAATCTCGGCACCTTAAAGGTATAAATATTACCGATATTGCCCTATGCAAACACACGCGGTGGTGACGAGACGGAGCAGCCATACTTGCCGAAGCCCAGAGCAGAGCAGACCCCGCTGGCGCAGCCCCACCTTCCTGACACGCTGAGAACGAGACGCGCTGCTTTCTCCTGCCTAGAAATCCAGCACCGGCGTTTCTGGGTAGCCCTCGCAGGCAGCCTGGAATATCGAGACCAGAGACGAGAGATACCATCCCTCATTCATCCTTAATTCCAGGTACAGAACTGAATAACCCCTCACAGAGAATTCTTTAGTTATTCACTTGGCAAAAACAAACTTAACTTAAACTGTAACTTTCTATTCCCGCCCACGTATTAGGCTTAGGTCAGGTACACGGGGTAGGCGTATCTAGAAACACCAGTTGAGTACGTTTAGTCAAAAGTATATGTGTATGTAATATATTTTATTCATTTTAAAACATCTTATGGCTTAGAAACCATATCAATGTTTTTACAGTATTATTTTATACTATTGCTTTTAATGTATGCACTTTACTTAGCTATAAGTATTGCAATAATATCGATCCATTTCTCTTGTATGAGAAAAGAGACTGATCAATAAATAACACCTTTTTATTGAACACGCCCGTCTCTTCCTTTTCTCTACAATCTGATGAGACTAAGAATGCACGTACTGACTGAGTAAAATAAATTGCCTTTTGTTCACACGACTCTCGAGATATACTCTTGATTAGGGGAGAGCAAAGTTGTCATGTTCTATGGTTGTCAGAAACTAAATCCCTTCTTGTCTAATCAGGGAAGTTAATTCCTTCCTGAACATTCGAGAAAGTTTCTAGTGCACTCTGAGCTAGCTGGCAAACCCAAAACTTTAAGTCTAATATCGACAGTAGTAGACCTAGTTAACGTCTGGTCTAGGCCTTTACTGCTGAAGGTATTATTCCAATGCGCAGAGCCTATTGGGATAATAGGAACTACACTACATGGCGCCCAACGCGTTTGGAAAGGGCGATAAAACTAACGTAAGACATTTAGAGTAACTCAGTCGTGCTTTCTCACTCAGACCCCTTTTCTCCCATAATACTCCAAAGACGTCTGGAGTGGGTAAAAGGTTATATCCGCCAGACCTCGCAGGAGGGAACTCCTATGTATGGTTCTTGGTATAGTCAACGTTGAAGGATAAACAGTTCCAAAATATTGTGCATCTAATCTTTGTTTCCATAAGAAACCTGATCTGCAAACAAACAGAATAACCTTCCTGTCGGTAAAATGGTAGACAGTGATGAAGAAAGAGAGGCAGTTAGATTAGCAACTGAACTCGCAGAAGCTGATGCTACCATGCAGGAAGCGGACCCGAATATAATACTCATTCCGGTCATCAAAAGGAAATCTATAACCATAAAACTTATAGAAAATGGACTGACACCTAGAGGTGGTACAGTCATATTCGTAATTGAGGCACACGAATATCGGCAGACAGAGGTATACTATTCATGGATAAATTTTCCAGCAGCAAATCCTGTAACAAAGTACTTCCACTATTACAAAATAGAGGAACCTCCTGAAACGTACACTCCGTTCGAGGAGGTGGAAGTACCACTCAAATTTCAAGAGCATTTGCTCTTATTTGATGGCGCCCTAAAACATAATAATCACATCACCAGGCTCGGTCCTTTAGGTAGACCAGGAGCAACGTGGCCGGTCCTAGCCGGATACACACCACATCCAGACATCGATGGGATGTCGGCACCACACCTGTTAACACAGCTAAAACAATTAATAAAAATACATAGACAATTAGTCCAGTATGTGATGCGGACTTCAACAATTCAGCCAGCGATTAAACTCCCACAGCTGACCCCTCACCAGGGGAACACAAATAAAATTACACCACAGAACATCCAGTCCTGCCTAGGTAAAGTACCGGCTAAACGGGAACAAATACCATTCTGGCTAGCGCAGAAAATCTCCCAAATAGAGGCGGTGTTTCCAGACACTACCCCGCTAGAAAAGCACAGGATTCTGACTATCTGTCTTCCAATGGGAATCGCACCACACATTGAGGACTGTGACACTTGGGGTACAGTCTTTGCTTCCATCTACACAAAAACGCACGGTGTTCCATCCATTTCGGTAATACCAGATGTGCTAAAACAAATTCAAGACGAATATGGTCCAGAACCCGCTTTAACTCTTGGTATGAAATTACTGAAAGACTTCAAGCAGGTCTCGGCTATATTATTAGCCAACATAAAGGGAGAAGCAGCAAACGTGGCGATCCGCCAGAGGTTAAAGGAAACAGATATAGCAGACCAACCAGCTGAAATTGCCAGAATCATAGAAAAATCCTATGAGGAACTAGGAAGAGATAGTTTAGGTGGAATACCAGTAAAACCACAACTAATTGAAAGTCCTGAAAAAATATTTTTTAATAATAATTCTACATCACCAAAAAAGAACTGGGATGGAAACAAACAATCCAATCCTAAAGAAAAGAAATTCTAGTCCCGAGGAAGGTCTCCTAGGCGAAGAGAAAAATCTCCGAACCAAAGACACAGGTCACCTCAGAGTGACCCCTCTGGGAAAAGATATAACCTTAGAAATAGGGATAATATTAAAAAACCTGATAGATATCAAGACATTGATACACGTCCCTCTCAATCTTTTCAGACTTCCTCGCAGAAATCGGAAAGAAGAGGACGATCAGAACAAAGAGAAGAGCACGCCAAGTCCAAAGACAAGGAACCTGCTCAGCTAAAAAAGAAATTACAATTTCCAAAGAAGAAGGTAGCCAGCATTAAAATAGTTAACAATGCCGAGAATTCTGAGGACACAACTGAAAAACGGGGAATGGGCTCAGACAATGCTAGACAGCGCAGCAGAAGTGAGCATAGCTCGCAAAGTCCTTATGAATCATCTGGAGACAGTGGACACGAATGAATATCTTCAAGTGGAAACTGCGGACACCAGAGTTAGCAAACCTCACAAAATATACGAAATAACATTGCGTATAGAGGGGGATAAGACTAGAAAAATAAGGGGACTATTTTGGGATAATCTCTCCAAGGGCTATGATATCCTTCTAGCTGAAAAAGACTGGCCACCAGAGTTTGTCAGGGAGTGCCCTCATGGCGAAGAAATAATTATGCCTGCCTTCTCAAATCAAATTCCAATTCATAAAAAATACACACTTGCTAGAAAGTGGGCAGTGGCTCTAGCTCCTGCTTTATATAAAAATCACGTGGGATGGGATGAGGACTCACCTCCTCACAAAATCCAGTTAAAATCACAACCTACTGCACAAAGGCAGTACCCAATTAAGCAAGAAGCTAAAAAACAGGTAAATGAAATACTAGATCAGCTAGAATACCAGGGGGTGATTGAAACTTGCACCTCACAAATGAACAACCCTTTGTTTCCGGTCTCCAAACCAGACAATTCATACCGTCTAGTTTTGGATTACCGACACCTTAACACATGTTGCAAAACTTTTGCAGTGCAAAACTCACATAGTGCTGCACTAATGAATAACATAGTGCGCAAAAAATACAAAACAACATTAGACATCTCTAATGGATTCTTTTGTCAAAACATAGCACCAGAAAGCAGATATTTAACTGCATTCTCAATAAATGGCACTCAAAAACAATTCTGTCGGTTAGCCCAGGGGTACAAGAACAGCCCGGGAGTATTCTCAGCGAGAGTAACAGAATTACTACAACTATATGATGATGAAGCATTATCTTATGTCGACGACATATACTTAACAGATGATGACTTGGAGACTCACTTGAAAAGAGTGAACACCATAATACTTGGGTTCGCAGCAGAGGGTTACAAATTCAACTTTAAAAAATCCAGAATTGCCCATCTGACAGTCCTGTTCTTAGGATATGAATTATCAAGTGAAGGCAAAAGCCTGGCTGACAATTTCCTAGAGAAATGTGCCGTACTCCAAGCACCTAGAACACTAAAAAACGTACAGTCGATTCTAGGCTTCCTAAATTTCGGAAGAACATACATTGCAAATTACGCAGATAGGGTCAAACCCCTTTATGATCTGATAAAACCCGATTTTAAAAGATCCAATTGGACTCAAATACACACAGAAATTTTGAGATCCCTACAAACAGACATGCTAATTAAAACAAAATTAGAAACACGTGATAACACACGCAATCTTGTGATTCGAGTCATCCCAGGGAGATGCGGATTCACATACCTGACCTTTAATGAGGGAGAAAAGGTACCAATTGCATTCAAATCACACTTGTACACAGAAGCTGAACAGAAATTCAGCAACAAAGAAAAAATTGTTCATGCAGTTCAAACCGCAATAGCTAGAGAAAAAGACATAGCTGATGGTAGACAAATCACAGTCAGAACAGCTGAATCAGCCTTCGAGGCACTAACAACACCGTGTAATTTACCAACAACAACATTAAATCCAGAATGGATACAATGGGTGAATTCAATTACAACGGACAAAGTATACTACTACTTTGATCCAGAACTAGAAGAATTAAAAAATTTAGAATATGAAAAAACATATCCTCTGCCAGCCGACATTCTGCCTTTACGACATTACGCCTGTGTAATTTATACAGACGGACATGCTCAACCCCCGTTTGGGGAGAACAGGCATACAACCCCACATGTGGGACTACAAAAGAAGTGTGGCGCGGAGGTAAACTAAAACCTCTTAACAAAAACTCACTCAGTAGAAACTAATTCAGAACAACAGACTGAAATAATGGCATTGAAAATGGCGCTAGATAATGCGGATCGCGAATTCCCGACACTTATAGTGTCAGATTCATATTACTGCGTCAAATCATATAACAAGGATTTGCAGACATGGATTCAAAACGGTTACAAAGATGACACAGATGCAACAATAAAGCAGAAAATGCTTTGGGAACAAATAGCTCTTTTACAAAAAGAGCTACCAAAGACTCACGTGACACACTCACTGAGTCATCAGCGTGATGGCGTTCACGTTGCAGGGAATTCATTGGCTGAAACAGCCACAGCGGCAGCCACTAAATCGGCTCCCGTAGTTCGAAAAAAGCGTACATTAAAATACATTATTATTATTAATTATTATTAATAACATTTATTAAGCGCATGGTTGCACAAAGAACAGTGCGTCCCCTCCACATTGACGGTGAAACAGTGCTGGCGGTGAAAACGTCATCAAAAGGCGACTGCTCAGCGTTACCGATCAACTATCCACTCAATTATACATACATAATCGATGCAAACTCCATCCCTTTTGCTCGAATCCCTGGAGTGGGGGATAGAGTGATTCCAAACATGGACTGGAGAAACTTGTTAATCGCAGATGCACATATGGGCGAGGGTCTCAGACACCTCAAACTAAAAGATTCTCTGGAAGAATTACAATCACGGTACTGGTGGCCAGGCATGAGCCTGCGTCACACCATGTTTGTAAAAAATTGCCCAAACTGCAACAGAGATCGCAGTGGGGAGAGAAACAGTTTAATACCTCGTCGGTTTACTCCAGAAAAAATCAAGAGTAAAAAGGAAGGCTTGCGATTAACATATACAGGCTAGTTTACACTTATAATGTAGATCACCAGCACTCGGCTGACGTCTGGACTGTTATACAAAGATTTGCGAGTCTAAATGGCATATACGCTAAGAGCATGCTACGTTTGACCATTGTTTTCACTCTAGCCCTCCAGCCTGAGGGGAAACATGACCAAATGAGCATAGCCCAGCGGGAATCTTCTCACTTCCTTCCTGAGGGTACGGGATGGTGTAAAGAAAAAACCAAGGCATAAAGCAATCTATAACGCAAAGGTATTAGGTTCGGGAGCTGGGTGGGTCAAACATCTAATAAGTGTCCAACGTAGTCTAAATAACTTGCCAAGAAATTCTCTGAAGGGATTCAGTGCGTACGAATTATTATTTGGAACTAGGATGTTGATCTCTGACATTGATAGTCAGACTTCAGTGGTGAAAGAAAAAAGCTTTGATATCAAAGACCGTTTGGCTATTTTACAGGACTTAAACAAAACAAGAAAAGACCTGAGCAACATAAAGTTGAAACAACAGCCAACAACCACTGAAGAACCACCACCTGTCCCAGCAAGACCTGTCTGGATTCCAAAAGTCGGGGATCTAGTCAGGGAAAAGATCGCGGTAAAGAAGGAATTTGGGCCTTCTTACAGAAAAGCAGTTCCTGTCTTGTCTGTCAACGGGACAAGATCAGTTGTACTACCGCCACTTGCTGGAAAAAAGGAGAACCGAGTTGTATCCATCGACCTGGTAAAACCACAACATGTGGCCGATAACAAACAGTAGGCAAAGTGGACTCCCAATAAGTAGCAGAACACCAAGGTTTGCTACCAGTACAGAGGTCCTAACGAAGAGGCTCATCACATTCGAAACGCCTACAGAAGAACAACAAGGACTATGCAACAATGCAATAGAACTCAGACCTCTGAAAACCCAAATAAAAACATTTAGCAGAGACACACCAATCTATAATGAAGTACCAAGTGAAAATGCAAGAAACAGAAATCCTGAAGCAATTGGAACAATTGACAGAACTGCATCCGGCTACTTCATAAACTTCGATGATTCCTCTGAAGGCTTCAGTGAATCAAAGACACAGCCATCATCAAAAACCTTTAAAGATAAAGCTAAAGAACTTTTGAAACAACTGAAAGAAACATATCTGATTTCTCCATGGATTGAATTCTGGGTGGGTTTTGATGCATTTATCCTCATACTTTGGCTCATCATGATACTAACTTTGGGACGCTTTATTGAGGGAAAATATGCAAAAATGGACACAGCAAGTCAGAAAATCAACTTGATCCTCAAACCACACACATCTTCACACGTCGAGAAAAGAGAACTTTCTTCAGTCAACTTCACAGCCAATCCGATACCTGGTGGGGTAGCCTGAGACAACACTGACTATGAAATTTATGGTCCGGTCGAAATCCTGAAATATCCACACCAAATTAAGATCTCATTGAGTGACTTTGCAAAACCAAGCTCATTTGCTGATGATTGGGACTTCGAAAGCATTAATAATATGATGTCTGACTTAGTAATGTCTGCTAAATTTACCAAACATGATTATTTGCAGGGTTCTACAAATTATGATAGTATGTACTGTTATAACCACTATGGTAACCATTTTTTACATAGATCTGCACAACCTAGAAATGTTTTAAATTATAATCAATGGGAACATTGTGCAACCCCTCCAAAAGGAAGCTCAAGAACCTTCTATGACAAATATTCATACTTTTCAGGTTTTAACACAAGTAATACTGAAGCATTTTATTTCAAATTGTCAAACAAGACAGGAACTAAGACCATGATAACAAACACAAAATTGATATATTCAGACTCATTCTTTGAAAAAATGAATACCTTTGGTTTTGATTATTGGGACAAAAATGTTGAATTGAAAAGTGTTTGGGGTACAAAAGAATGGCAAGTGCAGGGTATAGAATCTATGTTTAGAGCCTGCATGATCCCAGAACAAATGATATTTTTAAATGACACTGTTCAACAAACCACCTGTCTTGGCCTAGCCAAAATCAAAGACTTAAATAAACCGTCTATTCCAAAGCCAACAATGTTCAGCAATAGCTCTACAGATGAAGAGATAGACGTAAATTATGTATTAAACCAAAACAGAACACATCCTGATTGGAAACAGTGGTTGATCTGGCCCACAGATACAAATAACTGTCAAGATAGATTCCTGAACAAAACACAGGGGTTCAAAATGACCAGGCCAGACCCTAGATATCCCCAAAGACATCACCCAGGGATAATAACCACCTACAGTGTGGGCAAATTATGCCTTCAATGGCTACAAACTTCCACACTGGCAGAAATTAAGCAACACCTAACTTTACTTACTGATGGTGCTGACTTGCGTGATTTCATTATGGGACCGCGCAAACAGCGTCAAAAACGTTTCATAGCAGCCTCTGTATATGCAGCATACAATGAGGCCTGGAAGGTTACTCAAATTGAAACAGCAGAGAGAATACGGGAAATTGACCGTATTAATTTGGAAAAATCACTTTCTGTAGTGGACAATGGGTTAATGACTCTGTCCTCCAGAATTTTTTCTTTGGACAGCATTGTGTCTTCAGCAATCGACATATTGTCGCAAGACTTACTGTTATTACAACACGGTCAGTCCCAATTGCGCTCTATTGTACAGCTTGGCTGGACGTTACAAAATCTGCGTTCAGGCTATGTGCCTTGGCGTTTAATCAACACAACGTCACTATTCCAAATCTTTAACCTTACTGATAGACAAATCAGTATGGCACAAAAGGGTGCTGATTATACAATCTTGAGCATTGAAAAACTCGAAAGATTACCAGTGACAATGTCAGAACGACCTGTCAGTGAATGGATAATACATGGGATAATAAATATTCCAATCTCAACCTTCAGGTTTCAATACTGCCAAAAATATATACAGGCTGGCATGTACGAGAAATTGGGAAAGGGGTACATTAAAACATCATGGAACCTGCCCTATTCACATGCATGTGTCAGTAATAAAGGACAGAAAGTGTTTCTTAGTGGCAATAATTGTGCGATGTCACTAAGCGGCACGCTTCTGTGTAACGGAATTAGTTTGCATGGAGCCTGTGAAGGGAATTCATACAACCTTTCATGTCACCAGCAAGGCGCACCTGCAACAGAAATAGAACCATTCTTTCAAAGACTCTATAATGGGAGTTACATTCTAATTGTAGACCGCAGATGTTGTAGTCTTATGCCCGGGACTCCTTATCTCGTAACTACGACTGCGAAGGTCAAGTGCTGTGGATGCTCATTGTTCCCCATTACTTCTATTCGAATAGATACTTTAAGCAGAATGAAAACAGTGCTTCTTCAGACACCTACAAGGCTCACGTCATCAAAAGAAACGTATGATCTACAAGTCGCAAGGACGACTGCAGAGATACATTCATTGTTATCAACTAATTCCCCCATACATTTCGCAGAAATACTAAACGAAATCTTAAATATTTCTGATACCAATGGGGTCTCAAAGGTATTTAAGACAGTATTTTCGATGGCATTAACACCATTCAAAGCCATACTGGGTATTTTTCCAGATTTCGTCCATTCGATTTTTGGCGGACTTCCCCTAATCTTGGGACTAATTGCAGGAATCCTATTCTTGGTCCTTATTTTTCGGTATGGCAACGCATGTCACAGACAAAACTCTTGCGACAAGGGAAGAAACAATCCTAGCCATTGGATACCGGGACCGGATATCAAAAATCCTGGGACTCTCCCGGCTTAGAGACCTGAACATGACTTGGTTTCTATCATTTCGACCAAAGATGTGTTTTACCTGTCTTAAGGTGTCTGCTATGCGGAGAAGAATGCGTGTTAGACACCTGTCTGACGCTACAATCGGATGCGCCAATGGATGCAGAAACATTGTTGAGCCCGATCAAGGTTCACGCTTTGTGCTGCCCTCAAAGGCTACCAATCCTGATGACGGCATTCGTGGAAGCTTCACCACTACGATTGATGGGTAGTGAAGTTCAAGATGAAAGCAGCATCGATCAGGTACGACCTTCTGTCAGCAATGCGAATCAGAATGTCAATGGAGACAATCATGCGCATGAATGCATGATTACACCTATTTCCGAGTTAGTGGAACTTTCCCAGGAAGCTGTTGACAGTTTTTTCGAAAGCCTAAATGATATGATGTTCTCACCAGAGCAGAAATAGAGACTTTTGAACAAGCTCGCACACGGCGTTCCCTGAATTCGGCCTTCAACTTTAAAAATAAAGTCACATGAACAATTTTCCCTCCAGTTCACGGACAGCAATTTTTCAGCAGCCCCAAAATATTTTTTCATATTTTTCGGGACACTATCTTCTGCTTAAAGTAAGAACTATTCTTAAAGAACTAAAGTTTCTAAATTTAGATAGCTTATAGACATTAGCTGACCGCTGGTATGTTCATTGATATTATATTCTGTGATGAAATGGTCTCGAATTCTTTTTTCTGTATTAAGAGCCATTTCATGTGTAATTCTCATATACCAAATAGCAATAATGTATACTAATGCGATTACTTTGGCATTATTCTACTGCTTGAGTGCATACAATACATATGTCTGCAATTTTTCAGTATATTTGAAAATTTCAAAATGCATTTATCTATTTTGGGGTGGTAAGGTATACACAATACTCTATAGTATGTTGTACTATGTTTACTATGCATAGATTAGTAAATATGACCATAGTTAGCGTGGAGTGGGTGTGATGTATTCCTATAGGTTCTGAATCGATCCCCCTATTCCTGACCCTATTCTGGTTAAACAAACCAACAAGTTAACTAACAGTCAGCCCATGAGGCAGAAAACCCCCATGATGCAGATACCGTTATCTGACGCAGTCACACTACGGCACAGGAACGTGTTATCTGATTAGGTCATAACGCTTGCGATCTAATTAGACAAGCGATATTCCTCCAGCCCCTGATAAGGCATACGGAGTTCTCATAACAAAGCAAACCTATGACAACCTGGGCAAAACCCTGCGGCCATTGTTTTGATTTCACCGAGAACTTCAGCAAAAGAATGTGCTAACGAGCAAGTCGTATGACATCCTTATTGACGTATCTATGTCCATCCTTACGTCAATCTCGGCACCTTAAAGGTATAAATATTACCGATATTGCCCTATGCAAACACACGCGGTGGTGACGAGACGGAGCAGCCATACTTGCCGAAGCCCAGAGCAGAGCAGACCCCGCTGGCGCAGCCCCGCCTTCCTGACGCGCTGAGAACGAGACGCGCTGCTTTCTCCTGCCGAGAAATCCAGCACCGGCGTTTCTGGGTAGCCCTCGCAGGCAGCCTGGAATATCGAGACCAGAGACGAGAGATACCATCCCTCATTCATCCTTAATTCCAGGTACAGAACTGAATAACCCCTCACAGAGAATTCTTTAGTTATTCACTTGGCAAAAACAAACTTAACTTAAACTGTAACTTTCTATTCCCGCCCACGTATTAGGCTTAGGTCAGGTACACGGGGTAGGCGTATCTAGAAACACCAGTTGAGTACGTTTAGTCAAAAGTATATGTGTATGTAATATATTTTATTCATTTTAAAACATCTTATGGCTTAGAAACCATATCAATGTTTTTACAGTATTATTTTATACTATTGCTTTTAATGTATGCACTTTACTTAGCTATAAGTATTGCAATAATATCGATCCATTTCTCTTGTATGAGAAAAGAGACTGATCAATAAATAACACCTTTTTATTGAACACGCCCGTCTCTTCCTTTTCTCTACAATCTGATGAGACTAAGAATGCACGTACTGACTGAGTAAAATAAATTGCCTTTTGTTCACACGACTCTCGAGATATACTCTTTATTAGGGGAGAGCAAAGTTGTCATGTTCTATGGTTGTCAGAAACTAAATCCCTTCTTGTCTAATCAGGGAAGTTAATTCCTTCCTGAACATTCGAGAAAGTTTCTAGTGAACTCTGAGCTAGCTGGCAAACCCAAAACTTTAAGTCTAATATCGACAGTAGTAGACCTAGTTAACGTCTGGTCTAGGCCTTTACTGCTGAAGGTATTATTCCAATGCGCAGAGCCTATTGGGATAATAGGAACTACACTACACCACTTCCCATCACCCTAAGACAGGGAATCCATTTCATATTCATAAAAAGTGGAAGGGCACCCCGCCAACCTCAGCCACCCACACTGTGTCAGAGGTCTGCATGACTCCACCTCCATGTGCCACTATGCCACCTGGTCCACACAGCCCTCCAGCTTGCAAAGCCGCTGTTAGCCCCACAGCACCTGGGGCTCTGTCACCACAGTCAAGTGGGCCTGCTGTCTCCGACACACAGCCAGGTACAAGTCCGCATGACAGCCAGGAGTGAGTTGACATCACCCTCATACGCCTGTGCATCATACAGGTGTGCTAGTCCTGTACATTGTTTGGAACATGGGTGTGTTGCTGGCCCTGTTGCTCTGCTGTGCTGTACTCTCACCTGCCATGGACACTGGCCCTGTTGCTCTGCTGGCCTCTCCCCTGCCATGGACACTGGCCCTGTTGCTCTGCTGGCCTCTCCCCTGCCATGGACACTGGCCCTGTTGCTCTGCTGTGTTGGCCTCTCCCCGGTGCTATGGACACTGGCCTTCCTGTTTGTGTTTCACCTGTGCATAGTATCTAGCATTTGTACATCATTTTGAGCCTTGCTGTTGTCTACAATTGTTACCGCTACATCTGTGCAATCTGTGAATAAATACAGTGACTTCTGTTGTGTCTTTTGTCAGTGTCCTTGCTGATTACAGTTCTGTTTCTGTTCGCATTTGATTTCCTGTGCACCATGCTCCATGTATAACTTCAACATTGCAAGGCTCTTTGCAGGCATCATATTTTTGGACAGGGGTGACAGGGTCTTCCGTCCATTCTGACCCTGAAAATGTTGTCATGTGTGATGGCTATTTTAGCTGCCATGCAGCCATCTTGATAGTGATTTGCTACTGTTGCCTGCACAGGTTCACATGTCTGGTTGGGGGACACTGCCAGCACAGGGTGTGATGCTGTGCAAATGTTTAGGAGCTGGCTGGGATATGTCATGAAGTATGTGTGTGGTTTCCTTTCTGTGTGCCCAGCCTTGTATGTGTATGGTCATCTTGTGTTGGCCCTTGGTCCTGGTACCATGGCCTACATGAGATGCGTGGTCTTGGGTGTAGCAGAGGTGTGCAGTGTGAAGGGTGTCAGTTTGTAGTGGATGTATGTGTGCCCCTGTATTGTTGGGGACACACATGTGTCACCCAGGAGTTGTATTCCTGTTGTTAGTTTTGTCTTGACCTGTGTAGAGGATTGTATGCACTTGTGTGAGCTGTTTGTAGTGCACTGTGCTGTGTGTTGGTGTATCCATGGTGTTGTGTGTGACTCCTCCTTGTTGTGTTTGTAAGTTTGAAGTGTGCAAAGTGTGTGAGTTGTGCATCAGTGTTGTGTTTGGTTGATCCTCAATGTGTTTTGTGTGTTTTTGTGTAAACTGTGTGGGCCTGCTGCTCCACACTGGCA
Organism: Lissotriton helveticus; assembly: GCF_964261635.1. Taxonomy (NCBI): domain Eukaryota; kingdom Metazoa; phylum Chordata; class Amphibia; order Caudata; family Salamandridae; genus Lissotriton; species Lissotriton helveticus. The sequence continues at coordinate 152,491,956 of NC_136069.1, forward strand.
TTGTGATTGTCATGCATTGCAGGCACATGGTGGTTTTTCTACTCCTGTATGGCATGGTGTGTGTGGTTTTTGTCCATCCCCTATGTGTGCCACTTGTGCATGGCCATTGTGGGTGCTCCCTCCCTCTATTTTTGTGTGGTACACCCCTTACATGTTTGCTAATGACATGCAGGGTGTTTCACTTTGATGTGAGCTGTCCCCTTGGTTTCCATGTGTGTGTGCCTCCACATCACTTCATTTGTGGGCTTGTGCTTTGTGGTGCAGTTCTTGGGCCATGTGTGTTATTCCACTCTGGACATTGCCCCAATGGTTTATGTGTGCTGTTATTGTACTATTGGTCATTCTGTAGTGGTTATGTGCACTTCAGCAGTGTGTGCTGGGCAGTGCTCTGGTGGAGGTGGCTGGGCTCTTGTATCCCAGAATGGTCCATGTGTAGTTGTTGTGTTGGATGTGTGGATGTTGGCTGTGGTATTGCTTGAGTTCCTAGGTGTGCTGTTGTATTTGTGCAGTGCAGTTTTGTGGTGTGTGTGATGCGGTTGTGTCAATCATGTGTGTGTGTGCCTGTTGTGCTTGTTATTCACACACTACTTGTTGTGAATGCAGTGCTGTGTGTATGTGGCCTTGGCATTGCCTGATGTGCATCCCCTGATGTCTTGTGGTGTTTGTTGATTGGGGTTTTATGTTCATCTGTGGTTGGTTTGGTGTGGCAGTGTGTGTTTGTCCAGATGCACTTCTTGTGTGATTAGTGTTATGGTGTGTGTGTTTTGTTCCTGAGTGATGTTGTTGTGTACTCCTGTTGTGTCTGTGCTCCCATTGCTTTTCCCCAGTGTGGCTGACAGGGTATGTCTGTTTCTGTTGGAGTTCAGTATGTGTTCCTGTAGTGTTTGTATGTTGTTCTTGTGCAGGCATCTGTTGGGGCATCCCTGTGTGTGTGTTGTGTTTGTGGCTACACCCAGGGTGTGTGTTTGTTTGTGTATGTAATGGGAGGTATTGTGAGCCTTCAGTGTGTGTGGCACTGGTGTTGTGTGTTCCTTGTCAGCCACTCCTGCAGTGACTGTGTTCCTGGTTGTGTGTTGTGTGGTGCAGAGGGTGTGCATTGTGCTTGTTGTTGCAGTGCTTGTTGGTGTGCCTGGGTGGTGCACGGGATGGGCACCTGGCCTGTGATATGTTGTGGTGTGTTGATGTGTGATTGGGGGGTGGTGTGTCCCTATGGTGTTAGTGCCCTGCCCATGCCTTGGAGTGGCCCTGCCTTCTGCATAGTGCGCATGTGTTTACCGCGGCGGTGACGTGACCGGGACCAGGCCGTTGCAGCTGGTTGGTGGACGATGTGTGTTCCTGATGCAGAGGGGTGCCTTGCTGTCAGGCGGGTGATGTGTGGGTGCCCGTGTGGAAGTGTTGTGTCCCCCTGCAGGGTGTCTGTGTGGTGCTTGGGCCCTGTGTCGGCATGTGTGTTGCATATGTGTAGTGGCGTACCTGCATCATCGTCCGCGGTGGCCCATCTGGTGGTAGTGTTGTAGCAGGTACATCACCGTATGCATATGGAGGGCTGGGTCCATGGCGTTCATGACCGGGTCTCGGCGTTCGCGCTCCACTGTCGACTTTCAGCCTGCTCAGGCTGGGCGGTGTCTCCGCTGCGGTGTGTCAGCTTGTTTGGGCCATCCTAATTTGTCGAGCGGGGCGGACGTCATTTGGCACGGCGGAGAGTCTCGATTGGCTCCCGCCGCCGTGGTGGCGGGCGCACTTTGATGGCGGTGCGCGTCGCTCCGCGGCGGTCGGGAATTGACCTATTTTTTGTTATCCTAATGTGGCGGACGTGAGTACCGCTGCTCGCGGGCGGAAAAAGCTGTTTTTCCGCCCCCCCACCACCGAGGTGGTGCCACCGCCCGACATCCTAATGAACCCCTAAGTATGTGTACGATTCTGTAGAAGTAAGTGTAGTGGTGGGTGTATAGCTGTATATGCAAGTAAATGGATGTTTGATAGTTTATTTGCATGTGTGAGTAACTCTATAGATGAGTGTCTGTGTGTAATAAGATGTATAGGTGTATGAGTACATATGATGAGTGAGTACATGTATGAGTGCCTATTTAGAACTGTTAGTGAATGACTGGATATATATGTAGATTTTTGAATTACTGAATAGGATGTTCTAACTGAAATTGGTATCTCCATTTTTTTGAAAATTTTAGTTTCTATTTCTGAATGTGTGTATCAAGGGTTATATTACGCTGTGAGGAGGTCTGCCACTCTTTCACAAGGATGATGTCTTCAGTGATGTCATCAGTGATGTCATTTGAGATGTCATCAGTGATGTCATGAGTGATGTCACTGACCATGTCATCAGTGATGTAATATGTGACATCATCAGCAGTGCATTGCGGGCGCGCGAGTTATAGTTAGCTGAATTAACTATAACAGGGGAATTTCAATGGTTTTGTATACATGTATTTAACTAAGATACTCTTAATAAGTCACTTATGCAATCCTTTTTTATAAAAAAACATCAATTTCGACACTTATTTACCCATTTATTCTTCCTTCGACCTTTAGATATACATATATAAAAAATATTTATTTTTCAGAAAGACACACATTTACTGGATGACGTCATCAGTGATGTCATCAGTGATGTCATTTGAGATGTCATCCGTGATGTCATGAGTGATGTCACTGACCATGTCATGAGTGATGTAATATGTGACGTCATCAGCAGTGCATTGCGGGCACGCGAGTTATAGTTAACTATAACAGGGGAATTTCAATGGTTTTGTATGAGTGAAATGTCCAGTTAACTATAACGTGTGTGAAACCTATGTTTTTTTCAGTGAATTTCTAAGGTTTTTTAAATGCTAATTTTAAACTATAACACAGGTGAAACCTATGTTTTTTTCAGTGAATTTCTAAGGTATTTTAAATGCTAATTTTTAACTATAAGATGGCTGAAACCTATGTTTTTTTCAGTGAATTTCTAAGGTTTTTTAAATGCTAATTTTTAACCAATGCGTGGGTGAAACCTATGGTTTTTTCAGTGAATATATATATATATATATATATATATATATATATATATATATATATATATATATAATATATCTTAGTGGCATTTTATCTGAAAATGGTAGAAATACATATGTATTATTCTACGTATTCTTAATATTTTAAATACATTTATATTTATTGCAGTTCGGTTTCTGTTTATTTCAGTCCAGATGTGGGCCAGTTGGGGTGTCCTCTCCTCTTAGGTAGAAAGTGTCTGTTTAATGTAAAGTTTCAAAAAATTGTTAATTTTGTTTGAGGATTGGTTTGGGGTTAGTTTTACTTTTAAGGTTCAAGGGTTGGGTTATGGGAAAATTGTATATGTAACTCGTGTTTGTCAAGTTTCCCAGTTGGTGCTGGTATGTAGGATGGCTTTTTAAAAAAAAATTTATGTGGTAGGTAAAGTGTGGAAATGTAATTGAAAAGGTAGGTATTAGCTATTTATTAGAAAATAGGCACAAGCAATGTTTGTAGGTTCTGTTACAGTCTTAAGGTTATTTTATTCACTTGTATTTATTGGTAGATATTTTTTTGAAGTGTGGAGCCTGGGCATCTTCAACCTGTAGCATTTTGTGGTGCAAAATGTAGCATTTTTTTTTTTTTTTAACTAGTTTGTTAAATAGGCAAATGTTTCTATTGGCTATTTTAGTTTACATTGTATGTTATTGTATTAGAGTGATTTGGTTTCAGTTTTGTCCTTACCTGATAAACTCTTGGGGGCCTATTACGATCTCGGTCGGAAAGCCTCCGACCTGAGGTCATGGAAAGCCTGTCAGAAAGTGAGTTTGGAGCCCCTAGCAGGGCTCCCACTCTCTTTGTAGCCTCTGGTAGGGGGCCAAGGGGACACCTATGGTACCCCCTATTGATCACTGCAATGTGTGGCAGACACCATGAGGTACCTGCCATGCTGTAATGAGATAAACACCGTCTCCCATTTCTCAATGGGAGCTTATGCTACGGCCTGTTTACTGCCGCAGCACAAGCTCCCACAGATGAATGGGAGTATGCAGCTGCACCATGTGTGGTCACATCGTAATTCTGGGGTCGAGACTGCTGACCGGAGGTCAGTCGGCCCTGTTTCTGGAAGGATGTTGGTTGCAGGCAACTCCGACCGTCATCATAATCGACACCTAAGTGAAGTTTCCTTTCTCTTTTTACACATTTATGTACATTACCTATTGGCAGACATCAGTAGGTAGTTATAGTTTGTACCTAGTTTCAACCGTCATAAAATTTTCAAAAACAGGTGTCAATGTAGGTTCTGGTTTTCATGAAATGTTTGGGAGTGATCCGTGAAATGGGGACCAAGAATTTAGGATGCAAAATAAGTTTGCTTCTGTAATGTCAATTCCAATAGGAACCATTAGCCAAACCTACAGCCAGAACTGCTGATTTGACTTAAACCAGATTTATCAGAGAGGTACATGTTGGTTCAAGGAAGTGCCTTTTGCTTATTTAGTGGAAATCCATTCAGTAGTTGTTGAGAAATTTCAGTTTAAAATTACAGTGATATCTCTAGCCGTGGATATTTCGATGTGTTTTCACTATTAATTGTGAATTCACGCGCAAACATGAATGCTCTGATTGGCTGGATGCAACTGGAACAGAACGTTGAGGCCGCCATTTTGTATATCGGAAATGGTTCCCGGAGCTACACATATGTGTGAAAGCCCACATAAAGGGTCAGGGTGGAGATACTCTGACCATATGTTTGAGAAATGGAAGTGTTAGTGACACAAGTTATGCGTCCAAAATAGTTTTTTATAATTTCGCGTGATATTCACGATGACCACGTGGAGAGGATGTAGCCTTACGACTAGAGCAGTGAACCTCGAAACTGGGGAACTGGGTTTGAATTTTGGCAAAGGCGCTCAACATCCTGTGATTCTGGGCAAACCACGTAATCTCCCTGTGCCTAACATAAAAAAAAGAATGTGTCCATCTGTATCGAAACTGGTGCTCATGTAAAGTGCTCTGATACCTGATTCCTCCGGTCTAGTTTGAGCTATATAAAACTCTACCAAAAAAAACTGTGACCACCAGCGTGCCCCTGTATTCCATTGCAGGGACATCACCATAATCAACATCGTCGCAAATGCTGCTGGAAACATAAAAAAATATATCAGTGAATCATTAATACGCATTGTTACCGAGATATTGAGCTATCGACTGTGATGGTTCGAATTAATTATATAGTTATAATTATAGAATGTGGTGGTGGCTATTGAATTCCTGCTTTTGCTTTCCGCTTTTGAGATTTAACTGCTGGGAACGTGATGACTAATATCATCCCGATCTCCGGCCTCACTGTTAAAATGGAAAATAGGTTTAAGAGATGGTTGTGCTAGAAATACCATGGGTAACAGCTCTGTAAAGTGAGGCGTCATACGCCTCAACCAAACGCACTGCGAAATGTGCCGCATTGGCAATCATTAGTTCCTCATAAACCCCTCTTTCCTTATTCCATTCATCCTTTTGATCCTCTTCTTTGTTTTTCTTTTCTGAACTTTAAGTCCCCACACGAAGCCAAACGCCATTTTCCACACTTCTTAATGTTCAGACTGTGCCCCTCCGGGCCTCTTGTAAGAACATGACCAAAGCGTAGTTCATCAAAGGCAGTGTTAATTGAATGAAACCCAATGCATTTCGGGCATAAAAAGTGCCCTTTGTCAGGGGTCACTGTAAATAACAATAAACAGTCACTAATTAGTATTAACGATGCTTTCAACTCTGGACGACTACAACATGGCCGACTCGTACTGCATAATTGGTCTGATTTCAGATATAGCTCTGGCCCACAATCCATTCTCTAAGCATTTTAAAGTGAAGGAGTAATAGTAGTCATTAGAAGGCTGAAGCTGAATGAGGTGGTTTTTGCAAAGGAAAATAAGTTAAAATGGAGGAGTTTAAATATATATATATTTACTGAAAAAAAACATAGGTTCCACACATGTTATAGTTAGCTGGACATTTCACTCATACAAAACCATTGAAATTCTCCCGTTATAGTTAACTATAACTCGCGCACCCGCAATGCACTGTTGATGACGTCACATATTACATCACTCATGACATGGTCAGTGACATCACTCATGACATCACTGATGACATTTCAAATGACATCACTGATGACATCATCCAGTGAATGTGTGTCTTTCTGAAAAATAAATATTTTTTATATATGTATATCTAAAGGTCGATGGAAGAATAAATGGGTAAATAAGTATCTAAATGGATGTTTTTTTTTGTAAAAATGTTTGCGTAACTCACTTATTAAGTGAGGTGCACGGAGGGGGACATCAAGGCTCACCTGCTCACCTGAAATCTTGGAAGGCAGCATAACATCGCTGGGGCCCTGACAATGTGGTTGCCCCCGCCGCCGAGCTGGTGACATCGCTCGGCCGCGGAGTGGGGTAAACTACAACTCCCAGCCTGCCTTTGGAGGACTGCACCGCCCACTTCCTCCACAGCACGCCTGGAGGCGCTTAAATCCCAACAGCTTCCACGGAGGAGCAGGGGCCGATTCGCACTCGTGAGGTGCACCGAGGGGGACATCAAGGCTCACCTGCTCACCTGAAATCTTGGAAGGCAGCATAACATTGCTGGGGCCCTAACGCTGTGGTTGCCCCCGCCGCCGAGCTGGTGACATCGCTCGGCCGTGGAGTGGGGTAAACTACAGCCCCCAGCCTGCCTTGGGAGGACTGCACCGCCCACTTCCTCCACAGCTCTCCTGGAGGCGCTTAAATCCCGACAGTTTCCTCCGCTTCGCGGACGAGCGCGGATGGCGCTGGGCGGAGCCCGGGCAGAGGGCGGGCCGTCTGTGGCCGTCCGGGGACGATAGGGGACGGGACGGACTACCCCCCTAAGAAGCCATTATGGGTAAGCGCAAACAACTTTGTAATGGGGGCCAAGGGGGCCAAGGGAATAAAAAGACAAAAATCCCACGAAAAGCAGACATCATCATATCATATCTTACCTCAGCTGTCGGAGTGATTACAAAAGAAATTGCAAACGCTGAAAAAGAACTGGGTTTAACAGTATCGGTAAATTAGGAAGCAGCCCATCCCGATGAGGGGGTTACACACAAGACCATAGACTCACAGCTTGAACCCCAGTTGGACCATAGCCATGTCTCATCGCTAGCAGCTGCCCAAATTGATGGCAGCCAGGGACCCCCCAAAACCCAGGAGGACACAGAGTCCTTGTTAATTCATCCGGGTATGGGCAGACAAACAAAGAAGTGCAACAGGAAGACTAAACACATCAATAGTATATCGGAGGATATGGATCTAGAACTGGAGAATGATCTGATCAACAGGTTAAGCTCTAAAATTGAAGGGCTTATTAATTTGCACCTAGAACCGGTACTGACTAGCATCGCTAAAGATATCATCGATGTTCTTAATACGTGCGTAGCAGGACTGCTAAAAAAATGTGCTGCTCTGGACAGTTTTGTCCAAGAGTTTCGTGGGCAGCTGGACAAAACTCCAGGTCCTCAGACCTCGTACCAAGGGAACTCGGCGCAAAGTGATATCCCGATTACACATCCCAATATAGCACACGTACCTGTTGTTAATACTGCCCGAGTTGGGTCGGTCCCAGAGGGGGGTGCGAGGTCCTCTGTTATCGAGAGCAGAAATGTAGTAAAGCAACATAGGTCTACCCTGGTTGGCCAACAGTGTCGTGGCAAGGATCTCGACGTGATGCCATGTCAATTCAACCTACATCTCCCACCACAAGCTGCTCCCTTAGTGGTTGTTTTAACAGGGGTTCCCCCACTTGAGAAAAACGGGTTAGAAAGCAACCATGAGCTCATGGAAAGAACTAAAACATGGTGCAATAATTACTCCAGTGGGGACACTGATATAGCGGCCAGTATAAACATGGTGAGAAGAGTACGTTGGGTGGGCCGACAAAGAAAATCACGGGAATGCGACTGTGTAGTAATTAATTTCAAAACTCTAAATTTAGCAGACCGCCTCCTATGGGACGGTTCTGAGTTGTCAAACCCAGGCATTAGGCCCCTCCCCCTTGACTTTTTTTTATCCACCCCCTCAAAATGGAGTATGGGTCCCAGCTGCCCCTATGGCGAAAGCACATGCACCACACACCAATGTAAATAGTTGCTCACAGCCAGCGCGAGAAGGGGGGATTCCACTCAGGGCTACAAACTCAAATACTGAGACTCAAAACATTATGGGGTGCACATTAGGAAACCGTTTCTCCCCACTCTCAGGTCTGGAGGAGAACGATTGACTAACTAATACCCAGGTACAGGCTCCCATAGTGAGGTTACCAGCTCTATCCTGTAGAATCTTGAGTTGGAATATAGCCGGTCTAAGGGCCAAAAAGGGTGATGAAATTTGGGAGAGGTTTTTAAAGACATTTGATATAATATCCCTCCAAGAGACTTGGGATCCTCTAAACTGTTTTGCCTTGGATGGGTATTGTCAATTCAGTATACCAGCGAGAAGGAGTACTGCAGGGAGAGCGAAGGGAGGGCCGATTAGTTTGTTCTCTATATAGCTAAAGGGCTCGCTCTTGCAACTTGACACAGGTTGTCTGAATTGTTTAGCAGTGGAAGTTTCAGTCTCTGACACTAGGAAAGCTCTTTTTATAAATTTATATAATTCCATGGAAACTGGTAATAGCATAGCCATGTTAGAAAAATTTCTTTTAACCTATAGTCTGAAGTCAAATTGCTTTGAGATCCTATTGATGGGAGATTTCAATATCCAACCCTGTGAAATCTTTTGCATTAATAATGCGTATGAGGGTCCACTATTCTCCATAGCGTCCCACTTTGAACATACCAAGCAGGGGGAGGATTTAGAACTTATTCTAGCAAATTGGAATCTCTATGAGTCAGGATGTGGGGTGGTCGAAAAGAGGATCCCGATGTTCAAAGGGAAAGATAAAGGTACAATCATTGACTATATATTTTTAACATCATTCAGGTTATCCAACGTTTTAAGATATTTTACTGAAGTTTCTACCTATAGTGACCATAATCCGGTGGTAATTGAATTGTCACCGGGCGATCGATTATCCTTTAGGCCCACATTACAAAAGGCTGTGAGGGAGGTGGCTTCAATGGATCAGGGGAGAAGACTAAAATGGGCAAAAGTAGTCCCAGAGACCCTCTTATCTGAAATTCTATCTAAAGTAGAGGTGGAGGTAAATATTTGTCTAGATGCTGAGTCACAAGGCCCTGACACCATTAACGCATTAAACAATATCTGCGCACAAATAAATCAAAGGTTATTTGTAAAAGGGAAACAGAAACCGCAGACCGGCAAAAGATGGTTTGATAAAAGCTGTTCAAAATCACATGCTGCCCTTCTCAAGGCTCTAAAGATCACCCCCAGGGACAGGGGACTTATAGCAAACCGGACACCTGCATATAAACAAGCACTAACTGCAAGAAAACGGGAGCTGCGGGACGAAGCCTGGACAAAACTTTTGACACCTGAAACCTTAAAAGATAGTGGGAAATTTTGGGCAACTGTTAATCAGCCATTGTTTACAAATGATGACAACTCTCCTCTTGATTGTAATATTATGGATGATGTCTGGATAGCCCACTTTGAAAACATATACAGACATCCTGCACATGGACACAAATCTGATTGTAATTCGGCCTGAAAACACTTCGTCATCGTTGGTTTTTAGTGTTCGTGAAGTAGAAAGGGCAATAGGGGAGATGTCAAAGAATAAGGTTCCTGGGCCTGATGGGGTCCCAGCTGACCTTTTCAGAGCTGCCCCAAATCTTTGGTCTAAAATTTTAACTAATGTTTTTAATTCAGTAGGGCTAATAGTCTGCCAGCTTCGTGGGCTACATCGATCATTATTCCGATTTTTAAAAAGGGTGCTAGGCAGGACCCCTCTTGTTATAGACCCAATTCCCTGATCGATTCTTTGGTTAAGGTGCTGGGCCGTGTGGTCCTGCATAGACTCAGTGAGTGGCTGGAAGATAGAGGGGTGCTGTCAAATGCGCAATATGGCTTTAGATCTAAACGGAGCACCACTGATCAGTCTTTAAACCTCTGTCTTTTAGTCAATAAGTATACAGTAGCTAAGGAGGGGTCCATTTACATGGGTTTTATGGACCTCTCCTCTGCTTTTGATCTCGTTAATCGGTCGAAGCTTTGGCACATACTTTTAAACATGGGAATTGACCCACCTTTAGTAAATTTTTTAGCAGATTTGCTCTCAGGCCTAACCGCCACAATTAGAGTTAACACTGAAGGGCGATGAACTAGACACTTTAAGTCAGATAGGGGGGTTAGACAGGGGTGAATTCTTGCACCCCTGCTGTTTACACTATATGTAAACGCCCTAGAGTCACAACTGGTAGAGGTTTCCGCGGATATCCCACGTATGGGGGAACTGGTTATACCAGTTCTCCTTTATGCAAACGATGCCGTCCTTCTGGCTCGTACTGGGGTAGGCCTGCAAAGGCTGCTAGATGCATTTGGAAGCTTTATGGAGAATCTTGATTTAAAAATAAATGCAAAAAAATCCTAGGTCATGATTGCAGGGAATGTGAATCACAAAACTAAAATCAAAACCTTCTTCTGCAGTGGGGAAGTGGTATCTAGAGTGCCTACATTTCCCTACCTGGGTGTCGTCTTCGACGAAAAGGGTAGTTGGCGCCCACAAATTAACACCCGTAGCATGACATTTGCTGGGACTACCTCAGCACTAATGGGATTCTCGAAAAAGCTTGGGGCCAGACCAGTTGAAGCACTTTTAAAAGTCTACAAAGCTAAGTGTCTGGCGGTTGCCACGTATGGCTCCCAGATCTGGGGTTACACACCACACGAAAAAAATGCAGATAATAGAAAATACATTTTTGAGAGGAGTTTTAACCGTCCCACAGTGTACCCCCACTTTTACAATTCATACTGAACTAGGGGTTGGATTTGTTACTGATCAAATTAAAATAGCACCTTTGATATATTGGCTAAAAACCTGGTTAAACACAGAAATTTCTCTTAATCATATTATTCTGAAAAATTGTATAGCACTGGATAATGAAAATAAAATCCCATGGTTGTCCTATATAAAATCTGGTTTCCAAAAAATAGGGCGCCCAATTCTTTTTTCCTCACCTGAAACTATAACAAAAAAGGATATCGCTCTGACAAAAAATGCCCTGTTGAATATACTTTTATTAGAGCGAGAGGAGATGGAAATGGGGAAACTGTTAGTAAGAGCCAACTATGCTCTAGTCAGCTGTCCAGGACCTGAACCGTATCAGATTATAGTAAATAACCCATACCATCGGCATCTTTTAATCAGATTTCGGTTCAATCAGATACATTTTTCTTTGGGCTTTTTTCAAACCTGGTGCTCTCCCGAACGGGCTGATCCCTGTTAATGCGACAATTTTTCAGTACAGGATACTTTACACTTTTTTATGTTCTGTGACCGATACCAGGAGTGTAGGAGGAAGTACTTGCTTCCCATCCTGAGGGAGGCGGGATTTACACAAGTGAGGCCAGCTTTGCTGCACTTACAACAACTAGATTCCCCACGTGTAATGTTTTATGTCGCCTGTTTCTTGGTTGCTGCTATCCGTATCAGGAACAAGAGTTCCACGCCTTAATTGACCCCTTTTAGCTCAGAATAACATTTTTCTTTTTATAAAATAGTTTTAATGTACAGTAAAAAATTTTACCCAGTTTTAAAATGTTTTTCTAAGAATATTCCTATGTATGTGACAAAGGAAACTGTATAGGATGATTTTTTTTTATTTAAAAATGTGTCAATTAATTGTTTTGCTATTGTAATGATTGTACCATGACCTTTCATGATATTAAGTTATCGAATAAAGTAAATTTGACTGACTGACTGACTGAATACATGTATTAGCGAGTTATGTTTAAATATGTAAATATCTGTATCACTGTCTCACTTTGTCTATAAGTGGCTGCATGGGATGGTGAGTAGCTACATGTGTGTCTATATGGGTTATTAGGTGATTTTTTGAGTATCAGTATGAGTGTCTGTATAATTCGGTGGGGAGTATTACATAGTGCATAGATGCATGAATGAGTGACTCACTGTTTGTATGTGTTTTGAAGACAGTATGTGTGTAGGACTGTATGAGTGGATGAGTGTGTGTATGGGTGTGTTAGTGAGTGAATGACTGTCTCAATAGTGACTTTATGAGTAAGTACATATGCTTTAAACTAGTATATGTGAGTATTGATGTATATAAGTGAGTATATGTGAGAGTGACAGATTGAAAGAGTTCCTGTATAAATAAGTATGTGTTTCTATAAGTGAATGTTTCAGAGAGTAAGTATGTGTATGTTTCTGTAGAAGTAAGTGTAGTGATGTGTGTATAGCTGTATATGCAAGTAAATGGATGTTTGACAGTTTATTTGCATGTGTGAGTATCTGTATGGATGAGCATCGGTGTGTAACAGGATGTATAGATGTATGAGTATATATGATGAGTTAGTACATGTATGAGTGACTATATAGAACTGTTGGTGAATAAGTGGATGTGTATGTAGATGGTGGAATTACGGAATAGCTTGTTGTAACTGGTATTGGTATCTCCATTTTTTTGAAAATGTTAGTTTCTATTTTTGAATGTGTGTATCAAAGGTTACATTAAGCTGAGCGGCGGTCTGCCACTCTGTCACAAGGATGATGTAATCAGTAATGTCATCAGTGATGTCATTTGAGATGTCATCAGTGATGTCATGAGTGATGTCACTGACCATGTCATGAGTGATGTAATATGTGACGTCATCAACAGTGCATTGCGGGTGCGCGAGTTATAGTTAACTATAATGGGGGAATTTCAATGGTTTTGTATGAGTGAAATGTCCAGCTAACTATAACATGTGTGAAACCTATGGTTTTTTCAGTGAATTTCAAAGGCTTTTTAAATGCTAGTTTTTAACTATAACGTGTGTGAAACCTATGTTTTTTTCAGTGAATTTCTAAGGTTTTATAAATGCTAATTTTTAACTATAACGTGTGTGAAACCTATGGTTTTGTCAGTGAATTTCTAAGGTTTTTTAAATGCTAATTTTTAACTATAACGTGTGTGAAACCTATGGTTTTTTCAGTGAATTTCTAAGGTTTTTTAAATGCTAATTTTTAACTATAACGTAGGTGAAACCTATGGTTTTTTCAGTGAATTTCAAAGGTTTTGTAAATGATAATTTTTAAATGTATTAATTGTTATATTTTCTTTATACTGATTTACTACATTATTTTAAATTATTTATTTTTAGATATTTTATTTTTTAAATTACATTACATATTTTCCATATAAATTGAAAAATGCATGTTTTTTATATTTTTTTAATTTATATATATTTTATATAGCAGGCAAAGATATCCTATGAAATGTAAATGTACAGGAATTTATATAGCGCAAATCACCGAGCGGTTTCTAAGCGCTTGCTTAGGGAACCCGTCCTGGTATTCCCCTGTGAGATAACCCCGGCAGGGTATCCGCAAGGTGAAAGCCAGGCATCCCGCCGCGAGGGGCCGTTGTGGAGATTAAGCAAGCTATTGCCCAGAGTCGCAGAGTGTGAACCCGTGAATCGAGTAGGCACCGGAGCGAGAATTGTCGAGTCCATGGACATTTTTAGGACTCAAGACCCCGCCGAGCCAGGAATTGAACCCTGGTCCCGGGCTGACCTCTGCTTCCAGGTCTGCCTCCTCTAACCAGTGAGCCACACTTCTCCGAAGGAAAGGAAATTCAAGTTACTGTAACTACGGTTAGAATTACTTTTCAGGATCAATAGTGGGCTGAGAGATGCAGCACTGAGGTTTCTCCTGATAACAGGTGAGTAAATCGGAATTTGTAGTTCGGCTGATTTTTGAGGAATATTTTAAAGTTCCAAAACTCCACACTTAGAAGAATTTCCAAGTAAAACATGTCAATGTTAGCCTATGAAAGGAAATTCAAGTTACTGTAACTACGATTAGAATTACTTTTCAGGATCAATTATGGGCTGAAAGATGCAGCACTGAGGTCTCTCCAGATAATAGGTGAGTAAATCTGAATTCGTAGTTCGGCTGATTTTTGAGGAATTTTTTTAAGTTCCAAAACTCCACACTTAGAAACATTTTCAAGTGAAACCGGTCAATGCTAGCCTATGAAAGGAAATACAAGTTACTGTAACTACGATTAGAATTACTTTTCAGGATCATTAGTGGGCTGAAAGATGCAGCACTGTGGTCTCTCCTGATAACAGGTGAGTAAATCGGAATTCGTAGTTCAGCTGATTTTTGAGGAATTTTTTAAAGTTCCAAAACTCCACACCTAGAAAAATTTTCAAGTGAAACCAGTCAATGTTAGCCTATGGAAGGAAATTCAAGTTACTGTAAGTATGGTTACAATTACTTTTCAGGATCAGTCGTGGGCTGAAAGATGCAGCAATGAGGTCTCTCCTGATAACAGGTGAGTAAATCGGAATTCGCAGTTCGGCTGATTTTTGAGGAATTTTTTAAAGTTCCAAAACTCCACACAAACATTTTTTCACATGAAACCAGTCAATGTTAGCCTATGGAAAGAAATTCAAGTTACTGTAAGTATGGTTACAATTACTTTTCAGGATCAGTAGTGGGATGAAAGATGCAGCAATGAGGTCTCTCCTGATAACAGGTGAGTAAATCGGAATTCGTAGTTCGGCTGATTTTTTAGGAATTTTTTTGAGATCCAAATCTCCACACTTAGAAAAAATTTCAAGTGAAACCAGTCAATGTTAACCTATGGAAGGAAATTCAAGTTACTGTAAGTATGGTTACTATTACTTTTCAGGATCAGTAGTGGGCTGAAAGATTCAGCACTGACGTCTCTCGTGATAACAGGTGAGTAAATCGGAATTCGTACTTCGGCTGATTTTAGAGGAATATTTCGCTCAATAGTGAAGGAAGGGGGCGGGGCCCGAGGAGACATGTGTGCAAACACGCCCTGTGGTGCGATTTAGGTTGGGGAATATATTCCTCTTCAATCCTGAGGTCATCTATGAGCCAACAAGCCCATCAGGTACCTCCAGTTTGCGCCAGGGAGCTGCGTTGCAGAGAGGTGTTCAGAGGGCACGCCCCCATTTTACAACACTCTGCAACGCAGCTCCGTGGCACTTACTAGAGGTACCCGTTGGACTAGTTGGCCCCTAGGGGACCTCTGGATTGAAGAGGAATATATTCCCCAAGCTAAAACGTGCCACAGGGCGTTTTTGCACACATGTCACCTCAAGCCCCGTCCCCTACCTTCACCACTGATCAAACATTCCCCGTAACGCGTTCTTAGTTGGAGGATTAAGTCCCCTTGCATACTGAGGATCCCTGGGGGCCGACTAGCCCACCAGGAACCTCCAGTATGCGCCAGGGGGCTGCGTTGTAGAGAGGTGTAAAAAGGGGCGTTGCCTCATTACACCTCTTTGCAATGCAGCCCCCTCGCGCTTTTGCAGAGGGAGAACTAATTCCCCTTGCATACTGGAGGTCCCTGTGGGCCAACTATCCCTCCAGGAACCTCCAGGAACCTCCAGTATGCGCCAGAGGGCTGCATTGCAGAGAGGTGTAATGAGGCCATGCCCCTTTTTTACACCACTCAGCAACGCAGCCCCCTGGCGTTTTCTTAGAGGGGGAACAAATTCACCTTGCATACTGGGGGTCCCTAGGGACCAACTAGCCCACCAGCAACCTCCAGTGTGCGCCGGGGGCTGCGATGCAGAGAGGTGTAAAAAGGGGCGGGGCCTCCTTACACGTCTCTGCAAGGGAGCCCCCTGGCCCATACTGGAGGCTCCTGGTGGGCTAGTTGGCCCCCAGGCACCCCCCAGTATGCGAGAAGAACTACTTCTCCCTCTGCGAACGCGCCAAGGTGCGCATTTGCAGAGACGTGCAGGGAGACGTGCAGGGAGGAGGTGTGGCCTCCTCCCGATCCCGTCTAAAAAAAAATAATAACTTTTAAGAAGGGGGTCTATGAACCCCCCCTTCTTTTTCTTTTTTTGTGGCCCTGGGGACCCCATCCCCCAGGCCCTGCCCCCAATTGTTTTATTTTTATTTTTTTTAAATCGGAAGGAGGCCGTGTGGCCCCCCTCCCGTGGCCTATTTCGGCCCCGGGGACCCCATCCCCGGGGCATGGACAACATTTTTTTTTTTTTGTGGAGGGTGCTGCAGCCCCCCTCCTATACCCCCCTTAAGGCCCCGGGGAACCCATCCCCCGGGGCCTGCCTTTTTTTAAAAATTATTTTTGTATTTTTTTTGGGATGGGGGCCAGGTGGCTCCCTTCCCGGGCCACTTCTGGCCCCGGGGACCCCATCCCCCGGGGCCTGGCCTTCCTCGTTTGGGGCCATGGGGGGTCCCCAAGCCCCCCACGGTCCCTGCCGGCTCCCCGCATCCTGCGGGAGCCGGCATTGCTTTTCTGTATGGGGAGCAGCTAACATGCTGCTCCCCATACAGAAATGCAATCGGCTTTGATTTAATTAAAGCAGTTTGCTGTGGTAGGGTGGGAGCCGCTAAGTTCCCGCCCTACCACAGCAAACAGCAGTGTCCCGGGGGTGGGCACCCCGGGACACTGCCGGAGCCGGCCCTGGGGGGTGGCGGTCCCCAGGGCCATCAAGGGCTCCAGGAGGGGGCCCCCCTCCCAACATGTCCGAAGCCCCGGGGGGTTGTGGTCCCTGGGGCTAGGGGGTCTGTCACGGACCCCCCTATTTGCATAGTAGTGCCCCGGGAGGTGGCAGAGCCCGGGGCATGTGGGAGGGCTTGAGCCCCCCCAGACAGGTTTTATTATTTAAAACGAAGCCCCGGGGGGTGGCGGTCCCCGGGGCTGCGGGGGGGCCATGAGCCCCCCCGCATACTTATAAAGAAAGCCCCGGGGAGTGGCGGTCCCCGGGTTTCGGGGGGCCTTAGAGGCCCCCCATCACAAATATTAAAGCCTCAGGGGTGGCGGTCCCCGGGGCTGCGGGGGGGCTCTATGCCCCTCCGCTAGCATAATAACTTTGCCCCGGGGGTGGTGGTCCCCTGGGCCTTAGAGGCCCCCCACACTTTTTATAAAATATGCCCCCGGGATTTGGTCCGGGGTTTTTTTTTTCCCCCGGGCCATGCATTATTTTCCGAGTGGATTGCTTGCCAATAGTCATTCAAAATTAATTAAAAGGTCCCCAGTGGGTAGATGGAGGTTTCCATCAAGGCAGCGACACCATCCGCCTCTCCTCCCCGCTCCTGGTGCCTCCAAATGCATGGCACTACATCAACCAGCAGGCAGCGGGACTGTTTACGCCCACTGGGGCGTGTTGGTATAATGAAATACAGGTGCCCTGACCTTGCTTGCACCATTCATGAAGTCAGCCTGTGAAGAAGTGCGTACAGCGCACGAAACGCGTCGGCGATTGACTGCAAATTTCAGTTGGATGTTTGCACGAGGCAACTGCAGCTCTCCCAATAAACCGCTTATAACTCACCTGGTGTCGTGTGGCTTTCACCAAGGGGGCAACTCTTTTGTGTGTTTTGTATGGATGCGGCTGGTCCGGCCGCGGTGGAAGCCCTGCCGAACCTTCGGTCTGTGTGCTGGCGCCAACCGACGCCGGCATTTGGAGGCACCAGGAGCGGGGAGGAGAGGCGGATGGTGTCGCTGCCTTGATGGAAACCTCCATCTACCCACTGGGGACCTTTTAATTAATTTTGAATGACTATTGGCAAGCAATCCACTCGGAAAATAATGCATGGCACTACATCAACCAGCAGGCAGCGGGACTGTTTACGCCCACTGGGGCGTGTTGGTATAATGAAATACAGGTGCCCTGACCTTGCTTGCACCATTCATGAAGTCAGCCTGTTAAGAAGTGCGTACAGCGCACGAAACGCGTCGGCGATTGACTGCAAATTTCAGTTGGATGTTTGCACGAGGCAACTGCAGCTTTCCCAATAAACAGCTTATAACTCACCTGGTGTCGTGTGGCTTTCACCAAGGGGGCAACTCTTTTGTGTGTTTTGTATGGATGCGGCTGGTCCGGCCGCGGTGGAAGCCCTGCCGAACCTTCGGTCTGTGTGCTGGCGCCAACCGACGCCGGCATTTGGAGGCACCAGGAGTGGGGAGGAGAGGCGGATGGTGTCGCTGCCTTGATGGAAACATCCATCTACTCACTGGGGACCTTTTAATTAATTTTGAATGACTATTGGCAAGCAATCCACTCGGAAAATAATGCATGGCACTACATCAACCAGCAGGCAGCGGGACTGTTTACGCCCACTGGGGCGTGTTGGTATAATGAAATACAGGTGCCCTGACCTTGCTTGCACCATTCATGAAGTCAGCCTGTGAAGAAGTGCGTACAGCGCACGAAACGCGTCAGCGATTGATTGCAAATTTCAGTTGGATGTTTGCACGAGGCAACTGCAGCTCTCCCAATAAACCGCTTATAACTCACCTGGTGTCGTGTGGCTTTCACCAAGGGGGCAACTCTTTTGTGTGTTTTGTATGGATGCGGCTGGTCCGGCCGCGGTGGAAGCCCTGCCGAACCTTCGGTCTGTGTGCTAGCGCCAACCGACGCCGGCATTTGGAGGCACCAGGAGCGGGGAGGAGAGGCGGATGGTGTCGCTGCCTTGATGGAAATCTCCATCCACCCACTGGGGACCTTTTCATTAATTTTGAATGACTATTGGCAAACAATCCACTCGGAAAATAATGCATGGCACTACATCAACCAGCAGGCAGCGGGACTGTTTACG
This sequence comes from Lissotriton helveticus, assembly GCF_964261635.1. Classification (NCBI taxonomy): domain Eukaryota; kingdom Metazoa; phylum Chordata; class Amphibia; order Caudata; family Salamandridae; genus Lissotriton; species Lissotriton helveticus. The sequence continues at coordinate 152,510,700 of NC_136069.1, forward strand.
CCCACTGGGGCGTGTTGGTATAATGAAATACAGGTGCCCTGACCTTGCTTGCACCATTCATGAAGTCAGCCTGTGAAGAAGTGCGTACAGCGCACGAAACGCGTCGGCGATTGACTGCAAATTTCAGTTGGATGTTTGCACGAGGCAACTGCAGCTCTCCGAATAAACCGCTTATAACTCACCTGGTGTCGTGTGGCTTTCACCAAGGGGGCAACTCTTTTGTGTGTTTTGTATGGATGCGGCTGGTCCGGCCGCGGTGGAAGCCCTGCCGAACCTTCGGTCTGTGTGCTGGCGCCAACCGACGCCGGCATTTGGAGGCACCAGGAGCGGGGAGGAGAGGCGGATGGTGTCGCTGCCTTGATGGAAACCTCCATCTACCCACTGGGGACCTTTTAATTAATTTTGAATGACTATTGGCAAGCAATCCACTCGGAAAATAATGCATGGCACTACATCAACCAGCAGGCAGCGGGACTGTTTACGCCCACTGGGGCGTGTTGTTATAATGAAATACAGGTGCCCTGACCTTGCTTGCACCATTCATGAAGTCAGCCTGTGAAGAAGTGCGTACAGCGCACGAAACGCGTCGGCGATTGACTGCAAATTTCAGTTGGATGTTTGCACGAGGCAACTGCAGCTCTCCCAATAAACCGCTTATAACTCACCTGGTGTCGTGTGGCTTTCACCAAGGGGGCAACTCTTTTGTGTGTTTTATATATATTACCTACTGGCGGTCGCCAGTAGGTATATATAGTTAGGATTTTTTCTCTATGGGTTTTTTGAAAATTCTATGTCTAATAACTTTGGCGTTTGTGGACGGAATTGGCTGAAATTTTCAGGAAAATGGCACATTTTGTTTCTGAGCAGCCCTTGAAAATTTGGGGGGGGTTCGTCCAGTGGGGGCCGAGAAAAAAGGGGGGTCCCAAAACGTGTTTTTAACATTGAGTTTTCCATAGGGCGGTTGGCCTCACTTTTAGCCCGAACGGCTGAATGGATTTGCACGAAACTTGGCAAAATTGTAGGGACTGGTAGCCCGATGTGCCTTTTGTAGGTCTCAATATATGTGCTCCAGTGGATTTTGAGAAATTAACGTTTAAAAAAAGATATATATCTGTAACAGCGGACCGGTTAGCGCTCTGGTTCGCGGACTTTTCGCGCAACGGAGCTTTGTGAAGCGAAGCTGATTGGTTCTCCGGCGTCTGTCAACATTCCAAACAGTCCGTAGCGGCCGCCATCTTGTCTCTCGGTAGGATCGAGAGACAAGAGGAGGTCAAAACAAAGGGGGAAATAACTATAAGGGGGCATAGTAGATCCTCGCTGACCCCCTAGGTTTGATGTGGAGGTTTTAAAAGGGCCCCGCGGGGCAAAAAAAAACCAAAATAATAATAATCGAACGGCTGAATGGATTTGCACGAAACTTGGCAAAATATTAGGGACTGGTAGCCCGATGTGCCTTTGCTAGGTCTCAATATATGTGCTCCAGTGGATTTTGAGAAATTAACGTTGAAAAAAAGATATATATCTGTAACAGCGCTCCGCTTCGCGTACTTTTCGCGTTACGGAGCTTTGCGAAGCTGATTGGTTCTCCGGCGTCTGTCAACATTCCAAACAGTCCGTAGCGGCCGCCATATTGTCCCTCGGTAGGATTGAGAGACAAGAGGAGGCCAAAGCGAAGGGGGAAATGACCATAAGGGGGCATAGTAGATCCTTCCTGACCTCTTAGGTTTGATGTACCATTTTGCCAAGTTTGGTGTAATTCCGTTCAGCCATTCAGGCTGTAGACGTATGTAAATGTCCTATGGAAAATTGCATGGGGAAAACACATTTGAAAGTGTTGAAATTTAGAACCAATTAAAATGTTACTTTGGTTTTGTATTTGTGTGTGATGAAAGTTAATTGGTTATGTATATATGTCAAATGAGAGGAAACCACAGCCATTTTGTGATACTACTGTCTGAGGTACATTTGTGAGGAATTTTTGGTGGTGAATTTCTGGTGTTTGATTTACACAGTACTAACACTTCTGCTACTTTTAAAAAGGTGAGTTGTTAATTTGTAAGGGGAACTATGTTGTACACTTGAAGATAATTTGAAAAATGTTTTCTGTTATTTATTTGCTGTCCTTCTGTTATACTAAATACTTGATGAAGTTAGTTTTATATTATGTATTACTAAAAACGATAAATGAAAGTGATTATTTTTTTCTGCAATTTACAGCAAGCAATTTCAAAATAAAATGGCTCACAATGAAGAGACCGTGGCAATTTCTTTTGAATTGTCCACTACATTGATTGAAATTGAGAGCACCAATAATGAAATATTGTCACAAGGAGGACATGACTTGTATGATTCCATTAGATTGATTGAAATGGACAGCACCAAGAATGAAATATTGTCACAAGGAGATGACTTGAATGATTCCACTACATTGATTGAAATTGAGAGCAGCAATAATGAAATATTGTCACAAGGAGGAGATGGCTTGTATGATTCCATTAGATTGATTGAAATGGACAGCACCAATAATGAAATATTGTCACAAGGAGGAGATGACTTGAATGATTCCACTACATTGATTGAAATTGAGAGCACCAATAATGAAATATTGTCACGAGGAGATGACTTGAATGATTCCACTACATTGATTGAAATGGACAGCACCAATAATGAAATATTGTCAGAAGGAGGAGATGACTTGAATGATTTTTTTGATCAATCTCTTGATGGCGAATTTATCGAGTGTTTGGAGACCATAGAGTTACAAGAATCATCATTGCAGACTTTTAATGAGGAGATTCCAGATGAGATGATTGAAGAGGAAATTACTGATGAGGACATGTTACTAGTTGTTTCAAATTTAGAAAATTCTGAAGAATAAATTTATATTTAGAAATCAAAAATTGTTTGAGACATTATTCATTTTTATTTTTAATTTATGAGGTTGTAGCGAAGTGATTGTAGTATAAAATGAGACTTATAGTATAGAGTGCAACATTTTTATGTTACATGGTAAGTTTACTCATATTTACTTCCCTTCTGCCACTATATTATCTCCAATGTGTATTTGACATGTCTTCTTCATCTCCGGCCTCCTTTCTCTCACTGTGTGTCTCCGATGCATCTTATCGCTGGTATTTTGTGTAATTACAGAAGAGAGTAAAATAAAATAGTTCGGAACGTGAAAAGGGGGCAAAGTAGAGTACTCCTCACCCCCTAGGCCTTTTTAGGCGGTCCCAAAAGGATCAGTTTCTGCTTTCCTGAGAGATTATGGTATGAGTTCCATATACCACAATAACTTGCATTACAACATGCAAGATATCTATCTCCTATTACCAACTTTTGGAGATATTCGCGCTAAGCGCGAATATCTCCAAAAAGTAACACCTGCCCTGAGCAGTTCTTAGCCATGTTATCCAATGGGAGGTGGATAACATGGCTAAGAGTATTAGCTCGGTAATGCATGAATATCGCTGAGTTTTTAGCGATATTCATGCATTGCGGCCGTTTATTATCGCATTTGCGATAAACCTTGATAATAGTAAGGTTTATCTTCGATAATTTCTGACGATGCTTAGTGGTAAAAAATTGGTTGGTAAGCATCGTTAGCGATAAATATCGCTTAACTTTGGTAATATGCCCCAACGTCTGTTAACGTTCGATTCGAAGGAAATGAGGAAGTGTTGAAAAACATTGTCTGCGCCATCTTGCCTTTTTTGAAATGCCACACTTTTGTCGTGCACGGCAGCCATTTTAGATGTCTTGACCAGACCCACTCTCTGCACGCTGTCGATTCGTAGCATGGCTCCTCACCCTCGTAAGCATCTCCCCCAGGCACTGGTCACCACCGCTCTCTGTCTTATGCATGGGCAATAAACCTTCCCCCATCTGCGCTGCTCTTCCCTGAGAATCACACTCTGTGCCCGCCCGACACCTCCCTTTCGCCCTATTCACTACCGCACCCTCTGACACTCCTCTTCCTCTGTGTCCGAATGTCCAGGCCGGTCCTAGGCTATCAGCTAGCCCTGCAGATGTAGTTTATGGCCCCAGCTGTAAAGAATCACCCCTCTTCAAAGGAGTTATAGTAGATCAAGGCCCACACCCGATGTGATCCGTCACAGCACACGCGTTCCTACTATCTGAAAACCATCCTGTATTGTGATTGGGGAGAGGACCGAGCCTGAAGCGGAAGATTCCAGGAATGACTCTTTGTACATCAAAGTTTTTACAATTATGTGTCACATTAAAAATATATAGCACTCCAACAAAGTAGTAGGAATATAAAACTTTAATAACATATAAATATATACAACAAAACAAAAACAGTAAAAACATTTAAACAACGAAGAGACCGTGGCAATTTCTTTTTAATTATCCAATAGATTTATTGAAATTGACAGCACCAATAATGAAATATTCTTGTCAGTAGCGGTCTGTTGTGCGAATAGTTCCAAGGCAGCAGAACGCGCTGAAATCTAGATGGCACGAAAGTGATGTCTAGTAAGTTGCCGCCCAGCAAAAAACGGCGTGGGGCGCCGCGGGGGTGAGTGAGTCCAGTAGGCACCACAGCTATTCTTACCGGCATTGCAGAATTACTGCTGGGGACAATGCCTGTGCTGTAGCAGGGTCACAGCAGAAACAAAAAGGATTCTGTTGAAGATGTTGTTGGTTTTCAATTTGAAAACAGTTCTGGTGTCAACTGCTATGCTAATGTAGTGGTTAATGTTTTGTTTTCTCTAGAAAATGTAAAAGAGGGGGAGGCAGTCCAAAGTTCCGTTAAAAGGGCAAAGGAAAGGATCGGTGGTTTGAACTATCAGTCAAAAAGGGGAGGGGGTGCAATAATTTTTCCTACCGGGTCACACTGTGCTTTCACCGGAAGTGAGGTCTGCAGGATTGTAGTAATTCAAAGTGAGGCTGGCGCCAGCATGGGAGCGCCGACGTCCCGCGGATACAGTTTCGTCACTCCACGGGCGATCATGGCAGTCATTCCCCATCGGGGGTCGGAGACTCCCGCGGCTCCTCTAGAATCTTCAAGGTCGTGGAGGACTACGGTGGTGGAGTCAACCAGTGACCGGGCCATTTCTTTATGTTGGGCCCGCTCTTGCCAGGTCGACCGCCATTTTGAGAGTTCGGCAGCTACCGGCGATCGCGGGGTCACATGAGCGGACGGGCTCCACCCTGCCGGGCGAGACGTTGCAGCATGGCCACAGTGGAAGAACCGTTATCTAGGTCGTTCCGAAACTGTGCAGCACTGTAGTTGTTAGGATGCCACCGCCTGGAGCGCTGAGGGTGCAGCTGGGAAGCCTCCACCTGGGGAGGCGGGAGAGGCCTGTTCGCACCGTCTCTCCCTCCCAGTGCACCCCACGGCGTCTCGCTTGAGATTTGTTATGGCCGGACCAGGCGATGAGGACGAGGGGGGGTCGGAGGCATGTGCAAGACATCCCCCTCCAGTGTTGTCGCAGCCATTATAAAAGAAAGAAGTGTCCCGTCCGTCTTCGGGCCGGGCTTCCGGTGGATGTCGGCCGGACGCCCCTGGCTCTGGCCCCATGAACGGGTTTCTTGGTTTATCGGCTGCAGCCGGATCCCGTCGGCCTCGGCCCCCCGACCGTTGGTGGTCGGACCGGAAGAGCATGTGGCGGGACTACCTGCAACTCTCAAGGGCCACCGCGGCCGGACTGGGAGAGAGAGGGGAGGGTCGAGGAGACATTCCCCCCCCCTGCAACTGTTCAGCGTTGTAAAGGCAATCCCCTGGCCGGGTCCCGCTGGTCTCGGCCTCTCCTCCGGCTACACCCTACGTTAGGATCTCCTGGCCGAGGCGTGGCAGCAGAACCTGCCTTATATGGGCTGCTCCCGGCTGGGCGTAGCCGGAACCCTGCCCCACCTTGGAAGTTTCCAGAGTGGGGGTGGATGTTCTACTGACTTGCATTTTCCCTAGTCTATCGATTTTTTTGGCGTGGCAGGCGGTGGGACAGCGAGGGGTGATTTGGTTTCTCTTACTGTTTTTCTGGTCTCTCACCACTGGCATATTTTAACGTTTTCTTGTTTCTAGGACATTAATAGGTTTTATCATTACGTTATGTTATCGTTTCTTTGTTCGTTGTTTAATAAAAGTTCATGTTCATCAGTGGCCTACTGATTTTCGTTTTCCTATTTTTTTCTTTCCAGGTTGTTTCATGGTAAAGTTTCTGTTAACAGGATACAGTGATCACTTCGTTATTATTGCATATGTCCTTTTCACTAGGGGTGCTCTCTGGTCGGGCCAGATGACGTATCTCTAGTAAATGGTCCGGGTGAAAAAGGTGCATCAATCAGTGGGGAGTAGATAGGCATGACAGATTACAACGGGGGAGAACGGTCCGCATTACGTACCCTTTCACTACTTGCAAAGATTTTCCTACGTTTATTTGCAAACAGGGAATACCTCCAAAAAGAACTAATTCCCAAACAGTCAATGTTCGGACAATCAATCAATCAATGAGGAATGAAATAGGTACGACGTGTTAAAGGCTTGCGTTACCTACCCTTCACTATCTGCAAAGGGAGATAGAATATTCCTATTCTTCCTCGTTTGCAGGTAGAGAAGATCGTTAAGAGAATTAACTTCGAACAATTCAATGCTCGATTGAAACAATCAACAAGGGGTACTGTGAACACAAATGAACGCCGCTTATATACATACGCATTGCTATTTTCAACAGGTTGTTCCTAATGTTTCTATTTTAGCGAGGTCAAAAGAGATCCCATTAGTGGCCTACTGATTTTGCTCGATTCCTTTTGTTTTTTTACACGATTTTTCGCTATCTGCAAAGACTAAACAGAGTATTGCGACTCTGTGCTTGTTTGTAAATAGAGAATGAACCAAAGAGAACAATCAATCAAATGGAGAGAGAAGCAGGCACGACGGATTACAAAGGGGGAAAGGGCTGCATTAACTACCCTTCACTATCTGCAAAGAGAGAGTACTCCTAATAGAAATGAGGGGTGGGGGGCAGCAATCAAAGCAGATCAGTGTGCATAAACACGAAAAAAAAAATTCTTACCACGTACTTGACATTCGACAGCTTATGATATTTGCTATTAAAAAACCATTGAAATTCACTGAAAAAACCATAGGTTATAGACCATATATAGTTAGGAATTAGCATTTACAAAACCTTGAAAATTCACTGAAAAAACCATAGGTTATAGACCATATATAGTTAGGAATTAGCATTTAAAAAACCTTATTTTACTCACACAAAACCATTGAAATTCCATATATAGTTAGTTGCACTAACTATATATTGCGCACCCGCAATCCACTGCTGATGATGTCACATATTACATCATTCATGACATGGTCAGTGACATCACTGATGACATCACTGATGACATCTCAAATGACATCACTGATGACATCACTGATGACATCTCATTTGACATCAATGACCACATCACTGATGATATCATTCATGTGACAATACAATGCATCTCCTCACATTTTAATATAACCTCTGTTTCATCCAGTGTTAAAAACAGAGTATAATTTTTGAAACCATTGACACACCAATACTAGTTACTACATACGTACTCACTGATTCCTACGTCTACACACACATTCACTCATTCACCCATACAATCATTCATACATACAATCACTCATGTTTACAATACAATCATATGCACTCATACACCTATACAGACACTCACACTCTGCCACTCATCCATGGAGTTACTCACACACCTAGTCAGTCCTGTAAAGAATCAATCACACTTCCATTTTCTACTCTATACAGTTAAACATAGAGCACCTTACGTTTTCAACCATATACTAACACATACTTACTCTCTTATACAATCATTGATACAAGTACACATTGATCTGTACAGAGTCACACACCTCCCATCCAGCCACACACACACTCAGTCTCCCATGCAAATACTTGGGCAATCAATCAATAACCCATATAGTTACTCATATAGCTACTGATCAACACATGCAGCAGTTTACAGAACAACAGACATAATGATGCACAAATTAAGACAGTTTAGTCACTAACCCATGCACTCAGTGAGACACATTTAATCACTCACTCATACATTCAGTCATGCACCTACTAAATCCTTCGTCCAGACACTTATACATCCACTCATTCTTCAATATGTAAGACATATTTTAACTTTACAGAAACATAGTCACTGGATGTTGTCATCAGTGATGTCATCAGTGATGTCATTTGAGATGTCATCAGTGATGTCATCAGTGATGTCACTGACCATGTCATGAATGATGTAATATGTGACATCATCAGCAGTGGATTGCGGGTGCGCAATATATAGTTAGTGCAACTAACTATATATGGAATTTCAATGGTTTTGTGTGAGTAAAATAAGGTTTTTTAAATGCTAATTCCTAACTATATATGGTCTATAACCTATGGTTTTTTCAGTGAATATATATATATATATATATATATATATATATTTACTCCACAAATGACACGGCACTCCAGATCTGGTTGCTAATGGTATTATTTATTCATACCAAACCAAACACCAACTCAACCAACGCGTTTCAGCCTCACAGGCTTTTTTCACGGTTAGTGAGTCCCTTTTTGCTTTCACTATTTATACCCATATCTGCCACAATGAGGCATTATGGGACTTGTAGTGACTTTAGTGAATTTAAAACCAAAACTTTATGCAATTTGAACAATTCAAACACATTTAAATAATAATATCAAAAGGACTATGTGTGAGCGGTTTCATTTTGGTCATTACATTGTATACTTTTATAATTGTTACTGTTAATCTACATTCTTTGTAGTTTGTTAGTTTTTGGATTTATAGCGCTATGGTTCAATGGTATAGTACACAATTTGTATCACTGGCTCAGTCTTATTTCTTGATGGTTCAAGTTATTTAGCGTAATGGGTTTAGTACCCTATCGGCTGTGTTGAAATCTGTTTGGCCCCTTTATTTAATCATATTCTGCTGGTTATTCAAGATGAACATAAAGTTCCTCATCAAAATTGATCCCACGGGGATGTTTCGTTCTGAGTCTTATGATATATTTGGACTCAATTTGACGCAATTTCTTGGTTCTGTTACCCCCTCGTTCTCCCGGGGGGATCATGTGGATTGCATAGTATTGCATTGCTTTCCAGTTCCCTTTCTGGCATGTGGCAAGATGTTTTGCAGTGGCATACGCAAAGTTCCTATTCTTGACAGCTCGAATATGTTCCAGTATGCGCTTTTTTACCATACATGTGGTGCTGCCAATATATTTCATACCACAGTTACACTCTATCACATACACAACGAATTGTGACGTGCAGGTGATGTCTTGTTCAATGTTTATGGTATTACCATTTGGATCTTGGATGCTTTTGGTGTTCTTTTCAATTTTGCACACCTTGCACGTGTTGCACTTTCTGAAGCCCTTCCGTTGTTCCAATAGTCAGTTTGATGTTTTTTTCTCCTGAAAATGACTCTGTACAAGCACATCTTTCAATGATCTTGCTTTCCTGTATGTCACATTTGGATATAAACCCAAGATTTTGCCAATGTCCGGGTCTCCTGAAATTAAGTGCCAGTATTTCTTAATCTTTTAGGTTATCATTGTGCTCTCCTTGCTGTAGGTGGTTATGAATTGTTATTGTTATTGTTAAGAGGCATTTATTGAGCGCACTGTCACCATGAGTTTCCTGGCGCTGACTAGGATCCTGAAGTTAAACAGAGGGAATTTAGTGGCAGTGGGAGAAGAGCAATGTTTTTAGGGATTTCCTGAAGGAGAGAAGGGAGCAGGAGGTCTTAAGTGAGAGTGGGAGAGAGTTCCACAGCTTAGGGACAAGATGAGAGAAACTGCGACCACCAGATCTGGTGAGTTTGACGCGGGGGACAGCTAGGAGCTGGAGGTGGGTAGACCTCAGAGTGCGAGAGGGACAATAAGGAGTGATCAGGGACTTCAAAAAGGCAGGGGAAGAACCGGTAAGAGCCTTGAAAACCAGGCAGTGGACCTTAAAGGCTGTTCTTTCACTGACTGGTAGCCAGTGGAGTTGATATAATAGAGGTCGGGCTGACTGCCATCTGGGGATTTTGAGTGCAAGTCTAGCAGCCTGGTTCTGAACAATCTGTAGCCTAGACAGCTGGGATTTGGGAAGGCCATAGTATATCGAGTTCGAGAAATCCAGACGGGACATCACCAAGGCCATTATGACTTGTAGCAAGGCTTCGGGAGTCAGGAGATGGGCAACTTTCCGTATCCTGTAAAGCTGGAACATACAGGAAGATGTTACTGCACTCACCTGGGCCTTGAGAGTGAGCCCAGAGTCGATGATGACCCCGAGGCTCTTTACACAGCCAGCAGGGGAAGGAGGTGTACCAAGCTCAACGGGCCAGTACTGAGGGCCCCAATAAGGGGCACTTCTCCCAGGAAGGAGAAGCTCAGTCTTGCCCGGGTTGAGTTTTAGTTGGTTTTGGTACATCCAATGCTGGATGTGTGTCATGGCCGACTGAAAGTTGGTGACAGCGTCAGGGGAGGTGAGGGGGAAAATAATTTGCAAATCGTCCGCGTAATTAAACACGGTGACATCCCACCTACCTAAAGAGTGAAGGAGGGGTTGAAGATACAAATTAAAGAGAAGAGGGGACAAGGAGGAGCCCTGAGGAACCCTGCAAGATGACGAAATGCTGGTGGCGCTGAAAGGACCCAAGCTAAGTGCCTGAGATCTCCCCTCTAAAAAGATTTAACCCAGGACAAGGCAGGCCCACGGACTCCGGCGGACTCGACATGGTGGAGTAGGATGTTGTGGTCCACCGTGTCGAATGCCGCCGATAAGTCAAGTAGGACTAATGCCTGGGGTAGTCCTTTGTCGGCGTTGCTTCTGAGGTTGTCCAGCACGGCAAGAATCACAGCCTCTGTGGAATGGGCTGGTCTAAAGCCGGCCTGGTTATTTGCCAGGAAGTTGGACTCCTCAATGAATTGCGAGAGGCAGGTGGTGACATGTGCCTCCAGGATTTTATACAGGAAGGGCAAGAGGGAGATAGGCCAGTAGTTGGCGAGAACCGCTGGGTCCGCGCCAGGTTTCTTTAACAGGGGCACTAGTACAGCCTCCTTGAATGACCTGGGGACTATGCCAGAGTTGAGGGAAGAATTGAGTAAGGGAAGGATGCATTGTGGAAGGGTTTGACAAATATCACGGAGCACGGAAGGAGGACAACAGTCCTTCGGGGAGCTGGATTTCACACGGTTAGACAGCTTGGCAAGGGACTCCGGGTCGAGTGTAGGGAGCCGGGACAGGGTAGAGGGATTGACAGGGGGGGATACTGCTGTAGCTAGGGAGAAGGAATGGGGAATAGAATTTTTAATTGTGGTAATCTTATCAATGAAAAAAGAGTTTAAGGCATTGCATGACTCTGCAGACGGAGGCAGATTCGGGAGTGTCCTGGCGTCCGATGTTAATTCGCCAAGGACCTTGAAAATCTCTTTGGGTTTGTTGGAGGCTGTTAAAATTCTCTCAGAGATGAAAACAGACTTGGTTGTGATGATGGCTTTTTTATAGGCTTTCCGTGTGAGCACGTACGCTTCCCTGTCGGCGCTATGGTAGTTACGCCTCCATCTGTGCTCCAGTTGGCGTAGCTCGAGATGTTGTTGTTTCAGGGCGGAGTTATACCATTTATGAGAGTTATTGAGGCGTGTTCGAGGGAAGCAGGACAGAGGTGCGAATAGGTCGCTAGCCGTCGTGAGCCAATGGGAGATGTTGACATCTAAGATGTTGACATCTGGGATGTCAGTGGTTGGAGGCTGGGTCTCTGCAAGGCAGGAGAGGAAGGCAGAAGAATCAAGGGACTTCCATTTCCGAGCAGTCCCTCCATCCAAGGAAGGAGGCCTAACCAGACCTTTTACGAAGATGGAAGACTCGATCAGTGAATGATCGGACCAGACACAAGGGGAGATAATCGGGCAAGAGAGCGACACCCCCTGTGTCCAGATGTGGTCTAGGATATGACCCCCGATGTGATTAGGGGAGGTGACATGCTGAGTCAAATTGAGGCTGAGGAGCGCCTCGAACAATTCGATGGCATGGGGGCCAGCATCGACGTGATTGAACCAGTAGTTGAAGTCTCCGAACATAACAATGCGGGCTGAAGAAGTCATCAAGGCAGAAAGCTGCTCACAGAGAGCAGCGGGAAACAAGGGCATAGGGGTAGGGGGACGGTATAGGACAATGAGGGACAGGGCACCAGCTTCAGTAGGCAGGCTGATGACGAGATTCTCGGCGTCAGAAAGACATAGTGAGGAGGACGTGATAAAAGGCAAATCTTTGCGTATGACTGCCGCCACCCCACCGCCGCGACGGCCATTCGGCCGGTTGGCGTTCAGCATGTAGTAGTTGGGGGGTAGAGCAGCCAAGATGTCAGGAAGGGAGAGATCACACAGCCAGGTCTCGGTGAGCAACAGGATATCGGGATTCTCAGTCGTCAACAGGAGAAAGATGTCGGCATGATGTTGTGGGAGAGACCGTGTATTAAGATAGAGTATGCGAATGCAGGTCTCGGGCGGAGTAGGGACAGGCATGGTTGGCCGGATAAGTCTGGGAGAGGGCAGGTCGGCCGAGATGCCAAGAGACACCAGACGATCCCAAGTTGTGGATAAAAGGGCACGGAATGGATACTGAAGGCTTCTGAGCGAAGCAAGGGAGTAAGTGATGGAAGGGGCAGCATCTCTGGGCCCTGGTCCCGGCCGGTCGCGGACGGGCGCAGACGGGCTTGCCTTAGGTGCGCCTTCGGCGCGCAAACGCCGCGCCCGCTGCGCCCGTCCGCTGCGCGTACGTGGGAGGCACATGATATATAGGACCGTTCAGGGCGTGGCCAGATGAGAGTGGGCGTGGCTCGGGGAGCGGCTCGCAGATGGCGGCGAGCGAGAGAGGCTGACCCCGCTGCAGCGTCTACCTCGGCTGCGCGGGGGAAAACGAGGCAAGGGGAGGTCCCTGCGAGGGTAGGTAAGTTTGTGGAATTAAAATAGTAGGACACAAAGTTAAGCACACAAAAGTTTTAAAACAGCGTGAGGGCTTAGGTTAGAACTCCCGCGGAAGGCAGGGGAGGATCCAGTGGGCGAGCTCGTAGTCAGCTCCTACCTTTAACCCCAAAGGGGGCGTGGCCAGATCAGAGTGGGCGTGGCTCGGGGAGCGGCTCGCAGATGGCGGCGAGCGAGAGAGGCTGACCCCGCTGCAGCGTCTACCTCGGCTGCGCGGGGGAAAATGAGGCAAGGGGAGGTCCCTGCGAGTGTAGGTAAGTTTGTGGAATTAAAATAGTAGGACACAAAGTTAAGCACACAAAAGTTTTAAAACAGCGTGAGGGCTTAGGTTAGAGCTCATGCGGAAGGCAGGGGAGGATCCAGTGGGCCAGCTCGTAGTCAGCTCCTACCTTTAACCCCAAAGGGGGCGTGGCCAGATCAGAGTGGGCGTGGCTCGGGGAGCGGCTCGCAGATGGCGGCGAGCGAGAGAGGCTGACCCCGCTGCAGCGTCTACCTCGGCTGCGCGGGGGAAAACGAGGCAAGGGGAGGTCCCTGCGAGGGTAGGTAAGTTTGTGGAATTAAAATAGTAGGACACAAAGTTAAGCACACAAAAGTTTTAAAACAGCGTGAGGGCTTAGGTTAGAGCTCCCGCGGAAGGCAGGGGAGGATCCAGTGGGCGAGCTCGTAGTCAGCTCCTACCTTTAACCCCAAAGGGGGCGTGGCCAGATCAGAGTGGGCGTGGCTCGGGGAGCGGCTCGCAGATGGCGGCGAGCGAGAGAGGCTGACCCCGCTGCAGCGTCTACCTCGGCTGCGCGGGGGAAAACGAGGCAAGGGGAGGTCCCTGCGAGGGTAGGTAAGTTTGTGGAATTAAAATAGTAGGACACAAAGTTAAGCACACAAAAGTTTTAAAACAGCGTGAGGGCTTAGGTTAGAGCTCCCGCGGAAGGCAGGGGAGGATCCAGTGGGCGAGCTCGTAGTCAGCTCCTACCTTTAACCCCAAAGGGGGCGTGGCCAGATCAGAGTGGGCGTGGCTCGGGGAGCGGCTCGCAGATGGCGGCGAGCGAGAGAGGCTGACCCCGCTGCAGCGTCTACCTCGGCGGCGCGGGGGAAAACGAGGCAAGGGGAGGTCCCTGCGAGGGTAGGTAAGTTTGTGGAATTAAAATAGTAGGACACAAAGTTAAGCACACAAAAGTTTTAAAACAGCGTGAGGGCTTAGGTTAGAGCTCCTGCGGAAGGCAGGGGAGAATCTAGGTGCTTGTTGCTCCTCTTGTTTATTTTCTTTTTTCTTTGGTATTAGAGTTTCATCTCTGGTTTTTTGGCTGCTCTTTTCTTAAATTTTTTCAATGTTGATTCATGGTATCCTCTTGCTTTCAGTCTTTTGGTGGTTTCCTCAATTCGATCAGTGGCATCAGTGGCTTTTGAGCAATTTCACTTCATTCTTATCATTTCCCCATATGGAATGCTTTCCAAAAGTGATTTGGGGTGGAAACTGGTCCCATGCAATATGTATATATATATCTTACCTACTGCCGGTCGCCAGTAGGTAGTTATAGTTAGGACCTATTTTCCATAAGAAATCCGCAACATTCTATTCCCAATAACTTTGATGCCGATTGACAAATCTTTGTGAAATTTTCAAACCTTATGGCCAGATCAGGTCCGCTCATATCCTGGAAGTTTCACAGTGATTCGTCAAGCGGGGGCCGAGAAAAAAGGGGGGTCCCAAAACATGTTTTCCCCATGCAATTTCCCATAGGAACCTTTAGTCGCAGCTACAGCCCGAACTGCTGAACGGAATTACAACAAATTTGGCAAAGAGGTAGTCCTTGGTTCACACTCATGCCTTTTGGTTAAATGTGTAAATCTGTTCAGTAGTTTTTTAGATAATAAAGGGAAAAAATACATATATATCTGGGCAGAGGCTAATGACACATTTCATCGTGAGATCTGATTGGCTGTCAGCACTTCATCCAAGAAGTGTTGGCAGCCATCTTGGGACCAATATACATGATAGCACATCATTAAAAATCATTGCAGTTAATAGAATGTTTTAAGACTTTAGTTACATTAAAAATCATTTGTTGATGGTACCATACTCATTTTAGGAATTGTGGTGTGTTCTAAGGTGATTTTCACCATGTGAAAAAGCCTTCTGCTGGGATATCATGAATCATGTTTGAGAGAAAACTATTTTCTCATGCTTTTTCCACAGAGGTTTGGAAGGTGATCTATAAGCTAAACTGAGAGCATATTTTCTGTAAATTCACATTATCTTTCTCAGTCAAGTGAGAATGAAGTCTGACATTATCAGTAAAACATGTACATCCAACAAGAGCAGAGACTGTCAGTTGATTCCTTTGTGTTCTACTGCAGCTTCCCAGAGTGTTCTAAAGAACAACTAGAGTACTAACAGCCTTACTTATGACACAAGTAAGCACACCTGAAGCCATCTTGATTGGAATAAAGTGGTAACTCCTAAAACATTTAATTCAAAAAGAAACAAAAGGAGGGGGTTCATTTTGCCATAGAAAGTATGATTAGTGCTGCAGAAAGAAAAATTAGGGCACATTTTGAGTGACTTCTCAAATCGTCTTCTATTTCATTAAAAAAAATTCTGACATGCACTATGCACCCCCTATTGTAGCACGGCATGGACTTCACAGTCCATGCTGTGCTGGAATGAGCTGTGACTGTCCCACAGTGCTGCCTTTTTACGGCTCACTTACAAGCCTTTGAAAGACACCTACATGGGTCAGCTGCAGTACCGCCCGGCCTGTATTCCAATCGGAATACAGTTGGTGGCCAGACTACAGGTTTGTTGGTCTTGGAGCTCCAAGACTGTCAAACCCTTAATCAGACCCTAAGTTACAGGTTTCACTTTCACCAGTGGAAGATTTGCCCAGATTGATGGTTTACAAGCCTGAATCCTCAAGTCTGTGAGCTGGCAGATTTAGTCACTAGGTTGCATTCCCACAGGGTTCAATTTGGGCTCATTCAAAGTTTGAAGAGAATCTCAAGCTGAGTCAGAGTCAGACATCCGGCTTGAGCCTGGATTGAGATTTCAGTGGCTCGCCCATCCCTATCTCCCACAAGGGCTGTACTGTATTGCATACTGGTTGTATTTGGCAGCTCCTCAGGCTAACAGGTGAATGATTTTTGTAATTGGTTTTCTGAACCTTTAATAAATAGAAAAATAAAATATGGTTAAAAAAATATTTATAATAATAACATCTTATTCTAGTGCCCTAAACTTTCATTCTAATTGTACAGGAGTAATAGCATCACCTCACTGATAACAATATTCAATTAATATGGAACTTTCCTTTAGAACTTTCCTGGTCATTGCCTTCTTTATATTTTGTTTATATTGGTATGGGCATCGAAATGGTCACAAGGATAAGCTGGCTTCCTCACATGTCGCTGCTAAAGGAACTGAGTGCACTGTGTTTTCTGCTACCTCATTCACAAATTGGCCCTTGTGGCACAAGCTCAATTTGCATGAATCAAGATTTGACTGACTCAAATGGTGCCTATATAACTTCCTGCCACAAGAAGGGAGGGGTACTGTACTGAGGGGAGCCTACCTGTTCTAACCTGTGTTGCCACCATACTCCCATGACTTGACCAGTCTCCTACTTACTCATAAACTGGCCTTGTTGTCTAGACTGCATGGTCATGGCATGAGGTCCCTTCCGGCGACCATCTTCTGTTGCCTGGCTGCTCATCACCATACCCGCCTATACTTTCGCCTTTGCCTTTAATTAGGCCCTTTCTACAATACAACCATGGGATAGGTTCTGTCCCCCATCTCCCAAGGCTTTACTATATCCCAACTGGTGCATGCAACCACCATCCCTGTGGCTTAGCTCTCTTCCCTTTGCTTACCTTCCAGTGCCTAATTTGAGCCAGTGGTTTTAATTTCCCAGTACTGACAGTTAATCATCAACACCTGCACTTTTCATAAGCACCAGTTAAGGACACATTCATTTAAAGGGAGAATAAATTAATTGCCCAGAATCACATGATTTTGAGCCAAAGCCAAAATACTAACCTCGTTCCCCAGGTCTAATGTAGCAGCTCTAGCCATTTACACAACATCCGCTACCCACTTCCATGGTTAGTAGTTGGTTTTGTTTTAGCCAGTGCTGAAAGGAGAAACGGGCTGGTACAAGATGCTTCCTTATGAGAGCCCCGGCACTTATTCTTTCACAAATTAACCACTGGTACCTTCACTGTTCAGCCAGACAGGCATGGTGTATATCTATGAGGGAGGAGGACAGCGAGGTGTCATCGAATGGAGTCTTAGCTAGGTTTTCGTAGGGGGCTAGTTGTTGGTATGGTGGTAGGTGTGTCAGCAGACCAGATAGTACAGTGCTCTGTCTCATAATGCTGCAGACTTAGGACAAGAGCTCAAGAGAGAGTAGAAGTTGTCTTTGATTGAGTTGACACAGATTGTACCATATCCAAGAACCCTTCAGTGTGTCTGCTTTTATAAAGTTGAGGGAGGAAACAGGCATGGCAGATCCTGCCAGTAGCAGTGCGTTACAGGCTAGCCACAGAGGACAAGGAATCCCTCAGATGCTCCCAGCAGAATTTCTGGGTTTTGCACGTTTGTGGTTAATTAGACAGGATAGTTTCTGGAAGGGAGTTGAGGTGACTGGGGATAGTTACAGCTGAGATCAGAGTTTGGCAGATTGCTGCTGCTAAAGTATTAAGTAATGAGTCGAAGTGGACTGGGAAAATATTCAACTGGTGCATGTAAAGTGGGCAAGCCTTGCAGGTTACTGCTGAGACTGTGGTCTAGTCGATGCCAGTTGTGTGCTTAGCCTCTTCTGTGATACCAAATTACCTCTGTTCTCAGTGGAACTTCAATGCGGTGTCAGGGGGTGCCTGAGTGTAAGATATTGGTTTATTTGTTGAAAGAGGAGAGAACACACTTCAAGAAATGATCCTAAACTTGCCGTTTTGCTGTTACGTCCCACAGTGCCCGTTTGAACTGCGACAGCCTTATTCTGGGTGTTGTCATCTTGCCTTTTTGAACTACAACTATCAAGTTGTTTGGCCATGGGACGTCAGCTCTGTCCAGATGCACTTTATGTGTAGCAGGTTTTTTTCTACCACATGGGTTTATCCCTTATCAAGGGTTGTCGTTTGCCTTACCACCAGATGTTGGTGTGCCAACTTGAAAGATGAACTTTCTATAGTTCTCATATTGAATGATATTACCATATAAACTGGCAGAGTAGGACATCATCACAGTGGGACTTGTCTGTACTAGACAATAATTATTTGCTGCCCAGATATAGACAGCGCTACTCTTTAACATAATACTCTATTGGACGCGGAACAGCTCTCTGAAGGAAATCCTATATCCCCCCAAAAACTTATGGAGGGGCTTGACTCCATCTTAATCTAATGCCCTGAAGAAGTCCTGCACAAGGACAAAACGTGTCGGCTGTTCATTGTGTTGAATGCTGTATTTATCCGCGTGAAATGAAAATGAGATAATGAAAGACAAAGAAAAAACTGAAGAACTATTTCTTCTGGATATGGACACTATACTTGTTCTTATTGATAAAGTTCTTTTGAGTGGTGCACCTGCTTTTTTTCTAAATTGTTAAGTTCCTGTTGGGAACAAGTACTGTGACGGTGGGTACTAATCAGTATGCACACAGCTCCCACTCAATACAAGAGGGACATTACTCAGAGTGTAAAAACGGGTTAGGTGCTGGTAGCCAGAAGGCTCCGCTGTCAGTTCTTTTTGAAAAAACGAATAAAACCTGATGCTAATATGTACACCGTTTTAAAATGTCCATGGAGTCCCTATTGAGTGAGGAAGGGAATCTTGCTTACCCTTTGCCCATGTGGTTGGTGTTCTATGAGTGAGAGAAAAGCTTGCACTGCTGAACCTGATGCTGTGCCTGCTATATTTGGGAGGGAAGCTTGCAATATCGATAATGTGTTTTCTGATATGTAAGGCAGGTAAGTTTGGTAAGGCAGTTCTGTTCCTGTTCTTTGAGGGGGAAGCTGGTACTGCTGATGTCCATGATGTATTTGTTATGTGTGTGGAAATTAAACTTGCACTGCTGATTCCCATGCTCCCCCAAAGGGAACAAATATTCTGAGGCAGGGACACTCTAATAGGAGAGTCCCCATGTTGCATCTGTTCTCTGGGAGGATGAAGCCTATAGTGTTTATGCAATGCTGTACCTGTTCTGTAAGAGAAAGTCATCTTCACTGCTGATAGCCTACTGAATTTCTTCTGAGAACAGAGTCAATTTGCACTTATAGTGGCCATGCAATGTCTACTGTGTTAATGAGAAAAGTCTGCTCTGCTGGTACCTGAAATGGTACTTGTTATATTAGAAAGTAAGGTCTGTGCTGCTATCAATGACGCACCTGGTCTATGCATGTGAGTGACACTTGTGTTGCTGATACCTCTTGTTTTCCTGCACTGTGATAGATGGAAGTGTGCAGTACTGGTGCCCAAGTGGTAAACTTTCTATGGGGTGAAGAAGATTGCTTTGCTAATGTATTTGTTGTATCAGTTCTGTCAAAAAGGGAATCCTTCTCTTCTGATGTCCATTCTGCATTTGTTGTGATAGTAGGGGGAACATGCACTGGTGAAGCCCACGCTCTGTGTGTGTAAGAACAGTGTTGGGGAGAATCGATGCCAGGCCTGAATGTGAAAGACCTGTGGTTAATGTCCTGCAAAGTATTGTGGGACTTAGTTAAACCAGCCTGGCTTCGTAGAAACCATCTTTTCACCCTGCATAGGGCATACTACTCCCCACAGAGGTTTTCCAAGTTCTCCCTGGGAGGTCCTGTGGCTTGTGCACGGTGTGGCTTAAAAGAGGCCTCGGATACGCATATGTTTTTTGATTGTCCTCACCTAGCACCTTTCTGGGACTCGATCAGCAGCAAACTGTCATCTTCTCTGGGTTTCACAGTAGTGATTGATCTTCGTATTGTCATCTTTGGAGTTGTGGACCAGACTCGTAGTCCAGCCAAGGACCTTCTATTCTATTCTATCCTGGCGGCCCGCAGAGAAATCTGTAAGCATTGGAAGGATGCCTCCATCCCTTCCTTTCATGACTGGTGCACTTCAATCCTTCAAATTTCGAAACTAGACCTCGCCAGGGCTGGGAAACAAGATAAGAGAGCCTTTGGGCACTTGTTTGATTGGTCGCATTGAATCTGTTTTTTTTTTTTTCCCAGGTCAGATGATTAAGTAGCCATGGTTCATTCTCCCTGCTATGCCCGATACTTATACTGACAGGCATTAGCAATGGTGGTAACTGGCTCAATGGGTGTCATCTGCCATCTGGGCAACAAGGCGTTCTGATTGGTGTGAGCCAGTCGTTGCTGTTGGGAATCCACTGCCACTCCCTGTCTGCTATCCCTGCCAGCTCAGACTGAGGCAGCATGACGGTACTCTTTTATACCTTTCTCCCTTGCTTGGTTGCTTGGCAGCTAGAAACCATTAACGCGAATGAGGAGAAAAAAAAGAAGAAAAAAAAAGAACAGTGTTGGAATGGGTAAATACAATGTAAATGAGTGCCATGATGTGTGCAGGTCACGGCAATACCAATATATGCAATGCCAATGTATGCCATAACCTGTGCCCATATGATAATTTCAATGCTCATAAATTCAATGTCAATATATGTCATAATCTATGCCTGCACAACAGCGATGATACTGGCAGTAGCAATGTCAATTTATGACATAATCCATGCACAAACAACAATTTTGTTACCAGTATAAGCAATGTCAAAGAATGTAATGACCTAGGAATGCCTAACTATGTCAATATCAGTAAAAATGATACCAATGTACACTATGATAACTGTACACAAGCTATTGCGAATGTCGATAAGAATGAAACCAGTGACTACACTTGCACCATTGCTGTCGAATTTACCCAAGGTGACCTCCCCATCAATCAGAGATACGTGGTCAGATAGGACCAGCGACCCGCATCTACGCCTGTTGAATAACAGGTTATCGGTGGAATCACTCTTAACCCAAAAATAAACGCACGCCAAGGTAACACCTTTATCAATCCCACAGATAGATAGTTGCACCATAAACAGATCTGCAACAATTGGCCCCACTAAAACACGTTTGGCCAAAGACTTGCATTCCACAAAAATACCACAAAGCTGTAGATAGAGACACTCAGCCAATCAGGACACCACGTGCACACCACACAAAGTGATCAAGTGTGCCTCTATGGATACAAACACACTGGCCAACACTAGCTATACCTGAGGTCCTTATCAGATGACCAAACTTGTTAAAACTGTAATGCCTTTTAAAAATCTAGAAATGTTTATAGAAAGTATATTAGAAAGTAAGGTCTGTGCTGCTATCAATGACGCACCTGGTCTATGCATGTGAGTGACACTTGTGTTGCTGATACCTCTTGTTTTCCTGCGCTGTGATAGATGGAAGTGTGCAGTACTGGTGCCCAAGTGGTAAACTTTCTATGGGGTGAAGAAGATTGCTTTGCTAATGTATTTGTTGTATCAGTTCTGTCAAAAAAGGAATCCTTCTCTTCTGATGTCCATTCTGCATTTGTTGTGATAGTAGGGGGAACATGCACTGGTGAAGCCCACGCTCTGTGTGTGTAAGAACAGTGTTGGGGAGAATCGATGCCAGGCCTGAATGTGAAAGACCTGTGGTTAATGTCCTGCAAAGTATTGTGGGACTTAGTTAAACCAGCCTGGCTTCGTAGAAACCATCTTTTCACCCTGCATAGGGCATACTACTCCCCACAGAGGTTATCCAAGTTCTCCCTGGGAGGTCCTGTGGCTTGTGCACGGTGTGGCTTAAAAGAGGCCTCGGATACGCATATGTTTTTTGATTGTCCTCACCTAGCACCTTTCTGGGACTCGATCAGCAGCAAACTGTCATCTTCTCTGGGTTTCACAGTAGTGATTGATCTTCATATTGTCATCTTTAGAGTTGTGGACCAGACTCGTAGTCCAGCCAAGGACCTTCTATTCTATTCTATCCTGGCGGCCCGCAGAGAAATCTGTAAGCATTGGAAGGATGCCTCCATCCCTTCCTTTCATGACTGGTGCACTTCAATCCTTCAAATTTCGAAACTAGACCTCGCCAGGGCTGGGAAACAAGATAAGAGAGCCTTTGGGCACTTGTTTGATTGGTCGCATTGAATCTGTTTTTTTTTTTCCCCAGGTCAGATGATTAAGTAGCCATGGTTCATTCTCCCTGCTATGCCCGATACTTATACTGACAGGCATTAGCAATGGTGGTAACTGGCTCAATGGGTGTCATCTGCCATCTGGGCAACAAGGCGTTCTGATTGGTGTGAGCCAGTTGTTGCTGTTGGGAATCCACTGCCACTCCCTGTCTGCTATCCCTGCCAGCTCAGACTGAGGCAGCATGACGGTACTCTTTTATACCTTTCTCCCTTGCTTGGTTGCTTGGCAGCTAGAAACCATTAACGCGAATGAGGAGAAAAAAAAGAAGAAAAAAAAAGAACAGTGTTGGAATGGGTAAATACAATGTAAATGAGTGTCATGATGTGTGCAGGTCACGGCAATACCAATATATGCAATGCCAATGTATGCCATAACCTGTGCCCATATGATAATTTCAATGCTCATAAATTCAATGTCAATATATGTCATAATTTATGCCTGCACAACAGCGATGATACTGGCAGTAGCAATGTCAATTTATGACATAATCCATGCACAAACAACAATTTTGTTACCAGTATAAGCAATGTCAAAGAATGTAATGACCTAGGAATGCCTAACTATGTCAATATCAGTAACAATTATACCAATGTACACTATGATAACTGTACACAAGCTATTGCGAATGTCGATAAGAATGAAACCAGTGACTACACTTGCACCATTGCTGTCGAATTTACCCAAGGTGACCTCCCCATCAATCAGAGATACGTGGTCAGATAGGACCAGCGACCCGCATCTACGCCTGTTGAATAACAGGTTATCGGTGGAATCACTCTTAACCCAAAAATAAACGCACGCCAAGGTAACACCTTTATCAATCCCACAGATAGATAGTTGCACCATAAACAGATCTGCAACAATTGGCCCCACTAAAACACGTTTGGCCAAAGACTTGCATTCCACAAAAATACCACAAAGCTGTAGATAGAGACACTCAGCCAATCAGGACACCACGTGCACACCACACAAAGTGATCAAGTGTGCCTCTATGGATACAAACACACTGGCCAACACTAGCTATACCTGAGGTCCTTATCAGATGACCAAACTTGTTAAAACTGTAATGCCTTTTAAAAATCTAGAAATGTTTTATGGTATTTCACAAGATGTGTACAAAACCAGCCAAACTTTGTGCACCAAGAGACTTTTCTCAGACACATTCTATTGAAACTCTTCTCGGCGCTGCATTTAATTAAACCTACTTGTTCCTGTTTGCCAAACACCTCTTTTGTAAGGTAAATTCATATCCGAGCAACAACAGCATGGCACTGCTGATGCCATGGTGTGCCATTTTTCTAAGGGATAGTAGCCTGCATTGGTTGTGGCTGAGTGCTATCTATGCGGTGTAGGGTGACTGCTGTCAAACAGTACAAATCGCAGCCAGATTAGGTAAATTCACAGATGCAATCCGGGTCACCCTCACAAATACAACCAAAGCCACCAGCAGCAATTAGCTGGCCATCTAGCCAGAATCACAGCAACTCCACGGCTTACACAACAAAGAAGAAAATACAATGAATCAGCTTAGAAGATCAATCATGCACGTTAGACCATCCAAATCCCTAGAACTGAGGTTAATATCCATAAACGCCGGCTTTTTCCATTGAACCCCTCATAATCGTAGGTTGGAAAAGTTAAAAATGTGCATTAGAAACAAACATTAATTCACCTCGTTAAAGGGCCTGTCCAAGTTAGAAAGGAACTATAGACGCAGTTGCTATTTCAATGACCTAGCATTTCAGATCCAGCTGGGCTGCTGTTTTAACGATTTTATACATTTTAGCGAATCCAGACATTTTAGGTAGAATCCGCATAATGGTTATGCATTTTACAACTTTATTTTTTATCCTTTCTTCCTTTTTTACCTTCCTCTCCTCTTTCACTCTATATACGAAAATGCAGCAGATTGTAACAATTTTAATGAATTGAATAGAGAGTCCTTCTCTCTCATTAGTTGTTAACTGAACTTTTGTTGAATTGAAAGGGATCTTTGGGAGAGAGGCTGAGACCAGTTGGAAGAATTATAAGTGAGAGAACCCTATATTTTTTTCTGTTTCCTTCCCTACAACCAACCACAGAGTGAGTTGTGGGCTCAAAAAATGCAGACCGTTTTCTTAACACAGGAGTGTATGTGAACTGTAAGGAATGGTAATGGGGGACGTACAATCTAAATGTAGCAAGCCCCCCCAAAAGTGACTGTAGTCCATATTTGGGGGCCGATTAGGATCGCGGACGGACTTGAGTCCGTCTGCAACCCCTGAGGAGGAGGGAACGTCCGCATGGGCTGCGGCGTTCCCGGTGAGCAGATTAGGATGTGACCGCCAGGGTGGCGGTCACATCCTCTATCTTTAACATTGCGGCGGATGCAGCTTCAAGCTGCACCCGCCGCAATGTTAAAAATGCATGCATCGCATTTGCATGCACAAAGCAGCAGGCACTGCGCAGTGCCTGCCACTTTGTGCATGCAAATGCAGGGGGGTACCATAGGTACCCCCCATGTGCACCCCCACCCCCCTTTCCCCCAGGGGGCCCGCAACGGGCCCCCGAAGTGAAAGTCCGTATGCTTTTCCACGGCGGAAAAGCTGCCGCGGAAAAGCATGTATTCACCACCATCCTAATATGGCTGGCGGTGTCTGATAGACACCGCCAGCCATGTTAGAGCTTTTCCGCCGCGGTCGGAAGGCGACCGCGGCGGAAAAGCTGCGGCCGGAATTCCAGACCCACCAGCCATCCTAATTTGACGGTGGGTCTTTGGAGGCTCCGCAGCGGTTTTTCCGCATCCTCCGGGCCGGCGGTGGCTTCCGCCGGCCCGGAGGATGCGGAAAAACCGCAATGATAATCGGCCCCTATGTATGAAAAATATGGTAAACACACATGTAAATATCTATGAATAGTGAGCAGGGCTCATTAATGAGGAGTGGAAGAAGTACTTTTTGGAATATGGTACCTTTGAAATAGAAAGATTAGCTAACTTTAAAAAAAAATCCTAAAAATGGGATTAATGGTGAGCAATGACCACTCTTCATACAATGGAATGGGAAGGCACACAAAAGTAAACATGACTCCCACTCTTTAGCACTGTATTAGTGTACCACAAAAAAAGGAGAAAGAGAGCGAAGAGGCGAGGGGGCAAGATTTATTGGAAGTGTTCCTTTTGCGGTCAATGAGGATGGGGGTACATCTGAAGATACGTCCAGAAATGGAGCAAAGCATTCAGGACTGACAGTGGTGGAGCCCAAGGAGGTAAGGAACAAGCAAGCTCAGCTATAAGTTTGGTTGGCAGTACAACAACCAGGGCAGAGGCTCCTTTCACTGATTTGAATTGGCGTACAGTATGCAGACGTTCTGCCTGGGATGTAGAGTCTGATGAGAGCAGTGTCCCACTATTACCGTAGAAAGCTTGAGATAGACTGAAGGATGGCTACCTAGAAGGTGCCCCTTCCCTTCATCTAGGTGATGCTGATAATGAAAAACCCTTCTATTTCCTTCATTCTCCCCTTGTGGGTCTACCCTGCCACCAGGGGTAAAGTTATGGTACATATTGCAGAGAAATGCAGAGTTTGTTTGAGATATACAGAGCCAACTAGGCAGATGGCAAAAATTGTCCTTTAGAAATAATGGGATATTGAATGCTGTGAAGTAATAATTGTAAATAATGGTGAACTATAAATAAATACATGACAAAGCACCAGTTGAACATTTAGACAGCCTTAAGGAGGGTTTGAAAGGTGTTCAGGCATAGCTCTCCTGGCAGAGATGGCTCAGGAAGCTGTAGGTGCTGTTTTTGTGCAGGACATACAACAATATTTTAAAATTCAGTTAACAACAGTGTGTGTTGGAAGGCAGTAGAATTGGGGGCTTTTGCTTCATGTGGTCAGCTGGGGAATTAGAAAAAAGATTGTCCCAATACTACGTATAATGCACCAGGTCTCACTGACCAATCTGGGTATCATCAAGTTACTCAAAAATGTTACCCTGAATTCTAGGATAGGCCAAGAGGTTCAAACTGTGTTATCTTTGTTCCAATCCCAAAGATTAGAAGGGCCCATATGTAAATTGTGAACTTAATCGTAAACATACTACTTACCATATCGACACGAGCGCAAGTCACTCGGCTCTCAAAACCTCTGAATGCCCCTCTTTGCCTCCTTCAGGCATATCCATAGATGCAGGCAGGATTTCCAACCAGCACGTTCCCTGCCTAGTGATAAGAATTTGTTATATATATTGGGTAAATTAAATTTATTGTGTTTTGTACCCTGTACTGTGTGTTCTTAAATGTACTTCAACAAGAAATTATGGTACTTGCACTATTATGTGAAAGCTTAAGTTGTCCACAAGAAGCCAACATGGTTGCCATGTCTCCTGAATTAGTTTTCACAGGTATCATCAACATTGCAGCTCACAGGGGCCATAGATGTTGGATTCATCTCCTTAATGGAACCCATGAAGGTCTATCCTCGGAGGAACCTACTCAGAAAACCTCAGTACCCATTAAACCTGAGGGAGTGGAAAGGGTCTGTTCTGTAATAGCAGATGTATTTGAGCAAGGGGTTTTAGTACCTGTGTCCGTAAATGTAATACCCTAATTCTCCTAATACACAAGGAGGGGAAAGTCAGCATATACTTCTTCACTCAAGATCATAGGGCTGTGAATAAGGTGGTTATTTTTTGCTTCTCTCTCATCCTCCACTCCCACCATTCTTTCTTGTACCCAGCTAATGTTTAATGGTTCACAGTGGTTGATCTCTGTTCTGCTTTCTTCTTTTTATTTCAAGGGTCTCAACATTCTGGGACATGACTCCCTCAAATATTTACAGACTCTCCTTCAATCTGGTGAGGTGAGTTGGCCTAACGGTTAGGGCGGTTGACCTCAAATCGGGGAAACCGGGTTCGAGTCTCAGCAAGGAAGCGCAACATCCTGTGATTCTGGGCAAATCACTTAATCTCACTGGGGCAGATTTACAAGCCCTTTGCGCTGCCATTGCATCACTTTTTGTGAACCAACGGCGGCGCAAACAATGAGCCCTATTTACAACGTGACGTATTTAGGGAGATGCGTCACGTTGTAAAGCCCTTCGTCACATTGTACCTGAGTCAGGTATAATGTATGCAGGGGGGCATTCCCACGCAGGAAAGCCTTGTAAAAGTGACGCAGTGAAATCTCCAAGATTTCACTGCGTCACTTTTAGGACGCTACTGTGTCAAAACCTTAGGCCTGCTTGAAGCAGGCGTAAGGAGTGACGCAGTGTAGTGGGAATAGGCCACAAAATGCATTGC
The DNA here is from genome assembly GCF_964261635.1 of Lissotriton helveticus. Taxonomy (NCBI): domain Eukaryota; kingdom Metazoa; phylum Chordata; class Amphibia; order Caudata; family Salamandridae; genus Lissotriton; species Lissotriton helveticus. Next base: position 152,538,207 of record NC_136069.1, read on the forward strand.
TGAAGTGGGGTCATGCTTGCGACACAACTTCAGCAATGCGTGATTTTGCCCAAACAGATGCGTCAGAATTTCTGACGCATCTGTCAATCCTTCCGCCAATGTGCTCCGTATTGTAAATACGGTGCATCCATGGTGGCGCAAGCATTTTTTAGGGTGCCACAAGGAAAGTGATGCATCTCTATAGATGTGTCACTTTCTTGTAAATCTGCCCCACTGTGCCTACCAAAAAATGATTGTGTCTTCATGTAACACAAATGATGCTTCTGTAAAGAGCTCTTATACCTGATACCTTCAGGTTAAGTTCGCACTATATAAAACTCTGTAAAAAAAAAAATCTTTTCCTAATCCTTAAAACAGGATTTTGGGCTGTTGCTTCCCTCGTGGCTCTACTGTAATCCAACATGTGGATGATTTTTTGTTGGAAACTGTTACTCTTAATTAGGGCAAGGACGACTCAGTCTACCTTCTCAACAAATAGGCTAATAAGGCCCTAAAGGAAAAGATTGCAGATCTGCTTTCACTGAGTGTGAGACTATGGCCATAAAATATCTGCTGGCAAGCCCCAACTCTTTTCTGAAAAAGTTGAAACCATCCGTAAGTTGCCCTAGCCCTTAAATGTGTCCCAAGTATATACATTTGTGTGAATGGCTGGGTACTGTGTACAGTTGATTCTGGGTTATGCTGAAATAGCCAAGCCTTTGCAAAAATAAACTCCTGAACCCTTGCAGTGGTCTAGTGAAACCGAAAATGCATTAGTAAAATGTAAATAATCACTGACCTATGTGCTCTCCCCTAGGAACTCCTGATTATGCCAAACCTTTTACTTTGTATTGGTATGAACATAATGGATTTGCATTTGTAGTGTTGGTACAGAGTCATGTGGATCTGGAAAAGTCTATAACTTATTAATCTTCGGTTCTGGACCCTGTCGCTGCCGGGTTCTAACTGTGTTTGTAGTTTGTGGTGGAGGTGCAAATCTTGTTGACACTACTGAGAATATTGTGTTGAGTGTCACTTTAATTCTGTCTGTAGCCCATTCGGTGGGGGTCCTCCATCTTACTGCATAAACCCACCACCTCTCCTCTTCCTCACAGTCTCCATTCAAAACATCGTTGTTGTCAGCTTCCCATATTAACTTGGATTATTTTCCCACTTTGAACCCTGCCTCGCTAATGCCCAAAAGTTCGGATGGAGATAATTATGAATGTATCCTGACCACTCCCTATGTTACTAAACCTTGCTTTGACTTGACTGGCGTGCCCATTATTAATGTTAACATATGTTGTGGATGTATTGCCCTTCAGAAACAATGAGTGTGTCCTAGGTGCTGACTATGCGGTATACACTATGTACCAAGTTGTGGAGAGATGGCATTTACCAACTGTGGAATTAGCTCAAGTTACAGAGCTTATTTCTTTCACTCAAGCTTGCATCCTAGCTAAGTAAAAGTCCACTACTGTATACACAGACTCAAAGGATGCGTTTGGTGAGATTCATTTGCAAAGCCGTCCCAACCAGCCCCCCTGCTTATCTTGCAAACAAGCTCACCATCTCTGGTGGTTCGCGGCATGCTTGGACCAGGACAACATCAGACTGCACACTAAGAAGTGAAAAAATAAAACAAGACAACAGGCTTTTTTCATTTATGGACACAGGACTATGAAGAACATCCCCCTATGCCCAATGCTGCTCCAATTTTGGAAAGACTCACCTCTTTAAAGAATACTACATCACAATGCATCAACTGTCCATAGCTCAGATTTCCTTACAGTAGCTAAGCAGTTACTCAAGAGATTTTATTGGCCAAGATTTGCATACACATTGTGTCTGGTTTGCATTACTTTTTTACTGCAAACCCAAAGCAAATTGTTGTAGTGGGATTTACAATCCAACGCAAATCGTGATTTGCGTTGAATTGTAACCCAAAGTAACACAAAGCTGTGTAGTGCACTGCCTTGTTTAGTTTGCATCAAGGCGGCATTCCATGGGTGGTGCATAAGCGTTCCCATGCAACCACTCATGGGTTTGTAGACAGCAATTTGAGTCAACATCCTTTGATTCCTTGAGGAAGGCATAATAAGGTGAAATGCTTTAATTTCATCTTGTTTTTTCCACTTTGCATATGTGCTCCATTGAACACTAGACATGCAAACTTATAATCTGTGTTGGTGCATGGCAGAGAAAAGTGTGTCAGTGAAGGGAGAGAGCAAAACTCTCTTCTTTTCCTTTTTAAGTTTTAAAAGTAAAGTTTATTAAGTAGGAAAAATAGGAAATAAACAGCAGGTTCACAATATAATATAATATTAATATTCTGAAAACATCTGAATAGTAATAAGGTAGATCAGGAAAATGTTTGCAATTATATGCAGAAAACAGGAGAAGAGGGGGAGGGTGAAAGAAAATAGAAAGGGCAAAAATAAAAGCACTTCTGACGTAATGAAATTAGCATATTTTTAAACAGTAGTGTGATTACAAAAATCATAGAGTACATATTATCGGGGAAAGCAAAAGCAAAACACATTACTATTAGAATGGAAGCTCTAATAAGATGTACTTAAGGGGGTTTAGATACTTCATCAGGAAGCACTCCAAAGAAGGGTTTTTAGTGGTCAGGGAAATGTCTTGGTGCTCTGTTAATTAATGCAAATGTCTAAATGAAAAACAAATCTGTATGGTGCAACCAGGTGAGGGGATAAGCCCTGTAACCCCTCAATTTTGTGTGAGTAATTCCCTCAAAATAACAAATCAAACCATAACCTAGTCACACATAATAGTAGATAAACAGTATGTAGGTAAATACTGTGTAGGGGCGCCGTGAGGGAGATTCAGTTATGAAACGGATAATTCCAAAACCATATGAGATCTTCAGCGTGTAAGCCAGGACTCCTCAATGCCGATCAATGTGTTCCGGGTTGTGGCCCGCTACACAGAATTACAGATACAGGGATTCCTAATTAAGTTTACAAACAACTTTTGTCCATCAATCCAGGACGTGATCGGAACGTGCTGGATGTTCTTTTTCATACTACATGGCCTCGCTACCGGGATCACAGAGTTAGTGGCACCTATTGGGCTAAGCGGCTGTGCAGGCTCCGATGTTGCTGGGTGCCCTGGTATGTCCTATGCCATGGTGTAATAAAGACCCAGCACCAGCCGTGAGACCTGGTGACCTGCGCAGCATGGCTGCATGATGTGGAGGGTGCCATGACCACGGGCTTGTGGCTTGCAGCGGCACATTGTGGGACCTGCTGCCTACTCGCCGGTGGCCTAAGGTGAGCAGTGAGGCCTGGGTGTGCATGGTTGCGGGAGGGGCTGGGATGCCTCTGCCTGGGTGTGCATGGGTGGGCGGGCGTCGCGTTGTCTTGTGCAAGTGTGTGTACTGTTCCAGTCATGTATCTGGACTCTGTTTCAGATGACGGCTCTGACTCTGATGTATGACCTGGTGTACTGCTGTACATATCGGCAAGTGGTTGGAGACACACCAGTGGCAGCAGGTGAGGAGTGTGGCCTGGGTGCACTGGGCGACACTCTCTCTCGCTCTCTCCTCCTCTCTTCTTCTCTCTATCTCCCTCTCCCTCTCTCACTCCCTCCCCCTCTCTTCTTCTCTCTCTCTTCCCCTCTCTTCTTCTCTCTCTCTTTCTTTCTCTCTCTCCCCCTCTCTTCTTCTCTCTCTCTCCTTCGCTCTCTCTCTCTGTCCTTTGATGTGCGCAGAACAAACCTCCTCATCATGTTTTTTGTCTTGCAGGCTGTGACCTACGGATTGTCCCGAGTGGAGCCACCATGTGTCTTCATTGCATTTCTGTGTTCATTTCAATAAGGTTTCTTGGGTTGCTTCGAAAGTGAATGTGTGATGCTCATTTCTGTGATGACACATGCATGTCACCAGTTGTGATTGTGCGACATCAGGCGGATTGTTTCGTACATGTTTAGGTGTAGCTGATGTGGCATGTCTTTTGTCGGGGGGTGACAGGGAGGGGTGGTCCTGGGTGTGGTGTCAGTGGGTGTTGTGGCCCTCTTGAGTGTCCGTGCTGCATGTTCAGTTGCTCCATGGGATCTGATTGTCTTCAGGCGTGGCTGTGGGCTGGGCTCCCTTTTGTGGTGCAGGCTGTGGTCTGACTTTACACCAGGTCAGAGAAGGTGTTAATTTCCTGCTGCTAACGTGCCTTATCGCGTCTTATTTTCTTTATCGCTGATCTGGCTGGCCATTGTGAATGTTGATGTGTCGTGTCGTGTCGTGTTGTCGTTTGGTCTCAGTTAAATTTAAGACCAAAATGTAAGTTTAACTGAGACAAAAGTCTAACTTTACTACTCGTAAATGCCCTTTGTGAAATACCGAAAGTTGTAAAGTTAGAACATTCGTCTCAGTTTACCTTTGTGAATTGGGCCTTAAGGACTTTTGGTCTCAGTTAAACTTAAGACCAAAAAGCAAGTTTAACTGAGACAAAAGTCTAACTTTATTACTTGTAAATGCCCTTTGTAAATACCTAAAGTCATAAAGTTAGACTTTCGTATCAGTTTACCTTTGTGAATCAGGCACAATATTTGGAGCACGTACCCAATTGGATCAAGTAATTGCCTCCTATCATATTTCCTCCTATTGACTGAATTATTTGCAACAGGAAGTCATTCTTACCAAGAGAGCTTGAAGAAATTATCGGACCTGATTCACAAAGTAAACTGAGATGAAAGTCTAACTTTACAACGTTTAGTAGTCACAAAGGGAATTTACGAGTAGTAAAATTAGACTTTTGACTTCGTTAAACTCAAGTTTTGGTCTTAAGTATAACTGAGAACAAAACTGAGACAAAAGTCTACCTTTACCACTCGTAAATGTCCTATGTGAATACCGAAAGACGTAAAGTTAGACTTTTGTCTCAGTTTACCTTTGTGAATCAGGCCCATCATTTATTGTGATTGTCTTAAGCTAGCAAAGATTAAGTGCATTACTATAATAGTGACACCTGTGTTTAGAGAAGTACACATTTCTTCACATCTCTTAATGACCCTCCTAAACTATCTCCCAGCTGAGAGATTCAAAGAAGCTACACATAATTGTAAGCACATAAGTGATCAATTAATCTGGGCTTCGTGCCTCTACAACCCTGAGAAAAAAACATGCATCAAGACTTTGATGCCTACTCTGCTGGAAAACCATTGCCATAATTCTCCGCCCATGCTCTCCTCAATATGCCAGATGGGTCTGGGGGGTGCCATCTCTGAACTCCTGAGGTACTCTACTGCAGTGTGTGTAGAGTGTGGGTACAGCTTGGAGTGATGCTTTGTGGCTGCAAAGTGTGCACCACTCAAAATGCACAATTGAAGTTAACAAACATTTTTCATAATTATATGTTTTGCACACATAAAGATATGAACATACCACACGCAAATATATTTACTGTACGCTTTTCATGTTTTAATTGACTGTAAATAACATAGACCACATGTTAGAATGACTACAAAACAACAAATAACTGTGGGTCTAATGATACGTTCAGAACATGCTATGTATGTCTGGCTATGTGTCTGCTACTACTGTATAAGTAGAGGACAGACTGGACAATCAACCACTGTGAAAAATGTCCATCAGTTACTCATTTTCGGGCTCCCAGTACATCATTTGGTCTACTCCACAGTAGTATGACCACCACTCTATCCCCATAGATGTATATCGGAGACGTATAGTGGTGGATGAATGTCTGGTAGGTTTTTTTTATAAATATTTGTGAGTAACGGAAAGCAGTGCATAAAAAATAAGTGCGAAGGGAAAAATATAAGTATAAGATTAGATAGTGCATACAAACATTACTTTATTCTAAGGTCATGCACCTCCAATGTTAAAAACAACAATAGTGCAAAAAAGTCAGATGATTCAAACAAATAACTTCTGACTGGGCTATCTGGTCGACATGTTTCTGCGGGTAAAGGTCATAAATTGAACCAACCGCTTCCTCAGGACCCATAAACTTAATTGCTACTGCATAACGTGATAATGTGTGAAAACAACAGGACATTTGTGAACAGAAAAAAGTGTCACCTGTACACTTCCATTTTCCTCCTATGAAAGTCCGGTTGAAATAAAGCCAGCATGTCAACATGTAATGAAATATAAACAATAATAACACCTTCATTAGTAAGGGCTATACAAGCGATATTGCTATCATCATATTAACACTGTATCTGGGTCAATTGACCCTAGTATAAATCACATTGTATCTAGAATCAATGCCTCACCTTAATTTGTAAGGGGAATTGCCTCACCTCACCTGGCAAACAGCTCAGGAAAATGAAGCCCCGCTCTAAAAATGCAGAAAATGTATACAAAGATCAATATTAAAAAACCTGTGTCGGGTCAAGGCAGAGACAAACCAGTGGGATGCTCGGTAGGCAAGCCACTGGGGGTCAATTGTCTTATCATTCCAAAGATTAGTTCCAAACTAATGGGCCACATGGTTAATTACAATAGTGTAAGGCATCAGATGTTGAGAATAGCCAGTAATGACATCTTGCTATTATTCCTAGATGTCTGCCCTTTGCCTGTTGAGCCAGTTTGACAGATAGATAAAGCGCATCCATGTCTAGCTTGTGGGCAATCAGGTCTGCCGTCTGCGGTCAGAAGATAGAAAAATATGCTTTTCTGAACGCGCGCTGTGAATAACAGGACGCGTTCAGGCGCTGAATCTCAGCGCACTTGGTATAAAACCGCTCGTCACAGTCTGAGCCTGAGTGTAACATGCAGACGCGCTCGCATTCAATAAACAGCGTCTAGTCCATACCACTAATGAGTTAAAACATAGCCCCTCCTGCGCCCTCACCTCTCCGTCGGTACTTCAAACAGTCAGCCGAGCTGTTTGGGGAGGTGCCGACGGGGGGGAGCGAACATTGCCTTATTGGTTCTGGGCCGGTGACGAGTGTCACGTGGACGGCACCAAAAACTACCCGAGTAGATGGGAAATGTAGTCATTACGCCTCACGCATGCGTGCTCTGGCGCGCAGCAGAAACTACACACGCACATGGGGAATGTAGTTTATGAACGACAACCACTCATGTTGTGATTATAGAACTACACAAGGATGGTTAATGTAGTTCAGCGCCACCGCGAATAAAAAAGTCAGTGTATTAACATTTTAGCGCGTGTGGAATATATAAATGCTCAAAGGGATACTGAAACTGCCCAAGACCATACCAGAACTGTAAATGTTGCTGGAAGATGTAGTCTCACAGCCTCTGGCGCGCAGCAGTTGACAACCGCACGAACAGCGGGGGAAAGTAGTTTATTGCAGGCCTGCCAAGTGCTATGTAATTATAGAACTACAAACAGTCGGGAAATGTAGTTCAGGGCCACCGCAAAAGCGCGGGGCAGTGTATAAAATACAAGTTCAAATGGTTTAGCAGCGCGTATCAAATACCCAAGCGCTCAAGATAATGCTAATCATAAATGGAAGGAATGTCATCAGTACTTCCTAAATCTCACAGCGAGCACCCTCAGGAGTCAGAGACTGCATGCCACTGTCCCAGTGGGAAGGAGTCGGTGCGCAGATAATGTAGATTATTACTTAAACCTCAGGATTCCAGTAGGAGGCCAGTAAGTCAAATGCCTTCACAGTCAAACCAGTATTCATGTGGTAACAATAGGGGAGCATTGCTACAGTGTCATCCATGGGATGTCTTCATTAAGCCCGCCTTTGTCGCAGTTGAGCTTATACACCCATTTCTGCTCGATCTTGAACAAGTATCTTGATATATCTGTAATATGCATGGGAATATTGGGTTGTTCCAGAACGGTCCATTCAAAGTCCGTGGGCTTGTGCCCCACTTGGATGAAATGATTTGTCAGTCTGGTCGATTGTTTTTTACATCTTATCGTACTCTTATGTTCAGAGATCCTTGTTCTGATCTTCCGAGTGGTCATGCCGACATATCTCAGTGAGCATGGACAAGTGATAAGGTAGATGAGATTGCTGCTATTGCAGTTTGTGAACCGCTTTTGTTCCCACTCACGGTTCGTTCCTATGTCGATCGTGGAGGAGTGTCTTGTCTGTGGGCACGCAGCACAGTTGCCACACGGGTGATGTCCTGTCACAGGCGGCAGATCCCAAATTGTCCCAACTTGGTGGATTTCTTTAGGTGGAGGTCTGGTGTGTACCAGCTTATCCCTCAAACTAGCTGCTCTTTTAAAAGCAAATAGTGGTTGAGGTAACGAGTCTTTACCAGTGTTCAAGATCCTCCAGTGCTTTTGTACTATCCGTTGGATTGCATTAGATCTTGTACTGAAAGTATTTACGAAAGTCATCCTTTCGTTCTTGACCTTGGGAACCGGTGGTTCCAGTAGAGCTTCCCTGTTATTATTAGCCGCTCTCTTCATCGAGCGTTTGATCAGTCTCTTAGGGTAACTACGTGCAGTCAGCTTCAGCGCCAAGTCAGCTGAATGTTTTATGGAATCCTCTTTAGTTGTACAATTCCGCTGTACTCGCAGAAACTGTCCGTAAGGTAGATTATCGCGTAGCGATTTAGGATGACAGCTGGTATATTGCAGTAAGGAATTGCGAGCCATCGGCTTTCTATATAATTCCGATTTCAAACCCTGTGGTGTTGCAGTGATCAAAAGGTCTAAAAACGCCAATGATTGTTGGCTGCTTTCCAGTGTGAAGCGTAGATATCTGTTCTGGTCATTCAACCACCTGTGGAACGCTTGGAGTGAGGACTCATCTCCTCGCCAAATCACCAAGATGTCGTCAATATATCTCTTCCACGAACATATTGATGTTGAAAAAGGGTTGTCATTGTTCAAGACACAGTCTTGTTCGAACTTGTGCATATAGAGATTAGCCAAGGACGGAGCAAAAACGCTGCCCATACTTGTCCCGGACGTCTGTAAGTAGCACTGGCCCTCGAATTCAAAAAAGTTCTCCTTCATGGCTATTGTAGCCAGATCCATAATCAGGGAGATGGGTGTCATTGAGTCCCACGTTTGTTCACCCAGTAACATCTCTATCGCCTCAAGTGTTTCATTCTGAGGGATAGAGGTATAGAGTGACTCGACGTCAAAGGATACCAGGTGGTCTGACAAAGGCGGGCTTAATGAAGACATCCCATGGATGACACTGTAGCAATGCTCCCCTATTGTTACCACATGAATACTGGTTTGACTGTGAAGGCATTTGACTTACTGGCCTCCTACTGGAATCCTGAGGTTTAAGTAATAATCTACATTATCTGCGCACCGACTCCTTCCCACTGGGACAGTGGCATGCAGTCTCTGACTCCTGAGGGTGCTCGCTGTGAGATTTAGGAAGTACTGATGACATTCCTTCCATTTATGATTAGCATTATCTTGAGCGCTTGGGTATTTGATACGCGCTGCTAAACCATTTGAACTTGTATTTTATACACTGCCCCGCGCTTTTGCGGTGGCCCTGAACTACATTTCCCGACTGTTTGTAGTTCTATAATTACATAGCACTTGGCAGGCCTGCAATAAACTACTTTCCCCCGCTGTTCGTGCGGTTGTCAACTGCTGCGCGCCAGAGGCTGTGAGACTACATCTTCCAGCAACATTTACAGTTCTGGTATGGTCTTGGGCAGTTTCAGTATCCCTTTGAGCATTTATATATTCCACACGCGCTAAAATGTTAATACACTGACTTTTTTATTCGCGGTGGCGCTGAACTACATTAACCATCCTTGTGTAGTTCTATAATCACAACATGAGTGGTTGTCGTTCATAAACTACATTCCCCATGTGCGTGTGTAGTTTCTGCTGCGCGCCAGAGCACGCATGCGTGAGGCGTAATGACTACATTTCCCATCTACTCGGGTAGTTTTTGGTGCCGTCCACGTGACACTCGTCACCGGCCCAGAACCAATAAGGCAATGTTCGCTCCCCCCCGTCGGCACCTCCCCAAACAGCTCGGCTGACTGTTTGAAGTACCGACGGAGAGGTGAGGGCGCAGGAGGGGCTATGTTTTAACTCATTAGTGGTATGGACTAGACGCTGTTTATTGAATGCGAGCGCGTCTGCATGTTACACTCAGGCTCAGACTGTGACGAGCGGTTTTATACCAAGTGCGCTGAGATTCAGCGCCTGAACGCGTCCTGTTATTCACAGCGCGCGTTCAGAAAAGCATATTTTTCTATCTTCTGACCGCAGACGGCAGACCTGATTGCCCACAAGCTAGACATGGATGCGCTTTATCTATCTGTCAAACTGGCTCAACAGGCAAAGGGCAGACATCTAGGAATAATAGCAAGATGTCATTACTGGCTATTCTCAACATCTGATGCCTTACACTATTGTAATTAACCATGTGGCCCATTAGTTTGGAACTAATCTTTGGAATGATAAGACAATTGACCCCCAGTGGCTTGCCTACCGAGCATCCCACTGGTTTGTCTCTGCCTTGACCCGACACAGGTTTTTTAATATTGATCTTTGTATACATTTTCTGCATTTTTAGAGCGGGGCTTCATTTTCCTGAGCTGTTTGCCAGGTGAGGTGAGGCAATTCCCCTTACAAATTAAGGTGAGGCATTGATTCTAGATACAATGTGATTTATACTAGGGTCAATTGACCCAGATACAGTGTTAATATGATGATAGCAATATCGCTTGTATAGCCCTTACTAATGAAGGTGTTATTATTGTTTATATTTCATTACATGTTGACATGCTGGCTTTATTTCAACCGGACTTTCATAGGAGGAAAATGGAAGTGTACAGGTGACACTTTTTTCTGTTCACAAATGTCCTGTTGTTTTCACACATTATCACGTTATGCAGTAGCAATTAAGTTTATGGGTCCTGAGGAAGCGGTTGGTTCAATTTATGACCTTTACCCGCAGAAACATGTCGACCAGATAGCCCAGTCAGAAGTTATTTGTTTGAATCATCTGACTTTTTTGCACTATTGTTGTTTTTAACATTGGAGGTGCATGACCTTAGAATAAAGTAATGTTTGTATGCACTATCTAATCTTATACTTATATTTTTCCCTTCGCACTTATTTTTTATGCACTGCTTTCCGTTACTCACAAATATTTATAAAAAAAACCTACCAGACATTCATCCACCACTATACGTCTCCGATATACATCTATGGGGATAGAGTGGTGGTCATACTACTGTGGAGTAGACCAAATGATGTACTGGGAGCCCGAAAATGAGTAACTGATGGACATTTTTCACAGTGGTTGATTGTCCAGTCTGTCCTCTACTTATACAGTAGTAGCAGACACATAGCCAGACATACATAGCATGTTCTGAACGTATCATTAGACCCACAGTTATTTGTTGTTTTGTAGTACTTGTTTTTGGGGGTTATAACTGTGCCCGGGTCTTTAAATACTTCCCTTTGAACCCTTAAATAATTGTTTGTCACATGTTAGAATGGCCAACGTTAGTCTGCCATGTTTTCCTCTTGTCATGCATCTTATTTTATTCAGTAGGAGAGATGCTGTACCAACAACATTTGACAAAGTATAATTTATTATTATTTCACATTTGAATGTTTATCTTTATGCAATCCTCACAGCACACAATAAAGATCACCTGCGTGAGAACATATTGGAAGAAATGTATCTTCTTATATTGTAGGCAACTGAATTTTGAAGGACGCTGAGAGATATTTCATTGTGCCATTATTTGTGAAAATAGGTCCGCCTTACCAACGTGCATTTGTGTAGGAGTATTGAAATGTATAAAAATTATTATTTAAAGTAATACAATGCAGAGTTAGTTCAGAGATGCCTTTCCTTTATGTGCAATCAGCTTTGCTCGACTCTTAGAGAGAATTCATTTTCCTGTTGCTTATGAACAGATGTCATCTATTTTCTGCTAAAAGGAACTTTACCTGCCTTTCAGAAGTTTTTATGTTGAGACCTTTATATTGACTTCTTGTCCAATTTTCCCTGACTTCCTCCTAGGTTTGCAGTGTAGTAGCGTTTTCCCTTCTTGGGAAATTGAGTTTGCTTTGTGTTATTTTGAGAGAACAATATAACTGTCTTTGCATTTATGATTTTGAATTGCTTTGAATTACATTGACGAATGCATTCATTTATCGGCTATTGAACTACAACAAATTTGATGATTTCAGTTTGTAATCCTGCTAATTCTTTAATAAAGATTCACAGTTTGCAAATCTAATATTCTCTATCATCTCTGTTGGGCCTAATATGCTTCATGTTATAGAACAGTATTATATGTCATGCCAGCCTCAGCTGGGACTAAAGAGATATCTAGATGAGTGCAGCCTCAACTTGAGTTTGCAAAATAATTTGTGCAGTGCAAAGCGGTGCACCAGAGTCAAAACAGACAACATTTACCACAGTGTTATGCTAGTCTCAAAAGACTTGCAATGTTGGTGGTCATCTTGGAAACATCTTCTATATATATAAAAAGCAAAGTATGTCCGTTTGTCCTTTATGCATTACTAAACCATTCATCCGATCGGCATGAAACTTTGGGAAGTTGTTGAATACACTCCCGCAAAGGTTTCTGGTAAAAAAAAAAAAGAAAGAAAAATGTGTTAAATATCGGCCCCTCGGCACACCAGGGCCCTCATAATCTTTCAAGTACTGAACTTTTACAGTTTCCGGTGCGACTCGCTTTTGCAATGACCATCAACAAAGCACAAGGACAATCGCTGCAAGAGTGTGGACTAGATTGGGAGAATCCGTGCTTCTCACATGGACAACTGTATGTGGCCAGCTAACGCGTCGGAAAACCTTCTGATTTATTCGTCTACGCACCAGACGGAAAAACAAAAAATATCATGTATCCACAAGCACTTGAATAAAAAAACTGAATTAAAACAGCACTTTGAAATGTTTTCCATAATAAATGAATAAGTTTCAATAAAAATGACACAATGTAAATTGAATGTTATCATAACAAGTTTCCTTAAATTTCCTTTCTTCTGAGATCGCAGCAACGCGCGACGGGTAAGCTAGTATATTATAAATTTCTCATGTTTCTGAGCGTTCTGTGCAATGCAATTGAGATACTTAATTGTTACTTCTGGAATCAAAATCATTGTTACCACTTTTGTTTGGTGTTATTAAAGATTACTTTTAAGAAATTACTGTTCGAGGGAATAAATCCCTTCTCAAGCAGCAGCCACAATTCTTTTCAGAGTGAAGTCATAAACAACCCTAAATTAACCCATGCTCAACCATTGGATAGCTTGGCACAGAGTAGTCAGGTTTAAAACAGAGGCAATGTGTAAAGTATTTGTTCAATTCTTTAATCAGTAACACTATAAAACACACCACAAAAAGATCCCTCACCAGTTTGGAAAAATAAAGTACTTTTTAATAAATAAAACAAGACCAAAATGACAAAGATCTAATTAGTAGAATGAGATTCATGCAATTTTAAATTTTTTGTAAAAACAGTGTAAAAAAGCACAAAGCAAAAGCTGGGGAAATCTGGTCACGCCAGACCATGACAAAGTCACAAGTTCAGGTGGACAGAGTTGGAGCACGTGCCGACTACAGGGACCCAGGTCGGCCAGCTGAAAAAAAGTAAATTAAATCCCGCAAGACAGTTGTGTGGCCCGTAGTATATCTCGTCAGAGTATGAGATCTACAGCCTGGTAAATCAGTGTGATCAGCACTTCTCTGGAAAATGCTTCTTGAGTCCTCACTCACATATCCCTCCTCTGGCCTGCTTCATCATTGGATCCACACCCAACTAATCTAGTGTGAGAGGGTGGGCTCAATGCATTTGTAAGAGAAGCCCTTAAGCTACGGCCTAGGGATTAAAAGTGATATAAACTTGCCTTCCAGGATTTGGCAGGCAATTTGAATTCAAGAACACCAGCCTAATGAAAAGCATTCATCTGGTCATGACAAGCTCTCACCCCTCATCAGAACTTTGCCTCCCACAAACATTATTTACCTGAGTGTCTCCTCAAGTCATGCTGAGCTTGTGGAGCCCACTGTGGACAAAGCCTGCATTTAGTAACGCAGGACCGCTTTCATTTAAAAAGATAGTGACAAATTCCAAATGTGGATATAATCAGGAATACCTATTATTATTATTATTATTGCAAGGCTCACTTTCTCCCCTGGACCCACTCAGAGTGTTTTCCACCAATTACTGATATTCACAGCGGGCTTTCACTTTTGTGTCCCTGAAGACTTGCCTCCTTTAATCTGGTGTAGCTTTCAGGTTGGTACTGTTTGCATTTTCTCGCTCCAAATTTTTTCTGTAAGTGCAATAGTCGATCTCGGTCTGTGCCCAACTACCAAACTGAATCTAATCCCAAACCATTTGAGTCAGCCCCATGGGCTACCCAAGTCCTAGTAAAACTCCCTGGATATACTTGAATATTTAGTTATTTTCTAGGCTTACCCTGATTGAAACCTTTTCTCCTTTATGAGGTAGTATGAACATTAAGTTGTAGCTCACTTTATCACCGTGGTCTCTCTCCTTCAAAATGCCAAATGATTTTGTACAGCTGGTAATATTAATCATTGCTGGTAAGTGGAAAATCCTGCACCCACCCTTAACCCAGTCATGCAAGTAGCTAATACGAAGTATGGTTTGTTTCACGTCCTTTAATTTGTAAGAACATTTCTTCTATGATTTCATTATCTGACCATAAACTCCCTGGATCAGTTGGTGGGACTTTTCTCAGTATTGTGATGAGCTATTTAGTGGTTTTAGACCAACCAATCAATCAGCATTTGTAGAGTGCGGCACTGTCACTGCTAGGGGTTTATGTGTGCTGCAGTGCAAGGTCTCCGTCGTGCAAGCTCCCACTGAGACAGATTTTGAGGAAAAAGTGGACAAAGGAAAGAAACAAGTAGAAAAAAGGAAAAACAAAGGGCGGAAAAATGAGAGAGCACAAAAGGCAAAACAGAGGGCAGAAAAACAAGCAGGATAGGCAAAACAGAGGGCAGAAAAATTAGCATTAAATGCAAAACAGAGGATTAGAGCGCAAAACAGAGGGTAGAAATGGCCAAACAGAAGGCAGAAAATGAGCAGAAAAAGGCAAAACAGAGGGCAGACAAAATTAGCAGAAAAGGCAAAACAGCAGAAGAGGGCAAAACAGAGGGTAGACGAAATTAGCAGAAAAGGCAAAACAGAGGGCAGAAAAATGAGTAGAAAAGACAAGACAAAGGGAAGGAAAAACAAGCACAAAAGGCAAAACAGAAGGCAGAAAAACAAAGGGCAGTAAAATGATCAGAAGAAGCAAACAGAGCAAGAAAGAAGCAGAGGAGGCACAAACAGAGGGCAGCAGGTAAACAGGTAGCAGAGGTTAACGGACTGCAGGCAAACTGGAGCGGAGAAATGTCGCAGGGGGAGCAGGCAAAAGGACCCGCTCAATGGGATTGCGCTTTGGCCACCATTAAGTAGGCCCTGGGCGGAGGCCAGGGCATTCGGTGGCCGGATAAAAGGGCAAAGCAAAGGGCGAAAAAACAAAAGAGTAGAAAAAGCAAGACAGAGGGCTGAAAAACAAGCAGAAAAGGCAAAACAGAGGGCAGAAAAGGCAAAACAGTGGCAGAAGCAATGAGCAGAAAAGGCAAAACAGCAGAGGACGGTAAAAAAGAGGGCAGAAAAATTAGCAGAAAAGGCAAAATAGGCAGAAAAATGAGCAAAAAAGCAAAACAGGGACCAGAAAAACAAGCAGAAAAGGCAAAATAGAGGGGAGAAAAAAGAGTATAAAAGACAAAACAAAGGGGCGGAGAAACAAGCAGAAGAAGCAAAACAGAGGAGTGAAAAACATGCAAAAAAAGGCAAAACGTAGGGAAGAAAAATAAGCAGAAAAGACAAACCAGAGCAAGAAAAGAGCAAAGGTGGCACAACCAGACAGAGGGAAGCCGGTTGACAGTTTGCATAGGGTAGCTGACTGCAGAAGACCGGAATAGGAGATTGGCTGCAGGAGGAGCTGGTATGAGGTCTTGCTCAATAGGTTTGTGCTGTGGCCTCCATTAAGCAGGTCCTGGGGGAGGGCGGGTCATTCGTTGGCAGGAGGAGGAAAACCGTGGGAGGAGGGAAATCGCAAGAAGAAGAAAGAAACAAGCAGCATAATGCAAAACATAGGGCTGAAAAACAAGCAGAAAAGGCAATAAAGAGGGCAAACAAATAGGCAAAACAAGCAGAAATGCAAAAGAGGGCAGAAGAGGGCAAAACATAGCGAAGGAAATGAGCAGAAAATGCAAAACAGAGAGCAAAAAAGCAAGCAGAAAAGGCAAAATAGAAAATAAGAAGGGAAACCAGAGGGCAGAAAAACAAGCAGAAAAGGCAAAACAGAGCAGAAGAGGGCAAAATAGAGGGCAGAGCAAAATAAGCACAAAAAGTCAAATTGGAGGGCAGAGAAACGAGCAGAAAAGGCGAAATAAAGGGCAGAATAACAGAGCAAGAGATGAGCAGAGGAGGCACGCACAGAGGGCAGGAAAACAAGCAGAAAAGGCAGAAAAACAAGCCTGAAAGGCAAGACAGCAGAAGAGGGAAAACCAGAGGGCAGAAAAACTAGCAGAAAAGGCCAAACAGAGGGCAGAAAAATGAGCAGGAAAGGCAAAACAGAGCAATAAACGTGTAGAATAGGCACAAACAGAGGGCAGCAGGTAGACAGGCAGAAGAGGGTAGCAGACTGATGGCAAGCAGGACAGAAGAACTGTCGCGGGAGAACCACACACGAGGACCTGCTAGCTAGAGAGTGCATCTGCGCCACAAGATAATGTGATTTTCAGTGAACTATACAAGAAAATACAGAGATAACAATAGTTAATGTTTAAAAGTTCGAACAGCGTTTGTATGAACTAGAATTGAGAATACGTTGGCATTATGGCAATTCAGTGAAATATGGAGGGTGAATATTTAGTTATTGCTTGAATGGCAGACAATTGGGTTCTTTTCTTCTGCTGAAAGGAGCTACATAAGGTAGAGGCGGCCCCAGAGAAAGTTTTGTTCAGGGCTTAAAGGGGCAAGGGTTGGGCCTTCGGGTGTAGAAGGGGTTTTAAATTTAGATGCTTCCAGGAATTAATTCCTGAGTGGTTAAATCCAACTGTATACTGTAAAGTTCAGTGCTTTAGATACAGATTGATAGGGGATGGGTATTGCAGAGCCCTGGGGCACAGTACATGGTGGCTTTTCTGAGAGTAGTTCATTCTTTACTAACTGATAGTGACTGGTTGAGAAGGAATTGAACCAACTCAAACCTTGACAGAAACCCGTGCATCGCAACAATGGTAATCCTAGCCTACAAAGATCAATTACATTAAAGAGTGAAAACATTCTAGGAGTACTCGTCATCCAGGGTGAGTGAACTCCATGCACCCTGAGCGGTTCTCTGTTGATTAATGAGACCAGTTGGTTTTAAAGACACATCCCAGGGGGGGCGTGGCTTGCGCCCGAAGAAGATGGCGGTTGATCACTAGCTCTCCCGGACGGCGGAGACGGAGGCGGATTCGGCGTGACTATCCTTGCCATGTGCAGTCCCTGAAATGAGGGATGTACTGTGGGAACCTTTGAGAAGTCGGAGAGTTCCACTTTTAAGGCACTTTCTGGGTGCTTAACAACAGTTCTCGTCACAAGTGAGTTTTGCTGCGGCACTCCCGATATCATGGCCGCCATTTTGCGCTGACTGACGACAGAGCACCGTTCTAACGCGGCGCTTTAATTATCACATTTGCCGCGCCTCTGCGCCTCCGCAGTGAGTTTCTTCACCACATATATTCCTGGATTCTTAATTGTTGCTACTGTTGAACGGCATATCTTGTGGGATTCGTAAAGCAATGACCGCCATTTTGTTCTTGCTGCCGAGGGTGCTTTTATCCCAATGCGGCATTAACATCCTTGACATGTCGGTCTGCTGAGCATTTTCATTTGCCTGCGCTCATCATTGCTGTCTCCCCTGAAGGAATGCTTGTGGTGGCTTAATTTAATTAGCGTCATTATGTAACCTAACAAAGAGACTCTTCACATTTGCGGCACTGCTTCATACATGTCTCCTACGCATCAGTCTAATGCTCCAGCAGAATGTGTCACTTATTATTTTCAAATGCCAGTCATCATATAAACTTGTTTTTTGTGGCTCAAGGGATTAGTTGTCTTCAGCGCTTTGACTGACTTTCTTCTCAATTGATTTTTCACAGCATCATACTGCAGTTGTCCTCATTTTGCGGCTATATTTCCCACGCAAATGTTTCTTTAAATTCTGAAATGAGCATGGATCTGAACATTTCCTCAAAGTTAAGTCATCAAGCTGCTTCCAAATGTGACTTTTACTATTTAGCGAATTAGCATTAGAGAATCGCAGCTGCATCGGTTACATAGGGCATGTTTCTTATGGGTCACTGCACATGACATGGTTTGAATGTAATGCTTGCCTCTTTTTTGCTTAATTATTGATGTTTATATACCATGGTTCTTTTCCTCAAATGTATGCTTTAGTGATAACATGTGACTACACGGTTATGATACTTCATTCCTCTGTTTGTGTGCTGTGCATTCTTCATACTGTTTTCCTATGCTTTTGAGATACTACTTACGACGATGTAATATGTGCTTTTACTGTTACTAATCTTTCTCTTCTAGGATATCCCTCTCCTCTATGGGGAGGTTAACCAAGGATCTCTACAAATCTACTTCTTTGCCTTGCAAATTTCTAGTTCATACTAGCTCACAATATCAGTGTTTATCGAAGGAGGATTTACCAGATACCCCATCCAAGGGTTTGTCAACGTCTTCTACTGCATCGGCTCCTTCCACTAGCAAAGGGCCAATTAAGAGGTTGAAGAAAGATCCTCCTTCTCGTCCTAAACAGTCTACTTCAGTCACTATGGACATCTTGTTAGAAGAAATCAGGGCTTTACGCCCCTTCATTGAGGACACTAAATCAACACTTCAGATGCTCTCTGATAAATGGTCAAATGTGGATGAACGGGTCACCATATTAGAACAAAATGTTACTTCCCTTAACTCTTCCACTTCTAAAGTAGATGCTTTATGCACGCAAGTATCAGTTTTACACAAACAAGCCGAAATTTTAGAAAATAGAGATAGGAGAAATAATCTTCGCATTTATGGCCTCCCTGAAGGAACGGAAGGATCAGACCCAATTGCATTTTTCAAATCCTTCTTGCCAAAGCTTCTTCAGTTAGCAGAAAGTACCATTTTAAACATCCAGAGAGCTCATCACTTGGGTCCATTGTCTAGCGTGATGTCCTCTACCTCCACAAAAAAGCCAAGGGGACTGATCTTATACTTCCTTGAATATACTGATTTGCTGAGAGTTTTATCCGCAGCCAGAGCCATGAATCGCATCACCTGATAAGGAAATTCCATCTACTTCTCTCAAGATTATGTCAAATCAACTGCGGACTGTCTTAAGGAGTTTTTAACACTTCGGCCACAACTACGTCCATTGGGAGAACGATATGGTCTTTTTCACCCTTGCCTTTTTAAAGTGACTTTTAACAACAAAACCACTACTTATGACGATCCTTTGAAACTGAAGAGTTTCCGGTACTCCCACAATGTCGACACAATAGATACTGCGTCCTCATCGGGCTCTAAATAGCCTCTTTTTGATCACCTCATGAGTCTGCTTTGTTTATAGTCTTTCTTTCTGTTTATAACTTACTTGTAGTTTATTACGAAGTATATTTTGTTAATTCATTGTCTTATTAGTTCTATTATACATTGCTCTCTTTATTTCTCTCCACAGGTTTTCTCCCGCGTGTTACTTACCTTGTGTCCTGAATTCCGTTGACGCCATTCTCCCTTTCCGTCCTCCCTCCCGAGTTCTGGACACGTCATTGTTCTGTGTGGCCTTCCACCCTTCCACCCCTCGTATGTCTTGGATGTTTTGTAAGTCTACTATTGCCTCTCTTTCTTTCCTCTTTTTTGTTCTTTTTTTCTTCCCTTTTTCTTCCTGTTTCTTATCTCATCACCTTCTTACCCTAATACCTTACTATGCCCTAATCTATTTTCATGCTAATATGCTATTTTGGTATTTTCTCCTTCTTTTTTCTTCCTTCCTTTTCCATTTTTAATTGTTTCAAATTACTTACAGTTGGTTTGATGTTAAACAGGTGTCTTTCTATTTCACAAATTTGTCTTAATTAGTTTTCAGCACTTAATGACAGTTTTATGATATGCCTTTAAAAATTGTATCATGGAACGTCAGAGGTTTACAATCACCTATTAAGCGGCAGAGAGTCCTAACGCACTTGGCTAAACTTGGTACTGATATTGCTTGTATACAGGAGTCACATTTATCAGCTGAAGAATCTGCAAAATTGAAGAGAGTTTGGGTGGGGAGGTTTTCTTTTCCCCGGGCGATGGTAAGCGTAATGGAGTCCTTATTCTTTTTCATAGGTCCCTTTCAGTTAAAATAATAACACAATGCATGGATCAAATGGGCAGATGGGTCTTTGTTAAGTTTTTAATAGACAATGTTCCAATTTCACTTTTGAATATTTATGCGTCTACAACCGGTGAAGTTTCCTTCTGGACTTCCTTAGCCCAACAGATTACACAGTATTACGATGATAATTGTATCCTTGCAGGTGATTGTTATGAGGTTTTTTATCCTTTTTTAGATAGGAACTCATTAAGTCAGTTCAGTTCAATTTCTTTTATTCGATTTGACGAGTTGCAAATCATAAAAAGTACATTTAATACAAAAAGAAACAGCAATAAGGTCACAGAATGAATAAATCACTATACAATAAAACTTTTAAATCAGTGGAAAGGTTTTTACGGATTAAAAAAGAAATTCATTTAACTGAAAAGATTACGACGTATTGATACTACTGTTTTGAGAAAAATTACTATACGTTTGGCTTCATAAGGGGATTTCGGGGATTGTAAATAATAGAGTGCTGGATATGAATGTCTGAGTCCACTTGATCGGAGTATAGGAATAATCCATGTTTTCCTTGCTAGTTTGTAATATTTGCAAAAGAGGACGACATGAATCGTTGATTGCAAAGCGACTCCATCACAGGGACATCTCGGCAGATTACGGGACCAGTTCTTCATTTCTGGGAATGCAACCAAACGATAAAAAAGGTCAAAACGTAGTCTGGTAAGCAGAAACTTTTCATGGTTCGTTAAAAAATATGTCAAATAGGACTGGATAGCTTTTCCTGACTGTACTAGACAGATTTTTCCGTTTTGCGCTTTAGTAATCTCTGCCTGATTTCGGAGTTCTCTCAAATGGCCCATACATCTTTGCTTTAGTTGTTTCCTTGAAATGTCTTCGACTGAGGGCGGTTCGTGAAAATATTGCTCGCAGTCCAGGTCTTTGAAGAAATTATGTACGTAGTTAAGCCACGGGATTTTCCGCCAGTTTGTTAGGCTAAGGCAGTCCATAATGAGGGAGCGAGTTAGATGACTTTCGGTATTGCACCATATTCGTTGCCACAATAAGATGGGCTGGCATCGAATGGTGTCGATGATATATTCCATACCGAGCTCCCGGTGCGCAGCTAATGTCGGGGAACTTCGGGGAAGGGCTAAAATGTATTTAATGAAGGCGTTTTCGGTAACCTGAAGCTGGTCAATACGTCCATATCCCCAGATTCCAGCTCCGTAGGTAGCCACACTGTGACATTTTGCGTAATATATAGCTAACAGTTCAGGAGGGGCTGGTTTGCCTAATTTCCTTGAAAAAGAAATTAGTGCAGAGGTTGCACGACGGAAATGTAGGTTTCTGGCTTCCACTGCCTTATGCCAGTTCATTTCGTCGTCCACCAGAATGCCCAGATATGGATACACCGGAGTTCTTTCGAGACTGTTATTGTCAATCAATATGGGCTTGGAGGCTTTTGTTCTGGGGCCAGTATTCATTGTGAACGTTTTTTTGATGTTAACTTTAAGGCCGAGTGAGTCCATAAATGATACGTATTTATTGAGCTGCCGTTGAAGTTGGTTTAGGGTCCGTGCTAAGATTACAGAGTCATCGGCATACAGGAGGGTAGGAATTGGGCGGTGATTTATCTGAGGCAGGTCCTGGCTCCCTTCCAGCATCGCCTGTTCGAGCCCGTTTGTGTAGAGGTTGAACAGGAAGGGAGCCAGTACACAACCCTGCCTGACTCCTTTCGTTATTCGGAAGGATCCTGACAATTCACCACTGGTGCCAAATCGTACTCGACCTTCTGCGTTACTATAAAGTTCCCTTAGAAAGGTTAATATCGGGGGGTCCACTCCCAGGGCAGCTAGTATTTGCCAAAGCTTTGCATGCTGGACACAGTCAAAAGCCGCGCTTAGATCTACGTAGACAAGGAAGATGTTGCCTCCTTTTGCGCGAGCATATTTTCCTACCAGGAGGACAAGGTTGAGTGCCTGTTCCACGGTCCCGAGCCCCTTCTGGAAACCATATTGCAGGTCAGTTATGATGTTATTCTCCCGGGCCCAATATTGTAATCGGTCCAGGAGTAATCGACCTGCAATCTTGCCCGTGGAGTCCAGAAGGGAGATCGGTCTATAGCAAGCAGGGTCATTGCGGTCACCTTTTTTGAAAATGGGTAGTAGTGTTGAGGTTGACCATGAATGAAAGAGACCAGAGGATACTACTGCTGACATGACCCGTGTGATTATTTTTGACCAGTAGTCAACATCATGCAAGAACAGATCCATTGGGACCCCATTGGGGCCAGGGGCCTTGCCAGCTTTTGAGGCCTTGATTGCCTTTATGATTTTGGTGAGAGTGAACCGTAGATCAATCGGATAAATATTGTTCTTCACCGGTTCAGGATCTTGTAACTGGTTATTTGGTGCAGCATCTATTGGTGTTCCAAAGATTTTTGTGAAATGGGAGACCCAATCCTCCTCAGTTATTGCCACGTCAAGATGGTCAGGGTCACTGCTATTAGCCAAGAAGGGTGACCTTACTGTCTGCCAAAATGCAGTGCTATCTTTCCTGTAGGCACTGTCATGTAGACGCTGCCAAAGTTCTTGCTTGATCTGCTTTTTACGATTTTTCCGGGTCGAGTTATAGGTTTTCCTCAACTGCGAGATATTTTGAGGGTCTCTCGGTCGCTTGCATAGAGCTTCTTTGAGGGATGTAAGTGCCTTCCGGCAAGCAGTGTCAAGCCATCTCGAAATGGGAAGTCTGGGCTTGTTTTTTGAGTTGACAAATAGCTCATCCTTTATTACTTCCTGAATGTTTTGGAAGGAGGTGACAATTGTTTCTGGTGATGTCTCCAGGGTCATGCATTTAGCTAACCAGTGGTGAGTTTTTCCGAGGATCCTCTGGGACATCTCTTCCGGATCAATCTTTACCCATTTTATTGAGTACCCGTTCCGTTTATT
Organism: Lissotriton helveticus; assembly: GCF_964261635.1. NCBI lineage: Eukaryota > Metazoa > Chordata > Amphibia > Caudata > Salamandridae > Lissotriton > Lissotriton helveticus. Next base: position 152,561,473 of record NC_136069.1, read on the forward strand.
CATGGACATCGATTGTTGATCAAGGGAGCTAAGTTTTGCGGGGCATACTCCTGGTTGTTCCAAGTGAATTACCACACTGAGTGGGTAGTGGTCACTTATTGGGTTTGGCCCAACTTCGTAGTTAGTTAGTTGACCTTTATAAGAGTTTGAGCCTATGATGTAATCAATAGTTGTAGAACAACCTCGCCCATGGAAGGTGGGTAGATACTCCTGCTGCGGATTGACTAGTTCATTGACGAAGTCTAGGTCTAATGTGAAAAGAATTTCATTTAACTTGCTACCACATGGCATATGCACAAAGTGGGGTATGGGATTCCCAAGTTCGTTATGAAGCCCACAATTGCCGCTTTTGTGCTTCGGGCACAGTGTGAGGTTGAAGTCACCACCCCAGATGAAATAGATTCGGGATTTGTTATTGTCTTTTTGAAATGAAGTTAAGAATACGGCTATTTCGTCTAGATACGAGCAGCATTCCAGTGGACCTGAGTTATTGTAGTAGTTTATCAGTATGTGATGGTTTCCTTTAGGTACCGCTGTCTGCGTGATTAGTATAATTTGGAAGATGGGTGACTCCTTTAATAGTTTCACTCTAAGAGGGAGGGTGTTGGCTATAAAGGTCGTAAGGCCCCCCTTTGGTCTGCCCATGTTTCCAGGTACTGGTTGGGTGAAGATAGTTTTATAACCCACTAGGTGTAGTGGGGTTGTGCGCCAAGTTTCTTGCAGACACAGAATTTGGTGTCGGTTTGCTGTGTCAAGCCACATAGAGGATGTTATTTTTGTGGTTAGGCCTGCGACGTTCCAGTATACGATGGAAAAACTCAGGTTTGGAGGTTCCGTCGGAGTATGGGATGTGCTTGTCGGGTTATTAGGAGCCTCTGCTACTAATAGTTGTTGTGGTTTAACCCGAGGAGGTTCAGCTAGAACTTTTGAGGCTACGACTAGCTGGTTGCACATTGCTGCAATCATGTCAACTTCTGAAGGGCAAGTAATGGGGGTAGCTTTATTTGAAATGTTGGAAAACACATTAGATGAATCATGGACCGTGTAAGTAACCTCTGAGAGTGCTAAATGCTGCATGGGGTTAACTGAATGTGGTGTAGTAGCGAATTCTGGAGGTCCTAACTCGTTCCTGAGTGGTCAATCGACCATCTCTAAACAATCGAAACGGTTTTGTGTAGAGAGGCCCTGCCATCCTTCGTAGGTTTGATAGGGTCTTTCTTGCCAGTGGTGCCTCGGCCGTTCTCTTGGCCTTTCTCTCGGGCCATTCCTACCTGTGTGGTCATATGTATATTCCTGCTGGTTCCATGGCTCTTGATTCCATGGCTCCTGGTTCCATGGTTCTTTGGGGAACTGGTGCCATGACCAGGGTGAGGTATTACGATGATGTTTTACTGGGGGATAGAAGAAGGAAAGATGGCACACATCAATCCCCCCTTTTTTTTCAAGCAAAGGCCACGCACAGATATAGTCCACTGTGGACGGGTCTCTGCATGTCACTATAACGCAGTCTCCGCGGATTGATTTTGTTGTTTTGCCTATCCAGGCTACCCTGCGGGCTGTGGTGATCCCTCCAGATAGATGGGATTCAAGAGGTCTGTTAATGCTTAACCACTGCATTACCTTGTTTTTAAGTGACCATGCAGTTTCAGGTGTATCATCGGTTAATTCTGGTACACCCGTAAGGACTATCGTGTAGGGAGTGGCTTCTGGGGGCAAGTGGGCAGGCCGTCTAGCCGTTAGTGATTTTTTAGTGATGTTTTTTGGAGACAGCTGAGCGGCCACTGATTTAAGTGGGAGGGATGCGGGCTTGTTTTCCGGAGGGGCTCTACTGATGTCAGTATTTATCGCTGAGTCTGGAGTGCCCGCAGTGACTGAAACCGGGTTTTCCAAGTGCTGGTTAGGTACAGCCGGGGTTTTGTCCCGCTGTAATTGGGACATTATAGGTGATGATTTGTGCTGAGTGGTGTTTTGTTTGTGACTTGTGTGAACTGAGATAGTTGGATTAGGATGTTGAGCTACTTTCTGTGATTGTACTTGGGGTTGTTTTCTGGGTGGTTGCGATGGATTCCGCTGACCCTTTATTTCTATACGAGTGTTAGTATCGAGAAGGGTAGCAGAGATTATGGTTAGCTGGGCTTCTAAGTTCCTGACACTAAGTTGAATGGGCTTCAGATGTTGAAATAGAAGATCTTTTATTGTGGTGAGAACTTGGGAAGTGACTGTGCATGTTCGGCATTGGTTATCAGAGGATTTATTCGATAGTGCCATGTGAGGTGGATTGGTCGCAGGAGGAAGTGTTATACTTTGCGGCATTGTGGAATTTGGATGAGTAATCACATGATTTAAGCACGGAGCCATGGTTACTGCTTTTTCGGTGGTTATTAGGTTTCGCCTTGGAATTGCTCCTTCCCTTTCACCTTTTTGGAGAGGATTAGGGTGTGTCTGGGCGTCCTCCTGAGTTTGACAAATCGCCAAGTCAGGAGTGGCTTCCAGATCGTCAGACATTAGTGAGAGGTCAGACTCAGTCTGGGTTACAGAGAGGTTAACTATCGATGGTACTGTGTTTGTGTCAGGTGCTGACAGGGTCACGGGGAGGGAACAGTTTTGTGGGTTAAGATGGATGGGAGAAGTAGCGTTTGCTATGGCGCCTAGAGAGGAACGCTTTGCATTCGCGTTCATGAGATCTAATGAGACTCTCTTTTCCATCAGGGCGATACTCTGATTTATTGCTTCGTGGGTCCGTGAAATAAAAAGGTCGATAGGACCCGTTATTTGAGCTACCTCCTGTGCATTTTTGGATTTAGTCTTTGTGGTGCTCCTGGTTTTAGGTCGCATGGTGTTTGTCTGGCTGCAAATTCTATAGTGAAGGGGGGGTGGCCCGGTCCGGTCTCTATCGGGCACTAACGGGCAACAACGGGCCCGCCCTTGGCCCGGGCTTCGCCCCGCGCGCGTCCCGCGATGCGCGTTCCTGTTAGGGCTTTTGTAGAGTGAGAGGTGTTTGAGGGCGGGGCACTGGAAGGGGGCGCGGCACTCACGGGAAGAGGACCAGCTGGAGATGGTGAATGCTGGTCCTCGCAGTCCTGGGGCCGGCACCTCGTCCTCCTCTGCGGCCTCGCGCTGGTCTCTGGGTCTCAACAGCAGTTGGGTGATTTACAGCTACTCCAGTAGCAGAAACGGAAGGAAGAGAGCTTCGCAGGGTCCATTGACAAGCTTGCTCCACGAGTGGCACCCGCGAAGCGGGTGCCGCGAGAAGTTGTAGCGCTTCACTGGGGGCGGGGCACTGGAAGGGGGCGCGGCACTCACGGGAAGAGGACCAGCTGGAGATGGTGAATGCTGGTCCTCGCAGTCCCGGGGCCGGCGCCTCGTCCTCCTCTGCGGCCTCGCGCTGGTCTCTGGGTCTCAACAGCAGTTGGGTGATTTACAGCTACTCCAGTAGCAGAAACGGAAGGAAGAGAGCTTCGCAGGGTCCGTTGACAAGCTTGCTCCACAACTCATTAAGTCCCTTCCTCCCTCACAGGTCTCATAAACTTTTCACACAAACAATTAAGCAACACAAACTTATTGATGCATGGAGACTTTGTAATCCTACCCATGAGGGAGTATTCCTTCTATTCATCAACACATCATACTCAGTCACGACTAGATTACTTTTTTATTTCTCACCACATTTCCCAATCACTTATGGCAGCGGATATTGGCTCCATTTTAGTGTCTGATCATGCCCCTGTCACTATACATTTGGATGTTCTACCCAAACCCAAATTATCCCGGAAATGGCGTTTTAATATTAATTTACTTTTGGGCTCAGCTTTTACTTCATCCCTTACTTCCTTCTTTCACAAATTATTTATCCTTAATCACTCAGACACCATCCCTTTCCCCGTAGTATGGGATGCATTTAAAGCATCAGCCAGAGACTTTATCTTAACTTTTGTCTACAGTAAACGGAAAAAGGCACAACAAATTACCAATGACCTATTATCCAAAATTAAAAAACTAAAACTCCCATATTATTATTCTAAGTCGAAAGAACGTTTATCTGATCTTATTAAGGCTACATTTCAATTGAATAAAGATACCACCAACAATGCTTCAAATTTTTTGTTAAAGTCCAGTGCTAAATTTTATGGAGGCCAGAATAAAGCTGGGAAATTACTAGCTAATTATTTAAAAGTTAAACAGAATAAACTCAACATAGATTCTGTTTTTGGCCAAGATCATTCATTAAAGCTTAAGGTTGAACAAATTTTAAATAAATTCCTTCGATTCTATCAATCTTTATACTCTTCTGAAACTCTTTCCTCTGATCAATCCTTATCCCAATTTTTCTCTACGATTCGACGCACCCTTAATGACCGCCATGATCTCTCATCGCTGGAAATTGATCTTACACAAAAAGAACTCCTTGCTGCCTTAAAGACCCTAAAAAATGACAAAGCCCCAGGCCCTGATGGTTTCATTGTAGAATTCTTTAATCATTTTGCCCATCTACTTGTTCCTAAATTACACACCCTTCTACTTGCCTTCCTACAATCTGGTGCATCCTCTGGCTCCTTTTTAGACGCTCCCATTTGACTCATCCCTAAGGATGGTAAAGATCCGCAACACTGCAAAAACTATCGTCCCATTTCTTTGGTTAATATTGATTACAACATTTTTTCAAAGGCTTTGGCTTTACGTTTGGAATCTCTATTGCCTGACTTACTGGGGATGGAACAGTCCGGTTTTGTTAAAGGTAGGCTACTTACGGATAATACTCGATTATTTTTTAACGTTCTTTCTAAAGCTTCTCATTCTTCTCATCCCTTGGCAGCTATAGCTCTGGATGCAGAGAAAGCTTTTGACAGAGTTGACTGGCCTTATCTTTTTCATACATTAAAATGGTTTGGCTTTGGCCCCAACATTTCTGCCTTAATTTCTATTTTGTATTCCAACCTAAGAGCGGCTGTATCGGCGAACGGTGGCATCTCATCGTACTTCCCACTTGGTAGAGTTGTTCGACAGGGGTGTCCACTTTCTCCCTTCCTTTTTAGGTTTCGCCCTGGCCGTTGCAACTGCGTAGCAGTTGCTCCGCCCAGGGCGAAATCTTATGTCCTAGATATGGGGCTTTGGTCCCGCCTCTGTCTCCCATTGGCTAGCTCCATAAATGGAGGCTAGCCATTGGGAGACAGAGGCTGTCAATCACGCTTTCCCCATGAAAACGCGATTCGGGGGCGTTTCCGTGTCTTTTTTTAAGTCCCGCCCCTTTTTTCGTCATGCCGCATGTTCCCGCCCCCCCTCCCGCTGTCCGTGTCTCCGTTGATGTTTTATGTTTGAGCAGCTCGTTTAATGCACTTCGATCACTGGGTAAGAGGGATAAACAAGGAATGAAATCTCGGAGGAATAGATTATACTCTTTGGCTTGCATTAAAGCAGAGAGGGTTTTAGGAGGGAGGCACCTAAAATAAAAGTGTTAGCCTTTAAAAAGTCGGGACCCTGCCGTCAAGTCGGAGCTATTAGCATGCACTCACTCCAAGAGCTGGTTTTCAACCAAGAGCACTTTGCATTCTGGGGTGTGTAGTTTTGTGTTCGGTGTGTTGTGCGGGGGTCAGATAGGCTTAGCTAACTTGCTACTCAGTGTTTACCGTAATACAAGCTATATTAAGGTATCCCAAGTGACCTTTGGCTGCTCGGCTTCAACACAGCAACACGAATCTGATGTGAAAAGGTGAAACAAACTGCGACGGTAAGCATTTTGTTGCTGAAATTTAACACGGTTCATGCAAAATGATGGCATTGTTTACCCCTTTTAATAAACTCTTCGCTTTCCACGTGTCCAAAAGAAAGGGAGCACAGGTGAACTTAACAAATTCAATTAATTACGAGTCGGGAGCGTTGGCGGGAAGGTGGGGTTTAAAAGCGCATTTTTAGGCAACCGAACGGCCTAGACTGCAGACGTGGAGTTGTTTGCGCGTTGAAACGTGAACTAAAACGGTAACGTGATTTGATTGCTCTCGTCTTTTTTTAAATAGCCTAAGACATGAATTAATTACACAGCATATAAGTATGTCTTCTAACAACAGATGTGTCTTCCGACGCTTCAGTAAACATCTAGCAGTTTGTTTTATGAGGTGCGCCATAGGTCTGCGTAGAAGAGGGACATTTACTTTTATAAGCGCTTCTGCAGACTGTATTTTACGTTGTTCGATGTTAGTACGAGTCCGTGAAATGCTTACTAACTCGTTACTGCGATGGTACATTCACCTTATAAGTTTTTTTTGGTTGTGCTTAATTGGCCTAGTATCCAAGTCCTGTTTAATCCGGTTAGCCAACAGGTTTTGCTTTGTGTCCCTCTGGTTGGTATCTTATTGAGCTGCACCGAGGATTATTCAACTCGTATCTCACTCGCGTGAGCAGCTAAAATGCGTTAGATTTGATTAGCATCCCCTGGCGCGAGGGCTTCCCTCGCCAATATTGTCATCTAATTCCCAGCAAGCAACCGCACATTACCTCTGTAGGCTGTCTAAACGGATAGAAGTGCAGGTACCCGCTATTTAGAGTACCCGTTTACCCTTGAGGTACAGGCACTCTCACACTGAAAGTATTGCAGTGGAGTTGAGAAGTGCAGGAAATTTCACTTTCAAAGTGAAGAAGGGTAGGCACTCGGTACGACAGTGCCTGCCCATTTAAACCACGGTATATAGAGAAAGTCTAGGTGCTGCCCACAACACGGTTAATAAATGTAGTTCTTAGCCACTGCAGTTTGCCTACAGACCGAACCACAAATCAACTATTCAAAGGTCTACTTGAAGATATTAAAATGTTGGGTTATATATATTTACTTGCTTTAAGCATCGGTTCTCTGTACTCAATCGGTCAACACTTCCTTTGTGGCAAGGTCCCAACCATTCCAGACTAGTGTGAGAGCCCTATTATTGTCTGCCACCTGTCCTAAGGAGACCACCAAGGCTCCAACCTGGAAAAATCAAAGCAAACCCATAGGCAACCATGTCGACCCACCCTGAAAAAGGGTGGGGAAAACACCAAAGAACCACAGCCTGCACTACCTAACAGGACCGCAGTGCACTTGCAATGTGGCAAGTGGTCCAGCATATCCCTAACTGTCTGAGACCTCCCCTCTGTCCCAGACTGACCAATCCTAAAACACCCGGGCTTGAACTGCCCACTCCGCAAAGCATCCCTGGGGTGCAAATACCCTCCTTCCCCCACAGACCACCCCTCTACCTCTCCGTAAAGCATATGATGCCTGAACACTTCCCTTCGAGTCATTATGGGAACTTTCCAACCCTGGAATTTTGTATGGTTGCCTAATGCATTCTGGGTGTCGTAGTCTTCTTCTTTTTACTTGCATTGAACTAATTAAATGAACGCACGTGAAATTGGTGCCTTATAGGCGAAAAGTCGGGACTGGAGGCAGCCATTAATGACCTTGAGACTGGAGGGAAGTGGTCACTTTTAAATGTTAACACCTCTGTTAACTACCATTAACTGCTGTATCAGATTCATTCAGCCAGTTCTCATCTCTTATGGACCTTGCAGTATTCCATTTACTTTCTGTGATATGAAAGGGTGCAGAATCCCAGCGCCTCAAAGAAGATTCCACAGCAGGCTATTCACTGCTTCTCACGCGCGTCTCACGGCGCGTAACCATTGCTCTGCCCATGAAACATGTTTATAGTGGCAGGTTACCATTTGAGTACTTTATCAAACATTTTTTTATAGGGTTAAAATATAACCATAAGATACATACAAACCATTAAACATAACACTAAATACAGCACAAGGAGATTAATTCTGTGTATTGGGGGTAAAAAAGCGTACAAACATACTAAAAAAAATAAATTGGCCCAACAGGGCTTCAGTGAGCACCTAATGCGAAGTGCGACCAGCATCCGTGCCGTTATAATGTAAATCGTGGTACACTTATCAGTCTAAAATAGATGCTCAAATATCCCGAGCCAGTGGTGAAATAAAACTCCCCGCAGTGCGGGGGCGTGTGCGAGCCACAGGGGGGGGGGGTGCCCTCAGCACAGTAATCTGTCCTGAGAGCTGAGTCCGGGGCGGGGTGGGTCTCTACCATGTACTCTGCTCTGTCTTCAGAACAAGGAAGTGACGCCTATTTAAAGGCCCCAACTCACAGAGGTCTATGGGTTATAACTGAGGAGAAGGCTATAAGCAGGTAGCGATGTCTTCATTTATCAGATCTGTCTCGGGCTTGTGGCAAGATTAATTCCACGCCTCCCAGAGCTTCAATCAATCAGCATTTTTATAGCGCGCTCATCACTTCGAGGGGTTTCCAGGAGCTTAATTGCACTGCTTAGAAAGCTGCCTTTACATAGGCAAGCACAAACACCCTTTAGCATCAGGAGGTGTAGCCTATCCGGCCTCAGTTGGTTATATTTTAAATATTTTAAGAATTATTACAAATCTTTCTTGGCCAGGTAAATTGTGGACACTGGGCTGTCTTTATTGCTCTCACTGTGGCTTAGTGAACCATGAGCAGACTAGCCCTTGGGTAAGCTGATTCATTGTATTAAAAATGTAACGTAAACCTTGTTAATAGCTGGTGGTTATAGGCGTTGGTCACCCATGTCGGGTATGGTTGAGTTGAGGGTACTGTTTATCAAGTAATGAGCATGGGCGGGAGGTTTTTAGGTTTCGCCTGTGTGTGTGTGTGTGTGTGACTGCTCCTGGGTGTGTGTGTGTGTGACTGCTCCTGGGTGTGTGTATGTGTGACTGCTCCTGGGTATGTGTGTGTGTGACTGCTCCTGGGTGTGTGTGTATGTGATTGCTCCAGAGTGTGTGTGTGTGTATGTGACTGCTCCAGAGTGTGTGTGTGTGTGTGTGTATATGTGACTGCTCCAGTGTGTGTGTGTGTGACTGCTCCAGTGTGTGTGTGTGTGTGACTGCTCGTGTGTGTGTGTGTGTGTGTGTGTGTGACTGCTCCAGTGTGTGTGTGTGTGACTGCTCCAGTGTGTGTGACTGCTCCAGTGTGTGTGTGCGTGTGACTGCTCCAGTGTGTGTGTGTGTGTGTGTGACTGCTCCAGTGTGTGTGTGTGTGTGTGTGGGGGGGCTCTGGGTGTGGCTGGCTCTGGGTGTGTGGGGCTGGGGCTGGGTCTGGGTGTGTGTGTGGTAGTAATTGCTGTCTGCTGAGCTCGTCCGTAGGGTACAATAGTTCTCGTATTTGCGAGAGATTAAGCTATTGGCAATGTAAATGACAATGCCATTTATGTATCTGTTTTCAAAACCAACACATAAATACAAATTTTGTCATTTACAATGCCAATAGCTCTAACCTCTCCAAAGGCAAAACCGTTGCATTGTAAATGCTTGTTAACCTTGCTTTGGAACCTTTTTTGTTAAAGATTCGTCAACATGATAACATTCATGGCTTTAATTTTAAACAGACTGACGTTAAGATGGCAGCTTACGCTGATGATGTCCTGTTATTTTTGTCACAACCTCAAACATCTCTCCCCGCTTTCCTGGAGGAGGTCGATTCCTTTGCGTCCATTACTGGTTACAAGCTAAATAAGGATAAATGCGAAATTCTACCCCTGACGAAATATATTTTCAAGGATGACTTTGCAAACTCAGGCTTTACATGGAGCCCCAAACATATTAACTACTTGGGTCTTTATTTTAACTCCTATATCTCGGGTACAATCGCTCAATGTATGGAAAATTGTATACAGAGGAAATCTACCTTAACCACGAAATGGCATCCTCTGTACTTCTCCTGGTGGGGCCGGTTAGACACCATTAAAATGATGCTTTCTCCTATAATCCTCTATACGATTTCCAATATTCCGCTATCCATTCCCTTGAAGTATATAAAAAAAAAAAATCTATTTTATCTGCCTTTTTATGGGGTCATAAGAAGTCACGAATGTCCATTTTGAAGTTGATTCGTCCAAAGACAGAGGGTGGGGTACATTTTCCTAATTTTCCTCTTTATCATAAATCCTTCCTAATAAATCAATCATCACAAGGCTTTCTGAATCCTCTGCGAAGTATCCTCTTTGGACTTCGCTTGAACAGTCATTTATCTCTCCATTCTCCTTTCAAGAATATCTTTCATTCTCACGTAAACTACAGTCTGTATCTACTCCCATAATCAAATACACTTCCAAAATCCTTCCACCTTTTTCTTTGACTTCCTTTCTCGATCATGCCATATGGCATAATGTTTCTATTTTATTGAACAATAAACCTGTTTTTTGGAAATCCTGGAGACAACGGGGCCTAATTTGGTTGCGTCAGTTATATGATCATTTCGTTTTCTCAGGCTGCTGCTTCCTTTGATTTTTCCACCCAATTTCCACTCCAAATACTACATCTTAACTTGTGCAATTCAATCTGCATTCATGCAATACACAAATTCCCATCATAGTCCCTGTCCTGAGCCTGACCACATAGCTGCACTTTGGCCCTTATTGCTTCATGGTGCCAGGGCCTCTATGATATATAAACTTCTAAGCAGTCCATCTGTCCTGAGAGCCAAAACTAAAACAGAGACTTTATGGGAAGGAGGTTTGGCAGTTTCATGGTCTGTGGATCTTTGGGATAGGATATGGCTCAAGCTGCGAAAATCGCCCAGAGCTGCAAATACTTTTCTTCATATACAACAGGCTCTTACTTTCTCCACTGGCTCTTAGTTAAAGACACTCGGCCCTTTCAGACACATGTTGGACTTGCTCTTCACAACGTGCAGATTTGTTTCACCTGCTCTTAATTTGTACCCCTGTCCGCAAATTTTGGGATAACGTGTGGTCTCAAATTAATTCTATTTTTTCTTCCAATTATCCTTTCTCCACCTCACATATTTTTCTAGGTAGCCTATCTCCTATTGGAAAGACTGCGATTCTAACAAAAAGATAAACGATTTACTATTAGCAGTGGCTTTCCAACAGATATCTAAAAATTGGAAGGGCGTTACCAAATTGTCGTACCAAGCATGGTGGTATGCTGTCTGTTACAATCACAGATTAGACACTACATTTGTGTATCCATTACATTTGGCGTCAAAACAGTTAAACCTCTGGTCACCTGTTACGTTATTCATTGACATAAGTGCCATGCGTTCTTTATCTCAGACGCCCTTGCAACAAGAGGTGGCTAAACCTCTGTGACTTCCTTCTTGTTGATCTTTTCTAGTTTTCATCTTGCTTCATTTTATTTTGATAAGTCCTATATAATAAGCAAATTCCTTGTCATCATTACTGGTTTTTATGGATTACTGTTTTATTTTCTTTGACTACTAAGGTTAATTGATTTATTTCCTGTTTTGTATAAATATCAATTCCTAATTGTTTTTACTGCATGTACCTCTATATTTTCATTGCTGTAATATCTTATATGTTATTTTGTTACTTTACATCAATAAACTTATTTTGGAACTTAAAAAAAAGACACATCCAGGTTGCATATCAGCATGGGCTGAAGTGTGGGAATTCTGCTTGTCAAATAATATTTATTATGCTGGACAACACCAGCCCCAGACCATAGGTTTTCTGTGTTAGAAACGGTTTATTTTCTTGTAGGTGAATACCCTCTGCACACCATTCCATTGGCATGTGATAGCAGACTGGGTTTGTTTTATCTCTATCTTATCTTTGCACAATGTCGAGGCTGACTACACCAGCTTTATGAACTGATGTTTCAATCCCAATATTTCCTTTCACTGCAAAGCCTACAACTTGCTAGGAGCCTTTGCTTTAGTACTTTAGACTACTGCAAGTAACGAATCCCATTAGACTTACTTTGACATATTTGTATTTATTTTGTCTGGAGTAGGCTCTTGTACGATCTGGGATACTGAATGGTTCTATTTTTGTCCTGTGTCATTTTCCTCTATGTAGTCTGTGAAGATCAGCTTTGCATGTTCTACAGAGTTGGCCAAGCAACACAAGAGAGATGATTCACTTTCTTTCACATTTTCAGATCTATGCAATGTAGGGTGCGTCCTACTAAAAGCATTAAAATGTTATATTTTTCTAATATCCCTGGAATACAATGACATTTCCAGTAAGATGGGTTCTAAGGAGGGTCAGGTCCCACGTCTATGGAAAAGGGCTGTTGTACTTCCATTCTTAAAAAAGGGATGGTGGACCTGTTAGTCCTCAGCATCTATCATTTGATCTCTCAGTTGCCTTGGCCGCGGACCGTGGTCATGTGGTGGCCTTAGCATTACTCAATTCATCGGCCGCCTTTAAAACAGTATGGGGTTCCCTAGTTGGCCAAGGTATGCACCTTTTCCACGTTGGGACCCTTCCTTCTAGTCGGGGTAATGAGCATTACACTTTAAAATAAATTCTTGGTAGCTTGGCATTAGAAGTCAAGTTTATCTCAGAAGCAGCATGTAGAGAATCTGCACATAATAAACAGAAATACAGTGAAAATACTACAAAAGGGGACCACACCAGCTTTAAAGATATCAATATTTATCTGTGTAAAACAAGTCCAAAACAATAAAAATCTAATATACAGTTATCAAAACATAAATAATGCAAACATAGACCTTCAGTACTGTTCCTTGAAGTCGATAGCTAATTCCGGGGCTATCACGACGTTGTGAACCAAAAAAAAATCTAACAGTTCAGGCCAACCACGAGGTCGCGGGCCGGCTACAGTGTCAGTAAGACCCGCAAACAGTACCTGTGGAAATGCAGGGCATCCTGGGCCTTGCAATGAGCTCTGATGAGCCGGCGTCAGATCTGGAGGTCGTGCAGGAGTCGTTGGGACCTTGAAGTCATACATATTGCAGATCGAACTCCTTGAGGTTGAAGTCAGCTGTAACAACGTGAGGGCTGCGGTGTGAAGTGGAGCAGTGCAGTGCCCTCAGGTTGCTTGCAGGCAGCGGCTCGGTGACGGTATCCAGTCATGCCAGTTAGACCAGGGCTGTGGTGTGAAGGTGGCCAGTACTCGTTGTGGGGCAGAAAGGTCACGGTGCAAGCAGCGTCATCGTCGTTGCTCAAGTGATGTCATTGGTTGGCCCAAAGCTGTAGTGCAAAGTGGGACAATGCAATGTGTGGTGCCCACAGGTCGGGGTGGAGTCATCAGCATCGGTTAACGATCTTGAGTCGATGGTGCTGGCTGCAGTGGGCCAGGCTGCAGTGTGGGACAGGACAGTGCATCATATACCTTACGAGCTGTGCCCCCAGGTCACGCAGCAGGCAGTTGTGTTGATGCCAGCTTAGAGCATCGTCATCTGTGACATCAGGGTAGGTGTTGTGAAGTGTAGTGGTGTGGCATGCAGTGCCCACAGGTCACGCTGCAAGCAGCAGCTCAGTGTTGTGACAAATGTAGTAAGTGAGACCAGGGTTGGAGTGCAACAATAGTCATTGTGGTGCTAATTGGTCACGGAGCAGGCAGTGGCATCGTTGACGGCATCAGGTTGCTTTTTCCTCTGTGGCAGCTGAAACACACAGTTCCAGATGTAGGTATGCAGAGGATGGGGACGTCTTTGGTGTGCCTGAGAGTTCCAACACGAGGTAAGCGCTTATTCAAGCCCTTGGAAATACTTTAACAGCAAATTTAAGTCAGTCCTTTCACTGTTCAAGACAGAAGCAGCAACTACAGGCCAGCCCAACAAAGCAACAACAGCAAAGGAGCACTACTCCTCCTGGCAGCTCTTCAGCACTTCTTCTAGGCAGGGTCGTAAGTCCAAATGTGTTTTAAAATTCTGGGCCCCAATATTTAAACTCCTTTTCTCTTTGAAGATTTGGCAGAAAGTATCTTGGCTCAGTAAAAAACCGGTCTGTCCTCCCTGGTCCAGCTTCACAACAGGAGGTAGAGACAGCATTGTGGAAGGAAGCCAGAGCTTAATCAGGTGTTAGTGCCAACTCCTCACACCACTCTAGGCCAGGATGACTCATTAGCATATGCATGGCATACCTCAGCTCCCTTTGTGTGATTGTCTGGAGTAAATGCATAAAGCACCTGTCAGTCTGAAACCAGACAGTGAATCCAAAACAGGCAGAGGCACACAGCACAAAAATGCCCACTTTCTAAAAGTAATACACAATAGGCAAATATAAAGGAAGGGCAACACTTAATGGTATAATGCAATTGATTTATTCATTGCATAATATTGATACATTTTTCTGTGTGCAACATGATGTAGTGCTCACAAATAAGTTAAGCAAACATGCAGTGCTAAGTCAGAATATTTGAAACATGCAACAATTCAAAACAAGTTGCTAATTATATGAGATTGAAACACCGTCGGCCACAGATCAACTTGACTCCATTTTTATTATACAAATAAGTGCATAAAGGAGTCTAGCATCTTGTTGTTTTGACTTGCTGCATGTCTTAAATATTCTCACAGGAGTACTGAAGGAAGTGACCCGATTAGTGTCATCCGGGTCACTCACGACCACCTCTAAGCCTTCCGTGCCAAATGAAGAGTTGGTCAGACAGTAGAGAATACAAACCAATAACAGTTTATTCAAAGTACATTCAGAGAGGAACCCTGCCTGCCCAGTCCCTCGGAGTGCTGTAGAGGGAATGGCATCAGCAAACATAATGATACATTATGTACACTTCGAAACCAATGAAAGCACGCCCACCATGGAATTTTCCAGGGAGATGCAGCTGGACAGTAAATTACAAAGGAGTAAGTTTCGATTCTGAGGTGGGCACACATTATCTACTATTCAAGGTCACTCTGCCTGTACCCACCACTAGACAAGTGGTAGAAGACCTATATCTAACAGGAAAGGTATGCGCTAATAAGAACAGTGCATTCATTAGTGTAGCAGAACTCATCTCCGCAGAAACATAACCTAGAGAAACCCGTTTCTAAGAAATGGCAAAGGATTGGTTTCGATCATGATACAAAATGGCGCCCATACACAAAATTGAGCCGCAAATGCTAACTTACGTAAAACAATGCAGAAGCATAAGTTTTTATTTCTCAGTACTTTGGGCCTACTTTGGGGGTGACTTACATATAAGGAAAGGGAAGGTTAGGGCCTGGCAAGTGGGTGCACTTGACAGGTTGCCAGTGCAGTTAAAACTGCACGCGAAGACAGTGCAATGGCAGGTCTGAGACACCTTTGAAAGGCTACTTTTGTGGGTGTCACAATCAATGCTATAGGTCCACTAGTAGCACTTGATTTACAGGCCCTGGCACATTTGGTGACCTTTACCAGGGACTTACAAGTAAATCAAACATGCCAATCATGGAAAACCAATCATAACACAGTTTACAGTAGGAGCACTTGCACTTTATCACTGAACAATTTGAGAATGTGAGCCACTAAACTAGCAAAAATGAAGGCCAGCATACCATCAAAAATAGGTCATTAAGCAAAAAGACAGGGGAAACACGCTAAAAGATGCCAGGTCTAACACTGTAAATCACCTGATCTTGGCCTCCATATTAGTGGAGATTAGATTAAGCGGATGCACGCTTGAATGTATCCAATCTTATTTGGAAGACATAGCACAAGCTATTAAAATTTCTTGTTTTCATTCTGCTTTTAAAACTGGTTAACATTGAGAGCTGCCGGAGTCAGTGCCAAGTCCATCACTGTTAAATGTCTGTTTGAGCCCCCTGGCGACACTTATTATGGCAAATAGCATTAATTTAATTAATCATGCTGATGACACTCAGCTGATTCTATCTCTGGATAGTGTTTAGCAGGTACTTTAGATATGTTTCATAACTGCTTGAGAGAGGTCTCAATGAGGCTGATTTATAATTTACTAAAATGTTATGGTGATAACATGGATATTCTCTGCTGCACAATGGGGAAGCCATCGTCCGGGCTACCTTCCATTTTATGGCAATGGACGGACAGCGCCTGTCCTGAAGAAACTTTAGCATTGTGTAATATAGGTGTCAACTTTAACAGCAACGTTGCTCTTGTTGTCCATGTCAACAAGACTGATGCCACCTGTTTTTCCTTGATCTGTATGCTCCTGAAGATTGTGTCATACCTTACCTTGCCCACTAGGGTACTTGTCGTGCAAAGTATGGTATTGAGCAGGCTTGATTATTGTAATGCTCTAATTTTAGGCTCTCCTAATTAATTATTCAAGAGATTGCAGCAAGTTAAATCCTCTGGTGCCAAGATGGCTTTAAATATATCTAGACACCCATGAAACACTCGAGCCCTTGCAGAGTTGCACTGCCTCCCTGTTAAAGAAAGGATCAATTCTAAATCTCGTTGTATTACTTTTAAAGAAGAACAGAAGAATGGTGCCATTTTCATGCAAAGGAAATGTAAATGCTATGTGCCTCTTAGAGCCTTGTGCTCCTCGAAGGCAAATCTTTTTTGCATCACTAAATTTCACAAAGTGAGGGCTGATGTTTGGGCTTTTTCATTGAGAGCTGCACAACTCTGGAAAAGCCTGACACCTTCAACGAGAGCATTCCAAGATGTGCTCTTCTTTGTAAGGCTTTGAAAACATGTCTGTTTTCAGTATAATGCATTCTAAGGCTTACTCTCTCCACCTGCTTTTCTAGTGGGCAAGTGCCAGGACACATTTCAGGTCTTTGATGCACTTTATAAATCGTATTTCAATTCAATTGAATTCTAAGTCAACCATAAGGTGAAACATTGAGCATGTAGGTGTTTCCACAAGTCAATGGACAGTAACATTAATATTATCGTAGCTGCATCAATTTTTCCATCTAAAGTTACTGTAACAACTCACCCTTTTTTGGATGAGTTGAAAAGAGTTGTTAAGTGCACTGTTGCCACAACTTGGATTTTTGTAACTCATTGTTGTTTTGTATCACTAGCAAGAACATTACAAAGCACTCAGCGGTACAGAACTCAGCGGTAAAAGCAGTTACCGCTCTTGCTTAATATGACCATCTTACACTGGCTCCTGGAACTACACTTTAGTTGCCAGTCCATGCCAGAGTGAAATGTAAAGTGTTATTTTTGATACACAAGGAAATGTATGAAGATACACTTGGATATCTGAAGAACTCCATTAATATTTACCAGCCATACTGGAACCTCTGCTTTGGACATAAGCTTAACCATTTTTTATTCCACAAACCACCTAAGCTCCAGAGGGAGGGTTGTCCTGCTCAAGTCTAAAATCTATGGAACCACCTACTAAACCAGTTATGTGCAACAGAGCAGTTAATGCCAATTTGAAAAGCAGTGAAATAGAAAGCACCTGGATTTCTTGGCTGCTCATTTTGTTTCTAACTTGTCATTGACCAAGCAAACGTTATGCTCAAGAATTGGATGTTGAGAAGTAGACCTGTTGAATGCGCTCCTAGAGTGCCCCTGAAATGGTGACTCCTCCCAGTAGCCACGGTAACAGTCCGTACAGAATATTATACCTGAGATGTTATAAGTGTCTCCTTTAGCGGAACACAGCTTTAAGGAAAAACTCACAAAGAAGAAAATCCTTCTTTGGTGATCTTAGTAAATTTTGACCTAAGATAGAGTTGGTGAAAAGATCAAGGTATCACAACAATTGATATCTGGGGGTCAGAAAGAGAAAGGAAAGTTTTGACAGTAGGATCCACTATATCAGACAGTAACAGTGAGAAATAATAAAAGAGTGGTCGAGTCAAGACTCAAGGGTACCAGGAGGGAAATATTGTTCCCATCAGAAGCCACACTGTACCGCCCTTATTATCATCATATGGGATCTCCTTACCCAGGAGGCAAGACGGCCGGTAAATATTACCGTGACCGAGATGTAATATGAGGTATGAGAGCAGAACAGAGAAGGGTGGTGGTGGCTGCTGAAAAAAGCAGTGTATAGTGATGAAAAAAGTGAAAGGTACTAAAATTAGGTGAATGGGTGGTAAAAAAATTTTAATAATAACCCCCACACCCTAAGGTTAAAAGGCAGGTGTAGGTGCAGGCTTTAAATAATAACCGCACTTAGTGGTCGACATGTTTCAGCATATTGTAAGATGTTCTTAATGCATTCCTCAGGACCTGTATATAATACACTACTGCTTTCAAAAAATAAATAAATTAAAAGTGTCACCTGAAAGTCCAGGCGTGCTCAACCGTAAACTGTCAATGAAATGGTTAGGGATCCAACATGTAAAACAAAACGACAAACAAACAAACAAATAATACAATGCACGTTATTATTTGTATTCATAGTGACATTACAATATGTTCAATCATGCCTGATCGTTATTTCAGGTATGCACTCACCCTTATGTGTAGGCTGAGGAGCTTCACCCCACCTGGCTGCAGCGCAGGTAAAAGGAGCACCGCTCTGTGAGAAATCACATAACGTTTAATCGAGCGGTCAGTGATAAAGCACTAACCTATTTGAGTAGCATAATAAACTTTGAGATGGCAGGTTAACTGGGCTGTTTATAACCAGGCTGCGCGTGGGCGCCGTGTACTGTCATGACTCAGGGGCAGTGACCACACGAAGGGGATAGGTAATACGAAAGGGCCGTGCAGCGTCAGTTAGGAGGTACTGACGGAGACCGCTTAATATTAAAGTTGCGGAAAAACATCTAACAGCGTGTCAGTTTTAGAACGCACACAGGGGAAAACCGCCACGCATTGTAAAGCGGCGTTCAGGGTGGAGAGAAACGCTGCATATGCTCGATGTCAGGCTGGCCTCTAACGGCAAACACAAGCCGAGCGAGGCATCAGAAAACTACGCATAACGCGTTGGATCATGCGTTGGCTCACCTGGCCGTCGGCGTCTCCAGGCAGTCTTCAGTACTGCTCGGGGGGGCGCCGACCGCCGAGTGAGCCAGTGTTTTGTTTGATTCACGGAACCAGCGCGTTGACGAGCAGTCACGTGATAGTGAGACTGCTGGGAGTTGTAGTTCGCTCTAGGAACCAACTCTATAGGACCAAGTATGCTGGTACTACCAATGTCAAGTGTGGGTCCTAAGTGATGTACTGAAATGCGCGAAAGTATATAAAAGTGATTTTCACGAGTGCATTACAAAAACAAGGCCTTAGCGGCATGACTCTGGGGCAGTGTGTACTGTTGCGCAATGGATAGATGTTAAGTTACAGACGTCTACTAACAATGATGATAATATGAAAGCGTTCTTTAATGGGGTTGTTATGCGCTATTGGAGCTGATGCACATATGCGCAGTGGATGTAGAAGATGACCGTTACTGCTGATGTTAATATTAATGCGCTTCAAAGGAATTGTGATGCGCTATTAGTACTTGCATATTTTGAAGGGAGGCAATAGAGACTGATTTCCAGTGGGTATTATGTGCAGTGCTAAGGAATCAATGGGAGGAATATAATGATTACGCCCAATCAGAGGGACATCCAGGGTATGGGTTAATTGAGTCCCTCCTTGTCACTGTTGACGCGGTATACCCATTTCTGTTCTATCTTGAACAAGAACCTGCTTGTATCTGCACATGAGTCTGGAATGTGCGGTTGTTCAAGAACTGTCCAGTAAAAATCTTCTGGACCATGGCCTTTCTCCAGGAAATGTGCGGTAAGTCTGGTTGCTTGTTTGCGGCAACGCACCGTGCTTTTGTGTTCCTGGATGCGTGTGCGTACCTTTCTAGTAGTCATACCGACATACCGTAATCCACAAGGACATTTGATCAAGTATATCAGGTTACTGCTATTACAATTAGTAAACCTGTTCTGTGTCCATGGGCGATTAGTGCCGATGTCAACTTCTGTGGATTTATTAGTCTGAGGGCAGACAGAACAATTACCACATGGATGGTGGCCAACCACAGCTGGTAAATCCCACAGGGTACCCACTTGTCTCTCTTCTTTACTGCGTGGGCGTGTATGAACCAGTTGGTCCTTCAAGTTGGGTCCTCTTTTATATGCAAACATGGGCTAGGGAATGTTGTCACCTCCCGTTTTTAGGATGGACCAGTGTTTCTTTATGATTTTCTGCAACTGGTTGGATCGGCTGTTGAAGGTATTTACAAAGGCAATCCGGTCTGATTTTTCTTTCGGTGGATTGATTGCAAGAAGGGCATCCCTCTGGTTATTAGAGGCCCTCTTTTTAGATCTCCGAATGATTTTCTTAGGGTATCGTTTCTCCTTAAGTTGTTCCTCCAGGTTTTTGGAGTGCGTTTCAAAAGACTCCTTCTTGGAACAGTTTCTTTGTACCCTCAAGAACTGGCCAAAAGGTAAATTGTCCCTCAGGGCTCTTGGGTGGCAACTGTCCATCCTAAAAACGGGAGGTGACAACATTCCCCAGCCCATGTTTGCATATAAAAGAGGACCCAACTTGAAGGACCAACTGGTTCATACACGCCCACGCAGTAAAGAAGAGAGACAAGTGGGTACCCTGTGGGATTTACCAGCTGTGGTTGGCCACCATCCATGTGGTAATTGTTCTGTCTGCCCTCAGACTAATAAATCCACAGAAGTTGACATCGGCACTAATCGCCCATGGACACAGAACAGGTTTACTAATTGTAATAGCAGTAACCTGATATACTTGATCAAATGTCCTTGTGGATTACGGTATGTCGGTATGACTACTAGAAAGGTACGCACACGCATCCAGGAACACAAAAGCACGGTGCGTTGCCGCAAACAAGCAACCAGACTTACCGCACATTTCCTGGAGAAAGGCCATGGTCCAGAAGATTTTTACTGGACAGTTCTTGAACAACCGCACATTCCAGACTCATGTGCAGATACAAGCAGGTTCTTGTTCAAGATAGAACAGAAATGGGTATACCGCGTCAACAGTGACAAGGAGGGACTCAATGAACCCATACCCTGGATGTCCCTCTGATTGGGCGTAATCATTATATTCCTCCCATTGATTCCTTAGCACTGCACATAATACCCACTGGAAATCAGTCTCTATTGCCTCCCTTCAAAATATGCAAGTACTAATAGCGCATCACAATTCCTTTGAAGCGCATTAATATTAACATCAGCAGTAACGGTCATCTTCTACATCCACTGCGCATATGTGCATCAGCTCCAATAGCGCATAACAACCCCATTAAAGAACGCTTTCATATTATCATCATTGTTAGTAGACGTCTGTAACTTAACATCTATCCATTGCGCAACAGTACACACTGCCCCAGAGTCATGCCGCTAAGGCCTTGTTTTTGTAATGCACTCGTGAAAATCACTTTTATATACTTTCGCGCATTTCAGTACATCACTTAGGACCCACACTTGACATTGGTAGTACCAGCATACTTGGTCCTATAGAGTTGGTTCCTAGAGCGAACTACAACTCCCAGCAGTCTCACTATCACGTGACTGCTCGTCAACGCGCTGGTTCCGTGAATCAAACAAAACACTGGCTCACTCGGCGGTCGGCGCCCCCCCGAGCAGTACTGAAGACTGCCTGGAGACGCCGACGGCCAGGTGAGCCAACGCATGATCCAACGCGTTATGCGTAGTTTTCTGATGCCTCGCTCGGCTTGTGTTTGCCGTTAGAGGCCAGCCTGACATCGAGCATATGCAGCGTTTCTCTCCACCCTGAACGCCGCTTTACAATGCGTGGCGGTTTTCCCCTGTGTGCGTTCTAAAACTGACACGCTGTTAGATGTTTTTCCGCAACTTTAATATTAAGCGGTCTCCGTCAGTACCTCCTAACTGACGCTGCACGGCCCTTTCGTATTACCTATCCCCTTCGTGTGGTCACTGCCCCTGAGTCATGACAGTACACGGCGCCCACGCGCAGCCTGGTTATAAACAGCCCAGTTAACCTGCCATCTCAAAGTTTATTATGCTACTCAAATAGGTTAGTGCTTTATCACTGACCGCTCGATTAAACGTTATGTGATTTCTCACAGAGCGGTGCTCCTTTTACCTGCGCTGCAGCCAGGTGGGGTGAAGCTCCTCAGCCTACACATAAGGGTGAGTGCATACCTGAAATAACGATCAGGCATGATTGAACATATTGTAATGTCACTATGAATACAAATAATAACGTGCATTGTATTATTTGTTTGTTTGTTTGTCGTTTTGTTTTACATGTTGGATCCCTAACCATTTCATTGACAGTTTACGGTTGAGCACGCCTGGACTTTCAGGTGACACTTTTAATTTATTTATTTTTTGAAAGCAGTAGTGTATTATATACAGGTCCTGAGGAATGCATTAAGAACATCTTACAATATGCTGAAACATGTCGACCACTAAGTGCGGTTATTATTTAAAGCCTGCACCTACACCTGCCTTTTAACCTTAGGGTGTGGGGGTTATTATTAAAAAATTTTTACCACCCATTCACCTAATTTTAGTACCTTTCACTTTTTTCATCACTATACACTGCTTTTTTCAGCAGCCACCACCACCCTTCTCTGTTCTGCTCTCATACCTCATATTACATCTCGGTCACGGTAATATTTACCGGCCGTCTTGCCTCCTGGGTAAGGAGATCCCATATGATGATAATAAGGGCGGTACAGTGTGGCTTCTGATGGGAACAATATTTCCCTCCTGGTACCCTTGAGTCTTGACTCGACCACTCTTTTATTATTTCTCACTGTTACTGTCTGATATAGTGGATCCTACTGTCAAAACGTTCCTTTCTCTTTCTGACCCCCAGATATCAATTGTTGTGATAGATTGTGTTAGGGGCGTATATCTGGTTGGTCGATAAATTTGCCCTTAGACCCTCCTCACTTGTTGTTGTTGTGAAAAGATCAAGGTACCATATTCCCCCTGAACATCATACGTAGCCAAAGAATGATCCATGAAGAAAATGATTGTATCGACTAGTGGAAGAAATCAAGAACTAAAATGAATAGCAAATAGTGATTGAGTGCAAGGAAAAATCACCAAACGAAATGCTTTGCAATGCATCAGTACATTCCACGCTCTACCTTCAATGTATGGTTGAAACAATAACTGACATCACATTTAAAAGGACATTTTATAAGGAGTAGTTCCGCCATTTTTAAAAATTCAAGGCATTCATTCCACCTCAAAGAAAAAGCTACAACATTCTCTAACCCTATGCCTGCTGCCAGTTCTGCCATCACTTTTCAGGACTAAAGTAACCAAAGTGCACTGGAACCCATCAATTCCTGTGCACAACTGTGGACTCGTCCGCGATCTTATGCTTCTGGGAAAATAACACACAATTAACTAAATAAAAGTGATTAAAGGATCGAATTAAATAGGGAGGTGCTGCAGCTCGCACATAAAGCTCAAATAACAATATTGATCATTAAAAAACACACCAAAATAACAGAAGGATTTTTATTAGGGTCTGGCTGCCCAAACCTATAAAGATCATATATCAGCCAATGAGGGGTGCAGGAATGGTCACCAACATTTTTAGCATATTAAAAAAATGTTTTACTTGACATAGATTTTCAGCAGAAGTGAGGGGCATATTATCAAGAAACGGCTGTAAAATTATCGCCGCTTTAGCGGCAGGAAACTGACGCTAAAGCCGCGATAATGGGCTTGTTAATATGCCCTTGTGAATTCCCATAGAAGCCCATGTTCTGGTGTGAACATGGGTTTCTATTGGAATTCACAAGGGCATATTATCAAGCCCATTATCGACGCTTTAGCGTCAGTTTCCTGCCGCTAAAGCGGCGATAATTTTAACGCCATTCTTGATAATATGCCCCTGAATTTCTACAATGTCCCTCCCTCCTGATGCACTCCTCAGTTTCTACGGATGAGTCAGAGGAGGGAAAGGGCATAGGATAAGCGACTGTTTCATGACTACTTCTCACTGTCTTCCCTTGAATAGTTCTCTTCCTCTTGTATGGAAGGTCTTCGATTACTTCTAGTGGTATCTGAGCTTAAAAAACAAGCACAGTGACATCTCATTAGTTTGATCTCTAAAAATAACTCATTGATTATAACATTGTTTCATCCCATTAAACCCTTTTCTACCTAAAACGCCTGAACATTTACCTTTACTTTGGAATGCAGGTGTCTTTATCCCCTTTGTTATGTACTTACCATTGTTGCTTTCTATTGCTTCACATATATTCTATTATCTAATCGTAGTCTTATCTTCCTGAGAACCTGCTCTCTCATTCATCGTTATCAAAGTACTTTATTCGATTTTGATAAACAATTAGAAAAGCATGCAATAAAGTATATTGTCAGAACTTTAAAAGTATAGCAGAACATTGCGCAGATGAATTAAAAGTCATCCAAGAAGATTTAATAGCAATATTTTAAAAATACAGCATGGCAATATTGTACTTAAAAAGGGGTGCCACCACGCCATAGCCTGGTTAACACCCATAGTCCAAAATTTTCCTAATGAAAATAATGGACCATAGGTACCTAGATACATTCCGGCCAATTGGCAAGGATGCCAGTTGTTGCAGAAACAGTCAAGCAGGGCGACATTACTCGAATTTGTGGTCAAGTAGAATAAACAGAATAAAATGTACATTACATGCAACGTACATTGATCAGATAAGCCATCACATGGGCGTTTTGCTCAAGTGACAGATCAATCAAAGGGGTTTCGGGAAAACTTGCGAGTCGATGAAAAATATCAAGTCTGAATCTTGTCAGAACAAACATGTTGGTGATTGTAAACGTACTCGAAATAGGATTGCATACCATCAATAATAAGCATCATTTCTTTGTTGATGATACTAGGTTTAGGTAATAACTTATGACTTTAAACAGAGACAAACAACACTTTTCATAACTCCCTTCTGCCTATATGATATAAAGAGCCAGGGTTCTCAAAGTATTCAAGTCGTCCTGATTCCAGACACGTCTGTCTTATACATTTCAACCATGGCATTTGTGAAGACAGTGGCAACTTAAGAGAGGCATTATCAATCTTTCGATGTAGGACTGATCTTATGCCATAGCAAAATTGGTTGGACTCTAATTGTGTGGGGTGAAATGGAACACCAAGTACATTGTGTGACCACCTGGGCTTGCCCCGAAGCGGTCGCTCCCCCACGCTCCATCTCTTCCTACCTGACCGTGTGCCTCATTGCTGCCTGCTTCCCTGCTGCCTGGACATAGCGCCTGGTATCGTAACCTGCACAGAGATAAAAGCGCCCATTTGCGCAACATTGCCGATTGAAAATAACATAGCCTGCTCATTTTAAACATTGAAAGTGCATCTGCTGATTAACTATTGTGCACGTTAGCGCGTCATTGTTGAGAAGTTAATACTTCATTTGTTCAGTGCCGGTACTCGGCTGTGCCCCGTTTCGATTTTCAGCCCAAGTAGCCATTTTGTTGTTGTTTGTCCACCCCTGACCCGTGTCTCCTCCCCGCTCCCGCCTCCCAGCTGACCCTCCCTCCCACAGACAGTGTAAGCTCGTTCCTTCCTCCCTAACGCTGTGACCACCTGGGCTTGCCCCGAAGCGGTCACTCCCCCACGCTCCATCTCTTCCTACCTGACCGTGTGCCTCATTGCTGCCTGCTTCCCTGCTGCCTGGACATAGCGCCTGGTATCGTAACCTGCACAGAGATAACAGCGCCCATTTGCGCAACATTGCCGATTGAAAATAACATAGCCTGCTCATTTTAAACATTGAAAGTGCATCTGCTGATTAACTATTGTGCACGTTAGCGCGTCATTGTTGAGAAGTTAATACTTCATTTGTTCAGTGCCGGTACTCGGCTGTGCCCCGTTTCGATTTTCAGCCCAAGTAGCCATTTTGTTGTTGTTTGTCCACCCCTGACCCGTGTCTCCTCCCCGCTCCCGCCTCCCAGCTGACCCTCCCTCCCACAGACAGTGTAAGCTCGTTCCTTCCTCTCTAACGCTGTGACCACCTGGGCTTGCCCCGAAGCGGTCGCTCCCCCATGCTCCATCTCTTCCTACCTGACCGTGTGCCTCATTGCTGCCTGCTTCCCTGCTGCCTGGACATAGCGCCTGGTATCGTAACCTGCACAGAGATACCAGCGCCCATTTGCGCAACATTGCCGATTGAAAATAACATAGCCTGCTCATTTTAAACATTGAAAGTGCATCTGCTGATTAACTATTGTGCACGTTAGCGCGTCATTGTTGAGAAGTTAATACTTCATTTGTTCAGTGCCGGTACTCGGCTGTGCCCCGTTTCGATTTTCAGCCCAAGTAGCCATTTTGTTGTTGTTTGTCCACCCCTGACCCGTGTCTCCTCCCCGCTCCCGCCTCCCAGCTGACCCTCCCTCGCCCCCGCCCCCTCCACCACCCATATATGACATATGCACTTACGCGCAGCGGTAACGCGCAGCGATCGCGCCCTATGCGCGCCGAAGGTGCGCCAAAGGTAAGCCCGTCTGCGCCCGTCCGTGCCTGGACCGCGCCCAGCGCCCGTTCCCCTGCTCCACGCCGCACCCAACCCCCCAGAATAATCTACGATGCCGCCACTCTCCTCGCCCTCAACGCCGGACGCACCCCACTTTGCTGTGAAGCTACCCCAGGACGTACTCACGGCCCATTCTACTGCCTCTCCTGTAAGTTCAACTGCATCAGAACCCTCACCAAACACACTTCCTCCACACACAGCTCCGAACCCAACAACTTGAAATGCATCCTACTGAACACCCGCTCGGTCCACAGACATGCAACCGAACTCTGGGACCTAATCGACACTGCGTCACCTGACATCGCCTTCCTTACCGAAACATGGATGAATGCATCTTCTGCCCCCGACATCGCCATAGCCATACCGGACACTTACAAGATCATTCGAAAAGACCGCACCGGTCAAACTGGAGGAGGCATCGCCATCGTCCATAGAAACACCATCAAAATTACGACCAGCTCTGACGTCAATCTTGCAACCGCCGAACACCTCCACTTTCAGATCCACACCGACCCCAGGACCACACTTAGAGGAACCCTCATTTACAGGCCCCCAGGCACCCGATCTCAATTCAGCGACGACATCACTGACTTCGTCAGCCCGCACGCCCTCGCCTCCGAGAACTACATTCTTCTAGGAGACCTCAACTACCACCTTGACAACATTCTCGACAACAACACCACCTACCTTCTGGACAACCTGTCCAATCTCGGACTCAAACAACTTGTTGACACCCCCACTCACATAGCCGGACACACGCTCGACCCTATCTTCACCTCCAGCAAGCACATCTCCTTCGATCGCACTACAGCTCTCCACTGGACGGATCACAGCTGTGTTCACTTCAGCTACAAAACAGCCCTGACCCACAACTGCCCACAACCCATTCCCCGAAGAAAATGGAACAAAATCACCACCGACCAACTCCTCACATCACTCAGCCAAAACACTCCCACCCTAGCAACGGACCCAGACCTAGCGGCCACCAACCTCAGACAATGGATTACCCACAGTGCAGACGAACTAGCTCCCCTGAAAAAACACCAGTCGAAATTATCCAGCAAAAAAGCTCCCTGGTTCAATGATGACCTTAAAAAATCCAAGAAGACATGCCGCGCCCTGGAGAAGAATTGGAGAAAAGAACCCACCTCAGACAACATGGCCTCCCTCAAGACAGCCACCCGCAAACACCACCAACTGATTCGATCCGCCAAGAAATCTGCATTTAAGGACCGTCTCGACAACAATTCTCATAACAGCAAGGAACTCTTCAATATCGTCAAAGAATTCACCAACCCTCCCGCAGCATCCAACGACATCACTAATTCCCAAGACCTCTGCGATGCGCTATCCTCCTTCTTCTACAACAAAATTGCCGACATCCACAACAGTTTCAAGAATACTCCCAATGACCAACTCACCCCACCCCCTTCTGATCCCACCCCTCCAACTAACTACCTCAACTCCTGGAAGCCAATCACCATTGAAGACACCATTCGCCTCATGAACTCAATCCACTCTGGCTCACCTTCTGACCCCTGTCCCCACTACATCTTCAACAAAGCTGACTCCATCATCGCTCCCCAACTCCGCGATGTCATCAACTGCTCCTTCAACTCCGCCACCTTCCCAGAAATATGGAAACACGCCGAACTCAGCGCCCTTCTTAAAAAACCAACAGCTGACCCCTCAGATCTGAATAACTACCGACCCATTTCCCTCCTCCCTTTCCCGGCCAAAGTCATCGAGAAAGCCGTCAATAGCCAACTCGCAGCCTTCCTTGAATCCAACAACTCCCTGGATCCCTCACAGAACGGCTTTCGAGCCAAACACAGCACCGAAACCGCCCTCATTGCGGCGACCGACGACATCCGAGCACTCCTGGACATCGGTGAAACAGTGGCCCTCATTCTACTCGACCTCTCCGCCGCCTTCGACACTGTCTGTCACAACACCCTCATACAACGCCTCAACAACATCGGCATACAAGGAAAAGCCTTGGACTGGATCATCTCGTTCCTAGCCGGGAGAACCCAGAGAGTCCGACTCCCCCCTTTCTACTCAGAGCCCACCGAAGTCATCTGCGGCGTACCTCAAGGCTCCTCACTCAGTCCCACCCTCTTCAACGTCTACATGAGTCCCCTCGCCTCCATCGCACGTCAACACAACCTCAACATCATCTCCTACGCCGACGACACCCAGCTAATCCTTTCCCTCACCAAAGACCCCAACACCGCCAAAAACAACCTTCACGAAGGTATGAAAGAAGTAGCCGAATGGATGAAACAGAGCCGCTTAAAACTCAACTCAGGCAAAACGGAGGTGCTCATCCTAGGATCCTCCCCCTCAGCTTGGGACGACTCTTGGTGGCCTTCCGCTTTGGGATCAGCACCCACACCCACAGACCATGCACGTAACCTTGGCTTCATTCTAGACTCCTCTCTCTCAATGTCCAGACAAGTCAACGCCGTATCGTCCTCCTGCTTCAACGTCCTTCGCATTCTCAAAAAGATCTTCCGCTGGATCCCCCTCGAAACAAGAAAGACTGTCACCCATGCACTGGTCACAAGTCGACTGGACTATGGCAACACACTCTACGCCGGAATTACAACAAAATTGCAGAAAAAGCTCCAGCGCATCCAAAACGCATCAGCGAGACTCATATTAGACATCCCGCGCCAAGAGCACATCACCGGTCACTTAAAAAACCTCCACTGGCTCCCCGTCAACAAAATAATTACTTTCCGCCTTCTTACCCACGCACACAAGGCCCTTTATAATTTAGGACCCGAATGCCTCAACACCCGACTGTCCTTCTACTATCCCACCCGCCAACTAAGATCATCCAATCAAGCCCTCGCTGCAGTCCCGCGCATCCGAAAAACCACCATGGGTGGCAGATCCTTCTCCTTCCTGGCTGCCAAGACCTGGAACTCACTCCCCACCCACCTCCGCCGTACTCAGAATCACATCTCCTTCAGAAAAGAACTGAAAACATGGCTATTCGATAAACAGTAAACCACTCCCTCCAGCGCCTTGAGACCCTCTGGGTGAGTAGTGCGCTTTATAAATGTATGAACTTGAACTTGAACTTGTGTCAAACAAAGGAGAAGGTACTTTTTAGGAATGGCAAAGAGTGTTCTAAAGAAGGCGTTCTCAGCCAATTGGAGAGGTTTGATGTTACTGTAACCCTACACTCCCGCCACATACAATGCTACAGACACACACACATAAATAGTAACCATTTCATTCAAGGGTATTTTGCCAAGTTTATAAAGTGCAGTGTGCTAGTTTGCCTGTGTCCATGAGCCATGTTCCTCCATTAAAACTCCTACGTGAAAAACAGTAGAAGTAAAACACATCTTACCATCACCAACTTTAAAACCACAGCACTTCATAGCTTTAGGCCCGTGTTTCATTATAAATGTTTTACACAAATGTATTTTTAAGCACTAGTCCTGTAACAAAGTCGTTGCCGTAGAGGAGGGCTGAAATCCGGCGATGTCCAGTCTGAGGGAGGTCCGCGCATCGTTCATTCAAGACTGTACCCAAGCTGTTAATGTACAGAGAGAACAGGAATGGAGTGAGAACTCAACCCTGCCTAAGCCCTCTCTCTGCCGCCATATTTGTGAGTGCATTCACCCCTGAATCCATAGCATGCCCTAGCCCGCTCTCTGTATACATGTCTCTCAGGAAACAAATTATCGGCGGTCAACCCCAACTCCTAAAATACGTTCCACAGTTTGTCATGCACCACACAATCAAATTCGCTCAATAGGTCAAAACAAATTCTAAAACCAATGGGCCCTGTTTAATTTGAAAGTATTTCCCAATTAGTGGGTTTAAGTTGAGACCCTGTACAATTGTCCCCATTCCACTACGAAAGCCAGATCTGACAGAATATAGTATTCTCTGTCCGTTCTTCGAGTCTTCCTAATAGTATTCTATTTGTGACTTTCACCAGAGAATCAAGTGGGAAATGGGGCGGAACAGGCTGTATTAGAACAGTTGGCAGGGTATGCCCAGAAGTGGGTCCCTTGCTCACTTTGCCATTGGATTCAAGCTAGCCTGGCTGAGGAGGACTGTTAGCCCAAAACCAAACCGGTCCCAGGATGTTTGTTTCCGGTCCAGGGAGGACATGGCTTGGCAGTTCAGGCTGAACTGTTCCCATAAGGCACAGGGTCAAGATTGATTTGCATATAGCTGTGTCTGAACTGGGGCGGCAAAGTGAGCTAAAGAATGATGATGGATTCAACCCGGATCTGTGACTGGGGGCGAGTGTTTAAAAAGTTTCAGCACTCCATCCGTCATCTCCTTGTGTTTGCTTTGTTCATCCTAAGTTGGCAGGGTATGCCCAGACGTGGGTCCCCTAATCACTTTGCCACTAGATTCAACCAAGCCTGGCTGATGAGGGCTGTTAGCCCGAAACTGGTTGCAGGATTCTTGTTTCCGGTCCAGGGAAGACATACCTTGGCAGTTCGGGCTGGACTGTTCCCATGAAGTACAGGGTCAAGACTGATTTGAATATAGCTGTGTCTGAACTGGGGTGGCAAAGTGAGCTAAAGAATGATGATGGATTCAACCAGGATCTGTGACTGGGGGTGAGTGTTTGAAAAGTGTCAGTACTCAGTCCATCATCTCCAGACCTGGGTCCCTTGCTCACTTTGCCACTGGATTCAAGCTAGCCTGGCTGATGAGGGCTGTTAGTCTGAAACAGTTTGTGAATGCTTGTTTCCGGTCCAAGAAAAACATGGCTTGACAGTTCAGGCTGGACTGTTCCCATGAGGCACAGGGTCAAGACTGATTTTCATATAGCTGTGTCTGAACTGGAGTGGCAAAGTGAGCTAAAGAACGATGATGGACTGAACCCAGAACTGTGACTGGGGGTGAGTGTTTGAAAACTTTCAGCACTCCGTCCATCATCTCCTTGTGTTTGCTTTGTTCACCCTAAGTTGGCAGGGTATGCCCAGACGTGGGTCCCTTGCTCACTTTGCCTCTAGATTCAAGCTAGCCTGGCTGATGAGGGCTGTTAGCCCGAAACTGGTCACAGGACCCAGGATGCATGTTTCCGGTCCAGGGAAGACATGGCTTGGCAGTTCAGGCTGGACTGTTCCCATAAGGCACAGGGTCAAGACTTATTTGCATATAGCTGTGTCAGAACTGAGGTGGCAAAGTGAGCTAAAGAATGATGATGGATACAACCCAGATCTGTGACTGTGGGAGAGTGTTTGAAAAGTTTCAGCACTCCGTCCATCATCTCCAGACCTGGGTCCCTTGCTCACTTTGCCACTGGATTCAAGCTAGACCTGGGTCTCTTGATCCCTTTGCCACTATCTTCAAGCTAGCCTGGCTGATCAGGGCGGTTAGGCCGAAATGGTCCCAGGATGCTTGTTTCCGGTCCAGAGAAGACATGGCTTGGCAGTTCGGGCTGGACTGTTCCCATGAGGCACAGGGTCAAGCCTGATTTGCTTATAGATGTGTCTGAACTGAGATGGCAAAGTGAGCTAAAGAATGATGATGGATTCAACCCAGATCTGTGACTGGCGGTGAGCGTTTATAAAAGTTTCAGCCCTCCGTTTATCATCTCCTTGTGTTTGCTTTGTTTGCCCTAAATTGGCAGGGTATGCCCAGACGTGGGTCCCTTGCTCACTTTGCCACTGAATTCAAGCTAGCCTGGATGATGAGGGCTGTTAGCCCATAACCGGTCCCAGGATGCTTGTTTCCGATCCAGGGAAGACATGGCTTGGCAGTTCAGGCTGGACTGTTCCCATGAGGCACAGAGTCAAGACTGATTTTCATATAGCTGTGTCTGAACTGGGGTGGCAAAGTGAGCTAAAGAATGATGATGGATTCAACCCAGATCTGTGACAGGGGCTGAGTGTTTGAAAAGTTTCAGCACTCCGTCCATCATCTCCTTGTGTTTGGATTAGAACAGTCCCACTTCTTATAACCATGTGTTCAAAATACTTTATTTACTACAAGCCCCTACCTTGGTCAGTACTGGTCCCGAGAATGGTAGCCTTAAAAAGGTCAAGAGGAATACCGCCTGGACCTGGGGCTATGAGACATTGGGTTGTTGGTTGACTAGGGTGTTAGCCCTTGTGGAGCAGCAACTACAACCCTTTATCAGTGTAAGGCACAATCTGACCATATATTAACTTGTGCCTAACCATCTGTTAGCTTGGCACAGAACAGTCAGACTTAACTTAGAGGCAATGTGTAAACTATTTGTGCCACCACATCATCAAAAAAGTGAAAACACCACACAAAAAGGATCCCACAGCTTTCGGCCTACAGCACACACCACACCGACCCGGCTAGAGGTCCTGTTGGAATAGACTATCGAACCTGTACAATACTAAGGAATTAGGATACACACTGACCCAGAAGTGTTAATACACGAAAATTACTCAAGAGCAATACAACATTTAACAGAAGTGTTAGACCTGACATCATTGGCATGAGTCTCTCCTCCATTTTTTCTGTTTGCCTCCTCTGTTTACGATGTTTTTGCTGGTATATTGCTTTGGGCACTGTGCCACTGCTGATCAGTGCCACAGTGCAAGTGCTCCCTATGTGAAATTGCTGTATTGATTGACTTCCATGTTTGGCTTATTTGGTTTACTGTCAGTCCCTAGTAGAGTGCACCAGGAGTGCCAGGGCTTGTAAATACAAATGCTGCTAGTGGGCCTGCAGCACATGTTGTGCCACCCACAAGAGCGGCCTAGTAAAAGTATGTCTGAAGGTCTACCATTGCTAGACCACGTGCAGTCTGACTGTCACGAGGACTGCGCAAGTACACCTACTTGCCAGTCCCTAAACCTTCCCTTAACTTCATGTTAGTCACCCCTATGGTAGGCCCTAGGGCAGGGTGCATTGTAAGCATAAGGTAGGACAAGCCTGACAAGGTTGGCATGTCCTGATAGTGAATTACAGCCATATTAGTTTTTCCCTATTGTAAGGTAACCTGCTCTCCATCAGTTAGAATGGGCTGCCAGGATTATTAATGCTATAATCCTATCGGGCTCGGGGAGCATGGTGCAATGTCGAGTTTGGTATCCCTGAACTCAGGGTTTAATAATGCATCCGTTTGGGTGGATGGTTTTTAGACTCTGTGTTTTTAAAATAGCACTTTTAGAAAGTAGCTATTTTCTTGTCTAACTGTCTACCGGTCTCTGCTGGTTCTGGTGTGCGTGTGACAGGAGCTGGGTGGCTCCAGAGGTCTGAATGAGTCAGTGTGGATGAGTGGGGCATTTGCATTGAGAGTAGGGGAAGAGTAGCTCCTGATAGCCTGCCCTGCCTGATACAATGCTGGCTCCGCCCCCCTGCCAGGCGACTGATGACTCTGTGCCTGCCAGGGACTTTCCTGGCCCCACCTCCTGCCGGGCAACTGATGGCCCTGCCCCTGCCAGTGACAATGCTGGCTCCGCTCCTGCTGGGCGGCTGAGGACTCTGCCCTGCACAGTGAATAGGCCAGGTGCCTAGGCCTGGCAACACCCACAACAAACCCAGGATGGGGGGAAATTCCCCTGCATGGACAAAGGGATCAAAGCCAAAAAGGGGTATGAGAGAAGGACCCCTGAACCAAGAATTTAGATCACTTCTGACAAGGAAACCTGAACCAAGGACAAGAAGCCTGCTGATCCAAGGACTGTCTACCCCTTCTGCCAGAGTGCTGTTTGTTGGGGGAATCCTGCAGTTGATTCTTTATTTTTGCCAAGGAACCAGGAGAGAGGAACTGAGTGTGTACTTTCAAGCTTGCTAAGAAAATCTCCAAGGGCTGGAAGAAGTGCCAGCCTCCTGTTGAAGTCACAGGGTCAAAGGACTTCAATTATTTGCTGAAAGTGCTTGTTGCTGGAAACCTGAAAATCCAGCACCTCTGAAGAATCCAGCAATCTCGACGCCGACGGACGTCGCCGAATCCAGCTCGACATCGTGAGTAACGGCTCCAGTGTCCCGCACCTTCGACGCCGGCCGCCGGGCCCGATCGACACCAGTAGCGACGCCAGTGAGTAGCGAGTTCGGCTCCAGCTCCAAGTGACCCTGTGTCGATGCCGCCGCTGATCGCATCGACGCCGAGCCCTCTCGACGCCGTGAGCGCTGCTCACTCTTGCAACATCGACTTCGACGACGCCGTATC
Organism: Lissotriton helveticus; assembly: GCF_964261635.1. Lineage (NCBI taxonomy): Eukaryota > Metazoa > Chordata > Amphibia > Caudata > Salamandridae > Lissotriton > Lissotriton helveticus. The sequence goes on from NC_136069.1 coordinate 152,595,788, forward strand.
CTGCTTCATCCCGTGAGCGCTGCTCCCGCCTGACTTCGGTCGACGCCGCTGCAGATCGCCCCGACTCCGAGGCCCGATCGACGCCGAAGACGCGACGCCGGACATCTCGACGCCGCTGATCATCGAGTGCTTCACTTTTCCAAGGTACTGTGTTGTTGGGGTCTGTGCAACTCCGGGCTCGACGTAGCGCTCCTCGCGGTCGACGCCGAACCTTTGGATTAACTTTGCCTCGACGTCGTGTGACTCCCGTGTGGGTTACATTGTTGCCAAGAACTGTATTTTAAAGAAGAAGAGTTGCTTTTGATACTAAAGACTTTGTGCTAAGAAGAAACCGTGCTTGAATTATTATTTTTCCTTCCAAGAGTATTTATTAAGACTGTGGTATATTTTTGTCGTTAATTGGTCTTGTGCTAAGCCTTATATAAAAATACTTATTTTTATAATACTACTGTGTCGTGTCCATTTGTAGTGTATTCACTTTATTACTGTATGTGGTCATAAAAGCTTAACGCACTACCTCTGAGATAAGCCTGTCTGCTTTGCCAAGCTACCAAGGGGGTGAGCAGGGGTTATCTAAGTGTGTGATCCCCTTGCCCTGACTAGAAAAGGTGTGTCCCTATTTGTCAGAAGTGTATACCTCTGCCAACTAGAGACAGCCGCTTCTAACATTGGTGGGTCAGCGGTGAGGATTTGAACTTTGCATTTATGACCCATGTGCAGTGATTAGTGTGCGCTACATAGTGAAAGCAGACCATAGCGCAGCCACAATCTGTTTTGGTTGGATATCCTATTTTTGCTCTCCGCTTTCCTGAAGCTTGATTTTTGAAACTGCCAGTTTTGACCATGAGTGATGCCGGAGTCACTACCCCTGTTGTTGTTGTGGAGGAATTTGATAGGAGTAAGATAAAGGATTACAAGTTACAGGATCTGAAATCCTTTTGCAAGCAATTTAAAGTTCCTACCACAGGCTGCAAAAACAAACCAGAATTTCTCAAAGCATTGCAGGCCTGGTTAGAGGCCAGAGATCCCTCTGATCCGGTGGTGGTACCGACAGGGGAAGGGGAGGAGGAGGTGCCAGTGAATGGGCCCACATCCCCTCCTGGCAGCAGTGTTTCCTCCAAAGGTCTTTCTCCTGAAGAAAGAGAAGAAAGGGCGAAGGAGCGAGCATACAACATGGAAATGGCAAAACTTAAGATAAATGGGCAGTTGGAGATAGAGAATGCAAGAGGCAGGAGAGAAGCTGATCTGGAGATCAAAAGGTTGGAGTTTGAAAGAGAGAAGTTAGCTTTGGAGCGTGATACCAGGTTGAGGGAGTTGGAGCTCAAAGCTAAAGAGTTAGAATTGAATCCCTCTGGTGGCAGCATCCCATCTGTGCCTGCAGAAAGTAGGTTTTATTTTCCCAAAGAAGTGATCAAAGATTTTCAGAAGAATGAGGATATTGGTCAATGGTTTAAAGCATATGAGTTAGCATTGTTGGCCCACCGGGTCCCTGAGCAGGATTAGGGAGCGGGGTTGTGGGGTCGCTTTGTGAATGAGGGAAGAGATACCCTGTTAGACATGCCTGTTGAGGATAGGATGTCTTATACTCATATGAAAGATGCTTTAATGTTAAGGTATGGCCTAACCCCAGAAAAGTACAGACAGGCCTTTAGAGAATGTAAGAAGTTGCCTGGTACTACGTGGGTTGAATATGTGTCATTTTTTTGCAGAGCCATGGATGGTTGGGTAAAGGGCAGCAAAGTGGAAAGTTATGATGCTCTTTATGATTTGTTTGCTTGGGAGCACTTGTCTAATAACTGTTTTCCAGAGCTGCGCCAGCACCTTATTGATAGCAAGATATCTAACCCTAGAAAACTTGCTGAGGAGGCGGACCGCTGGGTCAGTACCAGGGTCCACAAGGGTCCAGTGGGAGACTCAGCCAAGGGTGGGCAGGGTCCCCAGCAGAAGAGTGGGGGGGGCAAGGGTAAACAGAGGGAGTTCCAGAAAGTGCCCCAAAGTAATCCCCAAGGGAACCAAGGGAAGGGTTCCCAGCCTCCCCCTGTGAAGAAATCAGAGGCCCCTGCAGGTAAACCTGGTCATAGGGGCCCAATGACCTGCTTCGCTTGTAAGCAGGTGGGACACCGTTTTTATGATCCTCAGTGTCCCTTTAAGAATTCTGGTGCACCACCCAGTGCACCACCCCGTCAGTTGGCGAGTGTAGCCCTGGGAGGGGAGGAGATGGTTGCCCATGGTGGGGAGGGTCCCGCAGAGATGTCCCTGGTCTCTCTAGGAGACATGGAATTGGTCCCTCCACCCCCTCTGCCTAGTAACACTAAGAAATATAGGCAGTGGGTGACCATTAATGGCCATAGAGTGGAAGCTCTCAGAGACACCGGAGCGAGTGTGACAGCTGTCAAGTGTCACTTGGTGTCCAGAGAGCAGGTTGTTCCCCACGCATTCTACCCTGTGATAGCTGCTGACAACTCCCAGAGAGAGTGTGAGGTAGCTCAGGTTCCCTTTGAATGGGGGGGAGTTTCAGGTACTCTTCAAGTTGCTGTAAGGCCCGCCATGCCTGTTGATTGTCTCCTAGGCAATGATTTGGAAGACTCCCCTTGGGCTAAGGTGGAGAGGGAGACACATTTGAAAATGTTGGGTGTGCCAGAGTGGGTGTGTGCAACCACTCGATCCATGACAGCAAGTAAGTGTGTTGATGGGGTTCTGGAGCCTGAAAGTATGGCCCAGGACCCAGCTGTGAAGAGAAGAGGCAGGGGGCGCGGGAAACCGTCCCCCGTAGTTCCCGTGGTCCAGGAGGAGGCAGACCTCGAGGGGTATGCCCTGGAACCCACAGGTGAACAAGTTGCTGAACTGGGAGACCTGCCCGAGCTGACCCACTGGCAGCAGGATGGTGGTCCCTCCAGGGAAGAATTTTGTGCAGAACAGAAAGTGTGCCCTTCTCTTGTGGGTATGAGGCAGCAGGCCTCAGCCCAGACAACAGGTGATCAGTCAGGGTCACATTTGGTCTACTGGGAGAACGATCTCCTATATAGCGAGCCTAAGGCTGCTGAGCCTGGGTCAGCCCGTGTGCTGGTGGTACCCCAGCGCTTCAGAGCCTTCCTACTGGGTTTGGCTCATGACGTTCCGTTAGCTGGACATCTGCGGCAGGACAAGACCTATGACAGGCTTGTCACCCATTTTTATTGGCCTCAGATGAGAAGGGATACAGATATCCATTGCAAGACCTGTCAAACTTGCCAGGCAAGTGGGAAAAGCGGGCGGAAGCAGAAGGCTCCCCTCCAACCTTTTCCCGTGGTCAGTACCCCCTTTGACCGGGTGGGGATTGACATTGTTGGGCCCCTGGACCCCAAGACAGCCCTGGGCAACAGGTTCATCCTGGTCTTGGTGGACCATGCCACACGGTACCCGGAAGCCATCCCTCTCAGAACAGTGACGGCCCCCGTGGTGGGACGGGCACTGATGGGTGTTTTCTCCCGGATGGGGTTCCCCAGAGAGGTGGTGTCAGACCGGGGCACCAACTTCATTTCCAACTATCTGAAGTCTCTGTGGAAGGAGTGTGGGGTAACCTACAAGTTCACCACTCCTTACCACCCTCAAGGTAATGGGTTGGTTGAAAGATTCAACCGTACCCTTAAAGGCATGATTATGGGTCTTGAAGAACCAATGAGGCGTAAATGGGACGTCCTCTTGCCATGCCTGTTGTTTGCTTACCGTGAGGTGCCACAGAAGTCTCTAGGGTTCAGCCCCTTTGAGCTTTTGTATGGACACCCGGTAAGAGGACCTTTGAGTCTGGTCAAAGAAGGCTGGGAGCAATCTCCCAGGAAACCTCCCCAGGATGTATACAGTTACATGCTGGCCTTTAGGAACCAGACTAGGCGCTTCAGAGATCTTGCTCAGGCAAATCTGGAGGCCAGCCAGGAAGAGATGAAGCGGTGGTACGACCGGAATGCCACTCTGGTGGAGCTTCAGCCTGGACAGAAAGTTTGGGTCATGTCCCCTGTGGAACCTTGTGCGCTCAAGGACAGGTGGACTGGACCATTTGAGGTTGTGGAGAAAAAGAGCGATGTCACCTACATGGTGGACTTAAAGTCTCCCAGGAACCCCTTGCGGGTCCTGCATGTCAACCATTTGAAGCCCCACTTAGAAAGGTCCGAAGTGGGCATGCTCCTAGCTACAGATGCTGGAATGGAGGAGGAGAGTGAGCCTCTTCCTGACCTCCTGTATGCAAAAGAGCAAGATGGGTCAGTGGATGGTGTTGTCCTCTCTGACACACTGACCCCTGAACAGCAGCAGGATTGTCGCCAATTGTTGGGACAATTCCCTGATCTGTTTTCCTTGATTCCTGGTGTCACTCAGTGGTGTGTCCATGATGTGGACACCGGGGACAGCACTCCTGTGAAGCACAAGGCTTACAGAGTGACTGACAAAGTCAGAGCATACATCAAGGAGGAGGTCTCCAAAATGTTTGCCTTAGGGGTGGTTGAGTCCTCTAGCAGTCCTTGGGCCAGCCCAGTGGTCTTGGTCCCAAAGGCTGCAGCGCCTGGTGCTTCACCGGAACTTCGGTTCTGTGTGGATTACCGAGGACTCAATTCAGTCACCAAGACTGACGCGCACCCCATCCCCAGAGCTGATGAGCTCATAGATCGGTTAGGGGCTGCCCGGTACCTTAGTACGTTTGATCTAACGTCTGGGTACTGGCAGATCGCCTTGACTGATGGGGCAAAAGAGAGGTCAGCATTCTCCACACCAGATGGGCACTACCAGTTCCGGGTTATGCCCTTTGGGATGAAGAATGCCCCTGCCCCCTTCCAGAGGTTGGTCAACCAGGTCTTGGCTGGACTGGAGGATTTCAGTGCCGCCTACCTGGACGACATCGCAGTGTTCAGCGCCAGCTGGGAGGAACACTTGCGCCACCTCCAGGAAGTGTTGTTGGCCCTGCGCAGAGCAGGCCTCACAATCAAAGCCAGTAAGTGCCAGATTGGGCAGGGTTCAGTGGTGTACTTGGGGCACCAAGTAGGGAGCGGCAAGGTGGCCCCCCTGCAACACAAGATTGATACCATCCTGGCATGGGCACCGCCCAAAACCCAGACTCAGGTGAGAGCCTTCTTGGGTCTCACGGGTTATTACAGGAGGTTTGTCAAGGATTATGGTAACATTGTGCACCCCTTGACTTCGCTGACTTCCAGGAAGCAGCCAAGACTTGTGATCTGGACTGACGCCTGTCAGACGGCCTTTGACACCCTGAAAGCTGCAATGTGCACAGCACCCATACACCAGGCACCCGACTTTTCTAAAGAATTTGTTGTCCAGACGGACGCTTCAGAGCATGGCGTGGGGGCTGTTCTAGCTCAGGTGAATGAAGAGGGCCGAGACTTACCTGTAGCCTTCATCAGCAGGAGGTTACTTCCCAGGGAACAGAGGTGGAGTGCGACAGAGAGAGAAGCATTTGCTGTGGTCTGGGCGCTGAAGAAGCTAAGACCCTACCTGTTTGGGACTCACTTCCGGGTTCAGACAGACCACAGGCCCCTCAGATGGTTGATGCAGATGAGGGGTGAGAATCCAAAGCTGTTGAGGTGGTCCATTTCCCTACAGGGGATGGACTTCACGGTGGAACACCGCCCTGGCACAGATCACGCCAATGCTGATGGTCTGTCCAGATTTTTCCGCCTTAGTGATGAGGACTCCCTAGGGTAAGGGTAGTTCTCCCCACATTTCAGCTGGAAGGGACACGTGTTAGACCTGACATCATTGGCATGAGTCTCTCCTCCATTTTTTCTGTTTGCCTCCTCTGTTTACGATGTTTTTGCTGGTATATTGCTTTGGGCACTGTGCCACTGCTGATCAGTGCCACAGTGCAAGTGCTCCCTATGTGAAATTGCTGTATTGATTGACTTCCATGTTTGGCTTATTTGGTTTACTGTCAGTCCCTAGTTGAGTGCACCATGAGTGCCAAGGCTTGTAAATACAAATGCTGCTAGTGGGCCTGCAGCACATGTTGTGCCACCCACAAGAGCGGCCTAGTAAAAGTATGTCTGAAGGTCTACCATTGCTAGACCACGTGCAGTCTGACTGTCACGAGGACTGCGCAAGTACACCTACTTGCCAGTCCCTAAACCTTCCCTTAACTTCATGTTAGTCACCCCTATGGTAGGCCCAAGGGCAGGGTGCATTGTAAGCATAAGGTAGGACAAGCCTGACAAGGTTGGCATGTCCTGATAGTGAATTACAGCCATATTCGTTTTTCACTATTGTAAGGTAACCTGCTCTCCATCAGTTAGAATGGGCTGCCAGGATTATTAATGCTATAATCCTAGCGGGCTCGGGGAGCATGGTGCAATGTCGAGTTTGGTATCCCTGAACTCAGGGTTTAATAACGCATCCGTTTGGGTGGATGGTTTTTAGACTCTGTGTTTGAAAATAGCACTTTTAGAAAGTAGCTATTTTCTTGTCTAACTGTCTACCGGTCTCTGCTGGTTCTGGTGTGCGTGTGACAGGAGCTGGGTGGCTCCAGAGGTCTGAATGAGTCAGTGTGGATGAGTGGGGCATTTGCATTGAGAGTAGGGGAAGAGTAGCTCCTGATAGCCTGCCCTGCCTGATACAATGCTGGCTCCGCCCCCCTGCCAGGCGACTGATGACTCTGTGCCTGCCAGGGACTTTCCTGGCCCCACCTCCTGCCGGGCAACTGATGGCCCTGCCCCTGCCAGTGACAATGCTGGCTCCGCTCCTGCTGGGCGGCTGAGGACTCTGCCCTGCACAGTGAATAGGCCAGGTGCCTAGGCCTGGCAACACCCACAACAAACCCAGGATGGGGGGAAATTCCCCTGCATGGACAAAGGGATCAAAGCCAAAAAGGGGTATAAGAGAAGGACCCCTGAACCAAGAATTTAGATCACTTCTGACAAGGAAACCTGAACCAAGGACAAGAAGCCTGCTGATCCAAGGACTGTCTACCCCTTCTGCCAGAGTGCTGTTTGTTGGGGGAATCCTGCAGTTGCTTCTTTATTTTTGCCAAGGAACTAGGAGAGAGGAACTGAGTGTGTACTCTCAAGCTTGCTAAGAAAATCTCCAAGGGCTGGAAGAAGTGCCAGCCTCCTGTTGAAGTCACAGGGTTAAAGGACTTCATTTATTTGCTGAAAGTGCTTGTTGCTGGAAACCTGAAAATCCAGCACCTCTGAAGAATCCAGCAATCTCGACGCCGACGGACGTCGCCGAATCCAGCTCGACATCGTGAGTAACGGCTCCAGTGTCCCGCACCTACGATGCCGGCCGCCGGGCCCGATCGACGCCAGTAGCGACGCCAGTGAGTAGCGAGTTCGGCTCCAGCTCCAAGTGACCCTGTGTCGACGCCGCCGCTGATCGCATCGACGCCGAGCCCTCTCGCCGCCGTGAGCGCTGCTCACTCTTGCAACATCGACATCGACGACGCCTTATCCTGCTTCATCCCGTGAGCGCTGCTCCCGCCTGACTTCGGTCGACGCCGCTGCAGATCGCCCCAACTCCGAGGCCCGATCGACGCCGAAGACGCGACGCCGGACATCTCGACGCCGCTGATCATCGAGTGCTTCACTTTTCCAAGGTACTGTGTTGTTGGGGTCTGTGCGACTCCGGGCTCGACGTAGCGCTCCTCGCGGTCGACGCCGAACCTTTGGATTAACTTTGCCTCGATGTCGTGTGACTCCATTGTGGGTTACATTGTTGCCAAGAACTGTATTTTAAAGAAGAAGAGTTGCTTTTGATACTAAAGACTTTGTGCTAAGAAGAAACCGTGCTTGAATTATTATTTTTCCTTCCAAGAGTATTTATTAAGACTGTGGTATATTTTTGTCATTAATTGGTCTTGTGCTAAGCCTTATATAAAAATACTTATTTTTATAATACTACTGTGTCGTGTCCATTTGTAGTGTATTCACTTTATTACTGTATGTGGTCATAAATGCTTAACGAACTGCCTCTGAGATAAGCCTAACTGCTTTGCCAAGCTACCAAGGGGGTGAGCAGGGGTTATCTAAGTGTGTGATCCCCTTGCCCTGACTAGAAAAGGTGTGTCCCTATTTGTCAGAAGTGTATACCTCTGCCAACTAGAGACAGCCGCTTCTAACAAGAAGCTATAGAGAGATAGATCCAGGTGCCCCTTTCATGAATAGATTGTTTTTCTATCATGAAAATGACTATCCTTCCACGAATCCTATTCCTGTTTGCCTATATAACTATATCACTGCCCAAAACAATGTTCTACAACATACGCAACCTACTGACTCGGCTGGCCGGGGCTGGAAAACAGCCACGTGTTTGATGGGCTACGTTGATCCTACATTATACATCTGGTGGACCTGACCTCAAGATATGTTATAGAGCAGCTCAGGGTATGCAGGTGCACCACTGGATTCATGGACCACCAGACCTCCCTCACCTATATTTGGAGAGAGAGGATGCTAAACCTTTATCGCTCCCACGACACCTACTAAGTAACGCCTGGCGCAAATATCAAGGAATTGATCCAATAGGCACCACAAGGTACCTTTTTAGGAAATCAGTAGATGGAACACTGTGGGATAGGCCTTAGTAAGCCCACTGGTGCAAGGGTTCGCCCTTCTTATTGCACTAGTCTTCCAGACTATCAAGGTAGAAGTTGGCATGGAAGCTGCACTCGTAAACAAAGTATTTACTAAACCTCATGAGGTGGAACTACATCTATACACAACCCTCAGGCAATGTAAGAGGCAGCACACGGAATACAAGAACCATGGCACCTTTATACAAACTATCTGCAGTGTAACCATTGAAGCTGATAGGAGGCAGTACAAGTGTTCACAAGAATAGTTGCATGTGCATATATGGTCAAGATAGAATTGCTTGGTCAACAAGGTAGGAGGAGCTACACAACTACTAACTTTAGCTGAAATAGTCTGACAGTTACAACTATAACGGGTTTTTACTAGCAACTACACATTGTTTTGAGCAATCGAAAATCTCTAACTCAGTATTGACTCTAGGGGAATACATGGGCAAACAACAGTGAAGACGGAAAAGTATGCGGCGAGCACATGGCTAACAAAAATGGCTGCCGTGAACAAAATGGCTTTAGCTCATGTCAATTTTCCCCAGACAACCCATTTAGCATTAGCTGAAGACATTTATACATTGTAAGGAGTAGGGTACACATCTGGTACATCAATAAGCATCAAATTATTGGCTTCTTGATGGCTTCTTGATCCAATAAATATTGAGTATTTACAGGCTTAATTTTACGTTTGGTAGGTATACAAGCCGTAATACAAGCAGTAATACAAAGGGAGCAAAATATCAGACCACATTGCAAACATAAGCAACATAATAATAGAACCGGACAGATTATACATAATGCGGTTAAGAGCTTCGAATCCCAAGTTACAAGCAATGACCATAGCCAGCTGGATAAAGTCCATGTTCCATTGTCCGGATGGATCTCAGCAGCAATTTTATGTAACTTACAAATTGCACTATAAACAGATGGAGGATGGTCAGAGTTGAAGACGCAGCAACCGCTTCCGATGATGCGACATGAACCACCTCGGTCAGCCAAGACAACATCAAGAACCATTTTGATTTTGCTATTTTTAGTTCTTCTGTAATGTTTCCAAGTGCCATAGTTGTCTGATTGGCTACAGCTTCCACAACACGCGTTAAACAACTGATTTTATCGCTGTGTTTAGAGGAACCAACAAAAAAGAACAAACCCAAATTAAAGTCATTGTATTGCTCAGTTTGATCCACCTCATCATAATTTATTGTTGTTTGGTGTCTGTTCTTGGAAATTTCATTAAACAGTTGGTAATCCTTATGATATGATGCAGGAGCCAAAAATACAGGTGGCAATAAAAAGGACACTTAGAAAATTCCAGACCACCTAATAGTTAGATGGTAATATCCCTTATTTCCGCAGATAAAATATGACGTGAAGCGACTATTGTTGGCTCCAGCAATGTTCAAATCCAGAGCACAGTCGCTTCTCCCCACAGGAATTTTCCCAACACTACTCACACACTTAACTGCTCGGGCTCTAGTGCCAGCAATAACAGGAGATCCATTACCCTTAGATGTTTCAGCATTTTTGTAAACATAATGCATAGAAGGATTTCCTTGTTGGTACTCCTACATCCCCCATATAGTCCCTTTAGCCTGTGGATCTCCTTCCTCATCAGGATTACACGCTTTATTAGGATAGTAGTTTTATCTCTCCACACCAAAGTCAGTAATATTAGCCACCTCAGTAGCCAATAAGAGTGCGAACCAGGCTTGACATTGAACAACTATGAGAGAATGGAAGAGGAATTAAAGGTGTTCCACCCTCCTTCTGATGAGCCGGCATCATTCCACACACCCAACAATTGGTCATATTTGTAGCGTTGTGGGTATGGTGCAACAGCTGAATGAAGGTATTGTTGGGATAGGACAGTCAATGCTGCTGCTCATGATAGGGAAGAGAGAAATAATGGTGCTCAATGAGGGCTGGAGTAGTGGCATTCAGCATTTGTCAAGCAGGAGCAACTTCCTCTTCAACCCAGGTTATTACTGCTGCGATAATCATGAAAAAGGTAATGCCAGCAATGAACATTTCTATTGACATTTTAGGTCTTGTGCGGCTTAAAACTCAGGACCGTTTTTGTCAATGTGGGCATTGAAATGTTTTCTCGGTGGCCTGACATCAAAATTGTTAATTGTTAATTCAGTTGAGTCTTCTGTGGTAATTGAGTTCTTAGAAGAACCCTTTGAACGTGAAGGATTTCCACTAACGCTTTTATCAGACATCGGAGTCCAATTCATGTCAAGGGTCATGGAAGAGTGTTGAAACTCCAAGGGAATTAGGCACAAGAGGGTTGCTCTTTATCACCCAGAATGCAATAGTGTTCTAGAGAGATTTATTAAAGTTCCCAAAGAGACCATGCAGCAAGCTGTTGCTTGTGGTGAAAGCTGGGAGTTGGCTGTTAAAATAAAAGTGCAAGATTATCGGTTCACTTCCCATTCTTCCCCCGGGGTATTCCCCTTACCCTTGTTTAAAGGAGGGGTTCCCAAAATAGAAGTTGCCCCGTTGTGGGTTACCTCAAAGAGGTTGCTGGTGGACAGTGCAGTAGGAAGAACTGAAGCCTAGAAGGAGAAAGAAAGAGATTTGAAGATTAAAACGAAGGCTTGGTTTGATGAAAGGAAGGAAGAGTACCTTTGTCAATGTGGGTGACTGGGTTAAGATTAAGTCTCCCAGGAAAGTGGTGGTACTTCCAAATTCAGTAGGTCCTTTGAGGAGATTAGAGTTTTAAAAAATGCAATAAAGACCAGTGACCATAGAATGTGGAATTTTTGGAAGAGTGGTGACATGTCCGGTTAGATCCACCGCTGCTGCTGCCTCTACTTCTTGTGCTGCAGCTCAAAATCCTGTTCCAGAAGAGGCCATAGTGAATGAAAGAGGTAGTAGGCCTTGCCGTTTGAAGCGTACTTCTTGCCACTTGCAAGATTATGTTTCTTAGTTTGTCTGCCCTATGCACTGTGTGGTCATGTGTATCAGATGCAATGTTTCACTTATTTCTTTGAATTGTTTTTTCGAGTTATGTTTGTTCCTTGCCTCTAACCTCACTTATATGTAGCTTTGGTTTGTAAAGCTTGTACAAAGTTTGTAACTTTATTTTGAATGGTGAAGGGGGAGGAAGGGTGTTTTCCTGAATATTACTGTGCCTCACATTCTTCATGTTCTGAATTGTGGTTATGTTGCCAGGCACTGGGTTGGAGCTGCTTGTGTGGAAGTTAAGCTGGTTCTCTGAATGTCTGGGGTCTCTGCAACTCTGTGTCCTAATAAAGCTTCCTTCAAATCAACATTAGTGTCTCCTGCTGTCCTTACTGAGGGGACCTACTTCCACATGTCTCCTCTAAGAGCAGATCTATTCTGGCTACCCACTAAAAGAGTATTACTGCATGCGTGGCCAGACACTAGAATAGGTGAAAAAAGGGTCTGGTTAATTATATGCGTATATGAGCCTGATGTTAGAATGTAATCGAATCTTGTATACTTGTTATTGGGCACAGAGAAAAATGTGTATTCCCTGGAGTTGGGCTGTTGAAGGCGCCAAGTGTCTTTAAATTTAAATTCGGAGCAGATCTTAGAATGCTATGAGATTTAGTGAGGTGGTACTTGCAAGAAAATTGACGCTCTATTAAAGGGTCAAATGAGATGGTAAAGTCGCTCCCAAATATGATTAGATCGTCTTGGGGTAATTCCTCCATGATTTTGGAAACTTTCTTCCAGAAGCAGGGTTCATCAATGTTTGGGACATAAATATTTACCACGTGGTTAAGGTTTTCACCTCAGCGTAGGTGTGTTATTAGGAGCCTACCCTACTCGTTGTGGCAGTAAGATTCGAAGGATATATTAGCTCTTTTTGCTATTAAAGTGATCATCCCTCTTTTGTTTTTGTTGAGCCGGGGAGCATGAGACATGAGAAATCCCTTTGTGTTTAATGAATTCTGAGTCCTTACAGGAGAGTTTTGTCTCCTGTAAAAGAATGATGTCACTTTCCGGTGAGGCAAAGGAGTCTAAAATGTTCCTACGTTTGTTGGTATGGTTAAGGCCCTTTACGCTTAAGGAGACGACATTTAGATTATCTGCAAGCTTATGAGCCATTGGGTGAGAGTGTTATAGCGGATGAATAAGTGGAACAGGGACCTTGGTATGTGGGTGATTAAAGATCGATCAAGAACCAAAATATGTTTAGGAAATGTTGAGTGGGAGTTTTGATGAGCGAGTATCTCGTCGAAGCTGAGCGTAAGCTCAAGGAGGAATAGGAGCTCGCACAGCAAGACCAATGTGTGGAAGAAATAGTAGTGCATAACAGGCGAAACAAAAAAATACAGTAAGGAGGGAAGATGAAAGGGCAGAAAAATACTGTAGCAAACCCTGGGAAATCATCCCCACAATCCCCACTCTCCCCTCCCCAACCTGTATGCACTTGGTAGTGTTTTGAATGGCCAGGTAATAGACAGAAGAGCGTCCAAGCATTGGGGCCTTTATAGTCCCCGCTCAGGACATTTGCACATGTTTGATGGCCCTGAGGTTGTTACCAATGAATCTTGTATGAACTATGCCAATGTATATTCATATTACTGTTTGATCATGATAGTGGTTAATTGTTGCTGCACCTTGATAATCTAAATGCAGTTGATCATGTCTACAGTGACAGTCCTGAAACGCAAAACACCGAAGAGTTCCTGCGCAATGTAAACAAAAAAAACACGCTTGAGATAAACTTATAAAGGCCAGAAATATTTATTCAAAGTGTCCGTAATTAAATATGTCACTGATGATGGACTACTTTAATAGGTCACTGATGGTGACATTGATAATGTGACACATGAGGTACACAGTTACAGAATCAATGATGTAATTTGTGATTCAAATAAATCACTTTTCGTTGAATGCAAATATGCAGTGTGTTTGAGAGATACAGTTTCATAGCTTTTAAGCAATGCGTATAAGTAATTCTGCGAGCTTTGAATCTTTCATGCCCTCACTCCAGCCTTCGCTGAAATTAGGTATACAGAGAACTAACTTGTTTGACATACAGTGCTCCCTACCTCACTTTTGCTGTTTCTAACTGCAGTAAGCTAGCATGTGTTACTGTCACCAAACTAAATGATGTGCAAGGTCATGTTTACAAGCCTCTTTGAGTCGATTTTGCAGCAAGCCTAGCAATTTAAACTTGAAGGGCCTAATTTACAACTTTTTTGGCATTCAACAGCATCGCAAGCCTTCCTGCTGTGTTACCCTTCATCAAAAGAAAAGGGCAGGTATGCGCCATATCTATGAGATACAGTGCATTCTTGTAGTTTCTCCCTGCACTGGCGCTCAAAGGGCTGCTTGTGCCAATTCAGGCACTCTTTCACTATGGTGCAGGAGTGTCTCGGTTGTAGAGCTAATTAGTTTTGTGCAAAAAGGGACACCTTCCTGCTAAAAAATAATCAATATAGGTGATTTTCTCTTTCTATGTGTGCTGCTGAATGCTTCATAAATCTCGAGTAATGCAACGCCGTGCAAATCACTTTGTTGTATTGCTTTGCACCATGGAGGCATCTCCACAGGTGTTGTGCGGGTGTTCTAATGCAACATCCATGGATTCAGAAAATGCCCAGATGTACCAGAAGTTGTAGACCTGGGAATGCACCAAAAACCTTTGCCACCCCAGGTGAGGCGCAAGTAGGAAAAATATGTTTATTGCTCCTAGTTTCTTTCCTCTTTCAGTGTGTGCTGCAAAAATCTTTCAATGTGTGCTGCATTTTGCACAAACATAGAAAGAGGAAAACCCCTCGGCAGATTGTTTTTGTGCAGGAAGCTTTTCCTTCCTGCACAAAAACAACCCTACTTACAAGTAGGCAAACTTGCAGCATGGCTCAAGTGTGCGTGCATTGGCGCTAGGCAGCCAGGGCACCAGTATAGGGGAAAAGGCAGGAATGTACATTATTGACTTAAATACAGCGCATTCCTACCCTTTACCTGTCATGCAGTGCAGCAAGGTGACTTGCTGCGAAGCACTGCATGACTCTGCATGACCCACGGTTTGTTGGGCTTTGAAGTCATATCCTTTAGTTCACAGCAGGTGTCAGTAGCAAGTGTTTATCATCCTACAGTCTTGGAAAGAATATGAATCCACTGACAATTGTTACCTGGCAAATAGGTATTTTGTTGCGTTGATATGAACATATGAAATAGTACCATGCTTAATACAATGCAAAGCTGTTAAAAAGAAACTATCTTCAGAATATGATTTAAGAAATGAAACTACAATACAGAAACTCAGTACTGCCATTTTATTGCTGTAGACTGAAAACTAGCTATAAAATATGCATTATGGACAAATTGCACGTAAGAAATATTATGTTAAATTGCCTAATTAATCCAAACACGCTCCAGCTGAACAAGGTGACCACGATATTACATTCAATCGCTGAATCGTCATGACGAGGCAGCTGCGTAATAAAAGTTCATATCTAAGAAAAAGGTACAAAATAATATTTAGCAGTCATCTAAATTTTCACCTACCCAGTAAATCAAATTATGAAAGCATGGTGCATATTTATGTAGTTTCTGTGAGTTATCAACATGATTGGCAGAGGACTAAAGAAAAGAACATGAAATATGCATGATACTTTAATTTGTTAGAAAGACTTGTGGGCAATTTACAGATTCAATATGGCATTGCTTTCATCCTTCTGAGACTGGGATCACACGTGGAAGGAAAAAGGAAATGTTGCATGCTAATATACATATATATATATATATATATATATATATATATATGTAAAATTAAATATACAGGTTTAACAACTGGAATACCAAAGCAGTCTCCAGTTTTATGATACAGATGCAATGTATGTATATATATATATATATATATATATATTACCTACTGGCGGTCGCCAGTAGGTATATATAGTTAGGATTTTTTCTCTATGGGATTTTTGAAAATTCTATGTCTAATAACTTTGGCGTTTGTGGACGGAATTGGCTGAAATTTTCGGGAAAATGGCACATTTTGTTTCTGAGCAGCCCTTGAAAATTTGGGGGGGGTTCGTCAAGGGGGGGCCGAGAAAAAAGGGGGGTCCCAAAACGTGTTTTTAACATTGAGTTTTCCATAGGGCGGTTGGCCTCACTTTTAGCCCGAATGGCTGAATGGATTTGCACGAAACTTGGCAAAATTGTAGGGACTGGTAGCCCGATGTGCCTTTTGTAGGTCTCAATATATGTGCTCCAGTGGATTTTGAGAAATGAACGTTTAAAAAAAGATATATATCTTTAACAGCGGACCTGGCAGCGTCCCAGGACGCGTACTTTTCGCGCAACGGAGCTTTGTGAAGCGAAGCTGATTGGTTCTCCGGCGTCTGTCAACATTCCAAAAAGTCCGTAGCGGCCGCCATCTTGTCTCTCGGTAGGATCGAGAGACAAGAGGAGGTCAAAACAAAGGGGGAAATAACTATAAGGGGGCATAGTAGATCCTCGCTGACCCCCTAGGTTTGATGTGGAGGTTTTAAAAGGGCCCCGCGGGGCAAAAAAAATAAATAATAATAATAATCGAACGGCTGAATGGATTTGCACGAAACTTGGCAAAATATTAGGGACTGGTAGCCCGATGTGCCTTTGCTAGGTCTCAATATATGTGCTCCAGTGGATTTTGAGAAATTAACGTTCAAAAAAAGATATATATCTGTAACAGCGCTCCGCTTCGCGTAACAGAGGTTTGCGAAGCTGATTGGTCATTCTGTCACTGGGCTATAGTTGGGCTACATCTGGCTGATATTTGGGCTACATTTGTTTTTTTGTGTGTCTGGCGGCCATCTTTGGGCTACATTGGGCTACATTGGGCTTCATTGGGCTACATTGGGCTACATTTGGGCTCCAACATATATATAGGCCAATGTAGCCCAATATATATTTTTCAAAGTTAATTTTCGTAAAAACCACTGGAGCATATATCTTGAGACATAGCAAAGGCACATCGGGCTACCAGTCCCTACAATTTTGCCAAGTTTCGTGGAAATCCATTCAGCCGTTCGAGCTAAAAGTGAGTCCAACCGCCCTATGGAAATGAAGGAAATGAATGGGTAATTTGTAATTAGCAAATAGCTAATCGCAAACTAGGAATGCTAAAGAATCGCTATTTATTCCTTAAAGTTCGCTATTTAGGAAATGCAAAAAACTTTGATGATACATATGGCGGTTCATCTCTAACAAGATAAGAAGCATAGGGATACATTTATGATGACTGGCGCATCACCAGGGATGTGTTAGTCATTCTGTGCCGCTGTTCCGTCACCTATGGTGTGCTGCATTTACAATGCGGCGCATCATGGGGCAAAAACAGCACAGATGCGTGATGTATCTGTGCCGTAAAGGTGGCGCATTGCTGGAGTTGTATCGCAAGTGTGATGAAGCTCCAGCAAGGGTCGGGGGTGCCCCTGTCGCAGGGTTTCTGTTCTCACACAGAACTGTGGACAGAGGATTGGAACCTCGGCGAATTAGGGTGTCCCAAAACTCACGTTAGTAATCAAAAACTCCTTAGCAAGCTAGGTACAGTGTCACATTGGATATAACAAACTCTCAATGTTTAGACAATCCAGAATATGAACTTATAGTACCTCAGGATACGTGGAACTCATGAACAGTCGGTCGTTATATATTTCTTAGAAACCAGAACATGGAGTTAAGAAGAACACATGTGTATTTGAAATGTTTATTTACTAATGCCGTCTTCTCAGGCGTAGTATCTTAGATAATACAAGTACACATATTATCAGTAGCAAAATTACCAGCATAGTTACTAGTACATAAAAAGCGAATGGTGATAGTATGTTAACATGCTGTAAATGAATAAGAGTTAGCAACACTTATAAGCAGCCGCGGGCCGTGGAGGGAGTTACGGTGAGGCAGGGAGGCGGGGAGGGGGAGAAGCAGGGTGGAGAATACAAGTACACATATTATCAGTAGCAAAATTACCAGCATAGTTACTAGTACATAAAAAGCGAATGGTGACAGTATGTTAACATGCTGTAAATGAATAAGAGTTAGCAACACTTATAAGCAGCCGCGGGCCGTGGAGGGAGTTACGGTGGGGCAGGGAGGCGGGGAGGGGGAGGGGCAAGGTAGAGAGGGCTCCACCCTGCTTCTCCCCCTCCCCGCCTCCCTGCCTCACCGTAACTCCCTCCACGGCCCGCGGCTGCTTATATCTCACCCTCCCTAATACACATATTATATTATTTGCTAAGAAGGTCTCTTTGTGTTGGTTTAGGGCGTGCCCATACTTTAGTGTCTTAGATTTGAAGGAATCACATCAGCATACACCAGCTCTCTCTTCATGTGAACCGCATCAACTGTTGTGTATGTGTGTTCGGCAAAGCAATATAAAACCCGCCTCATGCCCAGAATTGGCAGAAGTTGCACTTATGTTATGAGTATGAAGTCGTGGAGATCAGACCTCATAACAATTCTGTATCGTGTTGTTCTTGAAACTTTAGCACTCGCTGTACAGATATAGTTTAACAAGCAAAGCAGATAGTAGAGCAATAACATATTATTCTCATGTAAACCACGATGAACTACTAGGTGGAAAGCTAAAGCAACAACTAAGTGTCGTGTGCAGAAGTTGCAAAAAAGGAAAAATGGCGTTTAAACCGGTAATGAGCCCATGCTAACTTAACACGGTGTAAAGATATCCAGGACCTAGATGACACCTCCCCATGATCCGGAAACGAACTGAATAAGATAATAGAAGTGCCATCTCATGAGAGCAGATTGCAAGTTTATATGTGGACGGTCCGCAAGGTAAAGCATTAAAAACTAGGAAAATTTAATGCTAAAGAAAAATAAAACAGCCAAGTACTTTATCGAGTCTTAAGCCAATAGGCAAGGTAAATAATAAAAACTTGACAAATAAGTCAATGAATTGTCAATGAAATGCTAGTACTCAGCATATCAAACATGAAAAAGGTCTATG
Source organism: Lissotriton helveticus (assembly GCF_964261635.1). Lineage (NCBI taxonomy): Eukaryota > Metazoa > Chordata > Amphibia > Caudata > Salamandridae > Lissotriton > Lissotriton helveticus. The sequence goes on from NC_136069.1 coordinate 152,614,288, forward strand.
ACATAACTGTGTATGCAAAATAAGCTGCAACAGCCTCCAATAGGAAGTCACCGTCTTCATCCGAAAACAGTTCAGCCATCCAATTTAAAAGCGGAAAAGAACATACGTGCTCTCCCAGCACCGGATCCTCTATCACCATCAGAGGACAGCTCGGTGGGTTTTCAAGAAAGCTCTGTTCCAAGAAAGACTGTGCTGCCGCCAGTAAATTCCAGGGACCAAGTAGTCCATGCATCAATGCCACAGCCATAATCCTTTCGCCAGGACAAACCAACTCGTGAGTAATGATAGGAGTCATCAGCTGATTAAAGTCGACGTCAGGAGAAACCGGTCCGCAGAGACACAAATCAATGGCCCAATCGAAATCACAGGTCAGGCAGTGAAATACAGGCTGGACACAGGTGAAGTAGGAGAATCGAAAAGATAATCCATATGCCGTGCTTAATATCGCCAACGGCATTGTGCCATAATTTTCTAGCATGCGATTGCGGAACAGTGTCAGCAGCTGCAGGGTGGGAGGTTGCATAGGAGGGACATCCATATTTAAAAATGTAAAAAAGCACAAGAGCGTCCGCTGGTAATGCAAGTAAAAATGCCAATCCACGAACCAGAGTGGAGAAAATAGAATGAAAGGAAGCAGGGATGACTCCAAAGATTTTCTCAAATGAAGTCACGAGACCACTGGTAACAACTTTAAAAAAGTGCGCCAGGGCCTTTGTGGAGGATGCGTTAAAGATAGTCGGAACCATCTTGCTGAAATTGAAAGGCAAATCTGAATTGAAAAGGGTCTGCACCTCTGTACGGGTGTTCGCTATGTGAAGCACGAAAGTTTCACGGGCCGAACTCAAGGCCACCTCTCTCTGAGACAAAAGAGCTCTTATTCTTGCCATGCCGTTGAAATCTGTCCCAAGGTTGGTATTTGTGGCCAGATTGAAAACTCCCTATGTTCATGTGTGGGAGGAAATAGAACATTTCTGCAGCAAATAACCCGTTCACTTACTGTTACGATAAAAGGAATACTTTTAATTAACTCAGAACAATCTTCATTATTGAGCATCAAATAACTACCATTTTCCAACAACTTGAACGTGGGGATGATAGCAGGAACTGGCGTGCCTTGCAACACGCAAGCCATATTTGGTCGGTGTTTGTTGCATGAACCGTGTAACTGTATGTGCCTACACATTAGTGAATGATCTGGCGTCTCAGTGCATTCCTCTCCATTCAGATAAACTTCTTGATCATCTTTGAAACATCTGTATGTGTATGGAAGCGACCAGACCTCATGAAGAAAAGCACTACCTAAAGGTTCATAACGACCTATTGGTATATATTTCATACAATTTGAAAACTTATATAAAGCAAAAGGCAGCGTTATTAAACCGTGGATAAGGCACGTTGCCAAAAAACCCGCAATCCTCTGCTGATGATGTCACTGAGCATGTCATGAATGATGTAATATGTGACATCATCAGCAGTGGATTACGGGTAATAGTATCTCTAGTTTACTCCCCTATAGCTGTCTTTCTTTTAACATAAGTGTCTGTTTCCTTCCCTTATACTTACTGTTTTTGGTTCGCTTCCGGTTCGCGTACCGGCGAGCGAACTGGGAAGCGAACTAAGAGAAATAGAGGTTGGCACAGTTCCAAATATTGTACCAATTTTTTAATAACGGGGAGGTAGTTCTGAAAAAAACTTTTTTTTTTATTGTTTTTGTTGTTTTATATTTTTTTTATTATTTTTCGGAACATTTTTTTACTTTTTTTGAATTTTTCTGAACAGTTTTATATTTTTTGGGGGTTTTCTTGGAGGGGGCAATGAAAACGATTCATTGTAAAGGGCTCAACAGGAGCAACAAAACAAAAAAGAAGTATTTATTATTTTGGGCGTTTCGTACAAACTTGCATATGATAGTCAATAGCTCTGTTGATCAGAGTGATGCTTCTTTCTCCGTAGGAAATGAATCCATCGCAAAATACGCAGATGTGTTTTACTTCACCAAATTTCATTTGTATATTTGGCACCATCTCCCTGCCCTCTGGTCCCGTTACTTCCGGTACAACAGATCTTCTGGCCATAATAGGGAGATTATCTATGTCGTTCCGAAACTGTGCAGCACTGTAGTTGTTAGGATGCCACCTAGTCATATGGCGATGCATTGTGTAGTTTCCGAAACTGTATTTTTTCTCGGTTCCTCTGGACAGTCTATCTTGACATATAAGGCAAGTTACGTATCTTGCATTTACTTTTTTCTGACCTTTGGGAATTTAAAAAAATTGCCAAATGAAGTTTTCTTTCCGGTGAGACGTCCTGGGCTGCTCAGGCAAAAACTGCCTCTCTTCGTGCTCGTCGTCCTGTTCCTCTTCTTCCTCTTCTTGTTGAATTATAACTTGAGCAGGTGGTCCACTCTTCCTTGGATGTGGTGGAGGTGGTGGGGAAGCACCAGCTGAAGCTACTAAAGAAGCCATTGCTCAGTGATCACAAAGGGTCTTTCTCTCACAATGATGAAAGTCAGAGTGAGGAAAGAAGGAGGGATTTTCATCATTTGGGAAAAACAAGAGTTCTCAACCAATCAAAAGTGTTCATTTTAGATTATATGACCTAGTCTTACATCATTAGGAAACCAAAAGTGAAATGAACCAATGAAAAGTGTTATTACCAAGTCACATGACTTGCTGTGTTTACGTTAAGCGCTTTGCAGGGCCTCCCGGTTTGCTTCCAGAAACCTGCGCTTTGCGACTCGCTTCGCGTACCAGTTCGCTAACGTAGCACGTCATATGACGTATCACGCGAGAACGTGAAACGTCATGCGGACGGGAGGCGTCACGATGTTGTTTTCTAACGCGGCACTTGCGGTAAAGAAACGTTTACCGGCTCGCGGTCTATTTCGCGGCATCAAGGTCAGCTATCGGGAAGCTTCCCGATTCGCGAAGCGGGAACGAAGAAAAAAAAATATAAAAAAAAAAAATTATTCATAAACATATAAAATATATTTTTGGATTTCAAGAAGAATACATTTTACAGCTACAGATATTAGCTGTTAAAAAACCAATGAAATTCACAGAAAAAAGCATAGGTTATAGACCATATATAGTTAGGAATTAGCATTTACAAAACCTTGAAAATTCACTGAAAAAACCATAGGTTATAGACCATATATAGTTAGGAATTAGCATTTAGAAAACCTTATTTTACTCACACAAAACCATTGAAATTCCATATATAGTTAGTTGCACTAACTATATATCGCGCACCCGCAATCCACTGCTGATGATGTCACATATTACATCATTCATGACATGGTCAGTGACATCACTGATGACATCACTGATGACATCTCAAATGACATCACTGATGACATCATCTAGTGTCTGTGTGTTTTTGTAAAGTTTAAATACGTTTTACATATTGAAGAATGAGTGGATGTATGGAAGACTGAGTGTGTGTGTGGCTGGCTGGGAGGTGTGTGACTCTGTGCATATCAATGTGTACTTGTATCAGTGATTGTATAAGAGAGTAAGTATGTGTTAGTATATGTGTGAAAAGTATGGTGTTCTGTGTTTAACTATAGATGAGGAAATCGAAGTGTGATTGATTCTTCACAGGACTGACTAGGTGTATGAGTGCATATGATAGTGTTCTAATAATAACTGACTGTATGTATGAGTAATTGTATGGGTGAATGAGTGAATGTGTGTGTAGACGTACGAATCAGTGAGTGCGTATGTAGTAACTGGTATTGGTGTGTCATGATGTCATCAGTGATGTCATTTGAGATGTCATCAGTGATGTCATTTCAGATGTCATTAGTGATGTCATCAGTGATGTCACTGAAGTATGGTGTTCTGTGTTTAACTGTATAGATGAAGAAATGGAAGTGTGATTGATTCTTTACAGGACTGACTTGGTGTGTGAGTAACTCCATGGATGAGTGGCAGTGTGTGACTGTCTGCATAGGTGTATGAGTGCATATGATAGTGTTGTAATAATGAGTGACTGTATGTATGAGTGATTGTATGGGTGAATGAGTGAATGTGTGTGTAGACGTAGGAATCAGTGAGTGCGTATGTAGTAACTGGTATTGGTGTGTCATGATGTCATCAGTGATGTCATTTGAGATGTCATCAGTGATGTCATCAGTGATGTCATTTGAGATGTCATCAGTGATGTCATCAGTGATGTCACTGACCATGTCATGAATGATGTAATATGTGACATCATCAGCAGTGGATTGCGGGTGCGCGATATATAGTTAGTGCAACTAACTATATATGGAATTTCAATGGTTTTGTGTGAGTAAAATAAGGTTTTCTAAATGCTAATTCCTAACTATATATGGTCTATAACCTATGGTTTTTTCAGTGAATATATATATATATATATATATATACATACATACATTCATACATACATACATACATATATATATATATATATATATCTATATATATATATATATAGATATATATATATATATATATACTGCTCTCCATCATGCCCCTCAGGAATGCGTTGCATTAGCCATTGTTTATGATTGTATTATGGTACATGGGCTAAATCAGGAGATGATTTTGTATTTTATTTTTTTGGGTATTTTGTAGCCCATTTGCCCATCCAGGGCTTTATGTTTTGTGAATCTATAACAGTGCAATATTATTGGCAGTGTTTGACCACATAGATGTAGCATTGTATTTACATGTTATTTCTTACGTTTAACAATGGCTGACTTCCTGGCGAAGTTAGCCGGGTGTCCTATGTCTATGTTGATTAGATTTGTTACATGTCACATTCTTTAAAAAACAGCGTTAACTCGGCGCTCATCACTATTGAAAAAGGCAGCAAGCCGAAACGCGTCTTTATATGCATTTGTAAACCGAATAAAATCTAGGTTTACCGTTCCTGGGAGTGCTTCGCCTCTGTTGTGGATGCGAGTGAGCTTTGGACTGGAAATCCGCGCGGTGTCCGCCACCGCGCTCATAGCACCCAGCCGTGAGTGAAAGGAGTCAATGGCGGACAGTTGAGCAATATATATATATATATTGCTCAACTGTCCGCCATTTAGGGCTTTATGTTTTGTGAATCTATAACAGTGCAATATTATTGGCAGTGTTTGACCACATAGATGTAGCATTGTATTTACATGTTATTTCTTACGTTTAACAATGGCTGACTTCCTGGCGAAGTTAGCCGGGTGTCCTATGTCTATGTTGATTAGATTTGTTACATGTCACATTCTTTAAAAAACAGCGTTAACTCGGACAGTTGAGCAATATATATATATATATTGCTCAACTGTCCGCCATCCAGGGCTTTATGTTTTGTGAATCTATAACAGTGCAATATTATTGGCAGTGTTTGACCACATAGATGTAGCATTGTATTTACATGTTATTTCTTACGTTTAACAATGGCTGACTTCCTGGCGAAGTTAGCCGGGTGTCCTATGTCTATGTTGATTAGATTTGTTACATGTCACATTCTTTAAAAAACAGCGTTAACTCGGCGCTCATCACTATTGAAAAAGGCAGCAAGCCGAAACGCGTCTTTATATGCATTTGTAAACCGAATAAAATCTAGGTTTACCGTTCCTGGGAGTGCTTCGCCTCTGTTGTGGATGCGAGTGAGCTTTGGACTGGAAATCCGCGCGGTGTCCGCCACCGCGCTCATAGCACCCAGCCGTGAGTGAAAGGAGTAAATGGCGGACAGTTGAGCAATATATATATATATTGCTCAACTGTCCGCCATTGACTCCTTTCACTCACGGCTGGGTGCTATGGCGGACAGTTGAGCAATATATATATATATTGCTCAACTGTCCGCCATTGACTCCTTTCACTCACGGCTGGGTGCTATGAGCGCGGTGGCGGACACCGCGCGGATTTCCAGTCCAAAGCTCACTCGCATCCACAACAGAGGCGAAGCACTCCCAGGAACGGTAAACCTAGATTTTATTCGGTTTACAAATGCATATAAAGACGCGTTTCGGCTTGCTGCCTTTTTCAATAGTGATGAGCGCCGAGTTAACGCTGTTTTTTAAAGAATGTGACATGTAACAAATCTAATCAACATAGACATAGGACACCCGGCTAACTTCGCCAGGAAGTCAGCCATTGTTAAACGTAAGAAATAACATGTAAATACAATGCTACATCTATGTGGTCAAACACTGCCAATAATATTGCACTGTTATAGATTCACAAAACATAAAGCCCTGGATGGGCAAATGGGCTACAAAATACCCAAAAAAATAAAATACAAAATCATCTCCTGATTTAGCCCATGTACCATAATACAATCATAAACAATGGCTAATGCAACGCATTCCTGAGGGGCATGATGGAGAGCAGTATAGGGACACATTACAGATGTACGGCCATCTCCTCACCGCTATTCAGACCCCCTGGTCTTTTGGTCTGATTCTCAATGATGTGCCGTGACTCTAATCTGCGTAATTGTTGCAGTCTGTTCCCTCCCTTAACATTCTGTGATACCTGGTCCATACAGAAAAAACGCAAAAGGTCTCTATTGCTGTTATGAAAAATCTCAAAGTGCTGCGCCACAGGATATGTTGGGTCTTTGTTCTGTATTGCTCTGAGATGTTCCAAAATCCTAATTTTCGTGGGGTGGATTGTACTCCCTATGTAGCGCAAGCCACACGGGCACACCAAACAATATACAGTGTGGCTCGTGTTACAGTTCATCAGGCTTTTAATTTTTGTTAGTTCCTCCACGCCAGGTATCTGATAGTGTAACACCTTGTGGCTGTTCTTACAAGCCTTGCACTTGAGGCATGGATAAAACCCTGCGAGCTTCCCAAATGGGCACTCCCTACTCTCTTTCTCGCAGTGGCTCTGTACCAGACTGCTTCGTAGGGATCTTGCTCTTCTGTATGTTATAAGTGGCGCCCTAGGTAGCTCCTTACCTATCACTGGATCTTATTTCAAGATATGCCAATTACGTGCAAAGATCCTCCTGATATTCGTGGCGTTACTTGAGTAGTCGGTTATCATCCTCAAAGTGTCATCTTTACATTTAGTTGGTATCTTCTCAATGCTACTCTGCTTTCCTGGCGTAATCAGATCTTTCCTTTCTATCCTGTCTACTTTGAGGTTAGCTTCCTCCAGAGTGGACTTGGGATATCCTCTCACCTCAAATCTTTTCATACATTCCTTGGCTGCGGCCTGAAAGTCACATGCTCTAGTGCAGTTTCTTCTTATCCTCAGAAGCTCACCATATGGTATACATGTAAAATAGAGTTCCCTGCGGTTGGTTTTCTGTGCAGGGAAGTGCACAGTCTGCCACCCGCAGGGAAGACGTTCAGGTCCAGGAAGTTCACCACTGTCTGGCTAATCTCCCCTGTCAGTTTGAGGTTCAAGTTATTGTTATTAAGGACGGTAATGTATGCCCTGGCTGATTCTTCCGTACCCCTATAGACAATAAATAAATCATCTAAATATCTGCTCCAACTCACCACCTTATTGGTCCAGTCTGTGTTCACATCCGCCCAGGCCACCTGCTCCTCCCACCAGCCCACAAAAAGGTTTGCGTAACTGGGGGCGAAGCAGGTGCCCATCGTGGTCCCACGGATCTGTGATCAAGGACTTTCGGGGTCAAAACGTGTCATGATGGCTGGTGTTGGTGGAGTTGAATAAACTTCAAATTTGGACTACAACGTGGTCCGTGCTCCGTTACTGAAATTGGTGGCAAGTAGATGCAAGTGGAGTGTGCTTGATATATATATATATATATATATATATATATATATATATATATATATATATATATATATATGTATATATACATATATATATATATATATATATATATATATATATATATATATATATATATATATATATATATATATATATATATATATATATATATATATATACGTGTAAGGAAAAAGGAAAAGAAGCATGCCTCCTCCATTAGCCCGTCATGCTTTTCTTTTTTCTTTAACATGCATATAGTGTATATATGTATATAAATATATAAATATATTCATGAAGTGTTTCCCGTAAGAGAACCCGGCCACATCCATCAATCGGGGCTGGTGCAGTCCTATGGGCAGGGTCCCATAGTAAATTTACCAACAGTAGTGTCCTTCTCAGTAATAAATAGTTAAGCTTTGAACAAATCATGTGTGCCATATATGGTCCTTCCCTGGAGCTCGAGGGCCAACTGGTGTTTTTCCTTTTCACAGTGATTATATGTGTTGAACTGAAAAGTATATAACCTCATGTTTGAATGGGAGCCAACAGTCTTCTATCCAGGCACCTGATGGGTGACGGTTGGAGAGGCTCCTCTAAAGAGTATTTTTTTGTTGCTTAATAAATGATTGAACTTTCTTCACTGCCAACTGACTGATTATTTGGTAATTTGGTATTTGGTATTTGGTAATGGGATTGGGGCTATTGGTAGGTATAGCCCTTTATGTTATTTTTATGGCACTTCAGTTGGCGACTCTGCTGGGACTCCGTGATAGGGACTTCCTCCCGTAACCAGGTAGAAAGGACAAAGAAAAGGGAGCTCTGGTCGAGCGGGTGGACGGACCTACATCTTTTGACTTACTCCGCTCTCGCGATCAGAGGGCCCCATCTGCTAGTGACCCTTCACCGGAGTCCTACAGGCGTAACCCAGGAGTTGACCAAGTTGGTCTTCAGGAGTTGGCAGTGGAGAATACGCAATTGTACCTGCGTGCACCAGGTGAGTGGATTGTTTTTAATGTCTTTTGGAACGTGCTGTTGAGCAGGGCTTTTGAAGCAGTTAACTGTGTAGGATTTGGTGGTTGGTGTACCATAGAGAATTTTGGGGGTCTGACGGGGCAGCATTGTGGCTGCACAGATAAACGCTACACGGACTTGTTTTGTGAACAAAAGAGACATCGATCGGACGCCCTGGTGTGGCTCTTGTGGTGCGCACCCGGCCGGGCTGGTCTCGGAAAGGCCTGTGGTTGTACCTGGGTAGGCTTGGGGACACCTCTGAAGCGGTGCAAAGGAAGCGGGCTTAGTCAGAATTGTCCCACGGGTGAACCAGGAAGACTGCAGGATGGTCTGTAGGACAGTCTGTGGTTATACCTGTCCGACGGTCTCTTGGTAGTCTTTGGACTGCTTGATTTTGGTATCTGTTGGTCTGGAATCTGAATTGATTGATTCTCCATGAACAGGAGTCGATGGGCTCTGTTCTTTGTTTGGAAAGACAGAAAAGAGACATGTCGTTTTGATCATCTTTGTATGTACATATATTATTGCTCTGTGTATGTTTGAATAGGAGTGAGGTTGAATATGTTGTGAATGTTTGAACATGGCCATGTTTGAAAGTATGTTTTTATGATTGAATAAGGAATACGTGACAACAATCACTATGGCGTGTGTTAGCAAATTGAGCTGTTTTGGATGTTGTTGTCGCCCTATGGATACACGATTGGCTGAAAGTCAACCTGCCCCGCCTAAGGGCAGCCCGAGTTATGATATGTATGTAAAGCATGGTATTACACCTATCTTGTTTAACACACTATGGCATAAATATACTAAGGATAATGTAGAGTTGCAATGGCCCTTAACCGGGTCTTTTGATGAGAAAAAGATACATTTCCTGCAGGATCGATTGTTTTCTAAATCTAGTTGACAGTCAATGTTTGATTCCCTAAACCTATGGCAGAAGGAAGCAAAGTGTAGACGTATACGGGAGGAGAAAATATGCAGAATGAAGGGAGGTCAGACGATTACGCAGAAAGCCATTGCTTATGATAAAGTTCAAACCGAACAGGGAATTGATTGTGCAGATAGGCAATTTAGATTGCAAGTGGATAAGCCCTATGTGGCTAGGACAGAAGCGGAGGATGAAATGGAAGATTTCTTGGATACTCGTCCACCTTTACCTTATGCTCCACAACGTATATATCCTGTTGTTCCCCCAACTCCAGTGCAGGTCCCTTCAGTCTCTGCCCCGTTGTTTCCTCTTCCCTGTCTCTCCGGGAACGTCCTTTGTTTTATCTCCCTCTGTGTCTGAGACTGCTACCTTATGGTCTGTTACATTGCCATCTTCTGTTATGTCCACAGCTGTTTTGTCTCCCCCTACCCTTGCGTGGGCTTCCCATTCCGCGAGCACGACCCCATCCTTAGCTGTTTCAACTCCAGCTTGTGCTCCGGGGGATTTCGACACACAAAAGTTGTTTACACGTTCAACTGTAGGACTAAATGAGAAACAGATGATTGAAAATCTGTCCTCCCAGTGGATGCGACAGCCTATTTATACTATAACTGATAAATGGAGCACGCTTTGAGACTTTGAGCCTGTTATGCAGCAACATGCCCTGAAACACAATGGCCACATGTCTTCTTACTTTATGGGAACAGTGTTTTGCAGGAGGGATGACCCCCCCCCCAAGTGATGTATGATATTCAGGACAGGGCTCATAAGTCTGAACTTAGACCAGAGGAAGTGTACAAAAATGTTGAGGTGTTATTAAGTTATCAAGAGCGGATGCACCAAACATGTCCCTCATGGGACTCTCAGCACCCTAAGCGAGAAGTCCATCCTATCTTTCACCCTGAAATACCGGAATTAAAGAATGATCAGGATGTGGTGACTAGGCCTCATAATGAGGCACGAGTGCAGGAACAGTGGGTTTACACCCCCTGGAAGAGGAGTGAAGTACTCTCGCTAAAATCACAACTACCTGACCCCCGTAAGAATCCCACGGCTTATTATAAAGAACTCACAGAAGCGGCTTCCTCAGCCGTTATGACCCTAGCTGACATAGAGCTATTTTTTGCGTTGCTAGTCCCTGTTGATGTATGGCGTTAGGTGCATGATCAGGACCATATTCAGGAGTTGAGCGGAACATGGGAACAGATAAAAGATTGGGATAAGGAACGTAAGCCTGGTGATAAACCAAAACCCAAACTATTGGCGTAATATTACTTACATGCATTCCTTAATTCCGCTTCGTAAGGTGGATGGGGATAAATTGACAGCATGTAAGCAGAAGAAAGACAAAAGCATTTCCGATTTCTTCACTAGATTTGAAGGTGTGTTCATTGATTTTAGTGGACAGGATTTATCATTGGAAGGCGGTATACGGTTATTTGTTAATCGTTTTGTGACCAATTTGTTACCAGAAGTCTCTGCATGGCTACAGGCCGCTGAAAGTACCTGGACCACATCTACGCCTTCGGTAATATTGAGTATGTCCCAATATTACAAACATAGAGAAAATGAGAGTAAGGATAAGATGGAAAAGAAAACGAAAGATCTTAAGACACGGGTGTTGTTGCAACAAGTTGTTCGAGGACGAGGCAGAGAGAGAGGTGGTAGAGGGTTCGTCCCGATGGGGATGGGAACCGGACGAGGAGGAGGGCCTGCTGTTGTTTTGGGGATAAACAAGTGCGCTTATTGTAAGGAGGAAGGGCATTGTCAATTTCAGTGCCCATTGTTGCTCACTCAGAATGGGGCTATGAGAGGAGGCGGAAGAGGTCGAGGTGGTGTGGATCGCATGTGATATGCGACGAGAGGAGGCGACGCACGTCCGATCAGAAAATAATTATTTTGATAATCCAAGAGGTAGGCAGTACTATAATGTGGACTGTATGATGGATGCAACCGTAGGGTATGCCTATACATATAGGACAGCCAAGAACAGAATGGGGCTAGGTGTCAGTACCCATTGATCACCAAGGTCCTTATCTAAAGGCGCATTTGATTGGGACGTCTGAGAAGTTTTTAGTTGATACAGGTGCGATGAATAGTTCTATTTCTCGTTCTCTGGTCCCAGGGGCTGCTCTGTCCGGGCAAAATAATGTTTCGGTGGGATTCTCGGGAATTCCGGTGGTGAGCCCCATTTCCAAACCTATTCCGTTTACAATTGGTCCAGTAACGGTAGACTCCCCGTTTCTTTTGACTTCCCATTGTGGGGAAAATTTATTGGGCTTAGATTAGTTGAAGAAATTACTTCCAAAAATTCATTGTTCGCCTGATGGCATTTATTTGACTATCAATCCCCTTGGCAAGCATACTTTTCAGTGTTTCACCAAAAACGAACCCCTCCCTCCTGAGATTGCTGCTATCCCAGCAACGCTGTGGGCCACTGGAGACACAGATGTAGGATTTTTAAGGATTCCACCCGTTTATATTACTTGGAAACAAAATGCTCGGCTTCCACGTATACCTCAGTACAAAATTTCTCCGGCAGGCGAGAAAGCTTTGCTCTCCATCATACAAGATTTGATCAAAAGGGGTGTGGTGGAGGAGGCAGCTGCTAATATATGCATCAGCCCCATTTTACCGATCTTAAAAAGGCCCCTGTTGGAAGTCATCCTGACTATGTTGATACTTATCGTCTTGTGAATGATTTGCGTGAAATTAATAAAATAGTGGTGCCCCAGTACCCTGTGGTTTCTGACATCACTACTATTCTCACTATGATTCCTCCCACTGCAAAATATTTCTCTGTGATCGATTTAAAGAATGCTTTCTTTAGCATTCCGATACATCCTGATAGCGGTCATATTTTCGGCTTCTCATTATCTGGTCGCAGCTTCCGGTTTTGTCGCGCTCCTCAGGGGTACACGGAGAATCCTAGTATTTATAGTCAAGCTTTGAAGACATTGTTGGATGATTTGGTCCTACCCCCTGGTAATGTGCTTTTGCATTATGTTGATGATCTGTTAGTGGTAGGTAATAATGGGGTAAACCCTTACCTCATCGACCTGGGTCAGTACAGAGTTATAAAAAGAGGGGTGGTCGATTACAAAACAGTTAAACACAACATTACTTCAACAAAGAGGTACAACCACCAAGTATGTGTATTTTGGGTTGTATTTAATCCAACTATTCATAGTCATTTACTGCAAATAAACATATATCATATTTCATATTCATACAATACATGGTAAGTCTTATATCGTTATTCAGTCGGTGCTCGGTGATTATCAAATAAGAAAAGGATTATAAAGGGGGTGGGGTGTGTTTGGAAAAGAATAAGGGACAAAGAAAAGGAATTGTGTCCATAAACAATTCTGTCCTATTCACAGAACATTTCTAGTCATATTACAGATCACAGTTGTTCCCAAGAAATACACTATACACAGGAGCTAAGTTTAGCAGGTTTGGTAGGGTGTGTATGTGTTGAAAATGTTGTCGACGTTTCGACCCCCAAGTTAAGGGCGGGTGGGTCCTCAGTTTGGGGTCTTCCTCAGGACAGTTAAAAACAGTGATAATGAGCACCTAGGAAAACAAAAATGTGTGTCACTAGACGGATATAATTAAATTCATAGAAAGGGGGGCAAATTGCAAGGTGTACCTACATGCCCAGGCGTTCCGGTGATGTTCCCTTCTGAGTTGGGAATCGTGCCTGTCGTGCTCTTATTGCAATAAGAGCACGACATTTATAGATTCACCGCCCTTAGTCCGTTGCCTACACAACTGTGATCTGTAATATGACTAGAAATGTTCTGTGAATAGGACAGAATTGTTTATGGACACAATTCCTTTTCTTTGTCCCTTATTCTTTTCCAAACACACCCCACCCCCTTTATAATCCTTTTCTTATTTGATAATCACCGAGCACCGACTGAATAACGATATAAGACTTACCATGTATTGTATGAATATGAAATATGATATATGTTTATTTGCAGTAAATGACTATGAATAGTTGGATTAAATACAACCCAAAATACACATACTTGGTGGTTGTACCTCTTTGTTGAAGTAATGTTGTGTTTAACTGTTTTGTAATCGACCACCCCTCTTTTTATAACGATGATCTGTTAGTGGCCTCTGATACTGAGGAGGGTTGTAAGGAAGCCACTGTACAATTATTGTCTCATTTGGCGGCTAATGGCAATAAAGTTTCTCTTTCTAAATTCCAATATTGCCGACAGGAGGTGACCTACCTAGGTCTTTTGCTGTTGAAAGAGGGAAGGAGACTAACCCCTGAGCGAGTGACTACCATTTTTAATATGTCTGTACCTCGTACACAGCGTGATGTTCGTGCATTTCTGGGCATAACTTCTTACTGTCGCCAATGGATCCCTAATTTTTCCCTTTTCACTAAACCTCTCCTGTATTTAACCACTAAGGATGTGCATAAACCTTTACCCTGGACTGATGCTTGCCAAAATGCTTTTTTCTTTGAAATCTGTGCTTTGCTATGCACCCGTTCTTGGTACCCCTGACTACAAAAAACCTTTTGTGCTTTATGTACACAAGGTGGACTGTTATTCGCTTTCTGTGTTAACACAAGGATTTGGTGGTAAGCAGAGATCTTGTGCCTATTTGTCGGCGGTGTTGGATAATGTCACCAGAGCACTCCCTATCTGTTTAAGGGCTAGTGCTGCGGTCGCAGTGGCTATTCGACAGTCGAAAGGGCTCGTTCTGAACACTGATCTCCCAGTGATGGTACCGCATGCTGTGGATACATCATTGAACAAATCAAAGACCCAGCACCTTGCGAGTGCACGTCTTACAGGTTACGAATTGACTTTCTTTTCTCCCCACAAAACGATTAAACGATGTGCCACTCTGAATCCTGCCACGTTACTACCCCTTCCTTTGAACGAAAGGAACAATGATGTTCATGATTGTATATTTCGGACGGAGGAAGAGACGAAGGGACGGGTAGACCTGACAGACAATGCTCTATCTGACCTTCAAGGGGAGTTGTATGTCGATGGCTCTTGTTTCAAATTACCAGATGGCACAACAACTGCTGCATATGCGATAACTACTCTTCACACTGTAGTTGAGGCTTCTCGAGTACCCTATCAATCAGCACAGGCAGCTGAGTTAGTGGCATTGCGTCGGGCCTGTGAGTTAAGTGAAGGATTGAGAGTAAATATTTACACCGACAGCCAGTATGCCTTCGGCGTGGCTCATAGTTTTGGCCGGCTTTGGGCCGAAAGAGGTTTTCTCACTTCCCATGGTCAGCAAATACAGCATGGCCCCTTGATTTTGCGATTGCTGACAGCATTGACGTTACCAGAGATGGTGGCTGTAGTTAAATGCAGTGCACACAAGGCAGTGGTTGATGCAGTGGGTGAAGGTAATGCCTTTGCTGATCAAGTAGCTAAGGAAACTGCGAAATCCAAAGTGACCTTAATGTTTGTGACTAGCTGTGCTAGGTGGGTGGCTGAAACAGAGATGTTTATTAACACCATAGAGAGTGTCCGAGACATACAGAAAGAAGCTACCCCTATTGAGCTGGCTCACTGGAAAGAGAAAGAGGGGAAATTAGATGCAGATGAATGTTGGATTTATTTCACAGAAAAACAGCGGTGGTTGTTGCCTAATGCATTAGTGAATACGGTGGTGACAATGGCACGTGGTTCAGCTCATATTGGGGCAAAGGGTATTTGTGCATTATTAGATCCTCTCTGGTACAATCGCAATATTCAAAGGACCGCCACAAATTTGATGCAATATTGCATGGTTTGCTTACGACATAATCCTGGGGGTAGGAGCCTGTTCTGAGTGGAAACTTTGCACCACCATCTTTGCCTTTTGAGGTGCTCCAAATTGATTATATCCAGCTGGAGCGCATAAATAATTTAAGTATGTTCTAGTCGTGGAGTGCGCGTTCAGTAAATGGGTGGAAGCCTACCCGACCAAAGAAAATACTGCTTGGGCCACGGCAAATGCATTGGTAAAGGAATACTTCCCACGCTATGGATTGCCTCGGGTGATCTGGAGTGATAACGGGGGACACTTTACTGCAGACCTCATCAGTCACATTTGTAATGGACTACAGATTAAACAGAAATTCCATGTGGCTCGACAACCCCAGTCCCCTGGCTTTGTCGAGAAGTATAATGGGTTACTGAAGCTCAAATTGGCAAAAATTCAAGAAAGTACCTGATTGAAGTGGCCAGATGCTCTACCACTGGCATTAATGTCAATACGGGTTACCCCACATTCCCGTTCTGGCTTATCTCCGTATCAGGTCATTTTTGGGTACCCTGCTAATGATTGGGGCGTCCCGAGACCCAGAACAAATGATATAAAGTATCCTTTGACTAAAGATCTCTGTTCCATTCATCAATAGGTCTCAGCAGTTTTGCAGCACCTGCCGGAGGGTCCCGGACATCGCATGGAGCCAGGACAGTGTGTTCTGGTCTGTAATTATCAGCGAAAATCCAGCTTGACTCCCCGTTGGTCTGAACCATTTCAAATCTTGTTGGCCACGCAGACGGCGGTAAAGGTGAACGGCAAGCGACACTGGATCCATGTGTCACATCTGAAATAAACTACCCCTCCCGCTTCCATATGATCAGCGAATCCAGGAAGGGGTTTTGACCCTGGAAAGTGAGCAAGTTCCTCATTTTGTCCCTTTTTCTGATGCCCAGGTAATTGGAGAAGGGCAAGGAGAAGAGGTTCCAGGCTCGGAAGGGGCTCTGTCTTCGGCACAAGTGATTGCACCAGATTCTGTTGCCCCTACAGTCAGACGAGAGGCTTGCAGTACCCCTGTTTCACTGGATTCATCCTCCTCTGTTTTGTTCTCTGATAAAGAAGTGCCTGGCCATGCTTTATACAACCTGCGGCCCAGAAAACAATGCGATACCCCAGGTGAACATGGTAGGAGGTAGGGAGAGACTTGAGTGATAGGGTACAGACCTGTTCCACGAATGTCTGTTAGATGCTTCTGGGGTACTGAGTGAGACACTGGACTCAAGGGTTGTGTGAGAACATAATTCCCACGTGAGAAGTTTTGTTTTGGTATTATTTGTGATGAACGATAGGAGCCTGCCTGTGAGGCTCTAAACAGACACAGGAAAGAAGCACCCTCTGGCAGGCTGGACTGCATCGCCTGAGTTTATTTTTGGACTTTTAGTTAGTATTTATCCCTTTGCTCGTTTCGTTCCTGAAGCGGAACGTCCTTTTGTTCCGCGTTATTTTCCTGCATATATGCCTGTCTTTTCTAGTTGGATGCAACAAGTTAAAATTGCATTTATAGTTATTATAGCAATATTACTAATCACATTGATGGGAGTATTCATCTATTCAGAATTTCGCCACCCTATGCATACTGTTTTAGGAACAACTGCCTCACCTCCGGAACATGTGTTTCATACTTTAGCCCCACATAAGGAAAGGCATCGTCAGACTTATGTGAAAAATGTATTTGTTGAAACGCTTCATCAAACACACAGTGCCATCAATACTACAAATTGTTGGGTTTGTGGTCTTTTACCATCTGTTATGCACAAGCACAACTTATTCATATCCCTACCCTTGTCTCGTCTGGGGAGTTGTGAGGCTTAGTTTAAATTACTTTCAATGATGTATATGCATTCTACTGTGGACGCTCAAAGGTTTTCAGAAAAGGATTATGAAATGATTTTAGCATACATCGAGGTTCATCAAGGATTCGACCCCGAAAAGAATAATAGAGAGGGAACCTTAGATCCGAATGCATGTATGAATATGTATACAACGCATGAAAATACCACTTGGTTGAAAAATTAGATTTTGGATTTTGTTGAGTTTAATTTCACTCAGTATTTTCGACATTTTCAAGACCGTAATGTTACTGAAGCTAGGGCTATTCCAGTGCCTATACTAAATAGTACCTCTGCGTTCTGTGTTCAGGGAGTAGGGTACATATCAGTAGGAGAAAGCCGATGTAATTACACTTATCAGTTACGTACTTTTAGCAGCCCTCCATTGTTAGCCCCTCCTAATGTATATTTTGTTTGTGGAGAAAATGCTTAAACTTGGCTTCCACAAGGTTGGGCTGGACGTTGCTACCTGTCCATCCTGTACCCCCCAGTATATATTGCCCCATCTAATTATCACAAGGAACACCGCTTAGATAAACGAAGTGTGCTTGTAAGGAGAAATAAAAGAGAGATACATACTACTCTATATAGATCAGACAGAAACTCCACTGCAGCATTTTACAGACATTATAAAAGGAGCGTTTCCTATTTGGGGGCCTATAATAACCAGTAAGGAAGTACGGCGTTTGTCCAGAGTAGTTGAAGGGGTAATTAACACTACTGCAGGAATATTGACTAATGTAACCATAGAGCTACAAGCGACCAGATTTGTTTCACTTCATAATCGTATGGTTTTAGATGTTATGTTGGCAGATCGAGGAGGGGCATGCCGTGTGATCGGCAGTTCTTGCTGTGTTTATATCCCTGACTCCACCCCCTCGTTCATTTGGCTATCCAGAAGCTACATTGTTGGGCTTCGGAAATACATGTAGAGACTGGTAAGTGGTCCCTCTCTGGTTGGTTCTGGGGTTTGTTGTCTACTTGGGGATGGAAAATTCTGATAGTGCCAGCAGGTATAGCTGGTATCATATTCACGTGCTGCCTTTGTGTACAATGTAGACCTGCATGTTGCTCTTATTGCGCAACTAAACTCACCTCCTCCGTGGCCGGTCCATCCCAAGCAGCAGCAAAGGCTCAGTTAGTTCAGCAGGTGCTCAAAGATTTGATGCAGATTGATGGGGGAATACTTGAAGATTGAGCTGTTTTAGTTAGCTACATCATGCTAAAAGTGCTGTTCTGAGGAATTAAAAATAGATATCCCATCCATAAGGAGCATCGCACCTATTTTATGTTAACATGATGCATCTATAGGTACCACCCTATTTTGCTTAAAAATATGTATATATCTATATGCGCTTGCAGGGAGGAAAACGTTTATTCACTCCTTGCGTATTTATTGCTAACAAGAGTAGGCCGAGAACCATACAGACGCCATTTTCCGAACCTTTGCCCGAACACGGTCTGTGATCATGTGTTAGTCTGCCCCAGTTCATCTGAATTACTGGGAGCAGCTGAACATAGGCTGTCTACTCGACTGTCCTGAGACTCAAGGTCACATCTGGCTTTGGGTGCGCTAAGCGCATTCCTGGAGGTGCCGTGCCTACACTCCCGGGCACCAAGACGAAAGGGAGTCACCCCTCCTGACCTTCTCAGTAATAAATAGTTACACTTTGAACTAATCATGTGTGCCATATATGGTCCTTCCCTGGAACTCGAGGGCCACCTGGTGTTTTACCTTTTACAGTGAATATATGTGTTGAACTGAAAAGTATTTAACCTCATGTTTGAATGGGAGCCAACAGTCTTCTCCGCGCACCTGATGGGTGAGGGTTGGAGAGGCTCCTCTATAGAGTATTTTTTTTGCTTAACAAATGATTGAACTTTCTTCACTGCCAACTGATGATTCTAATAGGATTTGGGCTATTGGTAGGTATAGCCCTTTATGTTATTTTTATGGTACTTCAGACACACCCTCCTGGCTCGGCTAGGTGGGACTGTTTGGAACTACAAATTTTTCCTAGTTACTTGATAAATATGGGTGTGTGAAGTTGTAAATATAGGTGACTTGCAATTTTGCAAGCGTTGCAAAGTTCAGTACTTGCAAACTTTGAAAAGGTCTCTGCCACAGTAAATCATTCTTGGGCAGCACAGGGACAGGCAGAGCAATGTATGGTGGTAGAATTTTTAATTCTGTCCCTGCATTGTTTCCTGTCTGCCCTTTAGTTCCCTGTCCCAGTTAGACATGGAATCCTTGGCGTGGTTTCCCCTTACTTTTTACCTTCTGACCTGTTTTTGACAGTTTTTTCGGGCTTTAGGAATCTGGACACTTTACCACTGCTAAGCAGTGCTAAAGCGCATATGGTTTTCACTTAAAACATGGTTACATTGGTTTATCCACAATTGACATGTTTGATTTACTTATAAGTCCCTTGTAAAGTGCACTACATGTGCCCAGGGCCGGTAAATGCAATGGTACAAGTGGGTCTGCAGCACTGATTGTGCCACCCACTTGAGTAGCCTTTAAAACTTTAAAGTAGCCTTTAAATCTGTCACAGGCCTGCCACTGCAGAGCCTGCATGTGCAGTTTTAAATTGCGATATTAACCAGCCAGGTGAACCTACTTGCTAGGCCCAATCCTTCCTTTTTATTACGTATAGGTCTCCCCTAAGGTAAGCCCTGGACAGCCCATGGGCTGATCCAGTGTATTTAAAAAGTAGGCAATGTGCTTTTCTGGTTTAAATGTCCTGGTAGTGAAATACTCTTAAATTTGTTTTTCATTGCTGCGCTGCCTATCTCTCCCATAGGATAACATTGAGATTGGCCTATTAGATCTTATAAGTATAATTTCCAAATGGGAAGAGATGGGACCCCTAAATCTGGTGACTCTGGAATCACACTTAAAAAAATTAAATTGCTTTTAAATTGCAATTCTGAAAATGCCACTTTTGGCAACATGTTGGCATTTTCTTACTGTAACCATTTGGTGCCTTCTGCTTATCCCTGGAATACACGTCTGAGGTGAAGGATGGCTCAATTCCTGCATTCCTTCCAGACCGCTACACACAAATAAAGGGTAGGTGTGACTGAATGGCCATCTGCATGCTAATTCACCATCCTGAGCAGAAAGCTGAGGAGGAGCTGACACTTACACCTGTAAGGGCTATCCTCTATCCCTACAAAAAAGGTTGCATATCCCCCTGTAATGAGTCTGGAGCCAGGGCAGGAAAGCATCTCTTCAAAATCTCCCCCACTTCAAAGGTCCACCTGGGTATAAGTGCTGGACCTCTGACACCACCAAATCAGAATACTTATGGAACTGATGACATTCTACCAGGAAGAGGGACTGCCGTGCTGCACAAGGGACTGTCAATTTGCTGAACTGCTTTGTTGTGTAAGCCTACTGCCTGCTGCCCACTTTCCTGGGATTAAGAAGGACTGGACTTGCATTTCCACATCCCAGAGCCTAGGTATTCAAGGGCTTGGAGGCTAGCCTCCTGTTTTCTGTAGTTTCAGGGCTATCAAAGACTTCTCTCTTCAACCTGAAAGCATCACTGGGACTCTTTCTGCTGTGAGTTCTGCTCTGCCAAGCCTTTGCCAGAACCAACACATCAACAATATTGTGCTGATTGGAACTGATGCATCCTCGTCTTTGCCGGAGCCAGATCGATGCATCGCATTTGGAATTATCGCCTCTGGAACCGCCACATTGGAACCACCACATCAGATCCGCTGCATCACCATCGCTGCGTGGAAAAGATCACTGCATTGCCTCTACAACGTGGGGAAACCCAGTACATCACATTCGGAACGGCGCACCTCAGAACTGGTGCATCATTAACAGAACTGATGCATTAGCGCTGTTGCATGTGGAAATATGCACCATCACCCCAACTGCATGGAGATATCAAATGCATCTTGCTGCTGGCAATGAGCATCAAGCTACATTTGCTTAGTTGGCCGTGCGAGGGTCCTGTATCCGGCCCATGGTACATCGCTGTTGGCCTAAACTCTTGACTTTATCCTGGTCTAGAATGATCAACCAACTAACACTTTAAGTGCTTACTTCTGTTAAGCACTATTTTTGTATTTAATATTTAAAAATTCATATCTCAACTTCTACAGATAGGGTTTTTGTTTTTTTTGGTCTTGTTTTATTTATACAATTATTCTCTGTTTTCTAAACTGGTGTTGAGTCATTTTGTGGTGTTTCCACTGTGTTATTGTTTCTGTGTTGCACAAATACTTTATACATTGCCTCTTAAGTTAAGCCTGACTGCTCTGTGCCCAGCTAACAGAGGGTGTGCACAGGTTCATTTATAGTGTGTATTCTATGTCTGGAGTGGTCCTTGATGTTCTTCATTCCTGCATTGGTAAATGTAGTTTTGAATTGTTACACATAACACCTCACACATTTTCCCTGGGGACTGAACTTGCATGCTGCTGAGGTTCAGCAACTATAAGTGAGTGAGGGTACCTTAGTTTGGGTCCAGACATAAAGAAAGTTGTCTCTACCCTGTTGCACATGGGAACAGTCCAGCCTGAACTGCCAAACCAGGTCCTCCCCAAACTGTAACAAAAGCAATCATTCAGGCTGCACAATTCAATGTTTTTCATCCACACGCAGTGGCCGCCATTAAGTAGTGTTAGGGGAGGGCTTCACCGCTAGGAGGTGGGATAACATCGCTGGGGGGGGGGGGGCGCAGGTGACGAGCAACGTCAAGAGCATGGAAGGGAAAAAAGGACAACAGAGTAGAAATAGAGAAAATGAAAAACATCAAAAAGTGGAGAAAAACAAAAATAGATAGAAAAGGAAGGTGAAAAAAAGAACAGGGAGCAAAAGTCAGAAAACAGAGGAAGAGAGCAGCAGCAGAGACGCTCCCCACTGGACCACCAGGGTTCAGGGTCTCAAACTCAGGGCCTGGCAGTATCAGGGGGCAACATCCTCTAAAAAGGTATATAATACTTTGTACTAAAACTGAAAGCCTCCTTGAATCCGGCATACATTTTGAGAAGTTTTTGTTTCTCAAAACATTTCCAACTTTGCATGTGTGACGTACTGTACTCACGCAAAGTGGGAAAGGTGCTAAACTACGTCTAAGCACATTTTATACTTACAGCCTACATTTACAGTAGAAAACGTATGCTACACATCACACACATACCCTTCCTGTACTGTGGACGGGAGACTACAATGGCTTGTGGCAGCCTGAAGCGTGCCAGTGCAGGAGGAGAGAGCAATAGTACCATTACTTAATAAAACTGTGCTTCACACTGCCTTTAATGCAACGCAGTACAGCAACTTTTGCTCCTGTGCTTTATTGAGTTAAAACTAGCCTACACAACATTGAAGGCGTGACAAACTGAAAACTAGTCCAAATAAATGATACATTACCATATTATTTTTGGCGAAAGAAACAGAATGGAACTTCAGGGATGCTTGAATCGAAACAGCATCCTTTTTTATGACATTCCTGTAAGCTGATGGTTGGGAAGCCACAGTCCTTTCTCTCCTTTGGTTTCACCAAACATTTATGCAAATCTGAAAAAAGAAAAGTATACATACATGTTACATTATGTAATTTTCACCATCTCTGTGCAACTGCATTGTTCATTGTTAACCACAGAATGCTTGTATTTATCACATCGGTTCTAGAAACATCTGCAAACAAAACAAAACTACGCAACACATTACTAAACATTTTTGTAAAGCACTATTACATATCCTTTGTGGGATGTAAGGTGGTGTTTGGCGCTTATCACTTTTACCACTGTGTTATGAAAGTAGATTTGTCAAACGGTGTCAAGAATATTGCTTCATCTTTGTTATATTTTATTTCAGCGTTTAGTGTAGTATTATTTTTATTTTGTGCTTTGCACTGCATTATTGCATTTTGTTATCATCGTATTGTCCTCTGCGTGTTGTGTTTCATTCTATTTTGACTATTTTTTGTGTGATGCCCTGTGTTTATTTTGTATTGTTATTTTACTTTGTGTGACGCTATTATGTTCCGTGATTTGCTTTAGAGCAAACAATGGTGCTACATTTCTAGACAAAAACTGTGCATTCTTTTAAAGTTCAAGTAACAAACAAACATTATATATTAAAATGGCTCTCATTCTGATCTTCAACTATTTAAGACACCAGATGGCCCAAAACTGTGGCAGAGACCATGGGGTTTGCTAGTGTGACCTATTAGGGACCTACCTACCTAGGTACTCACCCTAAACAGGGTACAATGGACATCCACACTTTTTTGGTGGACTTCCCCATCAGGCAAACTCTAAATATCTTCCTATGCCTTCAATTAGAACTTCCAGTACTCATTGCATGTGATACAGCCTAAAGGCTTCTTCATGCATTGTTTATAATAAATACAACCTCACGACACATAGAAATAGCTAAGCTACTTACCAACTAAAGTTAAAACAAGGCAGTTAATGTCAAATATGTTCTGTGACATATGCTTTGTTTCTGGAAGTTCTTTTAAACTTAAGGCACACCTACTCAGAGTGATTTGAAAGACACAATAACTTTTCGTCTGCTGTCAGTCAGTCCTGTGTGACATTTTCCTTTACAATAATTTGGTTGTGAAAAATTCTGTCTTGAAAA
Organism: Lissotriton helveticus; assembly: GCF_964261635.1. Lineage (NCBI taxonomy): Eukaryota > Metazoa > Chordata > Amphibia > Caudata > Salamandridae > Lissotriton > Lissotriton helveticus. The sequence goes on from NC_136069.1 coordinate 152,638,177, forward strand.
TTGAACAGAGCATAATGGTGCGGCTCAATGCACAACTATAAAAAGTAAATAATTCAGGGCCATATTACCAACAACTAGCGATAATTTTTGTCTCTAACTTGTTTAGAGACAAAAATTATCGCCGCACATCGGCGATTTTTATCGCAGATAAACCTTGCTATTAGCAAGGTTTATCGCAAATGCGATAAAAAACGGCCGCAATGCATGAATATCGCTGAAAAGTCAGCGATATTCATGCATTATCGAGCAAATGCTCTTAGCCATGTTATCCACCTCCCATTGGATAACATGGTGAAGAACTGCTCAGGGCAGGTGTTAGCTTTTGGAGATATTCGCGCTTAGCGCGAATATCTCCAAAAGTTGGTAATAGGAGATAGCGATGTTAGCGACTGTTTCCAGTCGCTAACATCTTGGCACGCCCACTTTGCATGTCATTAGTGATAAATATCACTGACATGCAAAGCGGGGCCCAAGATGGTCGCTATCTCCTATTAGCTGTCACTAACTGGTGTTAGCGACAGCTTGGTAATAGGGAGATAATTTTATCTCCGCATTCTTGGCTTTTAAAGCCAAAAAAGCGGAGATAAACCCCCTTGATAATATGCCCCTCAGTGCCAAATTAGAAACTTTATGGGCCATATTATCAAGAACGGCGATAACATTATCGCCGCTTTACCGGCAGGAAACTGCTTATTAAAGCGGCGATAAGGGGCTTGATAATATGCCCTTGTGAATTCCCGTAGAAGCCCAGGTTCTCGTGTGAAGGACATCAAACCTGGGCTTCTATGGGAATTTGCAAGGGCATATTATTAAGCCCTTTATTGCCCCTTTAACAGCAGTTTCATGCAGCTAAAGCGGCGAAAATGTTATCATCATTCTAAATAATATGGCCCTCTATTTCTTTCCATGCAAACAGCTCACAGCCAGTCTGCCCACATTGTTTCTGGCCGGTTGGGAAGAACTGAGGGGCATATTACCAACAACTAGCGATAATTTTTGTCTCTAACTTGTTTAGAGACAAAAATTATCGCCGCACATCGGCGATTTTTATCGCAGATAAACCTTGCTATTAGCAAGGTTTATCGCAAATGCGATAAAAAACGGCCGCAATGCATGAATATCGCTGAAAAGTCAGCGATATTCATGCATTATCGAGCAAATGCTCTTAGCCATGTTATCCACCTACCATTGGATAACATGGTGAAGAACTGCTCAGGGCAGGTGTTAGCTTTTGGAGATATTCGCGCTTAGCGCGAATATCTCCAAAAGTTGGTAATAGGAGATAGCGATGTTAGCGACTGTTTCCAGTCGCTAACATCTTGGCACGCCCACTTTGCATGTCATTAGTGATAAATATCACTGACATGCAAAGCGGGGCCCAAGATGGTCGCTATCTCCTATTAGCTGTCACTAACTGGTGTTAGCGACAGCTTGGTAATAGGGAGATCATTTTATCTCCGCTTTCTTGGCTTTTAAAGCCAAAAAAGCGGAGATAAACCCCCTTGATAATATGCCCCTGAGAGTTTGCTAGGAGAGAAGGTTGTGTCTTGCCAACAGTCAATTTTTTTTTATATAGACCACGCACGCCCACCCCCTCTCCAGGGGATTTTGACAGTAGAGAGCCGAGTGCAAGGGGCTTGGACATGCTGTTGATTGCTTGGGAGAGATGACGTCATGCTGGATACGATTTCCTCTCTCTCTGGTGTTACAGCGTAAAAGCTGGTTAATCTTCACACAACATAAAAACTGATTTTGGCAAACAAAAACTAAAGTGCACTTTGCACACGCATAGAAAAATAATATCAAAACTGAGACAATTTGAAGTACCAGCACTTTAAAAGTGTGCTTGGATTTGTAGAAATAGAAGAGTTTTAGATTCAATGTGTTCGACATGCTTATGAATTAATTATGCTATTATTTTAACAAAATCATAATAAAGATTATTGATGAAAATGTTTGCTATAATGGAAATTAACAAAATAATTTTTATTGTAAATGGGTCTCACACACAACGGTGCAAAAATTATCATTGAAACCTAACATCTTTGACTTCTCTAATGCACCATTGCAAACGAAAAAAACTGTGTAAATTGTTTATATAAAGTTTTATATTAATCAAACTTTCAGTATAAATACTTCATACTATAACATTCTTAGATATCTTAAAACAAAAATGATAGATTAGCTTTTGACTATGTTTTATGTGTAAGCATTTTAAAACATTTAGTAGTATGTCATACTTAGAGTTGACCATTTCTATGCAATAATCATTGACAAAGGTTATAATTCTTTCATTATATGATATGCTTATTAAATGTCATTATGCTTGAACTTAATTATGAGATTCTTTCGCCAAATAAGGAATGCTGACTTTAAATGCATTAAATTGACTTTGTTCCTTAGGGTTGCATTATTTCATAGTTGAAGAGCTCTTGCTACATTTCTACAAATGTTGCCTTATCTGTTTAGTTTTCATCGCATTCCGAAGCAAATAGTATTTTTTCTTGACCTCTTTGTGTGAAAGCATGGGGACTCTTTTTCTTACTTCATTCCAAGAAGAGCAACAAAGTAAATGAGTTCTTTGTCGACTAACCTGTGTTTACAGAATTGACACTTATTTCCCATGACATATGTGGGAAGTAAACTGAATCTTACCAATTTGTACCTTCTGGTTAGAAGAAGAGTCACATCGTGATCAGCCATGGTGGTACGACAACAAACGTCACATTTGGACTATTGGAACTATAAAAAGTGACTACCCCAGGATGGGCTCTAAGGCTCTAGCTCTGGCCTTTCTTGCTTCAAACCATTTACTCCTCTTTCTCCCCTTCGCAAATCCCCACTACAGCTATCAAACCTCCTGAGCTAGGGATTCACCCTGTGTAACTCTCGAAAACCTTCCCCCTCTTGACTCCATCACACTACAATCAATTATGCTTCAGGTGAAATCCGGCTCCCCCAATGACCCAGCACCCCCGGCGCACACCTTGAGGACAGTTACCTCGAACATTTTCCCCACCATCCTTGATCTGGTCAATGCCTTTCTAGCCAGTGGCATCGTCCCGCCCCTTTGGAAACGGGTCATGGTCAAAGCCCTCCTTAAAAACACCCAACTTAGATCCAAACAACCCAGGGAACTACCGACCTTTCTCCCTACTGTCCTGGCTAAGCAAAATCACTGAGAAACATGTATACAAGACTCTGACGGAGTTCCTTGAGATCAACCACCTGCTCGACTCCTCCGGAACAGGATTCCGACCCATGCACGGGACTGAGACCACCCTCCTGGCCGTGACAGAGGAGGCACAGGGTCATAACACAGGCCCCTGCAGCCGCTGCGGTGCGGGGGGCCCCACGGGCCCTGCGCTCCAGGGGACCCCTGGGCCCCCTCACTCAGTCTCAGCGGATCTCTCGTCTGTGTGCCTCTCGTCTGTGTGCGCAGGCGCAACATTTAATTCATGATTGAAGTTCAATCATGAATTAAATGGTGCGCACTGAGGTTGCCTCCCAATAAATTAAATGGTGCGGGCCGCGCATGCCACGGACAGCGGCCTCTTCATTATTTAAATGGAGCAGTGCCATTTTGGTACAGAGGCCTCTAATTGCTTGGTAATGGTGGTGCGCATGCGCACGCCCGGGCCCCGGTGGGGCGGGTCCATAAGGGACTTTCACCTCTTGCCGCGCACGGGATGGTAAATTCAACTGTGGAAGAGTCAGACTAAACGTGGAAATGAAACAAAAGCGGACCTGGGGAGCCCTGGCCTGGAATTGCTGCCGCTTCACGGGTAGGACTGAGAGACAGAAGAAAACTTAGTCGAGGAACGCCAATGCCTGTAATGTAGTGTAGTTCCTATTATCCCAATAGGCTCTGCGCATTGGAATAATACCTTCAATAGTATAGGCCTAGACCAGACGTTAACTAGGTCTTCTACTGTCGATATTAGACTTAAAGTTTTGGGTTTGCCAGCTAGCTCAGAGTTCACTAGAAACTTTCTCGAATAGGCAAGGAGGAGTTGAACCTCCCTGGATAGACAAGAAGGGATTTAGTTTCTGACAACCATAGAACATGACAACTTTGCTCTCCCCTAATCAAGAGTGTATCTCTAGAGTCGTGTGAAAACAAAAGACGACTTATTTTACTCAGTCAGTACGTGCATTCTTAGTCTCACCAGATTGTAGAGAAAAGGAAGAGACGGGCGTGTTCAATAAAAGATGGTATTTATTGATCAGTCTCTTTTCTCATACAAGAGAAATGGATCGATATTATCGCAATACTTATGGTTAAGTAAAGTGCATACATTAAAAGCAGAAGTATAAAATAATACTGTAAAAACATTTATATGGTTTCTAAGCCATATGAAGGTTTAAATGAATAAAATAGATACATATACATATACATTTGACTAATCGTACTCAACTGGTGTTTCTAACTACGCCTACCCCAGTGTACCTGACCTAAGCCTAATATGTGGGCGGGGGTGGAAAGTAGCAGTTTAAGTTAAGTTTGTTTTGCCAAGTGACTGACTAAAGAATTCTCTGCGAGGGGTTATTCAGTTCTGTACCTGGAATTTAGGATGAATGAGGGATGGTATCTCTCGTCTCTGGTCTCGATATTCCAGGCTGCCTGCGAGGGCTACCCGGAAGCGCCGGAGCTGGATTTCTCGGCAGGAGAAAGCAGCGTCTCGTTCTAAGCGCGTCAGGAAGGCGGGGCTGCGCCAGCGGGGTCTGCTCTGCTCTGGGCTTCGGCAAGTCTGGCTGCTCCGATCTCGTCACCACCGCGTGTGTTTGCATAGGGCAATATCGGTAATATTTATACCTTTAAGGTGCCGAGATTGACGTAAGGATGGACATAGATACGTCAATAAGGATGTCATACGACTTGGTCGTTAGCACATTCTTTTGCTGAAGTTCTCGATGAAATCAAAACAATGGCCGCAGGGTTTTTCCCAGGTTGTCATAGGTTTGATTTGTTTTGAGAACTCCGTATGCCTTATCAGGGGCTGGAGGAATATCGCTTGTCTAATTAGATGGCAAGCGTTATGACCTAATCAGATAACACGTTCCTGTGCCGTAGTGTGGCTTAATCAGATAACGGTTTCTGCATCATGGGGGTTTTCTGCATCATGGGATGGCTGCTAGTTAACTTGTTAACCAGAATAGGGTCAGGAATAGGGGAATCGATACAGAACCTATAGGAATACATCACACCCACTCCACGCTAACTATGGACATATTTACTAATCTAGGCATAGTAAAACATACTGTAGAGTATAGTGTATACCTTACCACTCCAAAATACATAAATGCATTTTGAAATTATCAAATATACGGAAAAAACAGTCACATGTATTATATGCACTCAAGCTGTAGAATAATGCTAAAGTAATCACGCATATCTATACATTATCACTAATTTGTATATGAGAATTTACACATGAAATGGCTCTTAATACAGAAAAAAGGTTCGAGACCATTTCATCACAGAATAAGAATAATTATGAACATACCAGCGGGCAGCTAATGTCTATAAAGTATCTAAAATTTGAAATTTTAGTTCTCTAAGAATAGTTCTTACTTTAAGCAGAAGATAAGTGTCCCGAAAAATTGTAAAAATATTTTGGGGCTGCTGAAAAAATCGCTGTCCGTGAACTGGAGGGAAAATTGTTCATGTGACTTTATTATTAAAGTTGAAGGCCAAATTCAGGGAACGCCGTGTGCTAGCTTCCTCAAAAGTCTCTATTTCTGCTCTGGTGAGAACATCATATCATTTAGACTGTCGAAAAAGCTGTCAACAGCTTCCTGGGAGAGTTCCACTAACTCGGAAAAAGGTGTAACCATGCATTCGTGCGCATGATTGTCTCCATTGACGTTTTGATTAGTATTGCTGACAGAAGGTCGTACCTGATCGATGCTGCTTTCATCTTGAACTTCACTACCCCTTAATCGTAGTGGTGAAGCTTCCACGAATGCCGTCATCAGGATTGGTAGCCTTTGAGGGAAGCACAAAGCATGAGCCTTTTTTTGGACTCAACAATGTTTCTGCATCCATTGGCGCATCCGATTGTAGCGTCAGACAGGTGTCTAACACGCATTCTTCTCCGCATAGCAAGCACCTTAATACAGGTAAAACACATCGATGCCACATTGGTCGAAATGATAGAAACCAAGTCATGTCCATGTCTCTAAGCCGGGATAGTCCCAGGATTTTTGATATCCGGTCCCGGTATCCAATGGCTCGGATTGTTTCTTCCCTTGTCGCAGGTGTTTTGTCTGTGACACGGTTTGCCATAACGAAATATTAGGACCAAGAATAGGATTCCTGCAATTAGTCCCAAAATGAGGGGCAGTCCGCCAAAAATCGAATGGACGAAATCTGGAAAAATACCCAGTATGGCTTTGAATGGTGTTAATGCTATTGAAAATACTGTCTTAAATACCTTTGAGACTCCACTGGTATCAGAAATATTTAAGATTTCATTCAGGATTTCTGCGAAATGTATGGGGGAATTAGTTGATAACAAAGAGTGAATCTCTGCAGTCTTCCTTGCGACTAGGAGATCATACGTTTCTTTTGATGACGTGAGCCTGGTCGGCGTCTGAAGAAGCACTGTTTTCATTCTGCTTAAAGTATCTATTCGAAAAGAAGTAATTTTCAAGTTGGGCCATGCCCTTGCCTCCCTGTCTGGAAAGGAGCTGGGGAACAATGAGCGTCCACAGCACTTGACCTTCGCAGTTGTAGTTACGAGATAAGGAGTCCCGGGCATAAGACTACAACATCTGCGATCTACAATTAGAACGTAACTCCCATTATAGAGTCTTTGAAAGAATGGTTCTATCTCTGTTGCAGGTGCGCCTAGCTGGTGACATGAAAGGTTATATGAATTCCCTTCACAGGCTCCATGCAAACTAATTCCATTACACAGAAGTGTACCGCTTAGTGACATTGCACAATTATTGCCACTAAGAAACACTTTCTGTCCTTTATTACTGACACATGCATGTGAATAGGGCAAGTTCCATGTTGTTTTAATGTACCCTTTTCCCAATTTTTCGTACATGCCAGCCTGTATATATTTTTGGCAGTATTGAAACCTGAAGGTTGATATTGGAATATTAATTATCCCATGTATTATCCATTCACTGACAGGTCGTTCTGACATTGTCACTGGTAATCTTTCGAGTTTCTCAATGCTCAGGATTGTATAATCAGCACCCTTCTGTGCCATACTGATTTGTTTATCAGTAAGGTTAAAGATATTGAATAGTGACGTTGTGTTGATTAAACGCCAAGGCACATAGCCTGAACGCAGATTTTGTAACGTCCAGCCAAGTTGTACAATAGAACGCAATTGAGACTGACCGTGTTGTAACAACAGTAAGTCTTGCGATATTATGTCGATTGCTGAAGACACAATGCTGTCCAGAGAAAAAATTCTGGAGGACAGAGTCATTAACCCATTGTCCACTACAGAAAGTGATTTTTCCAAATTAATACGGTCAATTTCCCGTATTCTTTCTGCTGTTTCAATTTGAGTCACCTTCCAGGCCTCGTTATATGCTGCATATACAGAGGCTGCTATGAAACGTTTTTGACGCTGTTTGCGCGGTCCCATAATGAAATCACGCAAGTCAGCACCATCAGTAAGTAAAGTTAGGTGTTGCTTAATTTCTGCCAGTGTGGAAGTTTGTAGCCATTGAAGGCAGAGTTTGCCCAAACTGTAGGTGGTGATTATCCCTGGGTGTTGTCTTTGGGAATATCTAGGGTCTGGCCTGGTCAATGTGAACCCCTGTGTTTTGTTCAGGAATCTATCTTGACAGTTATTAGTATCTGTGGGCCAGATTAACCATTGTTTCCAATCAGGATGTGTTCTGTTTTGGTTTAATACATAGTTTACGTCTATCTCTTCATCTGTAGAGCTAGTGCTGTTCATTGTTGGCTTTGGAATAGACGGTTTGTTTAAGTCTTTGATTTTGGCTAGGCCAAGACAGGTAGTTTGTTGAACAGTGTCATTTAAAAATATAATTTGTTCTGGGATCATGCAGGCTCTAAACAAAGATTCTATACCTTGTACTTGCCATTCTGTTGTACCCCAAACACTTTTTACTTCAACATTTTTGTCCCAATAATCAAAACCAAAAGTATTCATTTGTTCAAAAAATGAGTCTGAATATATCAATTTCGTGTTTGTTATCATGGTCTTTGTCCCTGTCTTATTTGACAATTTGAAATAAAATGTTTCAGCATTACTTGTGTTAAAACCTGAAAAGTATGAATATTTGTCATAAAAGGTTCTTGAGCTTCCTTTTGGAGGGGTTGCACAATGTTTCCATTGATTATAATTTAAAACATTTCTAGGTTGTGCAGATCTATGTAGAAAATGGTTACCATAGTGGTTGTAACAGTACATACTATCATAATTTGTAGAACCCTGCAAATAATCATGTTTGGTCAATTTAGCAGACATCACTAGGTCAGACATCATATTATTTATACTTTCAAAGTCCTAATCATCAGCAAATGAGCTTGGTTTTACAAAGTCACTCAATGAGATCTTGATTTGGTGTGGATATTTTAGGATTTCAACCGGACCATAGATTTCGTAGTCAGTGTTGTCCCATGCTACCCCACCCGGTATAGGATTGGCTGTGAAGTTGACTGAAGAAAGTTCTCTTTTCTCGATGTGTGAAGATGTGTGTGGTTTGAGGATCAAGTTGATTTTCTGACTTGCTGTGTCCATTTTAGCATATTTTCCCTCAATGAAGCGTCCCAAAGTTAGTACCATGATGAGCCAAAGTATGAGGATAAATGCACCAAAACCCACCCAAAATTCAATCCATGGAGAAATCAGATATGTTTCTTTCAGTTGTTTAAAAACTTCTTTAGCTTTATCTTTAAAGGTTTTTGTTGATGGCTGTGCTTTTGATTCACTGAAGCCTTCAGAGGAATCATCGAAGTTTATGAAGTAGCCGGATGCAGTTCTGTCAATTGTTCCAATTGCTTCACGATTACTGTTTCTTGCATATTCGTTTGTTACTTCATTGTAGATTGGTGTGTCTCTGCTAAATGTTTTTATTTGGGTTTTCAGAGGTTTAAGTTCCATTGCATTGTTGCATAGTCCTTGTTGTTCTTCTGTAGGCGTTTCGAATGTGATTAGCCTCTTAGTTAGGACCTCTGTATTGGTAGCAAACCTTGGTGTTCTGCTACTTATTGGGAGTCCACTTGGCCTACTATTTGTTATCGGCCACATGATTGTGGTTTTACCAGGTCGATGGATACAACTCGGTTCTCCTTTTTACCAGCAAGCGGCGGTAGTACTACTGATCTTGTCCCGTTGATAGACAAGACAGGAACTGCTTTTCTGTAAGAAGGCCCAAATTCCTTCTTTACCGCGATCTTTTCTCTGACTAGATCCCCGACTTTTGGAATCCAGACAGGTCTTGCTGGGACAGGTGGTGGTTCTTCAGTGGTTGTTGGCTGTTGTTTCAATTTTATGTTGCTCAGGTCTTTTCTTGTTTCGTTTAAGTCCTGCAAAATAGCCAAACGGTCTTTGATATCAAAGCTTTTTTCCTTCACCACTGAAGTCTGACTGTCGAGGTCTAAGACTAACATCCTAGTTCCAAATAATAATTCGTACGGACTGAATCCCTTCAGAGAATTTCTTGGCAGGTTATTTAGACTACGTTGGACACTTATTAGATGTTTGACCCACCCAGCTCCCGAACCTAATACCCTTTCCGTTATAGATTGCTTTCTGCCTTGGTTTTTTCTTTACACCATCCCGTATCCCTCAGGAAGGAAGTGAGAAGAATCCCGCTGTGCTATGCTCATTTGGCCATGTTTCCCCACAGGCTTGAGGGCTAATGTGAAAACATTGGTCAAACGCAGCATGTTCCTAGCGTATATGCCATTTAGACTCGCAAATCTTTGTATAACAGTCCAGACGTCAGCCGAGTGCTGAGGATCTACATTATAAGTGGAAACTAGCCTGTATATGTTAATCGGACGCTTTGCTTTTTACTGTTGATCTTTTCTGGAGTGAAACGCCACGGTAGTATACCGTTTCTCTCGCCACTGCGATCTCTGTTGCAGTTTGGGCATTTTTTTACAAAAATGTGATGCTGCAGGCTCATGCCTGGCCACCAGTACCTTGATTGTAATTCTTCCAGAGAATCTTTTAGTTTGAAGTGTCCGAGACCCTCACCCATATGTGCGTCTGCAATTAACAAAGTTCTCCTGTCCATGTTTGGAATTACTCTATCCCCCACTCCAGGGATTCGAGCAAAAGGGACGGAGTTTGCATCGATTATGTATTTATAATTGAGTGGATAGTTGATCGGTAGCGCTGAGCAGTCGCCTTTTGATGACGTTTTCACCGCCAGCACTGTTTCACCGTCAATGTATTTTACTGTACGCTTTTTTCTAGCTACGGAAGCCGATTTAGTTGCTACCGCTGTGGCTGTCTCAGCCAATGAATTCCCTGCAACGTGAACGCCATCACGCTGATGACTCAGTGAGTGTGTCACGTGAGTCTTTGGTAGTTCTTTTTTTAACAGAACTATTTGTTCCCAAAGCAGTTTTTGCTTTATTGTTGCACCTGTGTCATCTTTGTAACCGTTTTGAATCCATGTCTGCAAATCGTTGTTATATGATTTGACGCAGTAATATGAATCGGACACTATAAGTGTCGGGAATTCTCGATCCGCATTATCTAGCGCCATTTTCAATGCTAATATTTCAGTCTGTTGTTCTGAATTAGTTTCTACTGAGTGTGTTTTTGTTAATAGAGGTCTTAGTTTACCTCCGCGCCACACTTCTTTTGTAATCTCACATGTGGGGTTGTATGCTTGTTCTCCCCAAACGGAGGGTTGAGCATGTCCGTCTGTATAGATTACACAAGCGTATTGTCGTAAGGGCAGAATGTCGATTGGCAGAGGGAATGTTCTTTCATATTCTAGATTTTTTAATTCTTTTAATTCTGGATCAGAATAGTAGTATACTTTGTCCGTTGTAATTGAATTCACCCATTGTATCCATTCCGGATTCAATGTTGTTGTTGGTAAATTACATGGTGTTGTTAATGCCTCAAAGGCTGGTTCTGCTGTTCTGACCGTGATATGTCTACCGTCAGCTTTATCTTTTTCTCTAGCTATTGCGGTTGAACTGCATGAACAATGTTTTCTTTAATACTGAACTTCTTTTCAGCTTCTGTGTATAAGTGTGATTTGAATGCAATTGGTACCTTTTCTCCCTCATTAGAGGTCAGGTATGTGAATCCGCATCTTCCTGGGATGACTCGAATCACAAGATTGCGTGTGTTATCACGTGTTTCTAATTTTGTTTTAATTAACATGTCTGTTTGTAAGGATCTCAGAATTTCTGTGTGTATTTGAGTCCAATTGGTTCTTTTAAAATCTGGTTTTATTAGATCATAAAGGGGTTTGACCCTTTCTGCGTAATTTGCAATGTATGTTCTTCCGAAATTTAGGAAGCCTAGAATTGACTGTAGGTTTTTTAGTGTTCTAGGTGCTTGGAGTACGGCACATTTCTCTAGGAAATTGTCAGCCAGGCTTTTGCCTTCACTTGATAATTCATATCCTAACAACAGGACTGTCAGATGGGCAATTCTGGATTTTTTAAAGTTGAATTTGTAACCCTCTGCTGCAAACCCAAGTATTATGGTGTTCACTCTCTTCAAGTGAGTATCCAAGTCATCATCTGTTAGGTATATGTCGTCGACATAAGATAATGCTTCGTCATCATATGTTTGTAGTAATTCTGTTACTCTCGCTGAGAATACCCCTGGGCTGTTCTTGTACCCCTGGGCTAACCGACAGAATTGTTTTTGAGTGCCATTTATTGAGAACGCAGACAAATATCTGCTCTCTGGTGCTATGTTTTGACAAAAGAATCCATTAGAGATGTCTAATGTTGTTTTGTATTTTTTGCGCACTATGTTATTCATTAGTGCAGCACTATGCGAGTTTTGCACTGCAAAAGTTTTGCAACATGAGTTAAGGTGTCGGTAATCCAAAACTAGACGATATGAATTGTCTGGTTTGGAGACCGGAAACAAAGGGTTGTTCATTTGTGAGGTGCAAGTTTCAATCACCCCCTGGTATTCTAATTGATCTAGGATTTCTTTTACCTGTTTTTTAGCTTCTTGCTTAATTGGGTACTGCCTTTGTGCAGTAGGTTGTGATTTTAACTGGATTTTGTGAGGAGGAGAGTCCTCATCCCATCCTACGTGATTTTTATATAAAGCAGGAGCTTGAGCTACTGCCCACTTTCTAGCAAGTGTGTATTTTTTATGAATTGGGATATGATTTGAGAAGGCAGGCATAATTATTTTTTCGCCATGAGGGCAATCCCTGACAAACTCTGGTGGCCAGTCTTTTCCAGCTAGTAGGATGTCATAGCCCTTGGAGAGATTATCCCAAAATAGTCCCCTTATTTTTCTAGTCTTATCCCCTTCTATACGTAAAGTTATTTCATATATTTTGTGAGGTTTGCTAACTCTGGTGTCTGCAGTTTCCACTTGAAGATATTCATTCGTGTCCACTGTCTCCAGATGATTCATAAGGACTTTGCGAGCTATGCTCACTTCAGCTGCGGTGTCTAGCATTGTCTGAGCCCATTCTCAGTTTTTCAGTTGTGTCCTCAGTATTCTCGGCATTGTTAACTATTTTAATGCTGGCTACCTTCTTTTTTGGAAATTGTAATTTCTTTTTTAGATGAGCAGGTTCCTTGTCTTTGGACTTGGCGTGCTCTTCTCTTTGTTCTGATCGTCCTCTTCTTTCCGATTTCTGCGAGGAAGTCTGAAAAGATTGAGAGGGACGTGTATCAATGTCTTGATATCTATCAGGCTTCTTTATATTATCCCTATTTCTAAGGTTATATTTTTTCCCAGAGGGATCCCTTTGGGGTGACCTGTGTCTTTGGTTCGGAGATCTTTCTCTCCGCCGAGGAGACCTTCCTCTGGACTGGAATTTCTTTTCTTTAGGATTGGATTGTTTGTTTCCATCCCAGCTCTTTTTTTGTGATGTTGAATTATTATTAAAAAATATTTTTTCAGGACTTTCAATCAGTTGTGGTTTTACTGGTATTCCACCTAAACTATCTCTACCTAGTTCCTCATAGGATTTTTCTATGATTCTGGCAATTTCAGCTGGTTGGTCTGCTATATCTGTCTCTTTTAACCTCTGGCGGATCGCCACGTTTGCTGCTTCTCCCTTTATGTTGGCTAATAATATAGCCGAGACCTGCTTGAAGTCTTTCAGTAATTTCATACCAAGAGTTAAAGCGGGTTCTGGACCATATTCGTCTTGAATTTGTTTTAGCACATCTGGTATTACCGAGATGGATGGAACACCATGTGTTTTTGTATAGATGGAAGCAAAGACTGTACCCCAAGTGTCACAGTCCTCCACGTGTGGTGCGATTTCCATTGGAAGACAGATAGTCAGAATCCTGTGTTTTTCTAACGGGGTGGTGTCTGGAAACACCGCCTCTATTTGGGTGATTTTTTGTGCTAGCCAGAATGGTATTTGTTCCTGTTTAGCCGGTACTTTACCTAGGCAGGACTGTATGTTCTGTGGTGTAATTTTATTTGTGTTCCCCTGGTGAGGGGTCAGCTGTGGAATTTTAATTGCTGGTTGGATTGTTGAAGTCCGCATCACATATTGGACTAATTGTCTATGTAATTTTATTAATTGTTTTAGCTGTGTTAAAAGCTCTGGTGCAGGCATTCTTTCAATGTCTGGATGTGGTGTGTATCCGGCTAGGACCGGCCACGTTGCTCCTGGTCTACATAAGGGACCGAGCCTGGTGATGTGATTATTATGTTTTAGGGCGCCATTAAATAAGAGCAGGTGCTCTTGAAATTTAAGTGGTACTTCCACCTCCTCGAAAGGAGTGTACGCATCAGGAGGTTCCTCTGTTTTGTAATAGTGGAAGTACTTTGTTACAGCATTAGCTGCTGGAAAGTTTATCCATGTGTAGAATACCTCTGTCTGCCGATATTCGTGTGCCTCAATTATGAATATGACTGTGCCACCTCTAGGTGTCAGTCCATTTTCTATAAGTTTTAAAGTTATAGATTTTCTTGTGTTGACCGGGATGATTATTATACCCGGGTCTGCTTCTTGCATAGCAGTATCAGCTGCTGCGAGCTCAGTTGCTATTTTAACTACCTCTCTTTCTCCTTCACTGTCTGACATTGTACTGTCCAGAAGGTTATTTCGTTTGTTTGCAGATCAGGTTTCTTATGGAAACAAAGATTAGATGCACAATATTTTGGAACAGTGTATCCTTCAACGTTGACTAAACCAAGAACCATACATAGGAGTTTCCTCCTGCGAGGTCTGGCGGATATGACCTTTCACCCACTCCAGACGTCTTTGGAGTATTATGAGAAAAAAGGGGTCTGAGTGAAAAAGCACGACTGAGTTACTCTAAATGTCTTGCGTTAGTTTTATCGCCTATCCAAACGCGTTGGGCGCCATGTAGTGTAGTTCCTATTATCCCAATAGGCTCTGCGCATTGGAATAATACCTTCAATAGTATAGGCCTAGACCAGACGTTAACTAGGTCTTCTACTGTCGATATTAGACTTAAAGTTTTGGGTTTGCCAGCTAGCTCAGAGTTCACTAGAAACTTTCTCGAATAGGCAAGGAGGAGTTGAACCTCCCTGGATAGACAAGAAGGGATTTAGTTTCTGACAACCATAGAACATGACAACTTTGCTCTCCCCTAATCAAGAGTGTATCTCTAGAGTCGTGTGAAAACAAAAGACGACTTATTTTACTCAGTCAGTACGTGCATTCTTAGTCTCACCAGATTGTAGAGAAAAGGAAGAGACGGGCGTGTTCAATAAAAGATGGTATTTATTGATCAGTCTCTTTTCTCATACAAGAGAAATGGATCGATATTATCGCAATACTTATGGTTAAGTAAAGTGCATACATTAAAAGCAGAAGTATAAAATAATACTGTAAAAACATTTATATGGTTTCTAAGCCATATGAAGGTTTAAAATGAATAAAATAGATACATATACATATACATTTGACTAATCGTACTCAACTGGTGTTTCTAACTACGCCTACCCCAGTGTACCTGACCTAAGCCTAATACGTGGGCGGGGGTGGAAAGTAGCAGTTTAAGTTAAGTTTGTTTTGCCAAGTGACTGACTAAAGAATTCTCTGCGAGGGGTTATTCAGTTCTGTACCTGGAATTTAGGATGAATGAAGGATGGTATCTCTCGTCTCTGGTCTCGATATTCCAGGCTGCCTGCGAGGGCTACCCGGAAGCGCCGGAGCTGGATTTCTCGGCAGGAAAAAGCAGCGTCTCGTTCTCAGCGCGTCAGGAAGGCGGGGCTGCGCCAGCGGGGTCTGCTCTGCTCTGGGCTTCGGCAAGTCTGGCTGCTCCGATCTCGTCACCACCGCGTGTGTTTGCATAGGGCAATATCGGTAATATTTATACCTTTAAGGTGCCGAGATTGACGTAAGGATGGACATAGATACGTCAATAAGGATGTCATACGACTTGGTCGTTAGCACATTCTTTTGCTGAAGTTCTCGATGAAATCAAAACAATGGCCGCAGGGTTTTTCCCAGGTTGTCATAGGTTTGATTTGTTTTGAGAACTCCGTATGCCTTATCAGGGGCTGGAGGAATATCGCTTGTCTAATTAGATGGCAAGCGTTATGACCTAATCAGATAACACGTTCCTGTGCCGTAGTGTGGCTTAATCAGATAACGGTTTCTGCATCATGGGGGTTTTCTGCATCATGGGATGGCTGCTAGTTAACTCGTTAACCAGAATAGGGTCAGGAATAGGGGGATCGATACAGAACCTATAGGAATACATCACAGTAACTTCATAAAAATGACAAACTCTTCTGATATGAGATATCATTGCCACTTTAACTTATTCCAAGAGCGAGTGGGCGGGTCAAGTTGCCTGCGGGCTAACTCGTATATATCTCAGAGGGTTTTCGTCTGACTTTCCTACTTTGCCTCTGATGTCCGCTGCCTGGTGATGCTCCAGCTGCCAAGTGTTATTGTCTGTCTGCTCTCTCATCTCGCAGCAGCCCGCCCACCCCACCCCCTTTTACTCTGAGTCTTGCTTTTGGCTCTGAAGAAGCGACAGGAGGAGGAAGGGGCAGCAAAGAGACATTCAAAAGAGCGAGAAGGCAGCTGGGATGGCCACCCGATTAGGCAGGGGCAGGAAAGGGCCAACATCGGAGGAGAGGCCAGCTGATAAGAGAGGGAAGGCATCGGAGAGTCCAGTTGAGGAGGGGAGGGCCTCCATCCAGGGCCGGGTGAAAGTAAGAGCAGCAGAGAGGCCATTGGAGGACCGATAGGTCAGCTGAGAGAGAGAGGTTATTTGACAAGGTACAGGGAGCAGGTCAGCAATGAGAGTCCCGCTAATAGGAAGAAGTAACAGCGAAGCAAATGGGAACCAAGAGGCCAGCCATAGCTGCCAAGGTTTCAGATTGCTATGTGTGACATTTTCATAATTTCAATGCAATTATGACATTTCAAGGACTATGAGTGACACTTTCTTGCAATCAAAATTAAGCAATTGAGACAACAGAAACATAAATATCATAAATGATACCCACTGGAGCAACGAGAAACTCCAAGAAAATTTTAAAACTGCAGCAAAGCATCAGGAATGGAAGAGCACTTAGATGGGAATGTGCAAGGTGCTCTGCTTCTAAGGACGTCATGACACCGACTGAACCCTGGCATCTCCAGCCCTCCTTGAGTTCTGAGGCGCTCCCTCTGTCCTATTATGCCTCTCACCCTCCTAAGGGGACACCCAGACTGCAGACTCACATATAGAACTCAAGTAGGGTTGGGCTACATGTGTGTGGTACTCTGTTTCTTAAACATACCACTACCAACCAGCACCTCTAGCCCTCCTTTGATTCTATGGCGCTCTCTCTGCCCTACTGTGCCTCTCACATTCCTAAGGGGACACCCAGGCTGCAGGCACAACGAGCACGTGAGAGATCAGCTGCCTACACTTAAAAATTAAGAGGCAGTCAACACAGCTGAATCGTGGACACCGCCACACAGAGGCAAAGGCACTGATTGGGCAAGAAGTAGCACGTAGCAACTGAGGCACACAAGTCACTGACAGCAGGCAGCAGTATTTCCAAAATTACCCCTCTGCTCACTGACACCAAAAATAATTATATCACGAGCGCAGCACAATTAAAACAAGTTAGTAAATGCTGTGCGATTTAACTTATGTCAAGAGGATGCGTGCTCGCTCCACTTCGGGACTGCTGAAAAGTATTGTAAAACTACAGTGCAGCCAGACAGATTACAATGTGAATATAGAAAGAGAGGGGCATCGGTTGTGACTGGTGTAAATGGTGAGCTGAATTAAGCTAGTTTCTGTGCTCCTTAGTGATGGCCTGAGCGTGGGGTCACGTGAGGACGGCGCAGTGCTAAGAAAAGAGATCTCTGAAGATTCCCGAGCGTGGCAAGAGTAGAGCCTGAGTGGCGGCCTTGCTGTGTCGCCTGATGGGGCAGCATATTCTCTGCTCACCATAAACCATGGCTGCTGGTGTTCGCAGGGTGTGACCGGAGGTGAGTGAGCCCTCGGATTCTGAGGCCCTGCGTCTTCTCAAGACAAGAGGTGGCATGGGCACGCAGTGAGTATATGAGAGAGAATGTATGGGCAGGGAGGCGGCTTGACAGGCGTCTGGGACTCTCTGCAGCAGGGTGCCAGGCAAGCTCAGCCCGCGGTCCACCCCCGCTGCAAACATCGTGAACTTTATCACCTCTAGGCACTTGGTACTGCTCAAAACCTAAGGGCTAGGCAGCTGCCAGCTGAGTGGGCCTACACTGCGTATCGTGCAATAACTACACTCTACGCTGTTACTTGAAGCGTAAAAGGCCATTTATTAGGACAAGGTTGCAATCATTTAGGCTTATTAACAGTACATCAATGCATGAAATATACATTTCCATAATCATTTAGACTTATTAACAGTACATCAATGCATGAAATATACATTTCCATCCCATACCCACGCATTCTCCATTCTGCCTTTCCAAAACCATCTCACCTGTTTGACTCTTCACCCATTCACTCGATAACCTCCTTCCTTTCCCCATTCTCACCTTCACTTGCCCTCCAAGCATCCTCTGTTGACTTTGCCTTTATTGCTCATTGCCTCCCATGCCCCACTATCAGTCACCTGTGTACCGTTTTCCCCCCACCCGAGGGGTGGATCTGCCCCTATGTGACTCCCCACCCCTCCAAAGTACCGTACCGCCACTTCTCTGCAACCTGCCCTAAACTGGCACCCCAACCCTCAAAACACCCCCGGTCCTCCCTAAAACCTGCAGGGTGGGCGGGTGGAGCCAATTAAAAACACCCTCCCGGTGGTGCTCAGGTGTCAGGAAGAGGCCGGAACTTCCTCTCCTGACACCTTATATGCCCTCCCCCATCCCGCCCCTTCCTTTAGCCCCTGTAGTCCCGCCCTCCACCTTGTCCTTCCGTATTGCGCGAAAACCCCGGGGGAAGACTGGTCTGCGACCTTCGCTTCCCCCGGGGGCCGCATCGCGCAATAACTACACTCCACGCTGTTACTTGAAGCGTAAAAGGCCATTTATTAGGACAAGGTTGCAATCATTTAGGCTTATTAACAGTACATCAATGCATGAAATATACATTTCCATAATCATTTAGACTTATTAACAGTACATCAATGCATGAAATATACATTTCCATCCCATACCCACGCATTCTCCATTCTGCCTTTCCAAAACCATCTCACCTGTTTGACTCTTCACCCATTCACTCGATAACCTCCTTCCTTTCCCCATTCTCACCTTCACTTGCCCTCCAAGCATCCTCTGTTGACTTTGCCTTTATTGCTCATTGCCTCCCATGCCCCACTATCTGTCACCTGTGTACCGTTTTCCCCCCACCCGAGGGGTGGATCTGCCCGTATGTGACTCCCCACCCCTCCAAAGTACCGCCACCCAGGGAACCCCCGGAGGGCGGTTCCCTGCCCCACCCCCGTGTGCATCGAATGCATCCGCCACCCTGTGGCGTCCGATGGCTGACCAGCCACCACCTTACCGCGCGTCTCGGGCAAATAAATAGCCCATGCGAGGCAAATCCCGACCAGGAAAGATGCCCCCCATTCGCGGTAACAGACCAAGCCCACTTTGTTTGCAATCCCTGTAATCCGACCTTCGTCGGGCCAAACCATGTCAGGGACATGAGTGCCTCTTCGCCGGTGAACGACCATCCACCACCTGTATCCGTGCCCCATATTCACCAATCACATTCCCAATCAGTTGTCAGGAAGCTGCCTGCTATTTAAGGTGAACGACCATCCACCAATCATTACTGCGCCCCGCTACAAAGCACTTATTCCGGGCCATTCGATGCGAAAGGTGCCCCCCCATGGTGACCGACCAGCCACCACCATTCCTGCGCCTCAAGTA
Source organism: Lissotriton helveticus (assembly GCF_964261635.1). Taxonomy (NCBI): domain Eukaryota; kingdom Metazoa; phylum Chordata; class Amphibia; order Caudata; family Salamandridae; genus Lissotriton; species Lissotriton helveticus. The sequence goes on from NC_136069.1 coordinate 152,657,656, forward strand.
AATCAATAGGAAGTCTGTCCAACATTGAGCGCGACGAAAGTACCCCTCCAGGTGAAAACGGCCATCCACCCTCTGCTCGCCGCCAGTGCGACAGAGAAAGAATTCACAGGCCAAACCTCCATCCCCTGCTTGCCGCCAGTGCAACAGAGAAAAAATTCCAGGCCCAACATCCACCCCCTGCTTGCCGCCAGTGCAACAGCGAAAAATGTGCAGGCCGAACATCCACCCCCTGCTTGCCGCCAGAGCAACAGAGAAAAAATTCACAGGCCAAAACATCCATCCCCTGCTTGCCGCCAGTGCAACAGAGAAAAATTTCACAATCCAAACATCCACCCCCTGCTTGCCGCCAGTGCAACAGAGAAAATCCACAGGCCAAACAGCCACCCCCTGCTTGCCGCCAGTGCAACAGAGGAAGAATTCGCAGGCCAAACATCCACCCCCTGCTTGCCGCCAGTGCAACCAGAGAAAAATTTTCACAGGCCAAAACATCCCTCCCCTGCTTGCCGCCAGTGCAACAGAGAAAAAGTCACAGGCCAAACACAGTCTCCAAAAGGCGCCCCCCGCGCGGCGAACGACCGTCCACCACATGTACTTGGCTCACAAAACCAACAAACGGCCCGGGCCATTCATTAGACACCCAAGGTGTCCCCCCACCATGTTCGAGGTGAACGACCATCCACCCCTTGTACCTCCATCCTTTGCCCCTGACCTGCACGGTCATCCACACCTCGTCTCCTATATCTCCATGCGTTGTATAATGTACTGTGGCTCCCACCACGCTTCGTGAACGACCATTCACCAATCCGTGCCTGCATTCCGTACCCAAAACGGTCCAGGGCCAATTATTTATTTATTTATTATTATTATTATTATTTTTTTATTTGTGTGGTTTTCGCCATGCCAGGCACCCCCCTGTGGACGACCATCCACTGCCTGTACCACTACCCCAATGTACGTGAGCAACAGTCCCCCACCCCTCTCGGACCGCGACAGGCGGCTCCCTTTGACCAAAGGCCCCCACCATCAATCTCACACCGAACCGTCCCCATCACCCAGAGCGTCATAGCCTGGACCTCCAAATCCTCAGCCCCCCAAACCGTCTCCCCCTCAAGCACAAAACCCTGCGCCCGACCAGGACGCCCCCACGTTCCGTTCCTTGGAAACACATCCCTCGCCAAGCACCTCAGAATACTGCCAGCCTGACATATCCCAGCAACTTCTCCCCTTCAAGTGTCCCCAAAGCAGGGCAACCCTACCGTCCCTGCGCCTTACAGTAATCGTCACAGCACCAACCCCTTCCCACAATGTCCTACCGCTCACCACTCAATCATCGGGGATCCTGCCCAGACCCGTCCACACCCCGCTAGTGCACCTCCCGTGTTGACCACCTGCTGGGGGAAACCCCCCCTCCAGGCGACAGCCCTGGCTCCTGCTCCACTCCCAGACCCCATGGTAGAAAAGAAGAACTAGTCCTGCCAGAAACGCATGGTGTTCCCTGGCCCCCCTTATGGCTTAGTAAAGGAAAGTAATGAAGCAGGTATGAAAGGTGCTGCCAGCGTGAAGCAGAGATCAGGTCTGCCAACTCCCTTAAATTCATGTAGAAGACATTCGTACAATTCTTACATTCCAACTCCTATATTCCAAAGATATGCAACACTACCGGCAGCCAGCCTCAAACCTCTGCCAAGCAACATCCCACACCACAGTACCCACGGCGCCACAGACACCTCACTGTACACCCGCTGCCCTGTCAGCGCCCCCCCCATCTCCCCAGGACCCACCCAATGACCACAGCCGTCGCGGCCCCCCGAACAACCAAGAAACCACACTCCTCCGCCAGGCAGTCCCGCCAAAGAACAGCCCGGTTACGCACTAGGCCAAAGACCAGGAGAAATGTCTCCCCCGTTGCCGCAAAACCTCTACTTCACTCCCAACCTCCTCCATTCACAGTCCCTTGTGACCTTTCCACACACGCCCTTGCCCCCCGAACAGACCAACACCAGTACCCCGCTACGCCCGGCCCCCACTGCCCTCCTGTCCGGGCATACTGCCGTCACAACTACACCGCCCCCCGCTGCTCCCCAAAAAGCCTAAGCCCCCAATTTGGCACCCCAACTGCCCCGTCGCAATCCCAACCTAAGCTCCCCACAGTACCTTCCAACCTGCAGCTACCTATGCACCACACACTCCACGTCCCTGGCGGGCAGTACCAAACCCCAGGTCAAAATGAAAACAAACTCACATAGACCTCAGCACACAGCGGCCCGATACCTCCCCACCGTGTTACAGCTCCCCGCCCCCACCTCCAGGGAACTCCTCGCTACCGCCAAAACACGCCACTCCCGAAACCTCCCTGCCAAACAGCACCCCCCGCCTTATCGGACGCGTCAGCCGCACGTCTCCCTATGACGCTCACCCCCCGAGAACCCCCGCGCAGCTGCCCTTCGACCTGTATACGCTGACATAGGCTGCGCCTTCCTTCCTGCCCCCGTTCATGAGACCCCCCCCAAACCCCGCAACTGCCATGCCACCAAATCCTGAAAACTAAAAACCTCTGAGCCTCCGGCATAACCCGCGCATCCGCTAAGACAAGATGTGAAGCAGTCCCCCACCTACCTGGTACACCAAAAAACTGGCCCCCACCCCAGGAGCACCTAGCCCCCGCCTCTAGCTTCTCTACTCCAACCTTGCGCCCACATGACGCTGTCACGCTGGCCCGCCCGTCATGGTGAGGACAGCCGCAACTCGCTGGAACACTCCCCCCGGTATAGACATCCAACCCCCAAGCCCCATCAACCAGGACACCAATGCCACGCCACCAAATGACCACATGGGAGCCGACCGGCCCTCCCCGTCAACCTCACCGTGAAACTTGCCACCCACACTGGGTCCCATCATTACGCCCGCCGCAGCAGCACCGGTATCCCCCAAGACACCCCACACCTGCAGCGCATCGCCTCGGAAGCGCCATAATCCCCGCACAACTTACCCCTAACCCAGGCCCCAGCCGTAAACGTGTACCTAAAAGTAGCTCCAGCACAACGCCCCTTTGTTCCTGAGCGCCATGCCCACCGCGTCTGTGCCCGCAGAACCTACCTCGGCCGCCCTTGACCCCCGCCACCATAAAAAACGTCCAACCACCCTGTACCCCTCTGAAATAACCAGCCCTGCTCACACCAACTTCCGGTCAACCCAACCTCTCCACCACACAACACCCACAGCCCACAACACCCTTCACCTTCACACCCACCGATCCCCAGAACATCTCTTACAACAACCATACCGACTCTCACACCGCACAAACTGAACAGGTCACACCGTACATATGGAACATTGTCTGGATAAAACGTTGCATTGGACGCTGCGCGAATCCCCCGACGGAGGGCAGGCCGCCGCGGACCCCCCTACTGCTTCGGACCAGCGTTAGGAGGCCGTAGTGCGCCCCGCTGGTGTCACACCTGCTGCCGAGCTGGACCGCCATCCTCAGTTCGCCTCCCCCACCAGGTCGCCATAACCAGGTGGGCCCGAACACCACCGGGCCTCATGCTGTCATGGCCGTCCCTCACACGTGCCCCTGATACCCTACGCAGTTCCGCCTACCAACTCCCCAGGGGCCCGGTCCTGGCCCCCTCCCCCCAGCTATCAGCATTGCCCAGAGACCAACCCAAATAGCGCAGGCTCCCAGTAGGGACGGGCCCACACCCCCACCACGCCGCAGCAAAAAGGGGGGGGGGAAGGGGTGGTGGGCCAGAAGACCACAGCCAGCTCCGGGCGACGTCGTCCACATGTGACGCCCCGCCCCACTGCCTGACCCCAGGTGCTAAATGCCCGCCAAAACTGAGGCCTGCCCGTCTGCAATAAGGAAGGGGGGGGGTGTAGTATCTTGAATGAAGAAGCAGTGCATCCAAAGTAAATTCAGGAAGGTTTATTTAATCCATACTACAGGGAGCCACTGCAATGCCAGAAGCAGCTACATCCAAAACCCACCCCACGAACAAACTGGGGCTGGGTCCCGCCCAGACCCCTCCCCCCCCCCCAGGCACCCCGCAGCAAGCCCCCACCCCCCGGAACCGCAGGCAAAGCCAGGACACCCGCCCTCCCCCAGCCCCGCTGCGGGCCCCCCATCAGCCTCGCACCGGCCACAAGCCCCCCCTCCACCCCTCGCGGATAACGGCAGCGCACCCAGAAACCCGGGAAAGCCTCAGGGGAGGAGAATCAGACACGTGCAGGGCCCCGCCCGCTCCCGACAGGGGGTCCCTTCCTTAACAGCCAGTCCCGACGTGCACACGCGCTCCACTTACTACTTGGGCCGCGCCCGCCGGACACCCCGCCGCGGCCTTTCTACCCGGCCGGTCCGAGCTCCGCCGTCTCCACAGGGCGAAAAACCCCAGCCATGCTGAAAGACTCATGCCGTAACGCTATCCGGGCAGCCGATCAACAAATCAGCCGCCCATCAAAACACCCCACAGCTCAACCACAAAATTAAAAACACCCTCCCGGTGGTGCTCAGGTGTCAGGAAGAGGCCGGAACTTCCTCTCCTGACACCTTATATGCCCTCCCCCATCCCACTCCTTCCTTTAGCCCCTGTAGTCCCGCCCTCCACCTTGTCCTTCCGTATTGCGCAAAAACCCCGGGGGAAGACTGGTCTGCGACCTTCGCTTCCCCCGGGGGCCGCATAGAGCTAGTTCAAATATGCGGCAAGGTTTTATGCCAAAAACGAAGATTCCTTGTTTCCATATGGATTTAGCAGACCACATTGCTCCACATTTTTAAATGTGTGTAACCCGCCTGTCGACTATATCGGCCTAAATTACCATGCACAAACAAGATAACGCAGAATAAACAGAAAAGGATCGGTTCATTTTTTGTGTTGAATGACGTTCAACTTATTCCAAGCAGATGATTGTTCTTGCTGTGAGTTCTGTCTTCCGATCTTCTCTTGATGACTTATAGCCCTCTGTTTCCGAGGCGGCAGGGATGTGATGATGCTAATGAGTTTACTCTGTGTGGTCTGCCAGTCTGGTGTCTCAAAGATACTTTGGCCTTTACTTAAATCTGACCGGCCAATGCACTGACTTTATAGTTACTGGCGGTGATCGCTGACCCTTGGATTTAAACAAGCCGTGTCCGGCTTCTCCCTCAAGCATACCACCTGGCCTATCAGCGCCTTGTGTGGTGAAAAACATAGCTGCATCTATGCAGTGTGTTGATTGGCCCCTTATATTGAGCCAGTGGACAACAGCTTCTCTTTTTATTGCCGCACCCACCGCATGTGCATTATAGTCCTGAAGGGTAGCTGTGGAGGTCAATGTGTGGGCTGGTTCATTTTGGCAGTATGTAGGCCGAATGGGTCTTATGTTCTGAGTTTTAATGATGATTTCCCCGATCTTACAGAAAAGCCTAAAGCAAGCACAAATGCATGGCGTGATTACTGAAAAGGGAAAATATCTCTCATACCTAAGTTACAAAATATATATGGAGCATATGGGTGGCAGCTTCCTTTTTCATTGCCCACCTGCCACCTGTGCATACAGTCCTGTGGGGTAGCTTTGCAGGTCAGTGTGTCAAGTGATTTTTTCAGCCTGTATGGTCTGGTGCTCTGGGTTTTTTCTGGTGATTTTTGGGTAATACAACAAACCTTGCCTAAGTATCCTTAAATAAACACAGTCACACATTCCTTGCTAAACAAGTGGCAGCCTTCAGCTAAGAGTTTTCTTTTTCCTTGCCTCTCCCTCTGCTACTACTGTCCCCAAAAGAGTAGAAGTGACACCTCAGAGAGTGGGCTGATTTGTAGGCTGTTTGTCGGCCTGTTGAATCTAGTATGATGGGTTTTACTAGTGATATCCATTATATTATCACAAACTTTGCGCTGCAGCAAGCATAAATTCATACAGTCTACAATACCTTGAATTCACATATATAGCATGTCTTGATAAGATAACAATTATCCCTATTTGCAAATGGGTTGCTCTTTTAGCTGCCTGATTTGCAAATGAGGGCCACTTTTATTTTGGTGTCAGGCTTACTTTAGTAGGGTTGCCAAAAGAAAAATTCCAGCCATGTGTTGTTTAAAGACCCTGAAAGACCTTGTCTTGACACTAAATAGGGTTATAAATAAAAATTTATGTATTCATTTGTAATGTGACTTTTCTGTCTTTGTTCCCTTTAATTATCAGTCATGGATCATTCAGGCAGCCCTAGAACACAATTAAAGCGCATCCTATTTCTATTTGCTGTTCGAAGTATTCACAGATAAGTGCTGAAAATACGGATTTAGGTGACTGCTTATTTTTGTCAGTGGGGCAAAGTGGTAGGTGGTGGGCCGGGCCGCTGGGGGGGCCCCCCTCACTGTGCTTTGCAGTGGGGCCCCCTCAAGTTTCGTTACGCCACTGAGGAGGCAAGGAAGATCATGGACCAAGGAGGCACCGTTGCTATTACTCTCCTCGACCTAAGTGCCACCTTCAACACTGTAAATCATAACATCTTACTGCGCAGACTTATGAATCTCGGAGTCTCAACAAAAGCAATCACATGGTTTGAGTCTTTCTTGTCTGATCGCTCCTTCCAAGTCTTCGAGGGTGAAATCACTTCCCAGCAAACCTCTTGGCTCCGGTGTTCCACAGGGCTCTTCCCTGAGCCCTACGCTCTTTAATATTTACATGAGCCCCCTAGCTGAGATTGTCCACCCCTTTGGGTTAAAAATCATCTCTTATACGGATTATACTCAGCTAGTGGTGGCCCTGAACCAACCTCACACCGGGCCCTACAGCCTGAGAGACTGCTTAGAAGCAGTGATCTCATGGATGACATCATCTTGTCTCAAACTGAACGGAGACAAGACCGAGCTGATGGTCCTTGGTAACTCCCCCTATCCCTCTATTGACTCCCTGTGGCCATCTTGCCTTGGATCTGCCCCCACATCCAAGGACACAATCAAGAGCCTGGGCGTCTGGCTGGATAAGTCTCTGAATTTCAACTACCAAGCAGCTAAACTTTCAGCCACCTGCTTCGGTATACTCAGGCTCATCTGAAAAATCCTCCCCCTACTACCTTTCAAGGCGAGGCAGATTATGATCCAGGGTCTCATTCTGTATCGCTTGGACTTTCGGAATGCCCTCTACTTAGGGGCCCCCCAGGCCACCCTAAGCAAGCTCCAGGTCACCCAGAACTGTGCTGCACGAACCCTCCTAAAGATTCCCCGTCACCTCCCTGTCAAAACCGAACTGAAAAAGCTCCACTGGCTCCCAGTCAGGAAAAGAATCGAATTCAACGGCCTGTGTATCGCCCACCGTGCCTTCTGGAAAATGGGTGCCACCATTAATCATTCCCTGATCACCCCATACCATCCAAACAGACAACTCAGATCTGCCTCATTCTGCTATGTCACAGTTCCCAGGATCAAGAGAGCCAGATGTGGGGGCCATTCGTTCCCCTATACTGCAGCGAGGCTCTGGAACTCCCTCCCCCTCCACCTGCGATCAGAGCCCAATCTACTGTCCTTTTGCAAAAAGTTAAAACCCTGCTGTTCAATAAATCAGACTAGGTTCCTACCATTCAACTTCACACGTTTTGTCCGCAGTGCTAGGACGCCTCAGGGTAGGTACCGCGCTATACAAATGATCTTTTCATTTCATTCATTTAATTTCATTACTGGCTTTGGACCTCATGCAGAGATCGTTCTGGACTCTACCGCAGAGCCCCTTTCATGCCCTTTCTACTGATGCTAATTTGCTGATGAACTTGCCTTTTTGATGCTTTGGAACTGTTTGGTGAGTGATGAGTCTAGAACTTTCCGGATTATTCTCCACTTCCCTTGCCTATACTTATGGACTTTTCCTCAGTGGACTCTAATTTGATCCCTTTTGCCATGCTTAGAGAACTCTTTTAAAAACCATCCTCCTGCCTTTATTGGTGGTAGGAAACCCTAACCTAAAATATCCTCTTATGGATTCTTGTGTTCAGCTATAGATTTATTCTAACTAAATGTGTGATTTTATATTACACGTTGTGAGACTGAAGATATAATTACTTAAAATGTTACTTAATTGCATTGATTATTGTATCTTTATCTCTACTCCATTGTAAAGGATGGCCCAGAAGTAAGGGTCAGAAACTCAAGTAGTGGGTAAAGCTAATAGACTGTAAATACCCAGTTATATGTACTGAATTATTGTTTGTGTGTAAGGAGAGCTGATGTACAGTAATTTGAACATTTGTGTAAACTAAGGTCTCTCTCTCTCTCTTGTGAATTGATAACAGGTATAAAGCACCAATCTGAGACAAGCAATGGTCTGGCAGAAGATCCTCAACAATCAGAATAAGAGAAGTCTTTCTCGAGGTTTCCCTACACAAGGTTTTGAAGTCAAGGAGCTTTCGCTTTCTTTCTTACCTTCCCCCTGTCCCTTCTGGGACACCTGCTGATTTGGGGTTACAGCCCCAGCCGTGATTCGTCCTAAATGAGAGTGAAGGTCCAGCATCATCCCCGCAGAAAAGTATTCCAAGTAAGTGGCCTTAACAGAAAGCCAAGACACGTCTGCCTTTTCTGCTTTGTTGATATAGATCATTGATAGTGATCATTTAAACACACATGATTTTGCCCAAGCCTTAACACAGTAGACCCACAGTGCAGTGGACCAGGCCCGCACCCTGGCAGACATGCAAACTGAGGTCCAATCCTTATGGTAGGGGAATCAGACACTCAGGGCTGAGTTAGGTATTATTTGTGCACTCCCTTTGGTTAAGTGATTTGGTAGCAATACCAAAAGAGGCACACCCAATAATTCAACTTTCCTATTTTGGGAGCCCAGATCATAAGCCCATGTCTTTCCCTACCCTTGTTGTGGCACAGTCTATGAACGTGACTGTAACAAACCATAGCCCTATCACTCTGGCCCCACCCAAGCGCTTTTTAGGGACCGTTCCAAATTCTATGTCTTCTGGAGCCAATGTAAGTTGCAATTCTTGTGCAAGCCTGCACCATTCACTCCCTATGCAACCAAAGTAGTATTTATGTTTTCCTATCTGTCGACTTGCAGAGCACAACTTGTCACCCTTGAGGCTATCCAGGTGCTTACAAGATCCAGGGTCTCAGTCATAGAGCAAGGTTTGTAACATCCTACGGAACTCCTGTATAGTAGGGGAGGTACTGAGGTGCAGTGGAGGCTGTTCCAGGCTTGGGCTGTGAGGTAGGTGAAGGAGCATTCTCTTGCTCTACTAAATTATATGCAGGTGGTATGGGACAGCACAAGTAAGTGCCTTGAATGTGTAAGTGAGAAGCTCAAACTGGCATCTCCTCTCAACCAGGAAGCTGTGCAGTTTTTGAGGTCGGGGGTTATGTGGGTGCATTGAGGGTGATTTAGGAGGAGTCTTTCGGCAGAGTTCTGGATGCTGTGTAGTCTTTAAAGTAGATGGGCCTCGATTCCTACGTAGAGAGTGTTTCAGTAGTCCAGTCAACTGTTGACGAGGGATTGGCTTGGTGCATCTCACGTTTTGGGAAAGCCACTTGAAAGGACTCTCATATTTTCTTCCAGTATTTCCATAACCATGGCATAACATAAGCATGGCTTTTATCAAAGGCCTTCCCAATTCCAACGGACACAATATGGTTTGTGTAACTGTAGACCTGTTTTCTAAAATGGCACACTTTGTACCTCTAAAGAAACTCCTCACTTCGAAGGATGTAGCCCCTCTTTTCCTTCAGCGTGTCATACAGCTTCATGGTCTCCCTTCTGTTAAAATTTCTGATAGGAGCACCAAATTCATCTCTAAATTCTGGCAGAGCTTGTGCACCATTTGGGCACTGATGCTCAACTCTTGTCTGCCTATCACCCACAAACTGATGTGCAGGCAGAGCAAGTAAATCAGACATTGTAACAGATTATTTGATGTTTGTTAGCCACTAATTCCTCAGAATGGGAACAGATACTCCCTTTAGTAACGTTTGCATACAATATCTCTCAGCCTGGTGTCCCTGGCGCTTCCCTTTTTCACTGTGTAACAGGAAAGGATCCACAAGCTCAACTGTAGATCCACCAAGAACCACAAGCAACTTTTCATCCAGGACTATTATGATCTTTTATCTCAAGTCCAAAAAAACCTTGAACAGCGGTTACAAGCGTCAAAGGAACACATGGAGGTGCAAGCCAATAAACATCAACATTAGGAGCCTAATTACAAAGAAGGAGAAGGGGTATCACTCTTCACCAATCATTTTAAAATGGAAGGACCCTGTAAGCTACAGCCCAGGTATTGGGGTCCTTCATCTAACTTAGGGTCATCAACCCACTGAAACTGAAACTCCAATTGCCTGATGATTTGGCAATGCATTCAGTGGTTCATGCTCCTTTGCTTCTACCTTATTGGGCAGCGGGCTTAAGCTTTTCTTGAGGGCCTCTCTCCTCTGATATGAGTGAATGATCACATGGAGTTTGAGGTCCATCACATTCTTGTATGCCAAGGGAGTCAAGAGTATTCTATTGTATTTGGTGTGTTGGAAAGGGTATGAACCAAAAGATTGTTCATAGGAACCCACTGCCAATGTCTGCATACTCTGCCTTTTGTGAGGCTTTCATGCCTGCTATCCCACCAAGTCTACCTGGCATATCGCTCTTTTTGGGGGAAGGGACTGTAAAGTATCTAGAATCTCTCAATCCTTCTTTGAGATTTGTGACCTGTGATTTTTTTCTGTTGCTCAAATCGCCATCCTCTGGGGTCATTCCTTCCAATGCCCCTCTGTGTTCCAAAGGATCATTCCCTGAGGCCTTTTATTCCGTAGACCCTTTATGCTGCCATACAGTATCCCCTGTAGCCCACTATCTTTTGTCCCTGTTGTTTCAAGACCCAATTAAGGCCATATTTAATCCCCGAGGCCATTTTTGCCTACTGATTGTCTGACCCTTTCTCCCCAACTCTCCCTAGTTAAAATCGGTGACACCCAATCTTTTGGAGAGAGTGGTTCTCTCTTCCCGTGCTTGTTTGAAAATCTCCATTTCCGCCCAAAGACCTCCAGCCTGGACACCCCATAAGCTCCTTGCCTGAATGCTCATGTTCTCTTCCTCTGTGATCTGTCTCATGGGCTGAAATTCTTCTTCCTGAGAGAGAAAAGGCAGACAGAGCAGTTTTAACAGACTTTTGAAGGATTCCATACCAAGCTAACTAAAAATTAAACAAAGACTAAGAATAGTGCAATAGCTGAAATTTTTTCATTGCTTTGTGTTCAATTAACATTTAGAACTCCTAAGAATAGAAAAGTAGGACTAACTATTTGGAGCCATTTTAATCTAATATAAGGAACTAACAATTTTATATTCTACTGCTCAGTACTGAGTATTGAGAAAGAGACTCAGTGATTCAGAGCAAATTTCAAGCAAGGACGTTCTCTACTACGCCTGGGCGGTAAATTCTGTTCCGCTTGGGGAATTTGCGGAATTTGGGTAATTTTGCGTTCCGTGGAGAACGCGCAATTGCCCAAAATTCTGCATTCCGCCACTTCTCAAACTTGTCCGCGTTCTCAAATGCGTGTTCGCGAGATATTTCCCCCCGAGCACACAAACAGCGATTGAGAACAGTAAAAAAGCATCGCGAACAAGCAATTCTGCGTGTTCGTGGAATTTCTGTGTGTTCGCTGAGATTTTTTACTGTTTCGCGGAGATTAGCGTAACGTGATAACGCAAATTCCGCCCACCCCTAATCTTTAATACAATAACCAAATACTTAAAATATATCTCAGTCCTTTATTAATTGTGTCTCAAATGTTCTTGCCCTAGAAACTGTGCTTACAAAGGTTTTCTAAGGCATTATAGAGATAATGATAGATTATTTTCTGAGCGTCAGGTTCTACTACTAATGTTCTACGTAGCCATCGCAGAATTTGCTGGTCTGTATGATTCTCATTAGACTGAACTTTTTCAGAGATTTTGACCTTCCAGTCGTAATCCTTTATTTTTTTGGTACGGTCCTGAGGGTGGTGTATTTAAATTTGCTCACTAATTTGTGAGCTGGCTATCAATACATTTGTCACCTTGCTTCTTACCCCTCACTATGACCAACAAGGTCCATTGGAGGACCAATACCACTGAGGGTAATTCAGGATCAGATTAGTATGACAAAACCTAATTATTGTTACACAAAAATGTGTTTGGGTCTAGAATAAAAACATCCGCTGCACCACTAGAATTCTCTTGGACTGAATAGAACAGTGCCATCTGCAATTACGAGAAATGACACCTTGACATGGTTGACCTATGTACATCCCTAAAAAGGAGGACCCAAAGCATTTCTATATTTTTGATCTAAAGGGTTCAGAGGATGTTTTTGAAAAATCTCACCAGATATGATAGAACAGACTTCTTGTTTTTCTTGATGACTCAAAATGGACCGGGGCATAATTATGAACATAGAGTCTACAGTTAGCCTCAACTAGGCTTTAATGCTCTCAGGCAGCATCCAGAAATGGCAACATTTTGATGATGCCATTACACTTTCTCTAGAAGTCTCATAAGACTAGAAACAGCCAATCTTTTGAACACAACATTTTTCATGATAAAGTCTTACTTCAACAGCATTCTCTAGAAGAAACCCACCTTGACAAGGATAATGATTGATTCATCTACTATCCGATCTTGAATCTATTCAACAATAGTTTTTTTAAAACAAGAACCAGGAATTTAGATGTAAAATGAATTTAGTTGGAAGGGTAGCACCTGTCACCTTTCATAAAAATCAGTGTAACCTCTGACCATCTTGAAAGTAGCATTCTCTAGAAGAAACCCACATTGACAAGGATAATGATTGATTCATCTACCATCCAATCTTGAATCTATTCAACAATTGTTTTTTTAAAACATGAACCCGGAATCGAGATGTAAAATGAATTTAGTTGGACAAAAATCAGTGTAACCTCTGACCATCTTGAAAGTAGCACCAACATTTGCATGTCTTAGAATAAAAAGGCACCCCAGTGGTGCATGAGCATTCCCCTGTAAAGATCAACCAAATGGAGACAAATGAAACCAAATTCAAGACAGCCCACAACCAATAACACCAACTCCTGAAAAAGACGAAAAGAAGTGTCCTGGCCAGTTGCATTGAAGCAGGCGCCATCCACAGCAAAGAACGCTTCAACATCGTTGCAGAGTTCTCCAGCCCCTCAGCCACCAAAAACGTCATCACCTCTTCACAGGAACTCTGTGACTCCCTGGCAGACTTCTTTCACCAAAAGATCTCCACCATCTACAGAAACTTCAAACACCAAGCCACCGACATCCTCAACCATCTTGCTGCCATGAATGAGGAACACTACGACCACCTGGTCACCACCTGTGACCAGCTCACTAAGCAAGACACCACAGACATTTTGAGCTCCACTCAGGAGGAACCATGGACCCCTGCCCTCACCACATCTTGCAAACTCAGAAGTAAGATGATCCGCAGCAAGCTCACCACCATATTTAACACATCCATCACCATAGTTGCCGTCCCCAAAGAAATGAAACACACAGAAGTCACCCCTACTCAAGAAACGATCTGCCGACCCCAACAAACTCAAGAATTACTGCCCCATCTCTCTGCTGCCTTTTCCCACCAAAGTCCTGGTGGAGGATATCAACCACCAACTCACAGAACATCTGGAGAACAACAATCTTCTGGACACTTCCCAATCTGTATTCCGCACCAACCACAGCACCAAAACTGCCCTGATTAAAATCACAGGCAACATCAGATTTCTCCCTGACCAAGGGAAAATGGCAGCCTTGATCCTCCTTGACCTCACCAAAGCATTCAACACAGTATCACACCACACCCTGATCCAAAGGCTTCACAATACTAGAATCCAAGGACACGTCCTTAAGTGGATCACCTCCTTCCACACAGAAAGAACCCAGAGAATCCGCCTTCCTCCCTTCAACTTGGAATCAAAGAACACCATCTGCAGCATCCCTCAAAGTTTGGCCCTCAGCTTTACCCTGTCAAACACCTACATGACTTCCCTGGCTAAAGTTGTCACATCGAAATGGACTAAACATCTTATCCTATTAAGATGCTATCCAGCTCATCCTCTCGCTATCAGAAGACCCTCTGACACATTAACCAACTTCCGCAGGTGCATGAAGAGCATCGCCGACTGGACGAGAGACAACTTGCTAAAATTCAAAACAGATAAGACAGAAGAGCTGATCTTCGGGCGCAGCACCTCCTCATGGAGCAACGTGTTGGCCCCCCAAAACTAGGACCCTCACCCACACCGACCAGCCACCCCTTCAACCTCTGCATCATCCTAGACAGCAATCTCTCATTGAAAGACAGATCAATACAGTATCGTCGATCTGCTTACTCACTCTCCATATGCTACTCAAATCTTCAAGCGGTTCCCCATCGACACCAGATGGACCATCACACAGGCCCTTGTCACCATCCAACTGGACTACTGCAATGCACTCTGCGTAGGAATCACCTCACACCTCCTCAAGAGACTGAAAAGTATCCAGAACACAGCAGCCAGACTCATCCTTGACCTCCCTAAAAGCACCCACATCACCCCCAACCTCAAGAAGCTCCACATGCTCCCCATTCAGAAGTGATGCCAGTTCAAGATGCTGATCTACACCTTCAAAAGCCCTTGACCACTAAGGACCAGTTGACATCAACCACCGACTGAACATCCACCTTCCCTCCAGACACCTGTACTCCCCATCCCTCTGCCTCGACCACGCACCCTCATTCGCCGCAGCAACAGTCTAAAATGCTCCTTCTCCTACCTCACAGCAAAGTCCTGGAATGACCTTGTACTTCACCTACGGATCTCATCCTCCCTGTTGAAATTCTGAAAAATACTTAAGACCTTGCTGTTCAACTGAGTCACTCCTGCAGCAGCACTTCCAGCACCTGGATGCCCTCACAGGTGATGAGCAACACTATATCAATGCAGAATGATTGATTGATTGAACTAATAACTTGTCTAGAGTCTAGAGTTTTGCCTACTTTTTATGGTTTGATAGGCAGTATGACTTATCTTAGGGTGAACCTTTTGAAGGCAAAATTAATGCTGCTTCCCATATATTTTAAGTGCAAGTATACAGAAGATCAGTTGCCTCCCAGGCATCTAATGTGTAGATGCTGTAGTGGTCAAATCAGGCAATCACATTCATATTGTAAATTAGGATGAAACTTACTTTTCCCATGGGCAAAAATCTGCTTTGACATTTGTGAATATTGGTACCCTTTTCCAGACCAAAGAGCTTCCCATTTATTCCATTGATGGCCCTTTTTCCTTTCCAGGATGGGAGATACATATTGCTCCCCAAACCTGAACTTGGCACTTCAGTGATCCACATTACTGTCTTTCAAGGTGCCTACTGTATTGATACGTCTTTTATTATGCCATTAATTTTTTGGGCAAACCTGGTTTCAAAATAATTTTCAAAGTGGTCAACTTTTCCCAAATAAATTCTGGCATAGGATTCCATTGCTGCCCCTGAACCCTTTACTCTCTACATTCTATACAAGATGAGACTGTTCTGTGTTACTCAGTAAATATGGATGCACAATGAGAATGGTTATGGAGCTATATGATTCACCAAACTCTAGCATTCCACGATCAGCATAGAAACTGAACTTATCTTCTATAACATTATTTCTCATAGATGATTCAGATCCAGGACATTGTTTACATGAACCTAATGTCTGCAACCAGACTGGACCAGACACATATTTTCAATGGCTGTGCTGGCTCCAGTTGTAGCCAAAAGACATTGAATACAGCATCATAAACAAAGTGAGTTCAACGCCATTATAATAGAATGCATGGACGCTAGTGACAACAGCTCCATCCAATTGTCATGCTCCCATCAAAGCTGAGATGGCAACGATGGAAATATAGCTATAAATGACATTGAAAGCTAGCCCAAATAGGCGGTAGTGCGAGCACAGGTAGTGGTAGACTGAGATGAAACATCAATCAGAAAGAACATTTTTGAAGATAAATAACTAATTCTCCTAAGGAACATCCACACATGAGAGTTGAGGATATAAATACTGCAGTAACATGTAAAGAATTGGAGAACTGTCCTACGAAGTTCCCTGCTCTCCCTGAGTCAAATCAAACCAGTATTGTTTAGTTATAGATTACTCAAGGGACAAAGTAGCTGCCTCACATATCTTCTGTAATGGCATAGCTCTTGACAAAGTCGGTGCTGTTTCAGAGTGTACTAACATAGCACATTCTGAAACGTTTAAGAGGCATTTTGCTAGCATGCGTTTAGTTGATAAACCATAAGGGAAGACCAATTGTAGATACATTGCTTTTTAATGCCTCTTCCCTATGAATTGTCTTCATAGCTTATTAAAAAGTCATAAATGTTTGCTGAGGAAAGAAGCTTGATCAGGATAAAGAATGCAAATAGAGTTTGCCTCTACGTATGATTTAATGGCATTGATATTTAGACCCTCTATTTTTAAAAAGCCATAAGTCGTAGATCTAAAGGTCTGGCAGAATCTGATCTAAGGACTGAGAATAATACATAGATTAAAAAAATGACTATCTGCTAGAGTCATTCACTCTCATAGAAGGGTATCTAGCTGCCAACAAAATATCCATTACCTATAAAGGAAGTTCATATGATGAGAGAGCTGCAATTTCCAGGAAATAAGCCTTGGCAACTGAACATCTGAGTAGAGCATTTAGTCTCTGGGACAATAGAATCTCTATTGCTGGAAGGAGGTGAGGGGTTTCAGAACTGGTTTGTTGCAGGTCAGAACACCACAGTCTCCTGACCCAAGCCAGGGATATCAGTATGAAATTAGTAATGTGAACCCAGAACTTCTGAAGAGCTCCCTGAACAAATGATGATGTTAGCACAAAACATAATGTAATTTGTACATCCACAGAGGATGTAGTGAGCACAGTATGTAGTACATTCCATTCTGTCTCCTAATGGACTGGTCAGTCCTTGGCTTACCCAAATGAGAACCCAATAACCCACTACTTCATAGCCTAAGTCTCAGTCATGTCCATTAGGCAGGGGCCAGGTAGTCCTCATCCATACATGCCTTCGCAGAACCAGAAAGAAGTCCAATAACCTAGCTAAAGAACCAACCACATTCAGATTAGTCTTCATGCCCTGCTCTGACAGAGCCAATACATCCTGCATTAACTCCTTGAATCTTTTCTTGTATGGTTTAGGAAGATTCATGGTAATTAAGACTATGATTTCCCCCTAATGTGTGAGTATATCTGGATAACAAACATATCATGCTTAAAGTCATCAAGGCAAGTCTAGCCTCAGCAATTATTCAGTCATCTGAAACACTGGAACTGTAAGAGTCAATGCTTAGATTGCCTTTGTTAATGGCTACACTGTTGGGCTAAACGTTTTTGATGAAGAGGAAAAGCTGGAAAGAATGTCACCAACAACCATGACAGCTCTGAAAAAGTAATTGAGTCCTTGGGTCAAAATGGAGCTTGGTTTGGGTCAGTCCCTGGACCTTTTAAGACCCCCCCATTTGGCCCGAGTCATGTTAATATCTGTGAGATATAGGGGTGTCAGGGCACAACACCACATTCTACAGGTGGGAGCCTCATCATTTTGCATTATGCCGCTAGATGTAGCGGAGAATTCTGTGGCGAATATTGGTAACATATAACTCTGGAAATCATTTTGCTGAGCTGAGAGCCAGGTGGAGAAAAACTCATTTGCGGAATCAGTTTTGAAGACGACAATGAGTGTTCCTTTGATCTCATGAACTTTTTGTGAAAGAAAAAGTGATGTATGTGATCTACATAAAAAATGCATAAAATCTCTCAGGTAGCCCAAGTTAGACAGTGATTTAGGGCATGATTCACAAGGTCTAAAACTTGAAAATCCTGAAGAATACATCATGAACAAAGTAGAATACCTTGACAAACATAAAGAACATGCTAAAACCATCAGCTTTAAATCCTGTGTCAATGAGGGTGCAAACAGACAGGAACTGATGTCACTGGCACTTGAGCCTCATGTTATAATGGTGCTCATGTTCAATAAGGTGCCCGTAGAATACTGCAAACAGTATAATTTGGCATTGGTGACCACTTATTGAAAGCATTTTGCAGATCCATTAAGTCATCTTAGGACAAGGCTCATATCAAGCATGTAAGAAGTTGGTAAAATGTAGATGTATAATTTGTACAGGGTCCACCATTTCCTTAAGGAAGGCAAGGTAGGTTCATACTCTTGGGTACTTTCACAATATCTGCATTTATTTATGTGTTGTAACAAAAGTCTAAGAAGCAGGGGTCATATGACCTGAGTAAGGGTATTGACATTAAGTAATTACCGTGAGCATTGGAGTGGTAGCACCAGATCACTTCGGGGATGCTTGAGTCGAAGCAGCAGCCTTTGGAGAGGCACTCCTTTTCTGAGATACGCAGATAGCCACATTCTGTCCGATCTTTAGGTCTAAGGCCACATTGTTGTTTATCTATTTAGTGCAGAGAAAACATAGCATGTGTTAGCATCATTAGGAGAATGGTTATGGAGCTATATGATTCACCAAACTCTAGCATTCCACGATCAACTTAGACACTGAACTTATCTTCTATAACATTGTTTCTCATGGATGATTCAGATCCGGGACATTGCTTACATGAACCTAATGTCTGCAACCAGACTGGACCAGACACATATTTTTAATGGCTGTGCTGGCTCCAGTTGTAGCCAAATGACATCAAATGCAGCATCACAAACAATGTGAGTTCAACGCCATTATACTAGAATGCACGGACACCAGTGACTTCTGATCCATCCAATTGTCATGCTCCCATCGAAGCTGAGATGGCAACAATGGAAATATAGCTATAAATGAGATTGAAAGCTAGCCCAATTAGGCGGTAGTGCGAGCGCAGGTAGTGGTAGACAGAGATGAAACTTCTATCAGAAAGAAAATTTTTGAAGATAAATCACTAACTCTCCTAAGTAACATCCACACATGAGAGTTGAGGATATAAATACTGCAGTAACATGTAAAGAATTGGAGAACTGTCCTTCGAAGTTCCCTGCTCTCCCTAAGTCAAATCAAACCAATATTGTTTGGTTATAGATTACTCAAGGGACAAAGTAGCTGCCTCGCATATCTTCTGTAATGTCATAGCTCTTGAGAAAGTCGGTGCTGTTTCAGAATGTACTAACATAGCACACTCTGAAACGTTTTAGAGGCATTTTGCTAGCATGCTTTTAAGTGAATAAACACAAGGATAGACCAATTGTAGATAGATTTCTTTTTAATGCCCCTTCCCAATGAATTGTCTTCATAGCTAATAAAAAGTCATAAAAGTTTGCTGAGGAAAGCAGCTTGATCAGGATAAAGAATGCAAATAGAGTTTGCATCTAAGTATGATTTAATGGCATTGATATTTAGACCCTCCATTGCTAAAGAACCATAAGTCGTAGATCTAAATGTCTGGCAGAATCTGATCTAAGGACTGAGAATACTACATAGATTAAATAATTACTATCCGCCAGAGTCATCCACTCTCATAGAAGGGTATCTAGCTGCCAACAAAATATCCATTACCTATAAAGGAAGTTCATATAATGAGAGAGCTGCGAATTCCAGGAAATAAGCTTTGGCAACTGAAGGTCTGAGTAGAGCAATTAGTATCTGGGACAAAAGAATCTCTATTGCTGGAAGGAGGTAGGGGGTTTCAGAACTGGTTTGTTGCAGGTCAGAGCACCACAGTGTCCTGACCCAAGCCAGGGATTTGAGAATGAAATTAGTTATGTGGACCCAGAACTTCTGAAGAGCTTTCTGAACAAATGATGTTAGCAGAAAACATAATGTAGTTTGGACATCCACAGGGGAGGTAGTGAGCAGAGTATGCAGTGCATTCCATTCTGTCTCCTAATGGACTGGTCAGTCCTTGGCTTACCCAAATGAGATCCCAATAACCCTCTACTTCATAGCCTAAGTCTCAGTCATGTCCATTAGACAGGGGCCAGGTAGTCCTCATCCATACATGCCTTCGCAGAACCAGAAAGAAGTCCAATAACCGAGCTAAAGAACTAGCCACATTCAGATTAGTCTACATGCCCGGCTCTGAAAGAGCCATTACATCCTGCATTAACTCCTTGAATCTTTTCTTGAATGGTTTAGGAAGATTCATGGTAATAAAGACTATGATTTCCCCTTAATGTGTGAGTATATCTGGCTAACAAACATATCATGCTTGAAGTCTTCAAGGCAAGTCTAGCCGCAGCAATTATTCAGTCATCTTAAACACTGGAACTGTAAGAGTCAGTGCTTAGATTGCCTTTGTTAATGGCTACACTGTTGGCCTAAACGTTTTTGATGAAGAGGACAAGCTGGAAAGAATGTCACCCACAACCATGACAGCTCTGAAAAAGTAATTGAGTCCTTGGGTCAAAATGGGGCATGGTTTGGGTCAGTCCCTGGGCCTTTTAAGACCCCCTCCCCCATTTGGCCCAAGTCATGTTAATATCTGTGAGATATAGGGCTGTCAGGGCACACCACCACATTCTACAGGTGGGAGCCTCATCATTTTGCATTATGCCGCTAGGTGTAGCAGAGAATTCAGCGGCGAATATTGCTAACATATAACTCTGGAAATCAGCTTGCTGAGCTGAGAGCCAGGTGGATAAAAACTCAGGTTAGACATTGATTTAGGGAATGATTCACAAGGTCTAGAACCTGAAAATCCTGAAGAATGCATCCTGAACAGAGTAGAATACCTTGACGAACATGAAGTACAGGCTAAAACCGTCAGCATTAAATCCTGTGTCAATGAGGGTGCAAACCGACGGGAACTGATGTCACTGGCAACTGAGCCTCATGTTATCATGGTGCTCATGTTCAATATGGTGCCCATAGAATACTGCAGACAGTATCATTTGGCATTGGTGACCACTTATTAAAAGCATTTTGCAGATCCATTCAGGCTCCTTAGGAGAAGGCTCATATCAAGCATGTAAGACGTTGTTAAAAGATCTATAATTTGTACAGGGTCCACCATTTCCTTAGGGAGGCAAGGTAGGTTGATACTCTTGGGTACCCTCACAATATCTACATTTGTTTATGTGTTGTAACAAAAGTCTAAGAAGCAGTGGTCATATGACCTGAGTAAGGGTATTGACATTTAGTAATTACCTTGAGCCTTGGAGTGGTAGCACCAGATCACTTCGGGGATGCTTGAGTCAAAGCAGCAGCCTTTGGAGAGGCACTCCTTTTCTGGGATACGCAGATAGCCACATTCTCTCCGCTCTTTAGGTTTAAGGCCACATTGTTGTTTGTCTATTTAGTGCAGAGAAAACATAGCATGTGTCAGCATCATTAGGAGAATGGTTATGGGGCTACATGATTCACCAAACTCTAGCATTCCACGATCAACATAGACACTGAACTTATTTTCTATAACATTATTTCTCATGGATGATTCAGAGCCAGGACATTGCTTACATGAACCTAATGTCTGCAACCTGACTGGACCAGACACATATTTTCAATGGCTGTGCTGGCTCCGGTTGTAGCCAAATGACATCGAATGCAGCATCACAAACAAAGAGAGTACAATGCCATTATACTAGAGTGCATGGACACCAGTGACATCAGCTCCATCCAATTGTCATGCTCCCATCGAAGCTCAGATGGCAACGATGGAAATATAGCTATAAATGAGATTGAAAGCTAGCCCAAATAGGCGGTAGTGCGAGCGTAGGTAGTGGTAGACAGAGATGAAACATCTATTCGAAAGAACATTTTTTAAGCTAAATCACTAACTCTCCTAAGGATAATCCACACATGAGAGTTGAGGATATAAATTCTGCAATAACATGTAAAGAATTGGAGAACTGTCCTTCGAAGTTCCCTGCTCTCCCTAAGTCAAATCAAACCAGTATTGTTAGGTTATAGATTACTCAAGGGACAAAGTAGCTGCCTCGCATATCTTTTGTAATGGCATAGCTCTTGACAAAGTCGGTGCTGTTTCAGAGTGTACTAACATAGCACACTCTGAAACGTTTCAGAGGCATTTTGCTAGCATGCTTTTAGTTGATTAACCATAAGGGAATACCAATTGTAGATACATTGCTTTTTAATGCCTCTTCCCTATGAATTGTATTCATAACTAATTAAAAAGTCATAAAAGTTTGCTGAGGAAAGAAGCTTGATCAGGATAAAGAATGCAAATAGAGTTTGCCTCTAAGTGTGATTTAATGGCATTGATATTTAGACCCTCTATTGCTAAAGAGCAATAAGTCGTAGATCTAAAGGTCTGGCAGAATCTGATCTAAGGACTGAGAATAATACATAGATTAAAAAATGACTATCTGCTAGAGGCATCCACTCTCATAGAAGGGTATCTAGCTGCCAACAAAAGATCCCTTACCTATAATGGAAGTTCATATGATGAGAGAGCTGCAATTTCCAGGAAACAAGCCTTGGCAACTGAAGGTCTGAGTAGAGCAATTAGTCTCTGGGACAATAGAATCTCTATTACTGGATGGAGGTGAGGGGTTTCAGAACTGGTTTGTAGCAGGTCAGAGCACCACTGTCTACTGACCCAAGCCAGGGATATCAGAATGAAATTAGTAATGTGGACCCAGAACTTCTGAAGAGCTCCCTAAACAAATGATGATGTTAGCAGAAAACTTAACGTAGTTTGTACATCCACAGAGGATGTAGTGAGCAGAGTATCGAGTACATTCCATTCTGTCTCGTAATGGACTGGTCATTCCCTGGCTTACCCAAATGAGAACCCAATAACCCACTACTTCATAGCCTAAGTCTCAGTCATGTCCATTAGACAGGGGCCAGGTAGTCCTCATTCATACATGCCTTTGCAGAACCAGAAAGAAGTCCAATAACCTAGCTAAAGAACCAACCACATTCAGATTAGTCTACATGCCCTGCTCTGAAAGAGCCATTACATCCTGCATTAACTCCTTGAATCTTTTCTTGTATGGTTTAGGAAGATTCATGGTAATAAAGACTATGATTTCCCCCTAATGTGTGAGTATATCTGGCTAACAAACATATCATGCTTGAAGTCTTCAAGGCAAGTCTAGCCGCAGCAATTATTCAGTCATCTTAAACACTGGAACTGTAAGAGTCAGTGCTTAGATTGCCTTTGTTAATGGCTGCAATGTTGGGCAAAACGTTTTTGATGAAGAGGAAAAGCTGGAAAGAATGTCACCCACAACCATGACAGCTCTGAAAAAGTAATTGAGTCCTTGGGTCAAAATGGGGCTTGGTTTGGGTCAGTTCCTGGACCTTTTAAGACCCCCCCATTTGGCCCGAGTCATGTTAATATCTGTGAGATATAGGGGTGTCAGGGCACACCACCACATTCTACAGGTGGGAGCCTCATATTTTTGCATTATGCACTAGGTGTAGCAGATAATTCAGTGGCGAATATTACTAACATATAACTCTGGCAATCAGCTTGCTGAGCTGAGAGCCAGGTGGAGAATAACTCATTTGCGTAATCAGTTTTGAAGACAACAATGAGTGTTCCTTCTTTCTCAGGAGCTTTTTGTGAAAGGAAGAGGGATGTATTTGGTATCCATTAAAATGCATGCAATCTCTCAGGCACCCCAGGTTAGACATTGATTTAGGGAATGATTCACAAGGTCTAGAACTTGAAAATCCTGAGTAATACATCCTGAACAAAGTAGAATACCTTGACAAACATGAAGAACAGGCTAAAACTGTTAGCTTTAAATCCTGTGTCAATGAGGGTGAAAACAGACAGGAACTGATGTCACTGGCTCTTGAGCCTCATGTTATAATGGGGCTCATGTTCAATATGGTGCCCGTAGAATGCTGCAGACAGTATCATTTGGCATTGGTGACCACTTATTGAAAGCATTTTGAAGATCCATTCAGACACCTTAGGAAAAGGCTCATATCATGCATATAAGAATTGGCAAAATCTAGATCTATAATTTGTATGGATCCAAAATTTTCATAAGAAAGGCAAGGTAGGTTGATACTCTTGGGTATAGTCACAATATCTGCATTTGTTAATGTGTTGTAACAAAAGGCTAAGAAGCAGTGGTCATATGACCTGAGTAAGGGTATTGACATTAAGTAATTACGGTGAGCCTTGGAGTGGTAGCACCAGATCACTTCGGGGATGCTTGAGTCGAAGCAGCAGCCTTTGGAGAGGCAGTCCTTTTCTGGGATACCCAGATGGCCACATTCTGTCCGCTCTTTAGGTCTAAGGCCACATTGTTGTTTATCTATTTAGTGCAGAGAAAACATAGCATGTGTCAGCATCATTAGGAGAATGGTTATGGGGCTATATGATTCACCAAACTCTAGCATTCCACGATCAACATAGACACTGAACTTATCTTCTATAACAATTTTTCTCATGGATGATTCAGATCCAGGACATTGCTTACATGAACCTAATGTCTGCAACCAGACTGGACCAGACACATATTTTCAATGGCTGAGCTGGATCCAGTTGTGGCCAAATGACATTGAATGTAGCATCACAAACAAAGTGAGTTCAACGCCATTATACTAGAATGCACGGACACCAGTGACATCAGCTCCATCCAATTGTCATGCTCCCATCGAAGCTGAGATGGCAACGATGGAAATATAGCTATAAATAAGATTGAAAGGTAGCCCAAATAGGCGGTAGTGCGAGCGCAGGTAGTGGTAGACAGAGATAAAACATCTATCAGAAAGAACATTATTGAAGATAAATCACTAATTCTCCTACTGAACATCCACACATGAGAATTGAGGATATAAATACTGCAGTAACATGTAAAGAATTGGAGAACTGTCCTTCGAAGTTCCCTGCTCTCCCTAAGTCAAATCAAACCAATATTGTTTGGTTATAGATTACTCAAGGGACAAATTAGCTGCCTCGCATATCTTTTGTAATGTCATAGCTCTTGACAAAGTCGGTGCTGTTTCAGAGTGTACTAACATAGCACACTCTGAAACGTTTCAGAGGCATTTTGCTAGCATGTTTTAGTTGATTAACCATAAGGGAAAGCCAATTGTAGATAGATTGCTTTTTAATGCCTCTTCCCTATGAATTGTCTTCATAACTAATTAAAAAGTCATAAAAGTTTGCTGAGGAAAGAAGCTTGATCAGGATAAAGAATGCAAATAGAGTTTGCCTCTAAGTATGATTTAATGGCATTTATATTCAGACCCTCTATTGCTAAAGAACCATAAGTCGTAGATCCAAAGGTCTGGCAGAATCTGATCTAAGGACTGAGAATAATACATAGATTAAAAAATGACTATCTGCTAGAGTCATCCACTCTCATAGAAGGGTATCTAGCTGCCAACAAAAGATCCCTTACCTATAAAGGAAGTTCATATGATGAGAGAGCTGCAATTTCCAGGAAATAAGCCTTGGCAACTGAAGGTCTGAGTAGAGCAATCAGTCTCCGGGACAAAAGAATCTCTATTGCTGGAAGGAGGTGAGGGGTTTCAGAACTGGTTTGTTGCAGGTCAGGGCACCACAGTCTCCTGACCCAAGCCATGGATATCAGAATGAAATTAGTAATGTGGACCAAGAACTTATGAAGAGCTCCCTGAACAAATGATGATGTTAGCAGAAACCATAATGTAGTTTGTACATCCACAGAGGATGTAGTGAGCAGAGTATGTAGTACATTCCATTCTGTCTCCTAATGGACTGGGCAGTCTTTGGCTTACCCAAATGAGAACCCAATAACTCACTACTTCATAGCCTAAGTCTCAGTCATGTCCATTAGGCAGGGGCCAGGTAGTCCTCATCCATACACGCCTTCGCAGAACCAGAAAGAAGTCCAAAAACCTAGCTAAAGAACCAACCACATTCAGATTAGTCTTCATGCCCTGCTCTGAAAGAGCCATTACATCCTGCATTAACTCCTTGAATCTTTTCGTGTATGGTTTAGGAAGATTCATGGTAATAAAGACTATTATTTCCTCCTAATGTGTGAGTATATCTGGCTAACAAACATATCATGCTTGAAGTCTTCAAGGCAAGTCTAGCCGCAGCAATTATTCAGTCATCTTAAACACTGGAACTGTAAGAGTCAGTGCTTAGATTGCCTTTGTTAGTGGCTACACTGTTGGGCTAAACGTTTTTGATGAAGAGGAAAAGCTGGAAAGAATGTCATCCACAACAATGACAGCTCTGAAAAAGTAATTGAGCCCTTGGGTTAAAATGGGGCCTGGTTTGGGTCAGTCCCTGGACCTTTTAAGACCCCTCCATTTGGCCTGAGACATGTTAATATCTGTGAGATGTAGGGGTGTCAGGGCACACCACCACATTCTACAGGTGGGAGCCTCATCATTTGTCATAATGCCGCTAGGTGTAGCAGATAATTCAGCGGTGAATATTGCTAACATACAACTCTGGAAATCAGCTTGCTGAGCTGAGAGCCAAGTGGAGAAAAACTCATTAGCGTAATCAGTTTTGAAGACAACAATGAGTGTTCCTTCTTTCTCAGGAGCTTTTTGTGAAAGGAAGAGGGATGTATGTGATATCCATAAAAATACATGCAATCTCTCAGGTACCCCAGGTTAGACATTGATTTAGGGCATGATTCACAAGGTCTAGAACTTGAAAATCCTGAGTAATACATCCTGAACAAAGTAGAATACCTTGACAAACATGAAGAACATGCTAAAACTGTCAGCTTTAAATCCTGTGTCAATGAGGGTAAAAACAGACAGGAACTGATGTCACTGGCTCTTGAGCCTCATGTTATAATGGGGCTCATGTTCAATATGGTGCCCGTAGAATGCTGCAGACAGTATCATTTGGCATTGGTGACCACTTATTGAAAGCATTTTGAAGATCCATTCAGACACCTTAGGACAAGGCTCATATCATGCATGTACGAAGTTGGCAAAATCTAGATCTAGAAATTGTATGGATCCACAGATTTCTTAAGAAAGGCAAGGTAGGTTGATACTCTTGGGTACCGTCACAATATCTGCATTTGTTAATGGGTTGTAACAAAAGTCTAAGAAGCAGTGGTCATATGATCTGAGTAAGGGTATTGACATTTAGTAATTACCGTGAGCCTTGGAGTGGTAGCACCAGATCACTTCGGGGATGCTTGAGTCGAAGCAGCAGCCTTTGGAGAGGCAGTCCTTTTCTGGGATACCCAGATAGCCACATTCTGTCCTCTCTTTAGGTCTAAGGCCACATTGTTGTTTATCTATTTAGTGCAGAGAAAACATAGCATGTGTCAGCATCATTAGGAGAATGGTTATGGGGCTATATGATTCACCAAACTCTAGCATTCCACGATCAACATAGACACTGAACTTATCTTCTATAACAACTTTTCTCATGGATGATTCAGATCCAGGACATTGCTTACATGAACCTAATGTCTGCAACCAGACTGGACCAGACACATATTTTCAATGGCTGAGCTGGCTCCAGTTGTAGCCAAATGACATCGAATGTAGCATCACAAACAAAGGGAGTTCAACGCCATTGTACTAGAATGCACGGACACCAGTGACATCAGCTCTATCCAATTGTCATGCTCCCATCGAAGCTGAGATGGCAACGATGGAAATATAGCTATAAATGAGATTGAAAGGTAGCCCAAATAGGCAGTAGTGCAAGCGCAGGTAGTGGTAGACAGAGATGAAACATTTATCAGAAAGAACATTTTTGAAGATAAATCACTAAATCTCCTACTGAACATCCACACATGAGAATTGAGGATATAAATACTGCAGTAACATGTAAAGAATTGGAGAACTGTCCTTCGAAGTTCCCTGCTCTCCCTAAGTCAAATTAAACCAATATTGTTTGGTTATAGATTACTCAAGGGACAAAGTAGCTGCCTCGCATATCTTTTGTAATGTCATAGCTCTTGACAAAGTCGGTGCTGTCTCAGAATGTACTAACATAGCACACTCTGAAACATTTCAGAGGCATTTTGCTTGCATGCTTTTAGTTGATCAACCATAAGGGAAGACCAATTGTAGATAGATTGCTTTTTAATGCCTCTTCCCTATGAATTGTCTTCATAGCTAATTAAAAAGTCATAAAAGTTTGCTGAGGAAAGAAGCTTGATCAGGATAAAGAATGCAAATAGAGTTTGCCTCTAAGTATGATTTAATGGCATTGATATTTAGACCCTCTATTGCTAAAAAACCATAAGTCGTAGATCTAAAGGTCTGGTAGAATCTGATCTGAGGACTGAGAATAATACATAGATTAAAAAATGACTATCTGCTAGAGTCATCCACTCTCATAGAAGGGTATCTAGCTGCCAACAAAATATCAAATACCTATAAAGGAAGTTCATATGATGAGAGAGCTGCAATTTTCAGAAAATAAGCCTTGGCAACTGAAGGTCTGAGTAGAGCAATCAGTCTCTGGGACAAAATAATCTCTATTGCTGGAAGGAGGTGAGGGGTTTCAGAACTGGTTTATAGCAGGTCAGGGCACCACAGTCTCCTGACCCAAGCCATGGATATCAGAATGAAATTTGTAATGTGGACCTAGAACTTCTGAAGATCTCCCTGAACAAATGATGATGTTAGCAGAAAACCTAATGTAGTTTGTAGATCCACAGAGGATGTAGTGAGCAAAGTATGTAGTACATTCCATTCTGTCTCCTAATGGACTGGTCAGTCCTTGGCTTACCCAAATGAGAACCCAATAACCCATTACTTCATAGCCTAAGTCTCAGTCATGTCCATTAGACAGGGGCCAGGTAGTCCTCATCCACACATGCCTTCGCAGAACCAGAAAGAAGTCCAAAAACCTAGCTAAAGAACCAACCACATTCAGATTAGTCTTCATGCCCTGCTCTGAAAGAGCCATTACATCCTGCATTAACTCTTTAAATCTTTTCATGTATGGTTTAGGAAGATTCATGGTAATAAAGACTATTATTTCCTCCTAATGTGTGAGTATATCTGGCTAACAAACATATCATGCTTGAAGTCTTCAAGGCAAGTCTAGCCGCAGCAATTATTCAGTCATCTTAAACACTGGAATTGTAAGAGTCAGTGCTTAGGTTGCCTTTGTTAGTGGCTACACTGTTGGGCTAAACATTTTTGATGAAGAGGAAAAGCTGGAAAGAATGTCACCCACAACCATGACAGCTCTGAAAAAGTAATTGAGTCCTAGGGTTAAAATGGGGCCTGGTTTGGGTCAGTCCCTGCCCCTTTTAAGATCCCCCCCATTTTGCCTGAGTCATGTTAATATCTGTGAGATGTAGGGGTGTCAGGGCACACCACCGCATTCTACAGGTGGGAGCCTCATCATTTTGCATTATGCCGCTACGTTTAGCAGATAATTCAGCTGTGAATATTGCTAACATATAAATCTGGAAACCAGCTTGCTGAGCTGAGAGCCAGGTGGCGAAAAACTCATTTACGGAATCAGTTTTGAAGACGACAATGAGTGTTCCTTTGATCTCATGAACATTTTGTGAAAGGAGGAGTGTTGAATGTGATCCGATTAAAGAGAGCCATGCAATCTCTCTGATAGCCCCGGTTAGACATTGATTTAGGGCATGATTCACAAGGTCTAGAACTTGAAAATCCTGAAGAATACACCCTGAACAAAGTAGAATACCTTTACAAACATGAAGGACAGGCTAAAACTGTAAGCTTTAAATCCCATGTCAATGAGGGTGCAAACAGACAGCAACTGATGTCACTGGCTCTTGAGCCTCATGTTATAATGCTGCTCATGTTCAATATGGTGCCCGGAGGATGCTGCAGACAGTATCATTTGGCATTGGTGACCACTTATTGAAAGCATTTTTCAGATCCATTCAGACACCTAAGGAGAAGGCTCATATCAAGTATGTAAGAAGTTAGTGAAATGTAGATGTATAATTTGTGGGGGTCAACAATTTCCTTAAAGAAGGCAAAGTAGGTTGATACTTGTGGGTACCGTCACAATATCTGCAATATTTGTTAATGTGTTGTAACAAAAGTCTAAGAAGCCGTGGTCATATCTCCTGAGTAAGGGTATTGATATTAAGTAATTACCGTGAGCCTTGGAGTGGTAGCACCAGATCACTTCGGGGATGCTTGAGTCGAAGCAGCAACCTTTGGAGAGGCACTCCTTTTCCGAGATACCGCCATGGCCACAATCTGTCCGCTCTTTAGGTCTAAGGCCACATTGTCGTTTATCTATTAAGTGCAGAGAAAACATAGCATGTGTCAGCATCATTAGAAGCACATCCACAGCCGATAGTGATACCTGCTGTAGGTTAGCATTAATGTAACTTTACACCAAAACTCCTGATGTTATAAACATGGCGTTCTCATGTGGTCGCAAGAAGAAGGATACAAAAGACACCAATTGCATAGGATAATGATTGCAAGTGGAGTGACACCAGGAAGCTGATTTATTAGCATCCACTAAAGCCGAAAATTGAACGTCTTTCATCTGTTTTTATAAACTTTATACACAGGACAGAAAAATGTGCAACAAAACAATTGTGTTAGAAATTGCTCATTGATGTGTAATTTGTTAAGGAAACTTTACAGCTTATATATAGTGTTTTCACTTAGGGACTGATTTACAAAGACATTTTCGATATTTCAGCCTTCCATAAACAGGCATAGAAAAGCAATCCTTAGATTGCTATGATCCAGGGAAAAACTGTTGTAAGAAATCCCTTGGCATGGCACATCGGCCATTTTTGCCTTTAATTATATTTGTAAGCACACATTTCCAGTCTTATATCCATGGATGTCAATACACGAAATTGACTGTGCTAGCACAAGTGACATTACAAACCCTTTTCCCCTGATGACATCACAAAGGAGGCTCTTAGACCCCCAACAGGCTGTGCTGCGTTACACTGCAACAGGTAGGCGTTGCATTGGTGGAGCATGGGTGTTCATGTATCAACCATGTATTTTGATGCACATCCAGCTTTACTAAAAACAGTAAACCTGGATTGAGTGCCTCTGTGAGGCTGGTTTAACAAAGAAAAATATCTTATATTCTGTTCGTTACTTCCTCTTTATATGTGCACTGTGTTCTGCATCACTCATAGAAACAGGAATATATATTGTTTTTATGCAGGAAGGTAACATGGTATGCACAATAACAATCCTGCCTATAAAACAAGCACTCTTGCACCATTGTGCAAGGTATTTTGTGCTGGCGCTAGGAAGAAATGCACCAGCACTGGGAGAGACTAGACGTGCACCATATATTAGTAGATATGGCACCTTTCTGCTTTTTCTTTTTCATGCAAGGCAGTGCAGCAAGGTGCCTTGCTGCGTTGTGTAAAGGTTAGTAAATCCAGGCTCTCTTGCCAGTTTTGGTGTGCAAAAGGCCCACTTTGCAATGATAAACTCCCAAGGACTAATGGAATTTTGTATGTGCAAGTGAATTTGGCATAGAAGTTATAGTGTAAAACAAGGTTTTTTTGTTAACACCTGCAAAAATTAGAACTTTCGTGAAATGTAGTTTAGAGTGTAGGACGAGTCACCTGCAATTAAAAGCCACATATATCAATACGTCAGATTAGAAACACATACTTATAACATATTTCTTTTATTTGATATGAGACCCAGATGTTTTAATCAAAGACATTGGGACTGTACCAAGGTCACAATGGGAGTGCATTAAATCTGAGAGTGAAACTGGTTTCTCAAATTGGCCCCGAATTTAATTCTTCATGTATCAACCTAGTTTGTGTTCGCAAAGGGTTCGCATCGCTATAATTAGACCGTTTGTGAATACAAATATCCTTTGAAGATGTATGAAAGGCTTTGTCAATCAATCAATCAATCAATCAATCAATGACATTTATAGAGCGCACTACATACCCGTAGGGTCTCAAGGCGCTGGGGGAGGGGGGGTGCCGCTACTGCTCGAACAGCCAGGTCTTCAGCTTCTTCCTGAAGGAGAGGTGGTCTTGGGTCAGGCGCAGGTCGGTCGGGAGGGAGTTCCAGGTCTTGGCGGCCAGGTAGGAGAAGGACCTTCCTCCTGTAGTCGCTCTTCGGATGCGGGGGACGGCGGCGAGGGCGTGGTTGGCTGATCGGAGGTGGCGTTTGGGAGCGTAGAAGTTGATTCGGCTGTTGAGGTAGCTCGGGCCTTGGTCGTGTAGGGCTTTGTGTGCGTGGGTGAGGAGGCGGAAGGTGATTCTTTTGTTGACGGGGAGCCAGTGGAGGTCTCTCAGGTGTCTGGAGATGTGGCTGGTTCGTGGGATGTCGAGGATGAGTCTGGCAGAGGCGTTCTGGATCCGCTGGAGTCTCTTCTGGAGCTTGGCGGTGGTACCGGCGTAGAGGGCGTTGCCGTAGTCCAGTCGGCTAGTGACGAGGGCCTGGGTGACGGTCTTCCTGGTCTCGGTGGGGATCCACCAGAAGATCTTCCGTAGCATGCGTAGGATGTTGAAGCACGCCGAGGAGACGTTGTTGACTTGCCTGGTCATGGAGAGGGAGGAGTCCAGGATGAAGCCCAGGTTGCGTGCATGGTCTGTTGGTTTGGGTGCGGTGCCCAGGGCGGGAGGCCACCAGGAGTCGTCCCAGGCGGAGGGTGAAGAGCCCAGGATGAGGACCTCCGTCTTGTCGGAGTTCAGTTTCAGGCGGCTGGTCGTCATCCATTCGGCTACCTCTTTCATCCCTTCGTGCAGGTCGGCTCTGGCGGCGGCTGGGTCGTTGGTCAGGGAGAGGATCAGCTGGGTGTCGTCGGCGTAGGAGATTATGCTGAGGTTGTGTTGGCGTGCGATGGCCGCGAGGGGGCTCATGTAGACGTTGAAGAGGGTGGGACTCAGAGAGGATCCTTGAGGGACGCCGCAGATGACTTCGGATGCCTCTGACTTGTACGGTGGGAGGCGGACTCTCTGTGTTCTTCCGTCGAGGAAGGAGATGATCCATTCCAGCGCCTTGTCCTGGATTCCGACGTTGCTGAGGCGCTGTACTAGGGTGCGGTGGCAGACAGTGTCGAATGCCGCGGAGAGGTCCAGGAGGATGAGGGCCGCTGTTTCTCCGTTGTCCATCAGGGCTCGGATGTCATCGGTGGCGGCGATGAGGGCGGTCTCGGTGCTGTGATTGGCTCGGAAGCCGGTCTGTGAGGGGTCGAGGGATCCATTCGCCTCGAGGAAGGCGGCCATCTGCTTGTTGACGGTCTTCTCGATGACTTTGGCTGGAAATGGGAGGAGCGAGATGGGGCGGTAATTCTTGAGTTCGGTGGGGTCCGCTGTGGGTTTCTTGAGTAGAGCGCTGAGTTCGGCGTGCTTCCAGCTCTCAGGGAAGGTGGCGGTGTCGAAGGATGTGTTGATGATGTCTCGCAGGTGTGGTGCGATGACAGCGTCGGCCTTGTTGAAGACGTAGTGAGGGCAGGGGTCAGTCGGTGATCCGGAGTGGATGGAGTTCATCGTTTGGATGGTGTCTTCGGTGCTGATCGGGGTCCAGGCGTGGAGGGTGGTGGTGGGGGGTGGTTGTTCGGTCCTGGTGTGCGTTGGTTGGTTGTTGAAGCTGTTGTGTATGTCTGCGATCTTGTTGTGGAAGTATGAAGCGAGGGAGTTGCAGAGGTCTTGCGATGGGGTGATGTCGTTGTTTCCTGCGCTGGGGCTGGATAGCTCTTTCACGATGTTGAAGAGTTCCTTGCAGTTGTGTGCGTTGTTGTCCAACCGGTCCTTGAATGCAGTTTTCTTGGCGGCGCGGATCAGCTGGTGGTGCTTCCGGGTGGCCAGCTTGAAGGTGGTCCTGTTGTCCGGTGTGGGTTCCCTTCTCCAGACTTTCTCGAGGGCTCGGCAGTTCTTCTTGGAGCTCTTGAGTTCGTCGGTGAACCACGGGGCTTTCTTGCTACCGGGTCTGCTGGGCGGGGTCCTTAGCGGGGCGAGCTCGTCCGCGCAGATGCTGATCCACTTCGTGAGGTTGTCGGCAGCCTGGCTGGGGTTCGCTGAGCTGGCAGGAGGGTGCTGGCTCAGGGAGGTGGCGAGCTGGTCTGCAGTGATCTTGTTCCAGCTTCTGCGGGCGGTCTGTTGCTGGTGGTGGTGGGTCGTCGTTCTCTTGAAGGTGAAGTGGACGCAGCTGTGGTCCGTCCATTGAAGCTCTGTGGCGTGGCTGAAGTCGATGTCTGGGCTGGAGGAGAAGACTGCGTCGAGTGTGTGTCCGGCGAGGTGGGTGGGGGTGGACACCAGCTGCTTGAGTCCAAGATTGGCGAGGTTGTCGAGCAGGGAGCTGGTGTTGCGGTCGTTGTTGTTCTCCAGGTGGAAGTTGAGGTCCCCCAGGAGGATGTAGTCGGCGGAGGGGAGGGCGTGCGGGCTGATGAAGTCGGCGATGTCCTCGCTGAATTGTGTGCGTGGTCCCGGGGGTCGGTAGATCAGGGTGCCTCTGAGGGTGGTCTTCGGGTCGGTGTGGATCTGGAAATGCAGGTGTTCGGCGGTGGTCAGGGTGTTGTCGGTGCTGGTCGTGAGCCGGATGGTGTCCCTGTGGATGATGGCGATGCCTCCTCCCATCTGGTTGGCGTTGCGGTCCCTCCGGACGATCTTGTAGCCTTCTGGGATAGCGATGGCGATGTCGGGAGCTGAGGAGGCATTCATCCAGGTCTCCGTGAGGAAGGCGACGTCAGGGGCTGTGGTGTCTAGGAGGTTCCAGAGTTCGATGGCGTGTCTGTGGACGGAGCGGGTGTTGAGCAGGATGCACTTGAGGTGGGTGCTGCTGGTGTTCGACTTGGCGGGTGCTGGTGTGAGGCAGGTCCGGGTGCAGGAGAATTTGCAGGCGTGGCAGCTGAAAGGTCCGTGGGTGCGTCGTGGTGAGGCTTGGTGGCAATCTGGGAGTCGGCCGGTGTTGAGTGCGATGAGGGTGGCGGCGGTGTACGTCAGGCGGGTCGGTCGGGGTCGGAGTCTTCGTGGGCCAGGGGTCCTGGCACTGGGCGCGGTCCAGGCGTGGACGGGCGCAGACGGGCTTACCTTTGGCGCGCCTTCGGCGCACAATCGGCGCGCCCGCTGCGCGTCAACGCTGCGCGTTCGCACGGTCGCCATATAAGGCGAAGTGCGCGGGTGGGCGGAGCAGCTGGGAGGCGGGAGCGGGGAGGGAACAGAAGGAAAAAAGGGGCGGGGTCAGCGGTGGTGGCGGGAAGCGGGGAGCGGGGAGGGAAGACGGGGGGCGGCGAGGAAGGCGGGAAACAGAAACAGAAAGGAGAACGCTAATACGACAAAATACAGGCACAAATGGCAGTCAAAAAACGCTAACACGGGCAAAAACTATTAACAAAACAAGCACAAATGGAGAACAAAACAACAAAACAAACGACAGCAGGGTCAGCCGGCAGCGAGGCAGGCAGCGAGGCAGAGGGCAGGCAAAGGGGCACACGCAGCAGCTGGTGGCGGTGCGGCGCGGGGGTGTCCCACAAGTGGGTCACACTCACCTGTGTCGCACGGTCGCCATATAAGGCCAAGTGCGCGGGTGGGCGGAGCAGCTGGGAGGCGGGAGCGGGGAGGGAACAGAAGGACAAAAGGGGCGGGGTCAGCGGTGGTGGCGGGAAGCGGGGAGCGGGGAGGGAAGACGGGGGGCGGCGAGGAAGGCGGGAAACAGAAACAGAAAGGAGAACGCTAATACGACAAAATACAGGCACAAATGGCAGTCAAAAAACGCTAACACGGGCAAAAACTATTAACAAAACAAGCACAAATGGAGAACAAAACAACAAAACAAACGACAGCAGGGTCAGCCGGCAGCGAGGCAGGCAGCGAGGCAGAGGGCAGGCAAAGGGGCACACGCAGCAGCTGGTGGCCGTGCGGCGCGGGGGTGTCCCACAAGTGGGTCACACTCACCTGTGTCGCACGGTCGCCATATAAGGCCAAGTGCGCGGGTGGGCGGAGCAGCTGGGAGGCGGGAGCGGGGAGGGAACAGAAGGGAAAAAGGGGCGGGGTCAGCGGTGGTGACGGGAAGCGGGGAGCGGGGAGGGAAGACGGGGGGGCGGCGAGGAAGGCGGGAAACAGAAACAGAAAGGAGAACGCTAATACGACAAAATACAGGCACAAATGGCAGTCAAAAAACGCTAACACGGGCAAAAACTATTAACAAAACAAGCACAAATGGAGAACAAAACAACAAAACAAACGACAGCAGGGTCAGCCGGCAGCGAGGCAGGCAGCGAGGCAGAGGGCAGGCAAAGGGGCACACGCAGCAGCTGGTGGCCGTGCGGCGCGGGGGTGTCAAGTTGTCAGTGCATTTTAGGTAAGTCTCTACCTTTTAGGATTACCGAAAATTGCAACTACTTACAGGGAATCACAATTTGCGATTCTCTAAGCACATGTACCAAGCATTTTCTAAATGCGAATTGTGCATTTAGAAAATGCTATAAAGTCGATGGTAACTCTATGCAATTTAAAAAAATGCAATAAAAATGCTTTTTTCGGGGGCGTGGCTAGCAGCCATCGATGGCGGCTGCAGCTTAGGGAGGCTCCGGAGCGGTGAAGGCTTCCCGTAAAAATCCGACATAGTTATCCGGTACCTACCAGTGCCAGACGGGGCGGAGGAGAACCGGAGTCCATGCAGCACCCAGCGGTGTTGGTTTGGGGCTGATTCGGCACGTCTGCGACCCCTGAGCCATCACTGCAGCCCGAGAACCGATGAGGCCTGTCAACTGCCAGTGAGCACCGGAGCCGCAGTAGCCCCTGAGTCCGACCGGAAGCCGACTCCCGGCGGTCACATCTAGCCGGAAGTGCCGGCTGGCCGGAGAGGTCGAGCGCCAGCCATCCTTCTTCTCCCCGGGACCCTGGTGACGTGAGCGGAACACCGCGACCCCCGGCAGCGGTAACGGGGGGCCGTGGACACCACCTGAGGCCTCCACGAACGCCGTGCACCACGAAGGGGGTGCCGCCATCTTAGGCGCCGGACGCGCGTCGCATCCCAACAGTGGCGACCCCCCCTGCTTGGCGGTGGTCGGTCTGGGGCCCCGGTTGCCTGGAGGGGGCTCCGCGACCCCTGAACTTCGACCTGGGAGAGGTGGGCATCGGGGGCGAGAATTTCTTCCCCCTCCCCCCTACTTGCCTGGCGGAATTGAGTAGGTGCGAGCGGACACTGACTTACACACGCCTGGAGGGAGGCCACACATTAACGGCAGCGGGGCCGCACCCACGAACCTGGCTTGACCCGCACCCTGCTGACCAGGAGCAAGGGGTATAACACGGACTGGCCGGCAAGGGGGAAACCACTACGTCTGTTGCCATTCGGAGACACGGCGCCCCGCATCCCCTGCTGTGACGGCTGTGGTCAAGAACTACCGTCGCGTGCACGCACAGGGTGTCCATCGGCCCTCACGACGGACCTTACATCTCAGAGGGTGTCCGACATGTCCCAGAGAGGCCCCAGACAAACTGCCGCCCAGGCCAGGTTGGACAAATTTGCTTATGACAAGCACTCCCCACCCCAAGACCAGCGCAAAACGGGGGGGAAAACGACGGAGATGGAGGGCGCCAAGAAGGCCACTATTGAGGATGTTCTGGCGGCGTTGGCGCAGGTGCAGGCGACGGTGGGTGCTACAGCTACTGAGGTCACGCTAATCCGAGCAGACCTCCACAAAATGTCGGAAAAGGTCAAGCAAATGGAGGTAGTCACCAAATCCCTGGTCGAGGATGTATCGGAACTGCAGACGGCGATGGAACGACTGCAGACGGACAACAAACTGCTTCGTGACAAGTTGGATGACCAGGAAGGGCGCTCCAGACGCAACAACGTCCGAATTTTGGGAGTGCCGGAATCGGAAAACACGGGGGCCATGGATCTCTACGTGGAGGAGTTGATTAGGACCAAGCTCCAACCTAAGGGCCTATCGAACTTTTTCTCGGTAGAACGGGCCCACAGGGTGCCGGGGGGGAAGCCTAAGACTGGAGGGCCACCTCGGCCAATACTGGCAAGACTGTTCAATTTTAGAGACCGCGATACCATCCTACAGGCCGCACGAGTGGCACCAGCCATCCAGATCCAGAACTCGAGGATAGCGTTTTTCCCGGATTACACGGCGGAGGTCGCCAGGAGGAGGAGGACATTCCTGGAGGTCAAGAAAACATTGCGGGAAAAAGAACTACAATACTCGATGCAGTTTCCGGCCCGGTTGCGGGTTGTAGCAGACAAGAAGGTGTGGTTCTTTGACACCCCGGACGCTGCCCGGGACTGGTTGGAGGGATGGCACACTGTGGACCGACAGCGCAAGCCATCCAGGCACCATAATGACCGCGGAGGACACAACGGGACAGGCTCACAATCATCTGGCCGAGGTGGGGCAGAAGGATCGCACTCGCATGGAATTGCTGGGAATGGCGAAGAAGAATGACTCCCATTCGGTCAATGGCTTCACTGACGACTGCTGATCGTCGTCAGATCACTTAGTAGCTGTTTTTGGACTCTGGCGACACTACCCCAGAAGCACGCAGGGATGCCGCCTGCTCAGGGAGACACTCTCCCCCCTTACACGCAAGTACTCTGGTTGTGGGATGGGTAAAGCGCTCTGCTCAGTTGGGGAGGCGGGCAGTTGGAAGTCCGTTAGGCAGGGATGCAGGGAGGGGGCAGTTGGGAGGGGGGGGTTTTGTTAATGTTAGGAACGTACATGCACGGTCAGGGAAAATACCTAGGTTTCCATATGTGTTCAAGCGAGACGAGAGTAATGAATAGGGAGATGCAACTCCCAGCAGAGCCTTTGACGGTGGGTCAACCCCGGATGGGGGGGGTGTCCCTCGTGGGGCCCTCCTGATTCCTGGTGGGCAGAGGCACGCCCGGTACCCGGGTATCATTTCTCCTGCACTACACTACCAGCCCCTGAATACCCAATGGCAGATATTTCCAGTCCCGTGAGGGGAGGGGGGGATGCTGAAGCGCAATGCCCGGCCTTGCGTGTCATGTCCTGGAACGTGAGAGGGCTGGGGGACAAGGTTAAACGAGGTTTGGTCCTTACCGCGATCAGGAGACAGAGACCCATGATAATACTACTGCAGGAGACACATCTGACAGGGGGGGCGGTCAAAGCCCTAGATAGACGAGGGTACAAGATGGTAGTTCACTCGGACTTTACGTCCGGCTCCAGAGGCACCGGAATCCTGATGCAGAAGAATACATGGTTTATCCCCATGCTCACAAAAACTGACGATCAAGGGTGCTTCGCAGCCCTGCAGGGACAGTGGGAGGGAAAGCTTCTCACCCTGGTTTCGGTATACATTCCCCCAGCATTGCACTCAGTACACCTCCCCAAATTGGGTGAGTTTATTCTGGCTCTCCCGGAGGGTGAGATTGTCCTTGGAGGGGATTTCAACGCAGTCCTTGACACACAACTCGATAGATTCCCCACACAGGCCCCCGCGGGGGGGATCCCCCGCCTCCAACGATTCTTAACTGCCATGGGCCTAGCTGATATTTGGAGGCACCTCTACCCTAACACTAACCGATACACCTTCCACTCCTCAGTACATGGGAGTCTGTCGAGAATCGACCTTTTCTTAACCCTGGGGGACGGTCTCCGACTCGCGGAGGACATGACGGTCCATCCTCGAGGGATCTCGGATCACTCTCCTCTTACACTCACACTCTCCTCACAGACAAGGTCACGTAGGCGACTATTCCCCATACAGGCCGCTTATCTCAAGGTACCCCAGGTCCACAAGGTGCTCAAAAAGGTGACATCGCAGTATTTTACTGAAAATGTACACTCGGTGCACTCCTCCGAGATACTGTGGGAGGCTTATAAGACAGTTCTGAGGGGGGAAGCCATAAACGCCATCACAGGATACAGGCGGGAACGCTCCCGAGAATTGGACAGTATAGACCTGACCTTGCAGGACCTAGCGGAGAAGCATGAACAATCCCCCACGCCCTCCACCTTACACGCACTGACATTACACCAGCAGATCTATAGCGACCATCTCCGTATGTATGTCAAGGGTCAGCTGCAAGACACCCAGAATAGGGTCTACGAGGTGGGTGATAAGGCTGAGAAACTGCTGGCGTGGCTCGATAAACGAGAAGGGAATTCTAGGGGGGTTCCGCGTCTGAGGGACGCAGATGGCACGCTGCACACCAATCCAGAGCGCATTGTGGATCTCCTTGCAGACCACTTTGAACAGGTTTACACCCCTGTCCGGGTGGTCACCTCGGACATGGCCAGAGACGCACTAGCGCCGATCGCAGTCCAAACACTGTCCCCGGAAGCATCAGGAGAACTGGAGGCGGATATCACCGCTGAGGAAATACACTTAGCTATTCAGGCCCTGAACCCGGGTAAGGCCATGGGGCCCAACGGGATACCAGTAGAGTGGTATCAAGCAATGCCGGAGGCCCTTAGTTTACATCTGCTAGGCATGTTCAAGGAATGTCAGGAGAAGGGTACACTCCCGCCTGATCAAAGGATAGCAACTATAGTGACCATCCCCAAACCGGGCAAATCACCTGAGGAATGCTCCTCTTATCGCCCTATCTCACTGCTCAACGTGGAAGTGAAGATACTAGCCAAACTCTTGGCGACACGACTCTTGCCCCACTTATCTTCTCTCATACACCCAGACCAGTCCGGGTTTATGCCACACAGGAACACGGCGTTGAACCTGCGACGCCTACATGGCGTGCTGGCAAGGGCAGACTCGATAACGTCCCAGGCAGTAATTTTGGCACTCGATGCCAGGATGGCGTTTGACCTGGTGGAATGGGCGTACCTGTTTGAGACGCTGTCGCGCCTAGAATTTGGGCCCCGCTTCATTGCATGGGTCAGGTTGCTTTATACAGATCCAGAGGCTAGAGTGATAGCTAATGGCCATGTCTCTCGGAAGTTTTCCCTGGGAAGGGGTACAAGACAAGGTTGTCCCCTCTCCCCCTTGCTATTTGCGATCTCGCTGGAGCCCCTTGCCACGCTCATCAGAACCTCGCCCCTGCTTGAGGGCATCTGCTGGAGGGAGGGGTGGGAGGACCGGCTGTCCCTATACGCGGACGACATGCTGGTCTACTTGTCTAATCCCGCCGACGGAATTCCGGCCTTGTTACAACTTTGTGACGCCCATGGCAGGATCTCGGGATATACGTTGAACTGGAATAAGTCGGAACTGTTTGTTCTGAAGGGACAGCCTCCGGCCCTTGACCCGAGCTGCCCTCTACGGGTGGCAAGTTCATCGTTCAAATACTTGGGCATCCATGTCACCAGGGACCCTACAGAATTCGTTGAAAAAAATTTGAAACCCCACGTCGATAGACTCAGACGAGACGTTAAGTTCTGGTCGGACCTTCCTCTGACGCTCTTGGGACGGGCCGCACTTTACAAAATGATGGCTCTGCCCAGGTTTTTATATGTCCTCGAGAACACGCCATACCCGATAGCCCCCAAATTCTTTCAAACTGTGGCGGCATTGGTTTCCAACCTCCTGTGGGGGACCCACCCTGCCCGTATCGCCCAATCTAAATTACACAGAGGCTGGTTTGATGGGGGTATCGCCCTTCCCAACTTGAAATTATACTACTGGGCAGTGCACCTTAAACCCGTTAACCACTGGCTACATGCTTCGCAGGGTGAGCCGGCGTTCCGGGCGGACAGGGGACAACTGGGCTCTGATAGCATGTTGGCTCCGTTATACGATCACCGCAAACTTCGCTCCTTAGTGGGACCCACTAAATTAACGGTTGCGGTCTGGCACACAGCGACAGCCGCACTAGGATGGAAGGGGGTGATCACCAAGCTGACCCCACTATGGGACTCCCGAGTCCTCGGTCATTTGAGAAACAGCAAGGGGTTTTCACATTGGGACACGATAGGGATCTCCACAGTGGGAGATCTTTGGGAAAAGGGCGGGGTACTACCCTTCAGTAGGTTGAGGGAATTGCATGACCTCAGTGAAAGGGAGCTCTACAGGTACATCCAGATACGACACGCACTACTGGCAGTACTGCCTGCCAACACCGACCTGCCGGAATCCTCCCCGCTAGAGGACCGTCTTCTCACTGAATTCATGGTAGAACGTGCAACATCCCTTGTCTACCGCAAACTACTTAATAATTCACCAGACCCGACACTAAAATTGAAGGCGAAGTGGGAGGGGGACATTGGTGAGGTGGACGAACATGAATGGAATGAGGCACTGGCATCGCCTAGGGAGGTCGGAATCTCATCTAGACTACGACTAGTGCAATTGAAGATAGTACATAGGGTCTACTACACTAGAACAATGCTACATCATATTCACAGGATAGAACACCCTTACTGCCTTCGTGGGTGCGGGGAGGAGGGCTCATTCTTCCACACCATATGGGACTGCCCTCGAATTCAAGAATATTGGAAACAGATATTACGGACAATCTCGCAAACACTAGAATTGACACTACTACCAGACCCGAGGAGGTGCCTCCTCAATATATGGGAACCTACAGACCTCACACGACACGGTCGACTCTGGGTCACGGTGGGGTTGGGGGTGGCGAAGAGAGATGTCGCGCAGCGCTGGGGGGTTCCAGAAACACCGACCAAATCACAATGGTGTCTGAACATGGACAAGACAATGGTGACGGAAAGGGCGGTCTACTCTAGCCGCGCCTGCCCGGGGAAATGGAATAAAATCTGGTCCAGGTGGAATACATATAGAGGGGAGATATGTGACCCTTTGCCAGAGGATGACCCGGAAGACTCAGATGAAGAGGGGGAGGAGGGATAGTTAGGTAGGCGGTGTGTGAGATTGAGAGGCGCGGATACAGAAGGGGAGACAACTGCTCCAATACCCCGCAGAGAACTAGGGCCAGGAGGGCAGGGACTTATACATTACAGGCCCGCAGGATTAGAAATAGGCTTACCTCCTGCAGGATGGGTTGCCACCTTCGAAGGATCTGTAGTGGGAAACCTCAGTGAGATACTTCCAGATGATCAATATTGCACTAAACCTGACCGCACTCATGTTCCTAGAGGTTATTTTGTTTGTTTGTTTGTTTGGTTATAAAACTGGGAAATCACCACCCATCACTTTCTGACCTACTGCTCGAAATGCCAAGACCTGTGAATGTAACGGCTGTCAAGCTACTAATTTTGTTTGATATCGCTCTGAAAACTGTATAACATAACTTTAACACCATGACTGGGTATTAGCGGCCGGCCCAATGGGTTGTAGGCATTCTGCAGTGTACTTGTAAGATGCAATAAAAGTTTTTGATCCCAAAAAAAAAAAAAAAAGCTTTTTTCAAAGTGCCATGGAGCACGAGCTTTACATGTGCACATTTGTTTTAGGGGTGCTTCAGGGGGGCCTTAGGCCCGCGGGTACCCTTTGGTTTTGCATTACCTAATTTGCGATTATCAATTAGGTAATCGCACATAGGTAATGCAAAACCATTCAAACCTAAAGGGCCATATATGTAGTCTAAAGGGGAGGTAGGATTGGCCATCCAAGTCTCACAGAGTTGTCCAACTGAGGGCTTTCCTCTTAAATATCGACAATGTCTATCTCTTGATTCTGAATCACCCATCATTAATAATTCTTGCTTAGTGTGGCCTAGTGGAGATGCCTTATTATTATTATTGATCTTCATTACATCTACCATCACCTTCAGATGTTTCCTTATTGTTTGAGCCCAGTTTAGATCACTTGGGGTGATCTCATCTCAACATAGGTTGGCTTTCTTAGGTTGTGAGGATGTTAGTAATTTGCTCCAAAACTTTAATGTTACTATAATCATAGACCAGGATTGGAGCTCCGCCTCCACTCAGTTAGCAGATGCCATTGTATGTTTGGTTAAAAATAGTATTGTTTTTTACCTGTTGTATGCCAATCTGAACGTTTGTCTAAGCTCAGCACTTCTGTTCTGCATAGAATTTTAGGAGGGATTAGTGTTTTTTAAGCTACTATAAACAGTTGGAGGGAAGGCCCTCCAAGTCTTGTTTGAAGTTACATAAAGCTTCAATGGTTGATAATGCTTTTGCTTTTAATGTCTCTATTTGAGAGGACCAACTCAGGGAATTAGTAAAGAGCATCCATAAATACCTATATTAAATGGTTTCCTCGATTTTGTACTTCCCTATAGAACCTACGAAGCAATGCTCCTTCTCACCAAAGGCCATCATTTTGGTTTTATCTGAATTAATAATTGACTTATTTTTCTCGCAGTACTTTTCAAATTCCACCAGTTTCCTCTGTAAGCCAACTGTATCCCCAATAGAGCGCCCAAGCTTTCTAGTTTGACCCACAAAATCTCATTATTCCATCAAGTCAATGGCAGCCCGGGAATCCCCACAACAAGCAGAAAAAAACCCTCCAGTTTCTAAGGATGTTTGTGAAACAGTGCATAGGCTAATGAAGAGATTGATAGTAGAATGCACAGGCTTAAAGTTACCCTGTCCCAATGGACTCAGATTCAACTCTTTATACCATTGTGTAAAAGCTTGTAGCAATATTTTGGTATAACTGTTTGCACCCATATCCATTAAACTGATTAACCAGTGGTTTTTGGGGACCACTGCATCGCCTTTTTAAAAAATTGGTTTTATTATTGCACCTTTCCATTTCTTACGGTAAGTCTGGGCAGGTGTACATTGTTTAAGCACATCTGCATTGAACTTCGCCCAACAGTTTATGTTAGTCATTAATATGAGTGCTGGCCTATCAAGGGAATCAAGAGTACTCTATTGTATTTGGTGCCTTGGAAAGGGTATGGACCAGAAG
Source organism: Lissotriton helveticus (assembly GCF_964261635.1). Lineage (NCBI taxonomy): Eukaryota > Metazoa > Chordata > Amphibia > Caudata > Salamandridae > Lissotriton > Lissotriton helveticus. Next base: position 152,702,242 of record NC_136069.1, read on the forward strand.
ATTGTTCATAGGAACCCACTGCCAATGTCTGCACAATCTGCCTTTCGTGAGGCTTTCATGCCTGCTATCCCACCAAGTCTACTTGGCATATCGCTCTTTTTGGGGGTGAGGGACTGTAAACTATCTAAGATCTCTCAATCCTACTTTGATATTTGTGACCTGTAATTTTGTTCTGTTGCTCAAATCGCCATCTTCTGGGGTCATTCCTTCCAATACCCCTCTGTGTTCCAATTGATCATTCCCTGAGGCCTTTTATTCTATAGACCATTTATGCTGTCATACAGTATCCCCTGTAGCCCACTATCTTTTGTCCCTGTTGTTTCAAGACCCAATTAAGGCCATATTCAATCCCTGAGGCCTACTGATTGTCTGACACTTTCTCCCCAACGCTCCGTAGTTAAAATCGATGACACCATTCTTTTGGAGAGAGTGGTTCTGTCTTCCCATCCTTGTTTGAAAATCTCCATTTGCACCCAAAGACCTCCAGCCTGGATACCCCATAAGATCCTTGCCTGAATGCTTGTTTTCTTCTCCTCTGTGAACTGTCTTGTGTGCTGACATTCTTCTTCCTGAGAGAGAAAAGGCATAAAGAGCCGTTTTAACAGACTTTTGAAGGATTCCATACCAAGCTAACTAAAAATTAAACAAAGACTAAGAATAGTGCAATAGCTGACATTTTTTCATTGCTTTGTGTTCAATTAACATTTAGAACTCCTAAGAATAGAAAAATAGGACTAACTATTTGGAGCCTTTTTAATCTAATGTAAGGAACTAAGAAGTTTATATTCTACAGCTCAGTACTGAGTATTGAGAAAGAGACTCAGTGATTCAGAGCAAATTTCAAGCAAGGAGGTTCTCTTTAATACAATAACCAAATGCTTCAAATTTATCTCAGTCCTTTATTATTTGTGTGTCTCAAATGTTCTTGCCCTAGAAACTGTGCTTACAAAGGTTTTCTAAGGCATTACAGAGATAATAATAGATTATTTTCTGAGCATCAGGTTCTACTACTAAGGTTCTACGTAGCCATCGCAGAATTTGCTGGTCTGTATGAATCTCGTTAGACTGAACTTTTTCAGAGGTTTTGACCTTCCAGTCGTAATCCTTTATTTTTTTGGTATGGTCCTCAGGGTGGTGTATTTAAATTCGCTCACTAATTTGTGAGCTGGCTATCAATACATTTATCACCTTGCTTCCTACCCCTCACTATGACCAACAAGGTCCATTGGAAGACCAATACCACTGAGGGTAATTCAGGATCAGATTAGTATGACAAAACTTAATTATTGTTACACAAAAATGTGTTTGGATCTAGAATAAAAACATCCGCTGCACCACTAGAATTTTCTTGGACTGATTAGAACAGTGCCATCCGCAATTATGAGAAACGACACCTTGACAGGGTTGACCTATGTTCATCCCTAAAAAGGTGGACCCAAAGCATTTCTATATTTTTGATCTAAAGGGTTCAAGAGGGTGTTTTTGAAAAATCTCACCAGATATGATAGAACAGCCATCTTGTTTTTCTTAATGGCTCAAAATGGACCAGGGCCTAATTAACACAGAGCCTACAGTTAGCCTCAACTAGGCTTTAATGCACACAGGCAGCATCCAGAAATAACAACATTTTGATGATGCCATCAAACTTTCTCTAGCAGTCTCATAAGACTAGAAACAGCCAATCTTTTGAACACAACATTTTTCATGATAAAGTCTTACTTCAACAGCATTCTCTAGAAGAAACCCACATTGACAAGGATAATGATTGATTCATCTACCATCCAATCTTGAATCTATTCAACAATTGTTTTTTTAAAACATGAACCCGGAATCGAGATGTAAAATGAATTTAGTTGGACAAAAATCAGTGTAACCTCTGACCATCTTGAAAGTAGCACGAACAGTTGCATGTCTTAGAATACAATGGCACCCCAGTCTTGCATGAGCATTCCCCTGTACAGATTGGCCAAATGGAACCAAATTCAAGACAGCCCACAACCAATACCACCAACTCCTGAAAAAGACGAAAAGAAGTGTCCTGGCCGGTTGCATTGAAGCAGGCGCCATCCACAGCAAAGAACGCTTCAACATCGTTGCAGAGTTCTCCAGCCCCTCAGCCACCAAAAACGTCATCACCTCTTCACAGGAACTCTGTGACACCCTGGCAGACTTCTTCCATCACAAGATCTCCAGCATCTACAGAAACTTCAAACACCAAGCCTCCGACATCCTTAACCATCTCGCTGCCATGAATGAGGAACACTACGACCACCTGCTCACCACCTGTGACCAGCTCACTAAGCGAGACACCACAGATGTTTTGAGCTCCTTCCACTCAGGAAAAAACATGGACCCCTGCCCTCACCATATCTTGCAAACTCAGAAGTAAGATGATCAGCAGCAAGCTCACCGCCATGTTTAACAGATCCTTCACCACAGTTGCCCTCCCCAAAGAAATGCAACACACAGAAGTCACCCCTACTCAAGAAACTATCTGCCGACCACAACAAACTCAAGAACTACTGCCCCATCTCTCTGCTGCCCTTTCCCACCAAAGTCCTGGAGGAGGATATCGACCACCAACTCACAGAACATCTGGAGAACAACAATCTTCTGGCCACTTCCCAATCTGGATTCCGCACCAACCACAGCACCAAAACTGCCCTGATTGAATTTGTAAGCAGCATCAGATTCCTCCCTGACCAAGGGAAAATGGCATCCCTGATCCTCCTTGACCTCACTGAAACATTCAACACAGTATCACACCACACCCTGATCCAAAGGCTTCACAATACTAGAATCCAAGGAGACGTCCTTAAGTGGATCACCTCCTTCCTCACAGAAAGAACCCAGAAAATCTGTCTTCCTCCCTTCAACTTGGAATCAAAGAACACCATCTGCAGCATCCCTCAAAGTTTGGCCCTCAGCTCTACCCTGTCAAACACCTACATGACTTCCCTGGCTAAAGATGTCACATCGCATGGACTAAACATCTTATCCTATGATGATGCTATCCAGCTCATCCTCTCACTATAAGAAGACCCTCTGACACAATAACCAACTTCCGCAGGTGCGTGAAGAGCATCACCGACTGGACAAAAGACAACTGGCTAAAATTAATAACAGATAAGACAGAAGAGCTGATCTTCGGGCGCAACACCTCCCCATGGAGCAACGCCTGTTGGCCCCCAAAACTAGGACCCTCACCCACACCGACCAGCCACCCCTTTAACATCTGCATCATCCTAGACAGCAATCTCTCATTGAAAAACAGATCAACGCAGTATCGTCCATCTGCTTACTCACTCTCCACATGCTACTCAACATCTTCAAGTGGTTCCCCATCAACACCAGATGGACCATCACACACGCCCTTGTCAGCAGCCAAGTGGACTTCTGCAATGCACTCTACATAGGAATCACTTCACACCTCCTCAAGAGACTGCCAAATATCCAGAACACAGCAGCCAGGCTCATCCTTGACCTCCCTAAAAGAACCCATATCACCCCCAACCTCAATGAGCTCCACAGCCTCCCCATTCAGAAGTGATGCCTGTTCAAGATGCTGATCTACACCTTGAAAAGCCCTTGACCACTAAGGACCAGTTGACATCAACCAACGACTGAACTTCCACCTTCCCTCCAGAAACCTGTACTCCCCCTCCCTCTGCCTCGCCCACACACCCTCGTTTGCCGCAGCAACAGTGTAAAACAATCTTTCTCCTACCTCACTGCAAAGTCCTGGAATGACCTTCTACTTCACCTACGGATCTCATCCTCCCTGCTGAAATTCAGAAAAATACTCAAGACCTTTCTGTTCAACTGAGCCCCTCCTGCAGCAGCACTTCCAGCACCTGGATACCCTCACAGGTGATTAGCAACACTATATCAGTGCAGAATGATTGATTGAACTAATAACTTGTTTGAGTCTAGATTTCTGCCTACTTTTTTTGGTCTGATAGGCAGTATGAATTATCTTAGGGTGAACCTTTTTGAAGGCAAAATGAATGCTACTTCCCATATATTTTAACTGCAAGTATACAGAAGATCAGTTGCCTCCCAGGCATCTAATGTGTAGATGCTGTAGTAGTCAAATCAGGCAATCACATTCATATTGCAAATTAGGATGAAAATTACTTTTCCCATGGGCAAAAATCTGCTTTGACATGTGTGAATCTCGGTACCCTTTTCCAGACCAAAGTGCTTCCTATTTATTCCATTGATGGCCCCTTTTCCTTTCCAGGATGGGAGATAAATATTGCTCCCCAAACCTGAACTTGGCACTTCAGCGATCCACATTACTGTCTTTCAACGTGTCTACTGTATTGATACGTCTTTCATTATGCCATCATTTTTGTGGGCGAACCTGGTTTCAAAATAATTGTCAACGTGGTTAACTTTTCCCATATAAACTCTGGCATAGGCTTCCATTGCAGCCCCTGAACACTTTACTCTCTACATTCTATAAAATATGAGACTGTTCTGTGTTACTCAGTAAATATGGATGCACAATGAGAATGGTTATGGAGCTATATGATTCACCAAACTCTAGCATTCCACGATCAACATAGAAAGTGAACTTATCTTCTATAACATTATTTCTCATAGATGATTCAGATCCAGGACATTGTTTACATGAACCTAATTTCTGCAACCAGACTGGACCAAACACATATTTTCAACGGCTGTCCTGGCTCCAGTTGTAGCCAAAAGACATCGAATACAGCATCACAAACAAAGTGAGTTCAATGCCATTATAATAGAATGCACGGACACCAGTGACAACAGCTCCTTCCAATTGTCATGCTCCCATCGAAGCTGAGATGACAACGATCGAATTATACAAAGTTGGTGCTGTTTCAGAGTGTACTAACATAGCACACTCTGAAACATTTCAGAGGCATTTTGCTAGCATGCTTATATCGTGATTAACCAAGTGTAGATGGATTGCTTTTTAATGCCCCTTCCCAATGTATTGTCTTCATAGCTAATCAAAAAGTCATAAAAGTTTGTTGAGGTGTGGAAAAGTAAATTTTGCCATGTTCTGTGTCCCTACGCCCCATCCATCATATGTTATGTATGCATGACCAATATGCGTATGTTATTCCCCATTTCTGATTGAAGACGCAATTACAGTTGTGTCCACCTCTGGTATGTTAGTTTCCAGTTCTCGTGAATACTACGAATATCAGGCCTATGTAAAGTAATGTTGCCACGTTTCTCAGTGTGCACGTTATTCCATTATAAAATCCCCGTTTCTAGGCCTCAAGAGGGCCCGGACCCTGGATTCAGCTCCTGTCTCCTGAAAGCCTCGCTGAGGAGCGATACAGCCCCCACCTGTATCCTCGACCCTTCACTTACTTCCTGCCTTGCAGTACCCGGTGCAGCCCGGCTCTGCCTCTGAGTCTGCCAAAAGTATGTTATAGTTCCAGCTATCAGTTCAGTCCTCCTCCTCTGCATTCCTAAGCTACTGAACTACATCAATAGTTTCCGTCATTGTCTAGCCTTCTCGTCTCCATGTTAGAGAAATACTGTATTTAATGGTCATTTTAATATTCTTCATCACGCACTACATGTAGAATAATGCATGGTCCAGTCTTAGAATCAGGTTAGCCTCTCCCCTCATGACTTCTAGTTTATATCAACATGTTCCCTAAACATTAGATACCAGATAGGGTTTAGGTACATGTCGCTCCGACCCTCCAGACTTTAGTCTCTGCTCCTAGCACAGAGTTCGTAGCCCCCAGCTTCTCCTAGTAACACGTCATTGTCAGTTTTCGCGCACCATTAGGTTAGAGGTCCCGGCTCCTTAGGTAGCCCCCTCCTATGTGTCCGCCCATTCATGACATATTCTGTTACGTTTCGCATCACATGTCTATGTAAACTCCCAGTTACACCTCTTTTTACTGTTATCTCTCGCGACTGTTACACGTCACGCCTTCTGCTCCACCCACTGTTACGCCTACTGCAATGTAATGCTATGTGTTTGCGCTATGTATATAAATCAATGTTATGTTATTAAATGTTAGCGCGCTCATCCCAGACCTAGCCCCAGCAGCTGCTGGGCCTCTTTTCCCCTGCTCGGCCCCAGTTGTCCTGCTGGGCCCTGTCATTCTGTTCCTATGCAGGTTGTCCTGATCCTGTCCTTATGCTGTAATAAACCTGCAGAAACTCCTACTACCTCGAATCTTGACTCTTATTTATTGAGCTATCTGTTATGCTATAAGTCTAGTCAAAAATAGGGTATTATTTATTTATTTACCACAGAGGAAAGAAGCTTGATCAGGATAAATAATGCAAATAGACTTTGCATCTAAGTATAATTTAATGGCATTGATATTTAGACCCTCTATTGCTAGAGAACCATAAGTCGTAGATCTAAAGGTCTGGCACAATCTGATCTAAGGACTGAGAATACTACATAGATTAAAAAATGACTATCTGCTAGAGTCATCCACTCTCATAGAAGGGTATCTAGCTGCCAACAAAATAACCATTACCTATAAAGGAAGTTCATATGATGAGAGAGCTGCAATTTCCAGGAAATAAGCCTTGGGAACTGAAGGTCTGAATAGAGCAATTCGTCTCTGGGACAATAGAATCTCTGTACTGGAAGGAGGTGAGGGGTTTCAGAACTGATTTGTAGCAGGTCAGAGCACCACAGTCTCCTGACCCAAGCCAGGGATATCAGAAAGAAACAAGTAATGTGGAACCAGAACTTCTGAAGAACTCCCTGAACAAATGATGATGTTAGCAGAAAACATAATGTAGTTTGTACTTCCACAGAGGATGTAGTGAGCAGAGTATGTAGTACATTCCATTCTGTCTCCTAATGGACTGGTCAGTCATTGGCTTACCCAAATGAGAACCCAATAACCCACTACTTCATAGCCTACGTCTCAGTCGTGTCCATTAGACAGGGGCCTGGTAGTCCTCATCCACACATGCCTTCGCAGAACCAGAAAGAAATCCAATAACCTAGCTAAAGGACCAACCACATTCAGATTAGTCTTCATGCCCTGCTCTGACAGAGCCATTACATCCTGCATCAACTCCTTGAATCTTTACTTGTATGGTTTAGGAAGATTCATGGTAATAAAGACTTTGATTTCCCCCTAATGTGTGAGTATATCTGGATAACAAACATATCATGCTTGAAGGCTTCAAGGCAAGTCTAGCCGCAGCAATTATTCAGTCATCTTAAACACTCGAACTGTAAGAGTCAGTGCTTAGATTGCCTTTGTTAATGGCTACACTGTTGGGCTACACGTTTCTGATGAAGAGGAAAAGCTGGAAAGAATGCCACCCTCCCCACCCTTTCCGCTAGAAACTTTGGTGTCCTAATTTATCCGGCTCTCTCATTCAACACACAGGTGAGCCGAACGGTGTCTACTTGCTGTGCCACTATTAGAATACTGAGGAAGATCGCCCCATATCTATCCCAGGCAGCCCGGAAATAAGCAACGGTTGCCTTAGTGTCATCTAGGCTAGATTACTGTAATGCCCTTTACAGTGGCATAAATAAGTATTCCATCCACCGTCTTCAAATGGTACAGAACGCCGCAGCCAGGATGGTTTTGAATCTCCCTAGGCTAGCTTCTGTAACCATGGCCAGAAGGGAGCTTCACTGGCTTCCGATCTCCTCTAGGATCTCTTTTAAACTTCTCTGTCTGGCCCACAGCGCTATACATGGCTCAGGCTCAGAGGGAATAAGGTCCCTTTTATGTGTCTACACTTGGTCCCCAGATTTGCGAAGGCAAGATGGGGAGGCAGAGCTTTTTCGACCCTAGCTCCAAAACTTTGGAATTCCCTCCCTTTGGAGCTCTCAAGTCAATCTCCTTTGGCTATCTTTAGAAAACGCCTGAAGTCTTGGCTTTTCTCTCAGGCATATTAGTGATTATGCTCCCATTGCTCGGTGGTTATGCAGTTGGCAACGTGGACTTTCTGTTTGTTTGTCTCCGCGCCTTGACGCCTCTCGGGGCTAAGTTTGCACGTTACAAACACATCTTCATTCATTCATTCATTCACCAACAACTGTGACAGCTCTGAAAAAGTAATTGAGTCCTTGGGTCAAAATGGGGCCTGGTTTGGGTCAGTCCCTGGACCTTTTAAGACCCCCCCCATTTGGCCCGAGTCATGTTAATATCTGTGAGATATAGGGATGTCAAGGCACAACACAACATTCTACAGGTGGGAGACTCATTATTTTGCATGATGCCGCTAGGCGTAGCAGAGAATTCAGTTGCGAATATTGCTAACATATCACCATGGAAATCAGCTTGCTGAGCTGAGAGCCAGGTGGAGAAAAACTCATTTACAGAATCAGTTTTGAAGACGACAATGAGTGTTCCTTTGATCTCATGAACTTTTTGTGAAAGGGAGAGTGATGTACGTGATCTCCATAAAAAATGCATGCAATCTCTAGGGTAGCCCAGGTTAGACATTGATTTAAGGCATGATTCACAAGGTCTAGAACCTGAAAATCCTGAAGAATACATCCTGAACAAAGTAGAATACCTTGACAAACATGAAGAACAGGCTAACACCGTCAGCTTTAAATCCTGTGTCAATGAGGGCGCTGATGTCACTGGCTCTTGAACCTCATGTTATAATGGTGATCATGTTCAATACGGTGCCCGTAGAATGCTGCACACAGTGTCATTTGGCATTGGTGACCACTTATTGAAAGCATTTTTCAGATCCATTCAGGCTCCTTAGGACAAGGCTCATATTAAGCATGTAAGAAGTTGGTAAAATGTAGATGTATAATTTGTAGGGGTCCACCATTTCCTTAAGGAAGGCAAGGTGGGTTGATTCTCTTGGGTACCGTCACAATATCCGCATTTGTTAACATGTTGTAACAAAAGTCTAAGAAGCAGTGGTCATATGACCTGACATTAAGTTATTACCGTGATCCTTGGAGTAGTAGCACCAGATCACTTCGGGGATGCTTGAGTCGAAGCAGCAGCCTTTGGAGAGGCACTCATTTTCTGAGATACCGCCATGGCCACAATCTGTCCGCTCTTTAGGTCCAAGGGCACATTGTTGTTTATCTATTTAGTGCAGAGAAAATATAGCATGTGTCAGCATGATTAGGAGCACGTTAACTGTCACTAGTGATACCTGATGTAAGTTAGTATCAATCTCGCTTTACACCAAAAGGCCTGATGTTATAAACATGGCATTCTCATGTTGTCGCAAGAAGAAGGGTACAAAAGGCACAATTGCATAGGATAATGATTGCAAGTGGAGTGACACCAGGAAGTTGATATAGTAGCATCCACTGAAGCCGAAAATTGAACGTCTTTGTTCTATTTTTATAAACTTTATACACAGGACAGAAAAATGTGCAACAAAACAGTTGTGTTAGAAATTGCTCATTGATGTGTAATTTCTTAAGGAAACTTTAGAGCTTATCTATAGTGTTTTCACTTAGGGACTGATTTACAAAGACATTTTTCATATTTCAGCCTTTCATAAACAGGCATAGAAAAGCAATCCTTAGATTGCCATGAGTCAGGGAAAAACTGTTGTAATAATCACCTTGGCATGGCAAATCGGCCATTGTTGCCTTTCATTATATTTGTAAGCACACATTTCTAGTCTTATATCTATGGATGCCAATACACGAAATTGACTGTGCTAGCACAAGTGACATTACAAACCCTTTTCCCCTGATGACATCACAGAGTTGGCTCTTAGACCGCCAACAGGCTGTGCTGCGTTACACTGCATCAGGTAGGCGTTGCATTGATGGAGCATGGGTGTTCATGTATCACCCATGTATTTTGATGCACATTCAGTTTTACTAAAAACAGTAAACCTGGATTGAGTGCCTCTGTGAGGCTGGTTTAACAAAGAAAGATATCTTATATTCGGTTCGTTACTTCCTCTTTCTATGGGCACTGTGTTCTGCATCACTCATAGAAACAGGAATATATATTGTTTTTATGCAGGAAGGTAACATTGTATGCACAATAACAATCCTGCCTATAAAACAAGCACTCTTGCACCATTGTGCAAGGGATTTTGTGTTGGCGCTAGGAAGAAATGCACCAGCACTGGGAGAGACTAGACGTGCACCATATATTAGTAGATATGGCACCTTTCTGCTTTTTCCTTTTCATGCAAGGCAGTGCAGCAAGGTGCCTTGCTGCGTTGTGTAAAGGTTAGTAAATCCAGGCTCTCTTGCCAGTTTTGGTGTGCAAAAGGCCCACTTTGCAATGATAAACTCCCAAGGACTAGTGGAATTTTGTACGTGCAAGTGAATTTGGCATAGAAGTTATAGTGTAAAACAAGGTTTTTTGTTAACACCTGCAAAAATTAGAACTGTCGTGAAATGTAGTTTAGAGTGTAGGACGAGTCACCTGCAATTAAAACCCACATATATCAATACGTCAGATTAGAAACACATACTTATAACATATTTCTTTTATTTGACATGAGACCCAGATGTTTTAATCAAAGACATTGGGACTGTACCAAGGTCACATTGTGAGTGCAATAAATCTGAGAGTGAACCTGGTTTCTCAAATTGGCCCCGATATTTAAGGCTTCATGTATCAACCTAGTTTGTGTTCGCAAAGGGTGCGCATCGCTATAATTAGACCGTTTGTGAATACAAATATCCTTTGAAGATGTATGAAAGGCTTTGTTAGTGCATTTTAGGTAAGTCTCTACCTTTTAGGATTACCGAAAATTGCAACTACTTACAGGGAATCACAATTTGCGATTCTCTAAGCACATGTACCAAGAATTTTCTAAATGCGAATTGTGCATTTAGAAAATGTTATAATGTCAATGGTAACCATATGCAATTTTAAAAAATGCTTTCACCAAAGTACCATGTAGCACGAGCTTTGCATGTGCACATTTGTTTTAGGGGTGATTCAGGGGGGCCTTAGGCCCACGGGCACCCTTTGGCTTTGCATTACGTAATTTTTTCTTAGTGTGGCCTAGTGGAGATGTCTTATTATTATCCTTGATCTTCATTACATCTACCATCACCTTCAGATGTTTCCTTAGTGTTTGAGCCCAGTTTAGATCACTTGGGCTGATCTCATCCCAACATAGGGGCCCATTAGGATGTCGGGCGAATTGCCTCCGCCAGGGTAGCAGTGGCCACCGCCACCCTGGCGGAGGCAATCCGCCCGACATCCTTCCCTTCATTCCCCCCCGCCATATTACAATGGCCGAGGGGACCGCAGCGGTGGGAAACACCGCCCACCTGTTTTCCGCCCCAGTCGCCTTGAGGCCGGGGCGGAAAAGGGATAACATGGTGGCGGTGTCCATCAGACACCGCCAGCCATATTAGCATGGGCATTGTTCAATGCTTTTCCGTGGCGGCAATGCCGCTACGGAAAGGCATGCAGTGTTCACTCTGGGGTGCCCCTGTGGGCCCCCAGAGTGATGGCCAAAGGGGGGTGGCACACCGGGGGGGTACCTGTGGTACCCCCCTGCATTTGCATAATCGCAGCGGCAGGCACCGCGCGGTGCCTGCAGCTTCGATTATGCAAATAAGTGCATTTGTTTTTAACATTGTGGCGGGCGGTACAGTGAGCACCGCCCGCCACAATGTTAAATTGAGGAATGCGCCCGCCACTGTGGCGGGCGCATCCTAATGCCAATGTCGGGACCCCCGCCCTTTAGGCGGGCGGTCCCAATCTCCGTTAGGGTGGGGGGCGGACAAAGTCCGCCCGCCATCCTAATGGACCCCATAGGGTGGCTATCTTACGTTGTGAGGATGTTAGTAATTTGCTCCAAAACATTAATGTTACTATAATCATAGACCAGGATTGGAGCTCCGCCTCCACTAAGTTAGCAGATGCCATTGTATGTTTGGTTAAAGATAGTAGTTTTTTCTACATGTTTTATGCCAATCTAAACTTTTGTCTTAGCTCAGCACTTCTCTTCTGCATAGATTTTTAGGAGGGATCAGTGTTTTCTAAGCTACTATAAACAGTTGGAGGGAAGGCCCTCCAAAGTCTTGTTTGAAGTTACATAAAGCTTCAATGGTTGATAATGCTTTTACTTTCAATGTCGCTATTTGGGTGGACCAACTCAGGGAGTTAGTAAAGAGCATCCCTAAATACCTATATTCAATATGTTCCTCAATTTTGGACTATCCTATAGATCCTACGAAGCAATGATCCTTCTCACCAAAGGCCATATTTTGGTTTTATCTGAATTAATAATTAACTTATTTTTCTCGCAGTACTTTTCAAACTCCACCAGTTTCCTTTGTAAGCCAACTGTATCCCCAATAGAGCGCCCAAGCGTTCTAGTTTGACCCACAAAATCTCTTTATTCCATCAAGTCAAAGGCAGCCCAGAAATCCCCACAACAAGCAGAAAAAAACCCTCCAGTTTCTAAGGATTTTTGTGAAACAGTACATAGGCTAATGAAGAGATTGATAGTAGAATGCACAGGCTTAAAGTCACCCTGTCCCAATGGACTCAGATTCAACTCTTTATACCATTGTGTTAAAGCTTGTAGCAAAAATTTGGTATAAATGTTTGCACCCATATCCATTAAACTGATTAACCAGTGTTTTTTGGGGACCACTGCATCGCCTTTTTAAAAAATTGGTTTCATTATTGCACCTTTCCATTTCTTACCGTAAGTCTGGGCAGGTGTACATTGTTTAAGCACAACTGCATTGAACTTCGCCCACCAGTTTATGTTAGTCTTTAATATGTGTGCTGGCCTATCATCTGGTCCTGCAGATCTAGGTAATTTTGTTCGCATGATAATATGTCTAATTGCTGATTTTGAAAATAAGGTGATCAATTCAGTGTCAGTATTAGACAGCTTCCTAAATCCAACATTGTATTTTTCACTGCATATACTAACATTAAATGATCTACCGAATCCTCTATAGATGCCATACTTCGTGTTCTTGCCTCTCTGCCATGAACCCCTATGCACACCAATTTCCAAAATTTCTTAACAACGTTGGTCGAAATTTCCACCATCACTTCATCCCAATTCTTTGTGTATGCTGATAATTTATTCTTTTTTAGCCTAGCTTTAGATTTTATAGAGATTTATTGGTAGGAACAACCATCCATGGATGGTAAATAAGCAAATTTCATTTTGATTAACTTGCATTTTGCCATTCCAGGTATGGGGCATCAAACCAGGGGGCTTTTTTTTTAGTTGTCAACCCACCGTGAAGGCTTTTCGGGATAAAAATTGTCCATTATCTTTCAAACAATTGACCACAGCAATTGTTATTTGCTCATAATCTTTGATTGGATTGCCACTTGTTGAGGTCAATTAGGAGACACTACTTGGCTTATTTATTTGATTTTGTTATAGGGCAGAGCAGCAAGGAACGTTGCTGTAGTGCCCTACACCAAAGTGAAAGGGCAGGAATGCATTGTATTTAAGCAATACAGTGCATTCCTGCCCTTTCTCCCTGCACAGGTGCCGTTGCAGCAGCCTACTGCCAAAGCAGGCACCCTTTCACCAAATGTAAGGGTGCCTCTGTTGGATGCAGGATTTTTGTGTGCAGGAAGGACTATTCTAAGCACAAATAGTAAGAGGAAAAAATTATGAGAAATAAACACATTTCTCCTCATTACGCTTCACCTGAGGAGGAGAACGGACTTGGCGCTTCATCAGGTTTACATCACTTTGTAAATCTGGAGCAGCATCAAATTCCATGGGTGTTGAGTGGGGAAACCCACTGCAATTTCCACGGAACGCCTCCTGGGTGCAGAGTAAGGCAATACAGCAATTTGCTCATGATTCATGAGGCCTGGGTGGCTTTGCGAGGCTTCATAAATTGAAGTACTGTTTACTTTTATAGTGAACGTTCCAGGCCCTTACTTTATTCCCCCCAGCTGCAATTGTAGACTCTTAATAGGCGAGGGGTGGGAGAGAACATGGTTATTTACCTAACATGCTTAAGGATTACAGTTACTTCTAGTGGAATATACAGCTTAAAGACAGTTTCTCCTGATCATTCTCCTCAATGGACAGGTGACAGTGACATACAAAAGGAACCAATTTCCTGTATTGCTAAAATAAATACAGAGACAAGGGTGAAAGTGGAAAGCAATGGAGCCTTCGGTCTAGAAAATCCTCTATTATATAAATTGTTAGTCGCTCTGAATTACATTATTAGCAGTCTACACATTTTAAATTCAATGCAATTGTCACCTTTGTTCTATTTTTCTCAAGCTTCTAAGATCAAGGCTGCGCCAACATAACTGAAATGGTGTTGTCTTCCATTTTGAATTGATGTTGCAATACACTAAATGATTATTGTTTTTGTCACTGCCTTTGCTCTAACAGAGAATTGTGAGCTTACCCAGTCTTTGGGAATTATATGTACCTAACCAACAACATCCTAGCGGCCCTAGACTGCCATGTGTACAGTGTTACAATTCTCGTCACCTGAATAGACTCTGAGAATCTCTGAATCGAATGTAGTAGTATTATGAGAGAATCTTTGGATGTCTTTTGTAATGAATGTTTCATGTTACCTGTTATTCAATGGTGCATATCATGAGAACAATGTACTTGTGTAGTAATGTGTGAAATCTTTTTTCCAACGGCCTATAAAAGGACCTGCACTTTCTACATTAACAGAACCCCAATTTCCCCACTTTTAGAAGGCAAATCTGTGCTGGGGTTACTACTGAACTTTACTGATTCCTGTGTGCTTATGATCTGTATTTTTTGCTGCTAATCCTACTCATGACATATTTCATGTTTTTTGTGTAAAATATTTTTTTTATGCAAAGCCTTACCACTTCAGTCAGTGTCTGTAATTCTTATTGAGAACATCACGATCTTATTTCATTACTGGGTCTTACACGAGATAAAGAAGGGTCAAATCGAGGAGCACCAGGTAGGTACTACTCCGCTCTTGGTCTGAGCTATTGACATGCTCAGCCTTCATAGAAGAGAACTCTATCCTGGACTCCTCACAATCCGGATTCCACAGCAACCACAGCACCGAAACCGCCCTCCGAAACCACAACTGACGACATTTGCATGCTACTGGACCAAGGACACACTGCAGCCCTCATACTTTTAGACCTCTCTGCAGCTTTAGACACCGTCTCACACTGCACCCTCGCAGCCAGACTACACGACGCAGGAATACAAGGAGCCGCCCTCAACTGGATCCAATCCTTTCTCTCCGACAGAAACCATAGGATTTGACTCCCCCTTTTCTCTCCAAACCCATGAAAATCAGCTGTGGAGTACCCCAGAGATCATCATTCAGCCGCACGCTCTTCAACATCTACATGGCCCCCCTCGCCGCCATCGTCAGACAGCAGGGACTAAACATCGTATCCTAAGCTGACAACACTCAGCTCATCCTCTTGCTAACAAAGAGTCCCGAAGACGCCAGACTCTGTTTCCAGGAAGGAATGAAGAATGTAGCAGCCCGAATGAAGGACAGCTGCCTGAAGCTTAACTCAGAGAAAACCAGCATCACAAACAAAGTGAGTTCAATGCCACTATAATAGAATGCACGGACACCAGTGACAACAGCTCCTTCCAATTGTCATGCTCCCATCGAAGCTGAGATGACAACGATCAAATTATACAAAGTTGGTGCTGTTTCAGAGTGTACTAACATAGCACACTCTGAAACATTTCAGAGGCATTTGGCTAGTATGCTTATATCGTGAATAATCATAAGGGAAGACCAAGTGTAGTTGGATTTCTTTTTAATGCCCCTTCCCAATGTATTGTCTTCATAGCTAATCAAAAAGTCAAAAAAGTTTGTTGAGGAAAGACGCTTCATCAGGATGAATAATGCAAATAGAGTTTGCATCTAAGTATGATTTAATGGCATTGATATTTAGACCCTCTATTGCTAAAGAAGCATAAGTCGTAGATCTAAAGGTCTGACCGAATCTGATCTAAGGACTCAGAATACTACATAGATTAAAAAATGACTATCTGCTAGAGTCATCCACTCTCATAGAAGGGTATCTAGCTGCCAACAAAATAACCATTACCTATAAAGGAAGTTCACATGATGATAGAGCTGCAATTTCCAGGAAATAAGTCTTGGGAACTGAAGGTCTGAGTAGAGCAATTAGTCTCTGGGACAATAGAATCTCTATTGCTGGAAGGAGGTGAGGGGTTTCAGAACTGATTTGTAGCAGGTCAGAGCACCACAGTCTCCTGACCCAAGCCAGGGATATCAGAATGAAACAAGTAATGTGGAACCAGAACTTCTGAAGAACTCCCTGAACAAATGATGATGTTAGCAGAAAACATAATGTAGTTTGTACAACCACAGAGGATGTAGTGAGTATGTAGTACATTCCATTCTGTCTCCTAATGGACTGGTCAGTCATTGGCTTACCCAAATGAGAACCCAATAACCCACTACTTCATAGCCTAAGTCTCAGTCATGTCCATTAGACAGGGGCCATGTAGTCCTCATCCATACATGCCTTTGCAGAACCAGAAAGAAGTCCAATAACCGAGCTAAAGAACCAGCCACATTCAGATTAGTCTACATGCCCTGGTCTGACATAGCCATTACATCCTGCATCAACTCCTTACATTTTTTCTTGTATGGTTTAGGAAGATTCATCGTAATAAAGACTATGATTTCCCCCTAATGTGCGAGTATGTCTGCCTAACAAACATATCATGCTTGAAGTCTTCAAGGCAAGTCTAGCCGCAGCCATTATTCAGTCATCTTAAACACTGGAACTGTAAGAGTCAGTGCTTAGATTGCCTTTGGTAATGGCTACACTGTTGGGATACACGTTTTTGATGAAGAGGAAAAGCTGGAAAGAATGTCACCCACAACCATGACAGATCTGAAAAAGTAATTGAGTCCTTGGGTCAAAATGGGGCCTGGTTTGGGTCAGTCCCTGGACCTTTTAAGACCCCCCCATTTGGCCCGAGTCTTGTTAATATCTGTGAGATATAGGGGTGTCAAGGCACAACACAACATTCTACAGGTGGGAGACTCATTATTTTGCATTATGCCTCTAGGCGTAGCAGAGAATTTGGTGGGGAATATTGCTAACGTATCACCCTGGAAATCAGCTTGCTGAGCTGAGAGCCAGGTGGAGAAAAACTAATTTACGGAATCAGTTTTGAAGACGACAATGAGTGTTCCTTTGATCTCATGAACTTTTTGTGAAAGGGAGAGTGATGTATGTGATCTCCATAAAAAATGCATGCAATCTCTCGGGTAGCCCAGGTTAGACATTGATTTAAGGCATGATTCACAAGGTCTAGAACCTGAAAATCCTGAAGAATACATCCTGAACAAAGTAGAATACCTAGACAAACATGAAGAACAGGCTAACACCGTCAGCTTTAAATCCTGTGTCAATGAGGGCGCAAACAGACAGGAACTGATGTCACTGGCTCTTGAGACTCATGCTATAATGGTGCTCATGTTCAATACGGTGCCCGTAGAATGCTGCAGACAGTGTCATTTGACATTGGTGACCACCTATTGAAAGCATTTTTCAGATCCATTCAGGCTCCTTAGGACAAGGCTCATATCAAGCATGTAAGAAGTTGGCAAAATGTAGATGTATAATTTGTAGGGGTCCACCATTTCCTTAAGGAAGGCAAGGTGGGTTGATTCTCTTGGGTACCGTCACAATATCTGCATTTGTTAACGTGTTGTAACAAAAGTCTAAGAAGCAGTGGTCATATGACCTGACATTAAGTAATTACCGTGCGACGAGAGTGCCCCCGGGACAGATGGATTAACTGTGACCTTCTACAAGGCATACAAAGATAAGTTATTGCCCTACCTCTCCACCCTCTTTGATGAAATCTGTGAGACAGGCGCCATGCCGCCTTCTCTGAGAGAGGCCCTCATCGTTACGATATTGAAGCCGGGCAAACCACATGATCTCCCAGGCTCATACCGCCCTCTGTCCCTTCTCAATGTGGATGCCAAGCTATATGCTAAGGTGCTGGCGAACAGGTTGGCACTCGTGGCCCCTGAATTGGTGGCCCCAGAGCAAGCGGGATTTATTCCTGCTCGGAACCTCACGTACAACATTCGCACAGTGATGGGAGCCATCCAGCACACTAAGCAAGACACCAAGGCTATAGCTGTCTTTCTAGACATGGAGAAGGCGTTCGACTCTGTGGAGTGGGCCTTCATGCGTAGAGTGCTTGAGAAGTTGGGATTAGGAGCCCTCTTCCTCCAGCTCCTGGGCGCGCTTTACCACAAACCCACTGCACGAGTTAGGCTGGGAGATGCAGTCTCGGAGCCGTTTTTCATCAGCAGAGGCACGAGACAGGGGTGTCCCCTCTCACCGCTCCTCTACGCTCTGGTTGCGGAGCCTCTGGCGTGCGCGATTCGGGAGTATCACTCTTATGAAGCCATCAACTATCCCACATACAAGATTGGCATCTCCACATATGCTGATGACACTCTGCTGTATGTCAGGGATCCCGGGAACAATCTTGCGTCTGTACTGAGGGAGGTTGTGCGTTTTGGTGCGCTTTCGGGGTTGAAGGTCAACTGGTCCAAATCGGTGGCCTTTCCCCTGACCCCTGTCACAGAACCCTTTGAAATGGAATACCCACTTCAATGGTCCACGGAACCGATACGGTATCTGGGCATATGGATACATTCGGATCCCGAAATTATGCTCAGGGAAAATTACGGTACTGCCTATAGCAAACTCGCAGATGACGTGGAACTCTGGATTAAGCTCCCGCTGTCACTGATGGGACGAGTAGCTTTGATAAAAATGGTAGTTCTGCCGAGGTTTTTGTTCCTCTTTAATAATATCCCGATTGTCCTCTCCAGAACCTTCTTTAAAACCATAGACAAGCTCCTAGTGCGTCTGGCCTGGGCCGGGAAGCAACCTAGAGTGCAGTGGAAGGTCCTGCAGCTGCCTTACGAACAAGGGGGGCTGGCGGTGCCTGATATGGAGCGCTATTACAGGATTGCGCAGGCCTCGCACCTCCACACTTGGATTCACGGAAAACAGGACATTCCGCATGTGATACTAGAGAGGTTATTTGCAGACCCTACCCCGCTCCCAGCGACGATCTGCGGCCCCAGGGACCGTAGGGTGGGAACACTGGACTCCCTACTGTCTACTAACCATGCCTGGCATTCCATAGTACAGAGGCAAGATAAAGAGCTGATGTACGCACCTAATATGCCGATACATTGGGCGCTATGGCTCCCCACGTTGACGGAACCAGGCGTTCACAGGGCCCTTAGTGAACTAGGTGCACACACTCTGGGAGACCTCTTCGAGAAAGGTGCGGTTAAGATATGGGATCAACTGTCACAAGGTAGGGAGCGTCCCACGTTACTCCAGCGCTTTCAGTATCATAGGGTTCGCAGTGCCTTCCTAGACCTCCTAGGCCCCGACATGGCGGAACCCCCTGAGATCCCAGAACTGGTTTATGTCATCGCCACTGCGGCGCCGCAGAAAATGATTTCTAAACTTTATAAGATAGGGCATGGACACACGGCGCAACAGTACACGAGGGCACGCTTGGCCTGGCAAACCGACCTGGACGCCCACATAGATGACGGTATGTGGGCATACTGCTGTGCGGCCTCAAGGCGGATATCGCTGAACGGGCGACACTGCCTGGTCCACTTTAACTTTTTGCAGCGAGTGTATTATACGCCGGAAAGGCTACACAGGTACGGTCTTCGAGACACGCCGGGCTGCGAAAGATGCCGAGCCCCAGTGGCTGACTTCTTCCATTTAGCATGGCTGTGCCCGGGCATTCAAGGATTTTGGTGCGGGATCTTTGCGGAAATGAGCACCATCGTGGAAGTGGACCTAGCCATGGACCCGGCCCTCGCCCTGCTGGGATACACAAAGAAGGTGCCGGTGTCAGTGAGAAAAATGGTCAGCATGGGCATGTTACTTGCCAAACGTGTAATAGCATGTTGCTGGATGAGGGGCCCCCTCCCGACATTGAAACGTTGGGTAAATAGCATGACGTTCTGCAACACACAAGCAGAGGTTTACAGTGAACTGCTGCCGCCCCGGAGTCGACCCAAGAACTTCTGGGGACTGTACCAGGCCTACTTGACTTCTAGGGCGGATGAAGATGACCTGGCAGCGGAGGAAGGGGAGGGGCAGGGGCGCGACCCGCACCTGGACCCGGGGTGAGACAGTCAGGGTAGTCACTTACACAGCAGCGCGACCCAGTTAGGCGGGTGGGGCGGCATCCCCGGGTGAGTGGGTAACTGGGAGGGATCATTTGGAGCTATGAAAGGTAGCACGCAACGTATGCCACGACACATCATCAGCCTACACACTACCACACTTGAGGAGCACTGATTGGGGAATAGTTGGGGAGGAGTGGGGGGTTTCGGGATGGGGGGAAGGTTGGGAGAAAAAGTTAAAATTGTTTAGAATTGTTCATGTATCAGCAACGCACAACACACTATCGAAAGTATTGGCTAGCCGGAGAGGGCCTGACCCTGGCCGTACGCTTGATTGATTTGATGTCGACTTTATTCTGTTAATCATAGCCAGGAATAGCTGATGTGGTGATTTGAACTACTGCCGGCCCGAGAAGGGATGTAGGCGAATGGCTGCTTATGATATGTACTTTGCTGTTTTGTGGTAAATAAAATAAAAATAAAAAAAAAAAGTAATTACCGTGCGACTTGGAGTGGTAGCACCAGATCACTTCGGGTATGCTTGAGTCGAAGCAGCAGCCTTTGGAGAGGCACTCCTTTTCTGAGATACCGCCATGGCCACAATCTGTCCGCTCTTTAGGTCCAAGGGCACATTGTTGTTTATCTATTTAGTGCAGAGAAAACATAGCATGTGTCAGCATCATTAGGAGCACATCAACAGCCACTAGTGATACCTGATGTAAGTTAGTATCAATCTCGCTTTACACCAAAAGGCCTGATGTTATAAACTTGGCGTTCTCATGTTGTCGCAAGAAGAAGGGTACAAAAGGCACAATTGCATACGATAATGATTGCAAAGGGAGTGACACCAGGAAGTTGATTTAGTAGCCTCCACTGAAGCCGAAAATTGAACGTCTTTCTTCTATTTTTATAAACTTTATACACAGGACAGAAAAATGTGCAACAAAACAGTTGTGTTAGAAATTGCTCATTGATGTCTAATTTATTAAGGAAACTTTAGAGCTTATATATAGTGTTTTCACTTAGGGACTGATTCACAAAGACATTTTCCATATTTCAGCGTCTCATAAACAGGCAGAGAAAAGCAATCCTTAGATTGCCATGAGTCAGGGAAAAACTGTTGTAATAATCACCTTGGCATGGCACATCGGCAATATTTGCCTTTAATTATGTTTGTAAGCACACATTTCTAGTCTAATATCTATGGATGCCAACACACGAAATTGACTCTGCTAGCACAAGTGACATTACAAACCCTTTTCCCCTGATGACATCACAGAGTTGGCTCTTAGACCTCCAACAGGCTGTGCTGCGTTACACTGCATCAGGTAGGCGTTGCATTGGTGGAGCATGGGTGTTCATGTATCCACCCATGTATTTTGATGCACATTCAGTTTTACTAAAAACAGTATACCTGGATTGAGTGCCTCTGTGAGGCTGGTTTAACAAAGAAAAATATCTTATATTCTGTTCGTTACTTCCTCTTTATATGTGCACTGTGTTCTGCATCACTCATAGAAACAGGAATATATATTGTTTTTATGCTGGAAGGTAACATTGTATGCACAATAACAATCCTGCCTATAAAACAAGCACTCCTGCACCATTGTGCAAGGGATTTTGTGTTGGCGCTAGGAAGAAATGCACCAGCACTGGGAGAGACTAGACGTGCACCATATATTAGTAGATATGGCACCTTTCTGCTTTTTCCTTTTCATGTAAGGCAGTGCAGCAAGGTGCCTTGCTGCATTGTGTAAAGGTTAGTAAATCCAGGCTCTCTTGCCAGTTTTGGTGTGCAAAAGGCCCACTTTGCAATGATAAACTCCCAAGGACTAATGGAATTTTGTACGTGCAAGTGAATTTGGCTTAGAAGTTATAGTGTAAAACAAGGTTTTTTTGTTAACACCTGCAAAAATTTGAACTTTCGTGAAATGTAGTTTAGAGTGTAGGACGAGTCACCTGCAATTAAAGCCCACATATATCAATACGTCAGATTAGAAACACATACTTATAACATATTTCTTTTATTTGATATGAGACCCAGATGTTTTAATCAAAGACATTGGGACTGTACCAAGGTCACAATGGGAGTGCATTAAATCTGAGAGTGAAACTGGTTTCTCAAATTGGCCCCGAATTTAATTCTTCATGTATCAACCTAGTTTGTGTTCGCAAAGGGTGCGCATCGCTATAATTAGACCGTTTGTGAATACAAATATCCTTTGAAGATGTATGAAAGGCTTTGTCAGTGCATTTTAGGTAAGTCTCTACCTTTTAGGATTACCGAAAATTGCAACTACTTACAGGGAATCACAATTTGCGATTCTCTAAGCACATGTACCAAGCATTTTCTAAATGCGAATTGTGCATTTAGAAAATGCTATATAGTCGATGGTAACCCTATGCAATTTTAAAAAATGCACTAAAAATGCTTTTTTCAAAGTGCCATGTAGCACGAGCTTTACATGTGCTCATTTGTTTTAGGTGTGCTTCAGGGGGGCCTTAGGCCCGCGGGTACCCTTTGGTTTTGCATTACCTAATTTGCGATTATCAATTAGGTAATCGCACATAGGTAATGCAAAACCATTCAAACCTAAAGGGCCATATCTGTAGTCTAAAGGGGAGGTAGGATTGGCCATCCAAGTCTCACAGAGTTGTCCAACTGAGGGATTTCCTCTTAAATATCGACAATCTCTATCTCTTGATTCTGAATCACCCATCATTAATAATTCTTGCTTAGTGTGGCCTAGTGGAGATGCCTTATTATTATTCTTGATCTTCATTACATCTACCATCACCTTCAGATGTTTCCTTATTGTTTGAGCCCAGTTTAGATCACTTGGGGTGAGCTCATCTCAACATTGGTTGGCTTTCTTAGGTTGTGAGGATGTTAGTAATTTGCTCCAAAACTTTAATGTTACTATAATCATAGACCAGGATTGGAGCTCCGCCTCCACTCAGTTAGCAGATGCCATTGTATGTTTGGTTAAAGATAGTATTGTTTTTTACCTGTTGTATGCCAAGCTGAACGTTTGTTTAAGCTCAGCACTTCTGTTCTGCGTAGAATTTTAGGAGGGATTAGTGTTTTCTAAGCTACTATAAACAGTTGGAGGGAAGGCCCTCCAAGTCTTGTTTGAAGTTACATAAAGCTTCAATGGTTGATAATGTTTTTGCTTTTAATGTCTCTATTTGAGAGGACTTACTCAGGGAATTAGTAAAGAGCATCCATAAATACCTATATTAAATGGTTTCCTCGATTTTGTACTTCCCTATAGAACCTACGAAGCAATGCTCCTTCTCACCAAAGGCCATCATTTTGGTTTTATCTGAATTAATAATTGACTTATTTTTCTCGCAGTACTTTTCAAATTCCACCAGTTTCCTTTGTAAGCCAACTGTATCCCCAATAGAGCGCCCAAGCTTTCTAGTTTGACCCACAAAATCTCATTATTCCATCAAGTCAATGGCAGCCCGGGAATCCCCACAACAAGCAGAAAAAAAAACTCCAGTTTCTAAGGATGTTTGTGAAACAGTCCATAGGCTAATGAAGAGATTGATAGTAGAATGCACAGGCTTAAAGTAACCCTGTCCCAATGGACTCAGATTCAACTCTTTATACCATTGTGTAAAAGCTTGTAGCAATATTTTCGTATAACTGTTTGCACCCATATCCATTAAACTGATTAACCAGTGGTTTTTGGGGACCACTGCATCGCCTTTTTAAAAAATTGGTATTATTATTGCACCTTTCCATTTCTTACGGTAAGTCTGGGCAGGTGTACATTGTTTAAGCACATTTGCATTGAACTCCGCCCACCAGTTTATGTTAGTCATTAATATGAGTGCTGGCCTATCAAGGGAATCAAGAGTACTCTATTGTATTTGGTGCCTTGGAAAGGGTATGGACCAGAAGATTGTTCATAGGAACCCACTGCCAATGTCTGCACAATCTGCCTTTCGTGAGGCTTTCATGCCTGCTATCCCACCAAGTCTACTTGGCATATCGCTCTTTTTGGGGGTGAGGGACTGTAAACTATCTAAGATCTCTCAATCCTACTTTGATATTTGTGACCTGTAATTTTGTTCTGTTGCTCAAATCGCCATCTTCTGGGGTCATTCCTTCCAATACCCCTCTGTGTTCCAATTGATCATTCCCTGAGGCCTTTTATTCCATAGACCATTTATGCTGTCATACAGTATCCCCTGTAGCCCACTATCTTTTGTCCCTGTTGTTTCAAGACCCAATTAAGGCCATATTCAATCCCTGAGGCCCTTTTTGCCTACTGATTGTCTGACCCTTTCTCCCCAACTCTCCGTAGTTAAAATCGGTGACACCATTCTTTTGGAGAGAGTGGTTCTGTCTTCCCATCCTTGTTTGAAAATCTCCATTTGCACCCAAAGACCTCCAGCCTGGATACCCCATAAGATCCTTGCCTGAATGCTTGTTTTCTTCTCCTCTGTGAACTGTCTTGTGTGCTGACATTCTTCTTCCTGAGAGAGAAAAGGCATAAAGAGCCGTTTTAACAGACTTTTGAAGGATTCCATACAAAGCTAACTAAAAATTTAACAAAGACCAAGAATAGTGCAATAGCTGACATTTTTTCATTGCTTTGTGTTCAATTAACATTTAGAACTCATAAGAATAGAAAAATAAGACTAACTATTTGGAGCCTTTTTAATCTAATGTAAGGAACTAACAAGTTTATATTCTACAGCTCAGTACTGAGTATTGAGAAAGAGACTCAGTGATTCAGAGCAAATTTCAAGCAAGGAGGTTCTCTTTAATACAATAACCAAATGCTTCAAATTTATCTCAGTCCTTTATTATTTGTGTGTCTCAAATGTTCTTGCCCTAGAAACTGTGCTTTCAAAGGTTTTCTAAGGCATTACAGAGATAATAATAGATTATTTTCTGAGCATCAGGTTCTACTTCTAAGGTTCTACGTAGCCATAGCAGAATTTGCTGGTCTGTATGAATCTCGTTAGACTGAACTTTTTCAGAGGTTTTGACCTTCCAGTCGTAATCCTTAATTTTTTTGGTATGGTCCTCAGGGTGGTGTATTTAAATTCGCTCACTAATTTGTGAGCTGGCTATCAATACATTTATCACCTTGCTTCCTACCCCTCACTATGACCAACAAGGTCCATTGGAAGACCAATACCACTGAGGGTAATTCAGGATCAGATTAGTATGACAAAACTTAATTATTGTTACACAAAAATGTGTTTGGATCTAGAATAAAAACATCCGCTGCACCACTAGAATTTTCTTGGACTGAATAGAACAGTGCCATCCGCAATTACGAGAAACGACACCTTGACAGGGTTGACCTGTGTTCATCCCTAAAAAGGTGGACCCAAAGCATTTCCATATTTTTGATCTAAAGGGTTCAAGAGGGTGTTTTTGAAAAATCTCACCAGATATGATAGAACAGCCATCTTGTTTTTCTTAATGGCTCAAAATGGACCAGGGCCTAATTAACACGGAGCCTACAGTTAGCCTCAACGAGGCTTTAATTAACACAGGGAGCATCCAGAAATGACAACATTTTGATGATTGATTAAGTTTAGAGTGGAACTGCACACCTGTATTCAATTTTTAAGGTCTCGTTTTGTCTCCTTAGAAAATCTTAGCGTGCCCTCTAGTTTGAAGGGTGCGTGCCCTGCTCCCTGCTACATATCAAATGTTTAAGTATGAGGTCAGGCGATACCTGGCCTACTAGATGCACAGCTATTGGGCCATGGGCCTTTAAAAGTTCAGGTCAAGAGTTTTTTTTTTTTTAAAAAAAACAAAATTATGAAAACCCTTAGTTTGTCTGCATCAATCAATAACATTTAATATCAGCAATTTGCATTATATCATCTGCTGATGTAACTGAAGTACATTACATTACATACATTTGCTCTATGTGCTAAGTAAACTGAAATTATTCAAAAAATCATATTCTCAAAATCCATACTTTATATTCTTATGTAAATAGAATCATGTATGTTGTAAAACCAAAAGAATAACCAAATTCCCAATGCATTTCGGGTTACAAAATGAACCCTTCGTCAGGGGATTAGGTGATACACAATCTGAAGATACAGTGTTCATGGACAATCGTTGTCTTCTATGCAGTCTTTCGTGATCTACAAAACAGCAACGTAAAAAACACTTAATCATGTGTTCACGTAAAATTGTCTCTTAGTTAGAATACAGCTCTGGGGAGTGCCACTGAGATGAAAATTCCATGTGTTAAAGAAAACAGCCCCATGCTTCAAACTGGAATCTATCCAAGTGCAAAAAAGTGTTGTTTATATGGATGACAAGTGATGCAAGAGTGGTATAGATCCCAAACGTACTATGTGTGTCACACAGAGAGAAATGAAAAAAGTGTGCCTTATTAGTAGGTGAAGTATTACTAAAAACGAAGAAGGAAAAAATTGGTGAACTAAACGGACTAAAACACTGCATGCTACTTAAAGAAAAATTCATACTTGTGCTAAAGAGTGCCCAAATCATATGGTCCACGTTCGTAGTCCTGCACTGATGTATAAATCAGTCCCCTATCCTACGAATAAAGGGTAGAAGTCATTAAGTTTACAAGTGGACTTCGACAGAACCAAAAGTGCTGGGAGGTTCTATCAAAGGCTTACCGCCTATTCAGCAAACCACTGTTAAACAGCTGATATTCAACCTAATGGAGGTCGTCCTGCAGTAAAAAATCAAAAAGTACCGTAGTCTATGAATGACTACTACCAGGTTCACACATATTAGTAGTTAAACTTAACCGGACAAAAGTCCAAACGCTAACCTGTAATCGCCACAGTCGGCACCCGGATTTAACCCAAAGAGGCGAGTCCGCCCATGGTGTCACGTGGTGCGGCACTCACCCGATATCAAGGAGAAAACTGAAAACGGACTAAAAACTACAGTGATGTAGAAGTCCTCTTGTCTACTTCTAACTGATTTCCTAAAAAACGAACGATGGTAACTTCACGGGATATTATTTCTGAATGTAAGTGGCAACGAGGTATTACTGATTCTCTGACTTAATTTTAAAGGAAAAATTAAATAAAATAAAGTAAAATGAAAACTGCAGCGTAAATTAACGTTTAGCTAAAGAGCTATTAAGGTTCGTAAACCTATTGTACGTTATGTCTAAAACTTAAAGTAAATTACCTTATTCATGAACTAGAGAAAAGATGATCAGAAAGACAGTGTTAGTACACACAGAAACATGTGGCTCTAATGATTAAGTGACAGAAAAGTGTGTAGTGAGTCTCAGTGTACTCCCTTACAATCTCATGAAAACATATATATCCTTAAAGGAAGCACAGTAATTCATAATGTTCATTCAGACCCCCAGGGATCACAGTTCCTAAAAACTTTATCCAATAAGTCTCCCTTCTCGCTAGGAGAGTATTGAAGTCCATTCCTGAAATGCGTTCAATACGTTCCAAAAGTGTGTATCTAAGTTGGGGAATAGTATGTTTCGCTTCTACCCAATGCTTAGCTAATGAAGAGTTAGTATTGTGGTTTCTAATTCGACTCTTGTGTTCCACAATACGTGTTTTGATTTTTCTGCTGGTTCTTCCCACATAAACCAGCCCACAGGGGCATTTGACCGCGTATACTACTCCTTCCGTATTGCAATCCGCATTGTGTCTTAGTTTTATACTTAAACCAGTGTGTGGATGCATAAATTGATCACCAGGGATAACATTCCCACATTGTCCACAGTTATAGCATTTCATCATTCCCTTTACTTTTTGTCTAACGTTACTTTTGTTGGGTTTCAGGAGCTCTCTTAAGTTTTTTGTCCTGGAATGCGCAAATAGTGGGATGCCATGAAACACTGTTGCGAAATCTGGTTCGTTCTCTATGAGTTCCCAGCGGTTCCTGATGATGGACTTTATTTGCGATGTTTGAGTTGAATTTTTGATAACAAATACTTCCCGTTTCATTGGGATCTTCACTTTAGGAGTCAAAAGTTCTTCTCGAGATTTGTCAGCTAAGGTATGCATGGCTTCACTTATTATTACATCAGGATAGCCCCGCTCCTTATACTCTTGGATTTGTTTTTGCAGATCTTCGTTACATTGATCCTCATCCGAGGTAATTCTTTTAATGCGCATCATCTGCGAGATGGGAAGGTGTTTTTTCAGGCTATATGGATGAGCACTGGTAAAAAAAAGGGCGTTATTGACATCTGTGGGTTTTCGATACACTGATGTTTGCAAGCCATTTGGTGTCTTTCGTATCTCAATGTCCAAAAAGTGAATCTTCTCATCATCAATGTCATGTGTGAACTTTATTCTAGGGTTCAACTCATTCAGCTTGGTGATACTCTCCTCCAATAGTGTCCGGGTACCTGTCCAGATGACCAATATGTCATCAATATACCGCATGAATACTGCTGCATTCATCTGCCAAACTGAATTTGATATGATAAATTGGTCTTCAAAATGGGCCATATAGGTGTTGGCATATGAAGGTGCTCCGGGAAATCCCATTGCTGTTCCAGTTCGTTGAATGTAAAACTTATCCTGCCAGGTAAAATAGTTGTGGTAAAGAGCAAAATGTAGTAATTCCAAAAGAAAAGTGGCCTTTTGGTGATCAATTTCCGAATGTAGTAGTCGCCATTCTATTGCCTCCAATCCCTCCTCATGTGCAATTGAGGTATATAATGCGACCACGTCGATGGTGCAAAGCCAGATATTTTGAGTGAAAAGATGTTTCTGTGACTCCAACTTATTCAGACAGTCTGTTGTATCCTTTACATACGTACTCCAAGATTGTACTAGGGGTTGTAAATAAAAGTCAAAGTTGGAATGCAGCAGTATTCATGCGGTATATTGATGACATATTGGTCATCTGGACAGGTACCCGGACACTATTGGAGGAGAGTATCACCACGCTGAATGAGTTGAACCCTAGAATAAAGTTCACACATGACATTGATGATGAGAAGATTCACTTTTTGGACATTGAGATACGCAAGACACCAAATGGCTTGCAAACATCAGTGTATCGAAAACCCACAGATGTCAATAACGCCCTATTTTTTACCAGTGCTCATCCATATAGCCTGAAAAAACACCTTCCCATCTCGCAGATGATGCGCATTAAAAGAATTACCTCGGATGAGGATCAATGTAACGAAGATCTGCAAAAACCAATCCAAGAGTATAAGGAGCGAGGCTATCCTGATGTAATACTAAGTGAAGCCATGCATACCTTAGCTGACAAATCTCGAGAAGAACTTTTGACTCCTAAAGTGAAGATCCCAATGAAACGGGAAGTATTTGTTATCAAAAATTCAACTCAAACATCGCAAATAAAGTCCATCATCAGGAACCGCTGGGAACTCATAGAGAACGAACCAGATTTCGCAACAGTGTTTCATGGCATCCCACTATTTGCGCATTCCAGGACAAAAAACTTAAGAGAGCTCCTGAAACCCAACAAAAGTAACGTTAGACAAAAAGTAAAGGGAATGATGAAATGCTATAACTGTGGACAATGTGGGAATGTTATCCCCGGTGATCAATTTATGCATCCACACACTGGTTTAAGTATAAAACTAAGACACAATGCGGATTGCAATACGGAAGGAGTAGTATACGCGGTCAAATGCCCCTGTGGGCTGGTTTATGTGGGAAGAACCAGCAGAAAAATCAAAACACGTATTGTGGAACACAAGAGTCGAATTAGAAACCACAATACTAACTCTTCATTAGCTAAGCATTGGGTAGAAGCGAAACATACTATTCCCCAACTTAGATACACACTTTTGGAACGTATTGAACGCATTTCAGGAATGGACTTCAATACTCTCCTAGCGAGAAGGGAGACTTATTGGATAAAGTTTTTAGGAACTGTGATCCCTGGGGGTCTGAATGAACATTATGAATTACTGTGCTTCCTTTAAGGATATATATGTTTTCATGAGATTGTAAGGGAGTACACTGAGACTCACTACACACTTTTCTGTCACTTAATCATTAGAGCCACATGTTTCTGTGTGTACTAACACTGTCTTTCTGATCATCTTTTCTCTAGTTCATGAATAAGGTAATTTACTTTAAGTTTTAGACATAACGTACAATAGGTTTACGAACCTTAATAGCTCTTTAGCTAAACGTTAATTTACGCTGCAGTTTTCATTTTACTTTATTTTATTTAATTTTTCCTTTAAAATTAAGTCAGAGAATCAGTAATACCTCGTTGCCACTTACATTCAGAAATAATATCCCGTGAAGTTACCATCGTTCGTTTTTTAGGAAATCAGTTAGAAGTAGACAAGAGGACTTCTACATCACTGTAGTTTTTAGTCCGTTTTCAGTTTTCTCCTTGATATCGGGTGAGTGCCGCACCACGTGACACGATGGGCGGACTCGCGTCTTTGGGTTAAATCCGGGTGCCGACTGTGGCGATTACAGTTTAGCGTTTGGACTTTTGTCTGGTTAGGTTTAACTGCTAATATGTGTGAACCTGGTAGTAGTCATTCATAGACTACGGTACTTTTTGATTTTTTACTGCAGGACGACCTCCATCAGGTTGAATATCAGCTGTTTAACAGTGGTTTGCTGAATAGGCGGTAAGCCTTTGATAGAACCTCCCAGCACTTTTGGTTCTGTCGAAGTCCATTTGTAAACTTAATGACTTCTACCCTTTATTCGTAGGATAGGGGACTGATTTATACATCAGTGCAGGACTACGAACGTGGACCATATGATTTGGGCACTCTTTAGCACAAGTATGAATTTTTCTTTAAGTAGCATGCAGTGTTTTAGTCCGTTTAGTTCACCAATTTTTTCCTTCTTCGTTTTTAGTAATACTTCACCTACTTAATAAGGCACACTTTTTTCATTTCTCTCTGTGTGACACACATAGTACGTTTGGGATCTATACCACTCTTGCATCACTTGTCATCCATATAAACAACACTTTTTTGCACTTGGATAGATTCCAGTTTGAAGCATGGGGCTGTTTTCTTTAACACATGGAATTTTCATCTCAGTGGCACTCCCCAGAGCTGTATTCTAACTAAGAGACAATTTTACGTGAAAACATGATTAAGTGTTTTTTACGTTGCTGTTTTGTAGATCACGAAAGACTGCATGGAAGACAACGATTGTCCATGAACACTGTATCTTCAGATTGTGTATCACCTAATCCCCTGACGAAGGGTTCATTTTGTAACCCGAAATGCATTGGGAATTTGGTTATTCTTTTGGTTTTACAACATACATGATTCTATTTACATAAGAATATAAAGTATGGATTTTGAGAATATGATTTTTTGAATAATTTCAGTTTACTTAGCACATAGAGCAAATGTATGTAATGTAATGTACTTCAGTTACATCAGCAGATGATATAATGCAAATTACTGATATTAAATGTTATTGATTGATGCAGACAAACTAAGGGTTTTCATAATCTTGTTTTTTTTAAAAAAAACAGAACTCTTGACCTGAACTTTTAAAGGCCCATGGCCCAATAGCTGTGCATCTAGTAGGCCAGGTATCGCCTGACCTCATACTTAAACATTTTGATGATGCCATAAACTTTCTCTAGCAGTCTTATAAGACCCATTTCGCTGCTCCCAGCCCCCGCAAAGATGCTGGAAACCCACCTAAACCAGCATCTTTCAGCCTTCCTGGAAACCTCTGGCCTCTTAGATCACTCGCAGCACGGTTTTCGGAGAGAGCATAGTACTGAGTCGGCCCTTACCATCGTGCTTGATAACATCCGCACAAAAGTGGATAAGGGCCTGACGTCCCTCCTCATTCTGCTAGATCTCACGGCTGCGTTTGATACCCTGTCTCCCTCAGTGCTAACATCTCGACTGAGGGAGTCAGGGGTTGTGGGGTCAGCCCTTAGTCTGCTGACCTCTTTCCTTGGCCAGAGAGAACAGAGAGTCATGTTGGGGGAGTTTCTATCTCCATCCCACCCTGTGCAGTGTGGGGTCCCTCAGGGGTCGGCTTTAAGTCCGACCCTCTTTAACATCTATGTGACCCCACTTGCCAGGTTGATTAGATCCTTTGGGATGGAGGTAGTATCCTATGCTGATGACACGCAGATCCTGATGTCTCTCGCCCAACCCTCCATCTCGGCTGCCTCCAATTTTAGACACTGCATGGAGGCAGTGGCTCAATGGATGACTTGCAATTCATTGAAGCTCAATGGTGAGAAAACAGAGATTCTGGTGTTCGGAGGCAAGAAGGACACTTGGTCGGCGGAATGGTGGCCCCCATCTCTGGGCCAGTGCCCTACACCCACCGCCCTGGCCAGGAATTTAGGAGTCATGATTGATCCTACCCTGGGGATGAGTCATCAAGTAAACAGGACCATCTCCACCTGCTGGGGCATAATAAACATCCTGCGGAAGATAAAATTCTATCTCTCCCCTCAAGCTAGGAAGCAAGTGGTAGTTGCTCTAATAGGCTCGAGACTAGATTATTGCAATGCCCTACTTCTAGGCATCAACAAGGGCCTCATAAGGAGACTTCAAATGGTACAGAATGCTGCAGCAAAATTTGTACTAGATCTACCCAAGCGGGCTTCTGCTACGGCTGCAAGGAAAAGTTTGCACTGGCTCCCGATAGAGTCCAGGATTGCCTTTAAGTCCCTATGTTTGATCTATGGGGCTTTGGCTTCAAAGGGGGCTAGAGGCCTGAGGGAACTGCTGGTTCCCTACTCCCCTGTCAGAACTCTGCGCTCAGCCAACAAGTGTCTGCTGGCATTTCCCCGTGTTCGCAGAGCCAAATGGGGGGGTAGAGCCTTCTCAACCTTGGCCCCTAAGCTGTGGAATGCACTGCCAACTGAGATTAAATCCCTCCCCACTAAGCAAGCCTTCAGGAAGATGCTCAAAACGTGGCTATTTGCCAAAGCCTACCCCTAGCTCTGGACTTGCCTTTTTGATTCTCCTTGGTTAGGCGCCTTGACGCCTTCGGGCTAAGTTGCGCGTTTATAAATCTCATTTCATTTCATTCATTTCATTCATATAAGACTAGAAACAGCCAATCTTTTGAACACAACATTTTTCATGATAAAGTCTTACTTCAACAGCATTCTCTAGAAGAAACCCACATTGACAAGGATAATGATTGATTCATCTACCATCCAATCTTGAATCTATTCAACAATTGTTTTTTTAAAACATTAACCCGGAATTGAGATGTAAAATGAATTTAGTTGGACAGGTAGGACCTAACACCTTTCATAAAAATCAGTGTAACCTCTGACCATCTTGAAAGTAGCAGGAACAGTTGCATGTCTTAGAATAAAATGGCACCCCAGTCGTGCATGAGCATTCCCCTGTACAGATTGGCCAAATGGAACCAAATTCAAGACAGCCCACAACCAATACCACCAACTCCTGAAAAAGACGAAAAGAAGTGTCCTGGCCGGTTGCATTGAAGCAGGCGCCATCCACAGCAAAGAACCCTTCAACATCGTTGCAGAGTTCTCCAGCCCCTCAGCCACCAAAAACGGCATCACCTCTTCACAGGAACTCTGTGACACCCTGGCAGACTTCTTCCATCACAAGATCTCCACCATCTACAGAAACTTCAAACACCAAGCCTCCGACATCCTTAACCATCTAGCTGCCATGAATGAGGAACACTACGACCACCTGCTCACCACCTGTGACCAGCTCACTAAGCGAGACACCACAGATGTTTTGAGCTCCTTCCACTCAGGAAAAAACATGGACCCCTGCCCTCACCATATCTTGCAAACTCAGAAGTAAGATGATCAGCAGCAAGCTCACCGCCATGTTTAACAGATCCTTCACCACAGTTGCCCTCCCCAAAGAAATGCAACACACAGAAGTCACCCCTACTCAAGAAACTATCTGCCAACCCCAACAAACTCAAGAACTACTGCCCCATCTCTCTGCTGCCCTTTCCCACCAAAGTCCTGGAGGAGGATATCAACCACCAACTCACAGAACATCTGGAGAACAACAATCTTCTGGCCACTTCCCAATCTGGATTCCGCACCAACCACAGCACCAAAACTGCCCTGATTGAAATTGTAAGCAGCATCAGATTCCTCCCTGACCAAGGGAAAATGGCAGCCCTGATCCTCCTTGACCTCACTGAAACATTCAACACAGTATCACACCACACCCTGATCCAAAGGCTTCACAATACTAGAATCCAAGGAGACGTCCTTAAGTGGATCACCTCCTTCCTCACAGAAAGAACCCAGAAAATCTGCCTTCCTCCCTTCAACTTGGAATCAAAGAACACCATCTGCAGCATCCCTCAAAGTTTGGCCCTCAGCTCTACCCTGTCAAACACCTACATAACTTCCCTGGCTAAAGATGTCACATCGCATGGACTAAACATCTTATCCTATGATGATGCTATCCAGCTCATCCTCTCGCTATAAGAAGACCCTCTGACACAATAACCAACTTCCGCAGGTGCGTGAAGAGCATCACCGACTGGACAAAAGACAACTGGCTAAAATTAATAACAGATAAGACAGAAGAGCTGATCTTCGGGCGCAACACCTCCCCATGGAGCAACGCCTGTTGGCCCCCCAAAACTAGGACCCTCACCCACACCGACCAGCCACCCCTTTAACATCTGCATCATCCTAGACAGCAATCTCGCATTGAAAAACAGATCAACGCAGTATCGTCCATCTGCTTACTCACTCTCCACATGCTACTCAAGATCTTCAAGTGGTTCCCCATCAACACCAGATGGACCATCACACACGCCCTTGTCAGCAGCCAAGTGGACTTCTGCAATGCACTCTACGTAGGAATCACTTCACACCTCCTCAAAAGACTGCCAAATATCCAGAACACAGCAGCCAGGCTCATCCTTGACCTCCCTAGAAGAACCCACATCACCCCCAACCTCAATGAGCTCCACAGCCTCCCCATTCAGAAGTGATGCCTGTTCAAGATGCTGATCTACACCTTGAAAAGCCCTTGACCACTAAGGACCAGTTGACATCAACCAACGACTGAACTTCCACCTTCCCTCCCGAAACCTGTACTCCCCATCCCTCTGCCTCGCCCACACACCCTCGTTCGCCGCAGCAACAGTGTAAAACGATCTTTCTCCTACCTCACTGCAAAGTCCTGGAATGACCTTCTACTTCACCTACGGATCGCATCCTCCCTGCTGAAATTCAGAAAAATACTCAAGACCTTTCTGTTCAACTGAGCCCCTCCTGCAGCAGCACTTCCAGCACCTGGATACCCTCACAGGTGATTAGCAACACTATATCAGTGCAGAATGATTGATTGAACTGATAACTTGTCTGAGTCTAGATTTCTGCCTACTTTTTATGGTTTGATAGGCAGTATGAATTATCTTAGGGTGAACCTTTTTGAAGGCAAAATTAATGCTACTTCCCATATATTTTAACTGCAAGTATACAGAAGATCAGTTGCCTCCCAGGCATCTAATGTGTAGATGCTGTAGTAGTCAAATCAGGCAATCACATTCTTATTGCAAATTAGGATGAAAATTACTTTTCCCATGGGCAAAAATCTGCTTTGACATGTGTGAATCTCGGTACCCTTTTCCAGACCAAAGTGCTTCCTATTTATTCCATTGATGGCCCCTTTTCCTTTCCAGGATGGGAGATAAATATTGCTCCCCAAACCTGAACTTGGCACTTCAGCGATCCACATTACTGTCTTTCAACGTGTCTACTGTATTGATACGTCTTTCATTATGCCATCATTTTTGTGGGCGTACCTGGTTTCAAAATAATTGTCAAAGTGGTTAACTTTTCCCATATAAACTCTGGCATAAGCTTCCATTGCAGCCCTTGAACACTTTACTCTCTACATTCTATAAAATATGAGACTGTTCTGTGTTACTCAGTAAATATGGATGCACAATGAGAATGGTTATGGGGCTATATGATTCACCAAACTCTAGCATTCCACGATCACCATAGAAAGTGAACTTATCTTCTATAACATTATTTCTCATGGATGATTCAGATCCAGGACATTGTTTACATGTACCTAATTTCTGCAACCAGACTGGACCAGACACATATTTTCAACGGCTGTCCTGGCTACAGTTGTAGCCAAAAGACATCGAATGCAGCATCACAAACAAAGTGAGTTCAATGCCATTATAATAGAATGCACGGACACCAGTGACAACAGCTCCTTCCAATTGTCATGCTCCCATCGAAGCTGAGATGACAACGATTGAATTATACAAAGTTGGTGCTGTTTCAGAGTGTACTAACATAGCACACTCTGAAACATTTCAGAGGCATTTTGCTAGCATGCTTATATCGTGATTAACCAAGTGTAGATGGATTGCTTTTTAATGCCCCTTCCCAACGTATTGTCTTCATAGCTAATCAAAAAGTCATAAAAGTTTGTTGAGGAAAGAAGCTTGATCAGGATAAATAATGCAAATAGACTTTGCATCTAAGTATAATTTAATGGCATTGATATTTAGACCCTCTATTGCTAAAGAACCATAAGTCGTAGATCTAAAGGTCTGGCACAATCTGATCTAAGGACTGAGAATACTACATAGATTAAAAAATTACTATCTGCTAGAGTCATCCACTCTCAGAGAAGGGTATCTAGCTGCCAACAAAATAACCATTACCTATAAAGGAAGTTCATATGATGAGAGAGCTGCAATTTCCAGGAAATAAGCCTTGTGAACTGAAGGTCTGAATAGAGCAATTCGTCTCTGGGACAATAGAATCTCTGTACTGGAAGGAGGTGAGGGGTTTCAGAACTGGTTTGTAGCAGGTCAGAGCACCACAGTCTCCTGACCCAAGCCAGGGATATCAGAAAGAAACAAGTAATGTGGAACCAGAACTTCTGAAGAACTCCCTGAACAAATGATGATGTTAGCAGAAAACATAATGTAGTTTGTACTTCCACAGTGGATGTAGTGAGCACAGTATGTAGTACATTCCATTCTGTCTCCTAATGGACTGGTCAGTCATTGGCTTACCCAAATGAGAACCCAATAACCCACTACTTCATAGCCTAAGTCTCAGTCATGTCCATTAGACAGGGGCCAGGTAGTCCTCATCCATATATGCCTTCGCAGAACCAGAAAGAAATCCAATAACCTAGCTAAAGAACCAACCACATTCAGATTAGTCTACATGCCCTGCTCTGGCAGAGCCATTACATCCTGCATCAACTCCTTGAATCTTTTCTTGTATGGTTTAGGAAGATTCATGGTAATAAAGACTATGATTTCCCCTTAATGTGTGAGTATATCTGGATAACAAACATATCATGCTTGAAGGCTTCAAGGCAAGTCTAGCCTCAGCAATTATTCAGTCATCTTAAACACTCGAACTGTAAGAGTCAGTGCTTAGATTGCCTTTGTTAATGGCTACACTGTTGGGCTACACGTTTCTGATGAAGAGGAAAAGCTGGAAAGAATGCCACCCTCCCCACCCTTTCCGCTAGAAACCTTGGTGTCCTAATTTATCCGGCTCTCTCATTCAACACACAGGTGAGCCGAACGGTGTCTACTTGCTGTGCCACCATTAGAATACTGAGATAGATCGCCCCATATCTATCCCAGGCAGCCCGGAAACAAGCAACGGTTGCCTTAGTGTCATCTAGGCTAGATTACTGTAATGCCCTTTACAGTGGCATAAATAAGTATTCCATCCACCGTCTTCAAATGGTACAGAACGCCGCAGCCAGGATTGTTTTGAATCTCCCTAGGCTAGGTTCTGTAACCATGGCCAGAAGGGAGCTTCACTGGCTTCCGATCTCCTCTAGGATCTCTTTTAAACTTCTCTGTCTGGCCCACAGCTCTATGCATGGCTCAGGCTCAGAGGGAATAAGGTCCCTTTTATGTGTCTACACTCGGTCCCCAGATTTGCGAAGGCAAGATGGGGAGGCAGAGATTTTTCGACCCTAGCTCCAAAACTTTGGAATTCCCTCCCTTTGGAGCTCTCAAGTCAATCTTCTTTGGCGATCTTTAGAAAACGCCTGAAGACTTGGCTTTTCTCTCAGGCATATTAGTGATTATGCTCCCAGTGCTCGGTGGTTATGCAGTTGGCAGCCTGGACTTTCTGTTTGTTTGTCTCCGCGCCTTGACGCCCCTCGGGGCTAAGTTTGCACGTTACAAAAACATCTTCATTCATTCATTCATTCACCAACAACTGTGACAGCTCTGAAAAAGAAATTGAGTCCTTGGGTCAAAATGGGGCCTGGTTTGGGTCAGTCCCTGGACCTTTTAAGACCCCCCCCCATTTGGCCCGAGTCATGTTAATATCTGTGAGATATAGGGGTGTCAAGGCACAACACAACATTCTACAGGTGGGAGACTCATTATTTTGCATGATGCCGCTAGGCGTAGTAGAGAATTCAGCTGCGAATATTGCTAACATATCACCATGGAAATCAGATTGCTGAGCTGAGAGCCAGGTGGAGAAAAACTCATTTACGGAATCAGTTTTGAAGACGACAATGAGTGTTCCTTTGATCTCATGAACTTTTTGTGAAAGGGAGAGTGATGTACGTGATCTCCATAAAAAATGCATGCAATCTCTCGGGTAGCCCAGGTTAGACATTGATTTAAGGCATGATTCACAAGGTCTAGAACCTGAAAATCCTGAAGAATACATCCTGAACAAAGTAGAATACCTTGACAAACATGAAGAACAGGCTAACACCGTCAGCTTTAAATCCTGTGTCAATGAGGGCGCAAACAGACAGGAACTGATGTCACTGGCTCTTGAGCCTCATGTTATAATGGTGATCATGTTCAATACGGTGCCCATAGAATCCTGCACACAGTGTCATTTGGCATTGGTGACCACTTATTGAAAGCATTTTTCAGATCCATTCAGGCTCCTTAGGACAAGGCTCATATTAAGCATGTAAGAAGTTGGTAAAATGTAGATGTATAATTTGTAGGGGTCCACCATTTCCTTAAGGAAGGCAAGGTGGGTTGATTCTCTTGGGTACCGTCACAATATCTGCATTTGTTAACATTTTGTAACAAAATTCTAAGAAGCAGTGGTCATATGACCTGACATTAAGTTATTACCGTGATCCTTGGAGTAGTAGCACCAGATCACTTCGGGGATGCTTGAGTCGAAGCAGCAGCCTTTGGAGAGGCACTCCTTTTCTGAGATACCGCCATGGCCACAATCTGTGCGCTCTTTAGGTCCAAGGGCACATTGTTGTTTATCTATTTAGTGCAGAGAAAATATAGCATGTGTCTGCATGATTAGGAGCACGTTAACAGTCACTAGTGATACCTGATGTAAGTTAGTATCAATCTCGCTTTACACCAAAAGGCCTGATGTTATAAACATGGCATTCTCATGTTGTCGCAAGAAGAAGGGTACAAAAGGCACAATTGCATAGGATAATGATTGCAAGTGGAGTGACACCAGGAAGTTGATATAGTAGCATCCACTGAAGCCGAAAATTGAACGTGTTTGTTCTATTTTTATAAACTTTATACACAGGACAGAAAAATGTGCAACAAAACAGTTGTGTTAGAAATTGCTCATTGATGTGTAATTTCTTAAGGAAACTTTAGAGCTTATATATAGTGTTTTCACTTAGGGACTGATTTACAAAGACATTTTTCATATTTCAGCCTTTCATAAACAGGCATAGAAAAGCAATCCTTAGATTGCCATAAGTCAGGGAAAAACTGTTGTAATAATCACCTTGGCATGGCAAATCGGCCATTGTTGTCTTCATTATATTTGTAAGCACACATTTCTAGTCTTATATCTATGGATGCCAATACACGAAATTGACTCTGCTAGCACAAGTGACATTACAAACCCTTTTCCCCTGATGACATCACAGAGTTGGCTCTTAGACCTCCAACAGGCTGTGCTGCGTTACACTGCAACAGGTAGGCGTTGCATTGATCGAGCATGGGTGTTCATGTATCCACCCATGTATTTTGATGCACATTCAGTTTTACTAAAAACAGTAAACCTGGATTGAGTGCCTCTGTGAGGCTGGTTTAACAAAGAAAAATATCTTATATTCGGTTCGTTACTTCCTCTTTCTATGTGCACTGTGTTCTGCATCACTCATAGAAACAGGAATATATATTGTTTTTATGCAGGAAGGTAACATTGTATGCACAATAACAATCCTGCCTATAAAACAAGCACTCTTGCACCATTGTGCAAGGGATTTTGTGTTGGCGCTAGGAAGAAATGCACCAGCACTGGGAGAGACTAGACGTGCACCATATATTAGTAGATATGGCACCTTTCTGCTTTTTCCTTTTCATGCAAGGCAGTGCAGCAAGGTGCCTTGCTGCGTTGTGTAAAGGTTAGTAAATCCAGGCTCTCTTGCCAGTTTTGGTGTGCAAAAGGCCCACTTTGCAATGATAAACTCCCAAGAACTAGTGGAATTTTGTACGTGCAAGTGAATTTGGCATAGAAGTTATAGTGTAAAACAAGGTTTTTTTGTTAACACCTGCAAAAATTAGAACTGTCGTGAAATGTAGTTTAGAGTGTAGGACGAGTCACCTGCAATTAAAACCCACATATATCAATACGTCAGATTAGAAACACATACTTATAACATATTTCTTTTATTTGATATGAGACCCAGATGTTTTAATCAAAGACATTGGGACTGTACCAAGGTCACATTGTGAGTGCAATAAATCTGAGAGTGAAACTGGTTTCTCAAATTGGCCCCGAATTTAATTCTTCATGTATCAACCTAGTTTGTGTTCGCAAAGGGTGCGCATCGCTATAATTAGACCGTTTGTGAATACAAATATCCTTTGAAGATGTATGAAAGGCTTTGTCAGTGCATTTTAGGTAAGTCTCTACCTTTTAGGATTACCGAAAATTGCAACTACTTACAGGGAATCACAATTTGCGATTCTCTAAGCACATATACCAAGAATTTTCTAAATGCGAATTGTGCATTTAGAAAATGTTATAAAGTCAATGGTAACCATATGCAATTTAAAAAAATGCTTTTACCAAAGTACCATGTAGCACGAGCTTTGCATGTGCACATTTGTTTTAGGGGTGATTCAGGGGGGCCTTAGGCCCACGGGCACCCTTTGGCTTTGCATTACGTAATTCTTTCTTAGTGTGGCCTAGTGGAGATGTCTTATTATTATCCTTGATCTTCATTACATCTACCTTCACCTTCAGATGTTTCCTTTTTGTTTGAGCCCAGTTTAGATCACTTGGGCTGATCTCATCCCAACATAGGGGCCCATTAGGATGTCGGGCGGATTGCCTCCGCCAGGGTAGCAGTGGCCACCGCCACCCTGGCGGAGGCAATCCGCCCGACATCCTTCCCTTCATTCCCCCCGCCATATTACGATGGCGGAGGGGACCGCTGCGGTGGGAAACACCGCCCACCTGTTTTCCGCCCCGGTCGCCTCGAGGCCGGGGCGGAAAAGGGATAACATGGTGGCGGTGTCCATCAGACACCGCCAGCCATATTAGCATGGGCATTGTTCAATGCTTTTCCGTGGCGGCAATGCCGCTACGGAAAGGCATGCAGTGTTCACTCTGGGGTGCCCCTGTGGGCCGCCAGAGTGATGGCCAAAGGCGAGTGGCACACGGGGGGGTACCTGTGGTACCCCCCTGCATTTGCATAATCGCAGCGGCAGGCACCGCGCGGTGCCTGCAGCTTCGATTATGCAAATAAGTGCATTTGTTTTTAACATTGTGGCGGGCGGTGCAGTGAGCACCGCCCTCCACAATGTTAAATTGAGGAATGCGCCCGCCACTGTGGCGGGCGCATCCTAATGCCAATGTCGGGACCCCCGCCCTTTAGGCGGGCGGTCCCAATCTCCGTTAGGGTGGGGGGCGGACAAAGTCCGCCCGCCATCCTAATGGACCCCATAGGGTGGCTATCTTACGTTGTTAGGATGTTAGTAATTTGCTCCAAAACATTAATGTTACTATAATCATAGACCAGGATTGGAGCTCCGCCTCCACTCAGTTAGCAGATGCCATTGTATGTTTGGTTAAAGATAGTAGTTTTTTTTACATGTTTTATGCCAATTTAAACTTTTGTATTAGCTCAGCACTTCTCTTCTGCATAGATTTTTAGGAGGGATCGGTGTTTTCTAAGCTACTATAAACAGTTGGAGGGAAGGCCCTCCAAAGTCTTGTTTGAAGTTACCTAAAGCTTCAATGGTTTATAATGCTTTTACTTTCAATGTCGCTATTTGGGTGGACCAACTCAGGGAGTTAGTAAAGAGCATCCCTAAATACCTATATTCAATATGTTCCTCAATTTTGGACTATCCTATAGATCCTACGAAGCAATGATCCTTCTCACCAAAGGCCATATTTTGGTTTTATCTGAATTAATAATTAACTTCTTTTTCTCGCAGTACTTTTCAAACTCCACCAGTTTCCTTTGTAAGTCAACTGTATCCCCAATAGAGCGCCCAAGCGATCTAGTTTGACCCACAAAATCTCTTTATTCCATCAAGTCAAAGGCAGCCCGGAAATCCCCACAACAAGCAGAAAAAAAACCTCCAGTT
The DNA here is from genome assembly GCF_964261635.1 of Lissotriton helveticus. NCBI lineage: Eukaryota > Metazoa > Chordata > Amphibia > Caudata > Salamandridae > Lissotriton > Lissotriton helveticus. The sequence continues at coordinate 152,744,837 of NC_136069.1, forward strand.
TCTAAGGATTTTTGTGAAACAGTACATAGGCTAATGAAGAGATTGATAGTAGAATGCACAGGCTTAAAGTCACCCTGTCCCAATGGACTCAGATTCAACTCTTTATACCATTGTGTTAAAGCTTGTAGCAATATTTTGGTATAAATGTTTGCACCCATATCCATTAAACTGATTAACCAGTGTTTTTTGGGGACCACTGCATCGCCTTTTTAAAAAATTGGTTTCATTATTGCACCTTTCCATTTCTTACCGTAAGTCTGGGCAGGTGTACATTGTTTAAGCACAACTGCATTGAACTTCGCCCACCAGTTTATGTTAGTCTTTAATATGAGTGCTGGCCTATCATCTGGTCCTGCAGATCTAGGTAATTTTGTTCGCATGATAATATGTCTAATTGCTGATTTTGAAAATAAGGTGATCAATTCAGTGCCAGTAGTAGACAGCTTCTTAAATCCAACATTGTATTTTTCACTGCATATACTAACATAAAATGATCTACCGAATCCTCTATAGATGCCATACTTCGTGTTCTTGCCTCTCTGCCATAAACCCCTATGCACACCAATTTCCAAAATTTCTTAACAACGTTGGTCGAAATTTCCACCATCACTTCATCCCAATTCTTTGTGTATGCTGATAATTTATTCTTTTTTAGCCTAGCTTTTAGATTTTATAGAGATTTATTGGTAAGAACAACAATCCATATATGGTAAATTAGCCAATTTCATTTTGATTATCTTGCATTTTGCCATTCCAGGTATGGGGCATCAAACCAGGGGGCTTTTTTTTTAGTTGTCAACCCACCGTGAAGGCTTTTCAGGATAAAAATTGTCCATTATCTTTCAAACAATTGACCACAGCAATTGTTATTTGCTCATAATCTTTGATTGGATTGCCACTTGTTGAGGTCAATTAGGAGACACTACTGGGCTTATTTATTTGATTTTGGTATAGGGCAGAGCAGCAAGGAACGTTGCTGTAGTACCCTACACCAAAGTGAAAGGGCAGGAATGCATTGTATTTAAGCAATACAGTGCATTCCTGCCCTTTCTCCCTGCACAGGTGCCGTTTCAGCAGCCTACTGCCAAAGCAGGCACCCTTTCACCATATGCAAGGGTGCCTCCGTTGGATGCAGTATTGTTTTTGTGCAGGAAGCACTATTCTAAGCACAAATAGAAAGAGGAATGTACTTGTGTAGTAATGTGTGAAATCCTTTTTCTAACAGCCTATAAAGGGACCTGCATTTTCTGCATTAACAGAACCCCCGTTTTCCCACTTTTAGAAGGCAAATCTGTGCTGGAGTTACTACTGAACTTTACTGATTCCTGTGTGCTTATGATCTGTATTTTTTGCTGCTAACCCTACTCATGACATATTTCATGTTTTTTGTGTAAAATATTCTTTATGTAAAGCCTTACCACTTCAGTCAGTGTCTGTAATTCTCAATGAGAACGTCACAGTCATTTTTCATTACTGGGTCTTACACGAGATAAAGAAGGGTCAAATCGAGGAGCACAAGGTAGGTACTACTCCACTCTTGGTCTGAGCTATTGACATGCTCAGCCTTCATAGAAGAGAACTCCATCCTGGACTCCTCACAATCCAGATTCCACAGCAACCACAGCACCGAAACCGCCCTCCGAAACCGCCACCGACGACATTTGCATGCTACTGGACCAAGGACACACCGCAGCCCTCATACTTTTAGACCTCTCTGCAGCTTTAGACACCGTCTCACACTGCACCCTCGCAGCCAGACTGCACGACGCAGGAATACAAGGAGCCCCCTCAACTGGATCCAATCCTTTCTCTCGGACAGAAACCATAGGATTTGACTCCCCCTTTTCTCTCCAAACCCATGAAAATCAGCTGCAGAGTACCCCAGAGATCATCATTCAGCCGCACGCTCTTCAACATCTACATGGCCCCCCTCGCCGCCATCGTCAGACAGCAGGGACTAAACATCGTATCCTAAGCTGACGACACTCAGCTCATCCTCTTGCTAACGAAGAGTCCCGAAGACGTCAGACTCTGTTTCCAGGAAGGAATGAAGAATGTAGCAGCCCGAATGAAGGACAGCTGCCTGAAGCTTAACTCAGAGAAAACCGAGGTCCTCATCCTCATACCGCACCACGAGCACATGACCCAGCACCTACAAGGCCTCAACTGGCTCCCCGTCGACAAGAGGGTCACCTTCAGACTCCTCACACATGACTACAAATGCCTCAACAACATCGGACCCAAATACCTCAATGAGAGACTATCCTTCCACGTACCCATGAGGAACCTCCGCTCAGCCGACCTCTCCCTGGCAGAGATCCCCCGCATCCACAGAAGCAGAACTGGCAGGAGGGCTTTCTCCTACATCTCAGCGAAGGCCTGGAACAAGTTCCCTGTCAACATCAGATGTTCCCTGACTCGCAAGCATTCAGGAAGAACCTCAAGCCCCTGCTCGTCGACTGACCCGGAGCTGCCACCCTCCCACCCCCTACACCTTGAGACCCTTATGGGTGAGTAGCGCGCTTTAAAAACTCCCCAAATTTATTGATTGAGGGTAAGTTAAGGTGAAAGAGATTTGTGTGCTGACAGATCTGGTGGCAGAGCTTATGATTCTGATTGGATATGCTCAACATTAAATTAACCCTTTTGGCTATAGATCCAATGAGTCTACTTTCGTGGTTCAGGCAGTTTCATCCAGAGATTCAAATTCACCCTGCCCCAACCCGGTCCTAGTTGCTAACGACAAGGTAGCGGTAACCCGAAGAAGGAAGACATGAGTATCAAAATATTGATTTATGCGCATACCCTGGGCAAATGAGAAGTGAGGTTTAAGGCAATAAATGTTGGGATTTTTAGTTGGCGCAATGTAGTGGAATAAAGCTGACAGAATTTGAATTGAATGACTATGTGGTGTAAATACCTGGATGGCAGTTATTGCATTTTTTTCTGATTTATTTTATGTATACGGCATAAAGTTGAAGAAAGTTGCATCAGTTACATTTGTTGAATTGTTGAATTGTCTGCTAAGGTGATGCGCTATCAGCTATACCAAAATAGGTATGTAACATTTCTACTGTGCAAGTGTATTAATTGAGCTCAGTGGCAGTTCATTGCTTTGGTGCACAAGAGTAACTACGTTAAGTACAGCAAAGCCTGCAGTTCGATTGTCTGCTGGTGTGTGGAAGCAAGTAGTCTTCTTAGTACTGTAGAACTTTTCTGATTATTTGAATCAGAATAAATGTTAATCATGGTGAAAAGAGTTCAGAAGAGCTTGGCAGTATCCATTTGGTATGCTGAATTTGTTGAGTCACACGGGGAAGCACCGACCAGACCCATTGATGCTGCAAACGGACCAGACGCGGGGTTCTAAGATGAGGTAACTGCCACTTTCAAAATCGTAATTCATTGGTATCTGGTTACTGGCAACTACCATGCCGGAAATACTAAATCCAGTGTGACTCAACATTGGAGCACCAGCTACACTTTCTTCTGGTCTTCCTTTTCACTCCAGACCAGACCGTGTTTTAATTGCAGCCATTGTCACAACATTATCAAAGGCAACACTATTAACCATCCATCATCTGGGAAAGTGATTAAATTACTAACCAATGCGACCTGTGATTCAATGAACGTTGTGTACCTGTTGAAGTGCCTGTGCGGCCTGCCCTATGTGGGAAAAACCGAGAGAAAAGTAAAAGTTCGTATAACCGAACACAAGAGCACTATCAGAAACAAATCGCTGAAGTCTCCATTCGCTGCACACTTTATCTCCCATAAGCACAACGTCAGTCAATTGAGGTTCCTTGTCTTGGAGACTGTTCCTGTGAGACAGGGTATCGATAACAGAAAGAGGCTCTTACAGCGTGAAATCGTCTGGATAAAAAGACTTGACGCTTGTCAACCGAGAGGACTAAATGACAGGATGGAATACAGCTGTTTTCTTTAACATGTTTACTTTACATTTTGTGCACCGTTTCTTTATTTCGCCTTTCTTCATTTGAACTCCGCCTACAGACTTTGTACTCACTGCTCTCACCTTTCTCACTCATACATTCCTTTATCCTCATCTTCCTTTCTCATCTTTTATTTTAATTTTTTCATCCGATCCACATGGTCTATTAACATCTTTCATCATCATACACTTTCTTCTACTTTCTTTTATTTTTCATCTCAGATTTCTTTCTATACTAATTTTTACTGTTGGTTATCTGCTTTCTTTATGCGCGATTTCCTCGTAAACATCATTTACGTTTTTTCGTTTTTTCAACAACACATAACTTTGTTAATGTTTTACTCAGACACACCTCGAGTTTGTTAGTCCATTTTTTATTTCTCTTACCCCATCACCTTCAACCTCTATTTTCAGACTACCTTTATTTTTCAGACGATTTACCATCCTTACCCCGTTTTTTTCCCGTTTTATTCTCCCTCACTCTAATGTTCTATACTGTGTAACCCCACCCAGGGAACCTTTACACAGACCCACGCTACTCGGCAACTATACCGGCGACGGCAGTCCGCCACCGCTGTTTATGATCAGGATCACGGCACTCCCCTTTATCAGACGCTCACTTCCGCGATGATAGTAAACACCTCTAACCCTGTTGCGGTCACGACGCTTTGAAACCCGCGGTCTCCCGATAAGACTTTCACTGAGTCACCTTGGACGTCTGTTTGATAATTTTTTATGTTCACAGACGGTGAAAACAACAGTCTTTTCACCGTAATGTAGTAATCATATTGTATCACGATCCCTTCTGACCGGCCGTTTATTAACATTTCACACGCCATTTACACAGTCTTCACTCCTCGTTTGTTGCACAATCTGTTTAGAAGCTTACCTCTGCACTATTGGTCACCCTGCCGCTTGCACTTTCGTTTCACACTTGACCCATGTTGTTAAATTCACTCCGGTTAACTCGTACCCACAGCACAAAGGCTCTAATACAATAATTTCACATTGATTTGTATTTGTTTTTCCTGCACTCGACATTGAGGCTGAGTCCACAAACCTGAATGTATATATCCTTTGATTACAGATGCATAAGTCCCCTGAGGAAGGGCATGAGTCCCGAAATGCATAGGGACACAATTTTTGCTATCGGATGTATCGGAAACCATTTCTATGACGAATCATGTTTCATGGATCAAGTCCAGATGACTGAAATCTGGTATTAATTGATTGAATAAATACTTACTGGCCTCCAAAAGAACTTTTGTTTCTGTATCTACAGCGAACTATCACTAGCCCATTACCTAGAGACACCGTCTCTCTCAGGAGTGCCACCAAGGACCCAGTGTCGTCCGTTACGACACTCAACTCAGTTTTCTTTCTTTTCACTCTAACATGAGCTCATAGAAAATGCATTAGGCTTCATCTTAAATCGACCTTCCTGGAGACACGCGCTATTGCATACGCCTTTCCTTATATACTATATTGCCCTGAAGAAGCACATGTTTGGGCGAAACGCATTGGCTGTTCACACCTTGTGAAGCACAACAGAGAATAAAGACATCACAATATTCATTCATCTATAATTGTCTGTGTCTACATATTTGGATGTGTCTAAATGTATTTTCTCTATATATTTTGCCTCTCATCCAACCAAATTCAGCATAGTTATTTTTTGTTATCTACAAGCAGCAGATCACTTGAGGTGGGCAATAGGATATACCATTGTGACGAGTTTGGTGGTGCAGTCACCTATGACCCAGCTGCTTCCTATCTCTTCTTTTCAGTATTCATTTGGTGTTGTGCACAGAAACTGAAGTCGCACTGCAATTGGGTGACCTCTGGCCACAACATGCTAGTATTGGTAGGCAGATCATTAACCCAATTGTACAGAAGCTATGAGAGATTGTGACAAGGAGTGACTGAAAACACTATCAGAATAGGAAATCCTTTTTTGAAAAGAGAGATGTAACTAATGAAGAGAACTTCCCACTAGAAGGTACTCCAGCTAGGAAAATGGCAGAAAAAAAGGGCTACACACGTGTCTTTGGCTTAGCCATTGGCACAAATATATGTTCATGGATGGGGAATTATGACTACCATTGAGCTGGACTTTCCACAATCCCAGAATCAAAAGAATTATGCAGAGAATGTATGACATGAGACTTCAGCCTAGACCCAGACAGTTTGAGGCCCTGAATATTTTGGTACAAGTTGCAAATGAGGAAAAAATGAAGAAGTTTGCATTAAAAATCCAAAACAAGGTTTATTTGTGGATAAATGCCCAGTATGATGAGAGGAAAAAGAAGTGAGAGAGAGCCATGTCATTTTGAAAAATGCAGGGGTGCATCATATCTCCCGTAGTCAGCACCCACATATTTAGAGGGTATATTAATGTGTGTTTTTAGAGATATAACAGTAGGTTGGGAATTAGGGCAACCTGTAATCGATGTATTCATAACGTTGCAAATTAATGTAGAGCCTTAACAGGAGTGTAATGCTTTATATGAATAGAAATGCTATTAAACGTGTGTATTGTAGGATTAATAATGTGCCATATTAAGAGTTGCACGTGTAGGAGATAGAATGTGATGTTTGAATGTAGAGAAGAACTTAAGCTTAGAAATGAAATGTAATGATGTCTTTGTAATGGATTAGAGTGCATTGCTTATAATGTAGAATCATTTAGGAATGCATTTAAATGCATGAAGGCCTGGAACATGAAGAAAAGCCAGTAGAGGCCTAACTCTAATTTCTTTAGTTAGCATTGGTTATTCTTGTGAAATAGCTGCTTGTTGGGAAGGATGCTTTTCTCAGCGAATTTTGAATTGTAACTTTGGATGTGCTCAAGGTTGCTTCTCGCGTATTTCAGTTGTAGGTGCAAGGAGCTTGTTAGGTTTAGAAGTTAGGTCGATAGGAGTGAGGACGAGAAGGTGCCAGAGGAATGTCCATCTGGAATATTTGGCGAGGAGTTGCCTGGGATCCAAGGACACCTCAACGGACGTTGGATGGAAGGATGCCATGCTGGAAAAATCCGAAGACCAACACCTGCCCAGAGGGGTGTGCCCTGGGCGTATCTATGATTTTGGGAGTTTTGTATTAGGGACAGACAGGAGGGTGGAGAGCAGACCTTGTCTGGAGATTGCTAGAGCAGGATGTAGGCAACTTAGACAGCGCTGAGGGAACTTAGGGCAGAGCGGGGTGTAGGAAGGAGCATCTAAGAACGAGCTTAGTAGTTAATCTACTTATTTGAGAAACGTGAATGCTCTTCTTAGGGAGTCTTCACGGCTGACACCTTTACTCTTGCCTGAAGTGAATTGTTAAGTAGGGATGTCACTTTAGAGTTAGTGTAGGGACAGATTAACCTTTTCTTCCCTTTTGTAAATGCCGTCGAGATTTCAAGTAGGAGCGGTAATTGGATGTCTGATGTTCCTGAAATTGTCTTTGCTTTTTATTCAAGTCGATTGAGACTCCTTCGTAGGATTCTGTTTGTATTAGTACCAGTCTTTTTCTTGAACCTCTTGCTGAGGTGTTTGTATGTCCAATTATTTTTGGCTTTGTAATAAACACTTAACTTCATTTCGGAGTCAATGGTTCTTTAAATTGTACTTGATTGTTGATTTACAAATCTGTTTAATCACGAGTTTGGAAATCTCCCCTCTACATTTCTAAGCAGGCAAAAAGGTCCAGTCGACCTGTCTTGGGATTCTGGAGAATTGATAAGGTAAAAATCTAGATAGGAATCCCAGCCCCGTCAGTTGGTAGCAGAGGATGGTTGTCTCTAAATTGAGGGGATATCTAGATTAGGATAAGAGTTCTAAGGCCCATAAAAATTTGGTGATGATTGCCCAGTGGATTGTCGGCAGGAGAGTGACGGTGCGGCAAAAGCAACAGTTCGTGGGAGAGTGAGTATGAATAGGGTTTTATGTTGTTAGATTGCGGTGTTTGTGTTGTATTGTAATGTCTTGCGGAGTTGGAATGCTTGTTGCATGAAACTGGATAATGCTGTGAGCACGCGCAGCCTGGGAAAATCTTAGGCTCAAGGAGTAGCTTAAGTGGGTTGGGTGTACCGTACACCCAGAGTAATTGTTGACAATTGTTAAGGGGATCGTGAGGTACCATTGATCGCCCGCTGGACCGAGATAGGGGGAACAAGTGTGTGAGTGCGTAAGTAACTGACGCTGGTCGTGGGTTGCTGAGTGTTTGTAACCTATCAGTTGAGGTGATTGTCCGGTCGTTTCATGGACAGACAGTTGCCAGTTAGGTGACAATTACGCGAATGTGGACGTACAGTCAGCGAAGTGATTGCTTGGCCGTAAGTGATCATTTCAGTGTGTGAATGGGACGTATCCATGAGTGAGAGATGAATTGTAAAGGAGGGGAACTTCTGCGAAGTGGAGGCGAATGACGTCAGAAGGTGCCGCGCTGGGATAGGGCGCTTGGTGTGAAGCCACGCTGGGATTGGTGAATTGTCATCAGGAAATAGAGGAGCGCTGCATAAAGAGAGAAGTTGGTATTCATCATGAAATGTTTGAAATTGTTGCGAGAAATGTTCAAAAGAGAAAAGAGATTAGAACCCCAGGGGGAGAAGAGGCTCCTCCCGAGGATACTCCAGCTCATTATATGGCTACGATTGTAGGGTTGCATACTATATTGTGGCTTGAGAATTGGGCTAAAATGACTGATGGAAATGAAGAGTTGACTTTAACAAGATACAGAACTTTCAAATTGGAAGTGTTATATCAGTTGAAGTCGATTATGACTTCTTTGCGTCCATTGCCTAGACCAATACAGTTTGAGGCATTGAATGCGCGGATTAGGGCGGCACACGTGAGAAACAGGGACAGGAGACAGGAAAGAGTGAAACGGTCAGTCAGAGCATTTCAGGATGCGAGGCGAAAAGATGGAGAGTACAGACTATTGAGGGGGACAGGTTGTATCCGCTGTTGGTGAAGACAGGGGACGGCCACAAAAGGAATGATGACGAAGATGACAGTGACACGGATGATAGCTTGTTAGAAAGAATGTTATTAGAGAGACCACCTCCATACAATCCAGAGTCAGAAGGGGAGAAGTCAGCCCTAATAGAAGGAGTTGGAGAACAACAAGTTCCGCTTAGAGTGGAAGTAGTGAGAAAGCTCTCAGCAGGGGAGATGCGGAACGTAGGAAGTCTTAGTCCACAAAGGTTGCCGGTTACCATTGGTCCTACAGTGTCAGTGTATGACCCCGAGCCGGTGAGAAATGTAACTCCATCACAGATGGGATGGAAGGGAGCATCGGCGAAGTAAGGAGCAGAGTAGTAGGTGGATTAAGCCAAATGCCAAGGCCTGTGGAATTGAGTACTCCTTTGTCGGATACTGCAGATTTGTCTAGAGGACTGATGGATCTGAGGGAGCTGAGGCCAAAATCTCTCGGGAAGCTGAGGCCAGATTTAAGGACATGGGAGACTGTCGAAGGGACTCAAAGTGAGGGGCCAAGAAAGGATTGGGACCATGGGAGTGCGGAGAACAGGATGAGCTTTAGAGAAACACCCGAAGATAATAGGTACCGAGAACAGGACAGTGCTTGCATGGAATTGAGTGGTGTAGCTAGCAGAAGTACTCTGTCAGCAGCCGTAAAAGGAAAAGGCTGGACGTAATGAGACTCAAGGCAGAAGTAGACGAGATACTTGAGGAAAATTTACCCTTAGAGAGAGTGGAGCTCTATGAGCTAGACGAGTTGCTGTTTGTAGCGAAGCATGTGACCCGCAAAACTGACTGAATTGGCAAATAAATATGATGTGGACTTGTCCAGGACATAAATGTTGCAGGGAATTCATAGGTTGCAATACACTGATCAAGACCTAGAACAGAAGAGGGTAATTGGCTTAAAGACTCACATTAAAGAGCTGATCATAGGAATATGAACCTTGAGCAGGCCCGACAAATGGGAAGACGGTGGTCAAAGGTAAAGAGTGTCAGATGGAGAGTGGGAGAGACACCCAATCCAGGAGGGGGAATACCAGGAGTTGGGACATACCCTTTACGAGAAGTGGCCAGTGGAGGATACGTGCATTTACCTTGGAGTCGAGGTGATTTGGCAGCATTCGTGAACGATTTTCCCAAGTTGAGAGAGAGCCCAGTTGTATGGTACAAGCAGAGGTTTGTTAAGATTTCCAAGGTGTTATGGATCGACTTGAATACCTTATTCGACATGGAGATTTGTGGGTCGCATGTAAGGTTGCGATTGAGTGTCCTACTGCTGAACCAGACCGAGATGTTGTCACAAACGGGCCATGGCCTTTGGTCATGAGGAAGTATGAACAGGCGATCACATAGCTAAAGTCCCCACAGGATGTTCACTGGATGAAGATAGATCGGACAGTTCAGGAACCAAAGGAGACAGTGCATGAATATTATGAAAGACTGTTGCAAGTCTTTAAGCAGTACAGTGGGTTGGATGTAATGGATTCGAAGGACATGGGACAGTTTGTTTCCAAGTTTGTCCTGGGATTGAGACCTGATATCTGTCTTATGATCCAGCAGCATTTGATTTGTTTGCAGAACAAGCCATTGGATGAAATTTTAAGGTATGCTAGGTATTGTAGCGATGAGATCGACTCGAAAAATAAAATGTTTATGGACAAGCTGATGCTGGTCCAGATGCATGTGGCTGATAGAGGTCGGGTGCAGTCTGGAGGAGGTACGCTGGGAAGGAAACAGAATGGTCAGAAAAATATAAAGGGAAATGTAGAGGATTCAAAGTCAAGAGTAGATCTAGCCATGATGAAAAAGACTACTGCCTGCTACGAGTGTCATCAGATTGGACACTGGAGACGCGAGTGCCCCGTGAATCCTGCAAACCAGGTTGAGCAGGAGGAAGAGGGAGAACAGGTACAGGTGCCACAGGTGACAACAACTGTTGTCAAAGCCCAAAACTGTGAAAGGGGGGACTTGGGTTCCGCAAGTACAGGTGCCCCAGCCACCGAGGATCCCGTCAGGGACTTGGACATACCAGCAGATGCCTCTTTTTGATGAGAGTGATGATTGTTGCTTAGACCCATTGGCATGGCGGTGCCTGAGAGGGGAGGAAGACTGCACTCTTGGGGCAGTCTTGGAGGTAGACCAGAGGGGATCATTTGTGGAAGCGGATGTTGATGGTTACCTCACCACCTTTCTGGTTGATACTGGTGCTACCCGTTCTACTGTGATATCTGCAGTAGTCCCCAACCTACCCCTCTTGGGACAGACAATCCAAGTTGTAGGTGCTGCCAATAGGAAGATGACGAATCCTTTGACAGAACCGATTCCTGTGAAAATAGGATTGTTTCGTGACAAACACCAGTTTGTGGTGTGCGACTCAAGGCCTGTGTGTTTACTAGGGAGGGATCTCCTGTGTAAGCTTAATTGTACCATCTATTGTAACCCCAAAGGAGTAGAATTGCAAATGAATGATTGATGATGCTACCTTTAAGGTCACCAATCAGCATGTTTGCATAGAAATGTATCATGTTTTAATGGTGGAGGAGCTTCCACTAGATTTATGCAGGAAGTATGGGATTTTACTGGAGAGGACATTGGATTGATTAAAGGAGTTAAACCAGTTAAGATTCAGGTCAAGCAGAATGCTGAATTCCCAAGAACGCCTCAGTATAATCTGACTCCAGAAACAATTGCAGGGATAAAACCTGTGATTGAGTCCATGATTAAGCAAGGGATCCTGAAGGAAGTAATGGGTAGTCCATGTAACTTGCCTATTATGGGATTTCAGAAACCGAGAGAGAAGTTCAGAACTGTGCAGGACCTGCGCCGGGTAAACAACATAGTTGCTCGTTGTTGTCCAGTGGTACCAAATCCATCGGTGATATTGTTTCAGATTCCGTGCCAAGCTTAGTGGTTTACCATGATCGATCTGTGTCAGGCTTTCTTCTCGATTCCTCTGCATGAAGAGAGACAATTTCTTTTTGCATTTAAGCTGGAAAACCGTGTCTTAACATGGTGTTGTATCCCTCAGGGGTACACAGAGAGTCCATCGATCTTTAATCAGATCTTGAAGAAGAATCTCTAGAGTCTTGTACTGCCGCAGAATTCGGTTCTTGTGCAGTACATTTACGACCTCCTTGTTGTGTCAGAGACTGAGGATGCGTGCAGGATTGATACCATTGCCTTACTGAATCATTTGGCAGAGAACGGACACAAGGCGTCGCCAAACAAGTTACAGTACTGTTTGAATGAGGTGCAGTACTTGGCTCACTGAATAGAGAAAGGCAAGAGGAAAGTGTCACCTAAAAGGATAGAGGCAATCAAGGGTATGATGGTGCCTTCTACTCAAAGAGAGGTCAGAATGTTCTTGGGGATGGTTGGCTACTGTCGCCAATGGATTGCCAATTTTTCTTTGAAGGCAAAGCCTTTGCAGAGAGTGACGCAAAAGGATGTGAGTGATCCGGTACCATGGGACAACAAATGTATGAAGGCTTTCCCTGAGTTGCAAGAGGATCTTTGTCGTGCTCCTGCACTGGGAACGCCTGATTACAATAAGCCTTTTTCACTATTCTGCTGTGAACGAGAGGGCTGTGCTATAGCAGTACTAGATCATGGAGGTGTCCGTAGACCAGTTGCCCGGATTTCTCAGCTACTTTAGACCCAGTAGCTTCAGCGTTGCCCGGATGCCTCAAATCCGTTGCTGCAATAGGTGTCAGCATTGAAAGGTGCAAGAGTATTGTGATGGGTCACCCTTTGACTGTACATGTTCCATATTCTGTTGAGTTGCTAATGACCAGGACCAAGACACAGCACCTGACGAACAATAGGCTCATACGCTACAAGCAGGTTATACTTGCTGTGGAGAATGTGACCCTTAAGAGGTGTTCTGTTTTGAATCCTGCTACCTTGATGTCGTTGCCAAACATCCTTGATAAAGATTGTGCGGACCTCGATTGTCTTGATGTGACTGAACTTTGTACCAAACCTGAGACCTGACATTGTCGATGAACCATTGGTTGACCCTGATTTTCTTTGTTGAATGTTCATGTTTAAGGGACAGTTTTGGTCAGTTGAGAGCAACCTTTGCTGTATGTACAATTACAGGAGTAGTTGAAGCTGCATGACTGGAAGGAGTATACTCTGCTCAGGTGGCTGAGATCATTGCTTTGACACTTGCTTGCATAGCAGCAGATCAAATTCGGATTACCATCTACACTGACAGCCAATATGGGTTTGGTGTGGTTCATGACATCGGACAGTTATGGTCCCAGAGAGGTTACATGACATCATCAGGATCACCCATCCGCAATGGGGAGTTTGTGAGGTTGCTTTTAGAGGCCTTACAACGTCCCAAAGAAATCGCTGTTGTAAAGTGCACAGTCATGGGAAAGGGACAGATTTTGTGTCACTCAGAAACCGCTATGCGGACGAGGTTGCACGGTTCTGTGCCGAACAAGGTTATATCTTCACTGAGAACCATGTTGTAGGGGGCGAAGAAAGAACCGATTTTAACATTATGCTGGCCATGGCAGATACTTGGGATGAGCTCAAGTGTTTGCAAGAACAGGTGTCAGACCACAAAAGGAATGTGTGGGTCAATTCAGGCTGCATGAAAGGGGATGTGGACATTTGGGTGTCTGGTAATGGAAGAGCAGTGTTGCCGGATGAGCTACTGAGTCCGATGGCAAGACAGATTCATGGTGCAGTGCATTTAGGAAGAGATGCGATGGTGCGAGTGTTCCGACAGACATGGTACAACCCACGGTTCCGTGCGGTGGCAGAAGCTGTCAGAGATGTGTTTCGTGTCGACAAATGAATGTCAGAAAGAAAAGAGGACTGCAGTTACTATGAGTCACATAGGGAGGTCAGGGGGGACCTTCAACAGAATGCAATTGGACTTCATTGAGATGCCTAGGTGCAACCACTTGAGGTACATCTTGGTTGTGGTGTGTGTGTTCTCGAGGTGGGTGGAGGAATATCCGACCCGCAGGTGCGACACACTTACAGTAGCTCAGCTGTTGTTGAGGGAGCTTGTCCCTCAATTCAGGATTCCAGCCTTTTTGGAATCGGATAGAGGAACGCATTTTCATAGTGAAATAATGAAGATGCTTTGCACAGCACTGAACATTGATAATAGACTCCATTGTAGTTATCGTCCAGAGGCTTCTGGAATAGTGGAGCAGAACAATGGGACTCTGAAAGCTTGAATGGGGAAGGTGTGTTCATCTACACCTCTGAAGTGGCCTGATGCTTTGCCCTTGGTGTTGATGAGTATGTGCAGTACCCCAGACAGGAGAACTGGTCTTTCCCCCCATGAAGTGTTGATTGGAAGGGTTATGAGGTTGCCAGCGGTGCCAGCAGTGGCCCAGATTAATATCACAGATGATCTGATCCTCGAATATTGCAAGGGGCTCGCTGATGTCGTCCGTTCTGTGTCTCATCGGGTGCAGGCTGCTGTGGTCCCAGTATCCAGTGATCTCTGTCACAATGTGAGTCCGGGAGACTGGGTGTTGGTTCGGAAGCAAGTGCCAAAGAGCTGCTTTGATGCCCGGTGGAGAGGTCCTTACCAAGTCATCCTAGTCATGAACACTGCTGTGAGGTGTGGGGGGCTGCAGAACTGGATACATGCTTTCCATACTCATCGAGTTTTAGCACCCTTCAATCAATCAATCACGGCATTTATAAAGCGCGCTACTCACCCGGGAGGGTCTCAAGGCGCTGGGGGAGGGGGTATGTTACTGCTCGAACAGCCAGGTCTTGAGCTGCTTCCTGAAGGAGAGATGGTCCTGGGTTTGCCGAAGGTGGGTGGGGAGGGAGTTCCAGGTCTTGGCTGCCAGGTAGGAGAAGGATCTTCCTCCGGCGGTGGCTTTGCGAATCCGTGGTACGGTGGCGAGGGCGTGGCTGGTTGATCGTAGCTGGCGGGTGGGCGTGTAGAAGGTCATGCGGTTGTTGAGGTACTTGGGGCCCAGGTCGTGGAGAGCCTTGTGTGCGTGGGTGAGGAGTCTGAACGTGATTCTCTTGCTGACGGGGAGCCAGTGCAGGTCTTTCAGGTGTCCGGTGATGTGGCTGTGTCGGGGGATGTCCAGGATGAGTCGTGCGGAGGCGTTCTGGATGTGCTGGAGTCTTTTTTGAAGTTTGGCTGTGGTTCCGGCGTAGAGGGTGTTCCCGTAGTCCAGTCAGCTGGTGACGAGTTCCTGGGTGACGGTCTTCCTGGTTTCAGTGGGGATCCATCTGAAGATCTTTCGGAGCATGCGCAGGGTGTTGAAGCACGAAGATGAGACGGCGTTGACTTGTCTGGTCTTCGACAGGGAGGAGTCCAGGATGAAGCCCAGGTTGCGTGCGTGGTCCATTGGCTTGGGAGCGGTGCCCAGTGCCGGGGGCCACCATGAGTCGTCCCAGGCGGAGGGTGATGATCCAAGGATGAGGACTTCCGTCTTGTCTGAGTTCAGTTTAAGGCGGCTGTTCCTCATCCAGTCGGCGACGTCTTTCATCCCGTCGTGTAGGTTGGCTCTGGCGGTGGTGGGGTCGTTGGTGAGGGAGAGGATCAGCTGGGTGTTGTCGGCGTAGGAGATGATGTTGAGGTTGTGTTGGCTTGCGATGGCTGCGAGGGGGCTCATGTAGATGTTGAAGAGGGTTGGACTGAGTGAAGATCCTTGTGGAACGCCGCAGATGACTTCGGTGGCCTCGGATCTGAACGGGGGGAGGCGGACTCTCTGGGTTCTTCCGGCGAGGAACGAGATGATCCACTCCGGTGCTTTCTCTCGAATTCCGATGTTGCTGAGGCGCTTCACTAGGGTGCGGTGGCAGACGGTGTCGAACGCCGCAGAGAGGTCCAAGAGGATGAGGGCTGCTGTTTCCCCATTGTCGGTTAGGGTTCTGATGTCGTCGGTGGCTGCGATTAGGGCGGTCTCGGTGCTGTGGTTGGCCCAAAACCCGGACTGCGAGGGGTCGAGGGATCCATTCGTCTCGAGGAAGGCAGCAAGCTGTCTGTTGACGGTCTTCTCGATGACTTTGGCCGGAAAGGGAAGGAGCGAGATGGGACGGTAGTTCTTGAGGTCGGTGGGGTCCGCCGTTGGTTTCTTCAGGAGGGCGGTAAGCTCGGCGTGCTTCCAGCTCTCCGGGAAGGTGGCGGTGTGGAAGGAGGAGTTGATGATGTCCCGGAGATGGGGTGCGATGATGGCGTCGGCTTTGTTGAAGACGTGGTGTGGGCAGGGGTCGGTTGGTGATCCGGAGTGGATGGAGTTCATCGTGCGGGTGGTGTCTTCGGTGTTGATTGGGGTCCAGTTGCAGAGGGTGGTGGTGGCGGGCGTTGGTTCGGCGGTAGGGTGCGTGGTCTGTGTGTCGAAGCTGTTATGTATGTCGGTGATCTTGCGGTGGAAGAACGTGGCGAGTGAGTTGCAGAGGTCTTGCGAGGGGGTGATGTCGTTGTTTCCGGCGCTGGGGTTGGAGAACTCTTTGACGATGCTGAAAAGTTCCTTGCTGTCGTGGGCGTTGTTGTCCAGTCGTTCTTTGAGTGCCGACTTCTTGGTGGCGCGGATCAGCTGGTGGTGTTTGCGGGTGGCGTGCTTTAGGGCGGTCCTGTTGTCTGTGGTCTGGTTGAGCCGCCAGGCTTTCTCGAGAGTGCGGCAGTTCTTCTTGGATTCCTTGAGTTCGTTGGTGAACCAAGGGGTTTTCTTGCTGTCGGGTTTTCTTGCTGCCAGGTCTGGAAGAAACAGCTCCTCTCCCGAATGAAAATCCAGCTAATGTGGCAGGGCCACAGGAGGGGACAAGCCAAGCTGTGAGGGTGTCTGATGCAGCTGGTTGATCACAAGGTCAAGCTGAGGAGGGTCACAACAGCAGCGACTCTGAAACTGACTCCAAAAGGGGAAGGTGCTGTGAAAGTGGTCCAGAGTCAAACACAGCTGAAGAAAGTTGTGAGCAGGGTGAGCAAGCAGAAGGTGCGCGAGCCAGCAGAGCAGAGGAACAGTGGCCGGAGAGACAAAGGCAACTGAACTTGAGACTGGTTTCTGAAAGAGACCTTGCTCCTGTGTCTGTGGAATCTGAATCGGATAAAGGCAAAGAAGGGCAAGCCCGTGGAGGTCTAAGGAGACCAAGACGAACGAGGGTGCCTTGCCGGAGGTACGCAACTCCTGAGTGGACTTACATTGTGACTGATACCAGGAGTTCTGAGATCGGGAGGGGGAGGGCAGTGACAGTGATCAGCACCAGTCCTAATATCAAGTTGGATGTGCTGTTATTGGTGCCAGGACTTGAGATTGAAGGTGCACTGACAATCACAGTCCCGAATCCACCGATTTTGAGCAGAATTCGTCATCTGATTTTGAGTAGACTGCTTTTTCCTACGTTTGGTCCTGAAATATAATCTCATGAATCTATTGTCCTTCGTCTTGAACTTTTGGAATATGTGCTAGAGGCGGTTGGCACAAATCTTATTATGGATGACTAAGATTTTTCTGTAAATAAACTTGCTTTGACAACCTAGGTCTGAGTGGAAGAAGAAGAAATGTAGGGGCTTCCCATAGAGGACGGAGAGGACGGAGAAGGGTTAGGGTTGTCTTTGAAAACTGTAAATAAGGAACTGAAATTTAAAGGGGACTTCCTGCTTCTACGGTGTGGTTCGAACTGATTCAAGTAACTGAGGTTGGAGAGAAGAGACTGTGAATGTTGTTGCCGAACAACAGAAGCTGCAAATTATCCTGAGACCACGGAGGCTGGAAATCCGAATCGTAGAGCTATGTGCATTGTAGGCACACTTATAGGAGGAGTGATACTCTTCATTATTCTGGTAGTTGTAGTTTCATATTTAGTACCCCATGAGCAGGCAGTGGAGGTAGAGAGAACACCTACACCTACTACTCCTTGTGACAAAGTGGTCAAAATAGGAAACAAATGAGCCTTGTTGCTAGAGGAGAGTTGTAGATTGCATGCAGATCTGTCTAGAGGCAATTTTAAGCTTAATGTGTATACAAAGTTGTTGTATGAGTATATTTAGGCCATGGATGTGAAAGATTGTTATGTGTGTCTGCAAATGCCTGCTTCTGTAGATGAGGGTATTAGAAACCATCACCTTCCATTGACTTATGGAATTTCATGTAGTTTGCTGCTTAGCATTTTTTTATGGATGAAATCATTTTGAGTATTTCTTTTCGAATTATGATGCTGTCCTTCCTGATGTACCTGCCTATAAACATTTGAACAAGTATGATCATTATAAATCAGAAGATAGACTTGGGACGTATTTTATTCCGACTCAAGAGTTGGGTACGTCTTATGCTCATCGCCATAATCTGACATGTCTGGTTTCAGACACAGAGAAGAAATTTATAGAACAAGTGGAAGATAGGTACCGAAGGCAAAAGCAGTTGGGAGATTTAGGACATGGTAAGGTAGATTGGACCGATGAAGAAAAGCTGCATAAGTCAAAAGGAAGTTATGGTCCAATAGCTCTAGATGAAGTGCAGAAAGGGAAGTTGTGCCTTCATAGACCACAGACATATTATGAGAATGTGTACGTAGGTCATACCACGTGAGAGCATACTTTCACTTTGGAGTATTATTCAAAAGACTTCTTGCAAGGGATGGTGCAGGTTATTTTGACTGTGTAGTTTGTTTGTAGGAGGAATGCACATGTGCAACTGCCTGAGAAATGGTATGGAACGTGTTATCTAGCAATCATTTTTCCCAAGATTTATCATACGGAAGATTGTGAACTTCTAGAAGGAGGACAGCATTGGAGCAATGATAACAACTTTAGGAGTGATCATGAATGATGTGAAAATCAGAAGGTTGGCGACTGTTGTGGATGAGTTGTCGATGAATACAGCTAAGTCGGTGTTGGTTGAAGGTGAGATGTTGTCGATAATGACTATGGTTTTACAAAATCATCTTGCTTTAGATGTCCTTCTAGCAAAAGAGGGAGGAGTCTGTAAACTTTTGAAGGTCCACAAATGTTGCACTTATATACCAGATAACAGCAAAGATCTGGAGAAATATATAAGCAATATTACTGCGATCCATTTTGAGATTGAGGATCTGACTAAGGAAACTGTGTGGGAAAAAGTTGGCAAAGGGTTTGGCAAAGTAGGGAGTTGATTTGCAAACCTTGGAAAGGGTTTTCTTGGTTTTGTGTTGAAACCCCTTATCATAGTTGTGGCATGTGTGATTGGATTGTGGGGTTTGGTACGAGCTTATAAATGGTACAGATCAAGCAGACTGGAGAGGTCATTAAGAATGCAAGAGAGGCAAATGGAGAAACTGCAGGACAGTCAATATCGAAATCTCAAGAACATGGAGTTGCTTAAGAGAGGGAAAGAGGCAACAAGCTCTGTTTAACTCGGTTCTTTCCATGAGGGTGGTGTATTGTGTGCTGACACAGGTCATCAAAGGGGGGAACTGAGAGAGGTCCATGTAATTTTGAAAATTTTAGGGGTGCATCACATCTCCCATAGTCAGCACCTGCATATTTAGAGGGTAAACTAACGTGTATTTTTAGAGATATAACAGTAGGTTGGGAATTAGGGCAACGTGTAATCGATGTATTCATAAAGTTGCAAATTAATGTAGAGCCTTAACAGGAGTGTAATGGTTTATATGAAGTAGAAATGCTATTAAACGTGTGTAATGTAGGATTAGTAATTTGCCATATTAAGAGTTGCACGTGTAGGAGATAGAATGTGATGTTTTGATGTAGAGAAGAACTTAAGTTTCGAAATGAAATGTAATGATGTCTTTGTAATGGATTAGAGTGCATTGCTTATAATTTACAATCATTTAGGAAGGCCCTTAAATGCGTGAAGGCCTGGGACATGAAGAAAAGCCAGTAGAGGCCTAACTGTAATTTCTTTAGTTAGCATTGGTTATTCTTGTGAAATAGCTGCTTGTTGGGAAGGGTACTATTCTCAGCGAATATTGAAAAAAACTTTGGATGTGCACAAGGCTGCTTCTTGTGTATTTCAGTTGCAGGTACAAGGCCACGGAGCTCGTTAGGTAGAAAGATCCATTGTTTAGAAGTTAGGCCGGTAGGAGTAAGGACGAGAAGGTGCCAGAGGAATGTACATCTGCTTCATTTGGCGAGAAGGTGCCTGGGATCCAAGGACACCTCAACGGACGCTGAATGGAAGGATGCCATGCTGGAAAAATCCGAAGACCAACACCTGCCCAGAGGGGTGTGCCCTGGGCGTATCTACGATTTTGGGAGTTTTGTATTAGGGGACAGACCCCGAGGGTGGAGAGCAGATCTTGTCAGTAGATTGCTAGAGCAGGATGTAGGCAACTTAGACAGCGCTGAGGGAACTTAGGGCAGAGTTGGGTGTAGGAAGGAGAATCTAAGAATGAGCTCAGTAGTTAGTTTACTTATTTGAGAAACGTGAATGCTCTTTTTAGGGAGTCTTCACGGCTGACTCCTTTACTCTTGCCTGAAGGGAATTGTTAAGTAGGGATGTCACCTTAGAGTTAGTGTAGGGACAGATTAACCTTTTCTTTCCTTTTGTAAATGCCGTCGAGATTTCAAGTAGGAGCGGTAATTGGATGCCTGATGTTCCTAGAATTGACTTTGCTTTTTATTCAAGTCGATTGAGACTCCTTCGTAGGATTATGTTTGTATTAGTACCAGTCTATTTCTTGAACCTTGCTGAGGTGTTTGTATGTCCAATTATTTTTGGCTTTGTAAAAAACTCTTAACTTCAGTTCGGAGTCAATGGTTCTTTAAATTGTATTTGATTGTTGATTTACAAAGCTGTTTAATCACAAGTTTGGAAACCTCCCCTCTACATTTTTCAGCAGGCAAAAAGGTCCAGTCGACCTGTCTTCAGATTCTGGAGAATTGATAAGGTAAAAATCTAGATAAGAATCCCAGCCCTGTCAGAAGTAAAGGGAGGGAGTGATTGAAACAATTAGAGCTTACTCACTGATAGAAGGCAAGGTAATAGAAAAGGAAAAACCTAGTGAGAAAAAGAAATTTAAGGACAAGGCAGAAGTATAGAGAGAGGAGAAAGATGCCTTCATAGATGAGATCCTTAGATTAAGACCACCCTATATAATGCAACAACTGCACCAAGTGCTACAGCACAAGCGGTTGAATCTGAAGCAATCACTGTGAACACTCTGGAAGTAAGTACTCCCCCAAATTGCTCAGAGTCCACATTTTCACCTCCTGTTCAGACCTAGGCACCCATAGCAATGGGTATTTCACACTCATCGGTAACACCGAATGATTCCCTTTATGCGGATGCAGTTTCCAAGCATTCCTCAGGATCTCACAGAAAAGCCCAATGTGATAGTTATGGCCCACCCCATAGAGAGGCTTTCACAAACCCTGTGGCGGTAGGTTACACTACCACTGTAACTCTACCAGTCAACCCACAAAGTGAGGTACAGACCCGCAATTACTAAGGGCCATATTTACAAGGCATATATACACCTGACGTCACTTTTAGCAATGTTCTAGTGGCGATATGTTCTTCTCCATAGTTACAAAGCAACGTTACACCACCTCAACACCCATTGCTTTGGACGCTGCCCCAGATTTACAAGGAGGAGTAAATCTGTGGCAGCGCTAAAAACTAACACCATGCAAGAACTAGTGTTAGAATGGTGCACGAGGAGAAATGCTTTTATTTCTCCTTGTTTTTGCTTTTTCTATGTGTGATGCATTCTGCAACGCACATAGAAGTAACACATAGAAAGGGGAAAAAGCTATGATGGATGTTTATGTGCAAGAAGGTGTCCCTTCCTGCACACAATCACTAAATATGACGATTTGCTACTTCTATATGTGCTGCTCTACTCGTTGCACGTTAGTGGTTTCCTTCATGAGTGCAACATATGTGTGTCATGTATGCAAAAGGCCGTTTATAAGTGTTACTATCCGTTTATTGTTGGTTCTGCTTTAATTTTCAACTGTCACTGACCTTTGACAAGCATTCTTCTCGGCTCCCCTTCATGAAGGAAGCCAGTTTTTTTTTGCGAGCGAGATGGGTGTGTTGTGTCTGTGTTGACGCACACTGTGAGTGCCCCATAGGATATTTTTGAGCCACAGCGTTACTTGTTGTCTCAAGGCGGTTGAAGCGGTAAGCGTAAGCATTCAGCTAATTGAAGGAATATTGAAGGGTTATTCACTCATTGTAATTGTCCCACATTCAATTCAAATTCTCATGACTTGCACCCGCATGTGACATTTGAACAATTGCTGCATAACCCACTATGTCAGAATAATTGTGGCAGTTGAAAAAATTTATTTTAGAAGATGTAATGCCTTAAACCCTGCTTCTCTGTTACCAACCCCAGAGGGAGACAAAATGGGAGATCTTGATCACATCTGCATTAGTGTGACCAAGCTGTGCAGAAAGCCAAGGCCTGACATAATGGATGTCTCCTTTTCGGAATCTGGTCTTGTCTAAGAGATTGATGCAAAATATTGAGTGTCACATTTGCTGGGTGCATTCTGAGTGGGGTTGTGAAGCCTTTTACCTATACCATGTAACGTTGGGACAGGTAGTGCAATTAATTGCTCTCACCAGAGCCTGTTGGACATTTGAAGGCTTGTGAGTTACCATTTACACTGACAGCCAGTATGGATTTGGCACTGTGCAAGACTTTGGGCAGTTATGGTTGCGGACAAGATTTATGACATCTGCCAACTCACCCATTAGGAATGGATTGTTTATCTCCAACATATTGGGAGCCCTTCAGTTACTGAAATAAATTGCTATGGTGAAGTGTGCTGCACATAAGAGTGACAATGACTCTGTCAACAGAGGCAACTGGTATGCTGATGAAGATTGCCTGATATTGTGCTCTGGAGTCCAGTACTTTTCACATGGATGAACCGTGCAATGCATGGGCTGTATCAACGTCTTTAAAAAAAAAACAAGGTTCTTGGTAGTGATGATGAAACACAAGAAAACGAAGGTACAAGCACCCATCGATGTTAACTGAAGCTGAAAAGTTTTCTTTTTCTTTTTTAAATGCAGCCCGTTTTCCTGTAAGGAAAACGGGCTGCATTTAAAAAAACCTACTTTATTGAGAAAGCAGTCACAGACATAGTGGTCTGCTGAGCCCATCGGGCCACCATCTCTGTGAGTGCTAGCCATTCCCAATGGGATGCAAATTGTGCTTGCCTCATGAATATTGTTAAGGCATGCAATTTGCGACCCCATTGGGAATCGCAAACAGTGTCTGACACACTGTTGTATATTGCATTTTGCAGGTCGCAAAGCATCGCAATTTGCGAGTCGCAAAATGCAAGCGTCGTACATCTGGCCCCTAGTCAGAGCCTATACTCCTCCAGAAACCGTAAAAAACAACTCGAGACATCATTGGAATATGGCTCCATTGAAAAGACATCAAAAGTGTGCAACATGCATGCCAAGCAGCTAAACTGTAGGGGATTTTCAGATGGGTAATCTCAAATGGAGGTACACTACTTTTTGTAATTGCAGAACAAAAAATAATGTCTATTGAATTATAATTTTCCTGCCAGAAATTATATATTGAAAAAAACTAGTCAGGAAATTAGGCAAAGTATTGTCCAGCACAAATCTCAGACAAAATTAAAGGCAACTTTACCACCATTTGTCAGTCTCTTCCTATCAATGGCACACAATGAAACAGAGTTCAAATGGACAGTCCTAATGGCTGTCCAGTCCAATTCAAAAGGGGGAGATTTAGAGGCAGTCCTTCAACAAAAACAAGCATACGTAATTTTACGTAATTTTACATTTTAATACTACAACTACAGGACTAAACACAATGTCTGAACTACACTAATTGGGAGGTTTATCAAAAGGATTATACAAAATGTACAAATTGGCTGAAAAATCGAATACTCCAAGAACTAGCATTCTTTGAAAGGATTATTCATGATTCCCTTAGGACATGACATACCATTACATAAACTGAAATGTAAATGCTAGAATAGGACTCTTGCTAAACCGGACTAAGCAGGAAATGGCAGACTGAATCCAACTGAAGGGAAAAAACATACCACAGAAGCCAGGGGAAAGATGGAATACAAGTTATAGTTAGAGCACTACAAATACCAGAATGCAATGGACAGAATTGGGGCTTTGACTACTCAGGTCTAGCCAAATGGCTAACATTGCAAATGCAAATAAATACCTGAGACCAGGAGGCAGAGAACGTTGCAGAACGTTGCAGCTAAGGGGCCCAGCTGGGTAGCAGACGATAAAACTCTTCTACCATGGCAACCCACCGCAGACACACCTTTTGATTTCCAACAAACCTTTTGGCTGCATTTATTTGGACCATTGTGGTCCTCTTAATTCGGTTGGAGCTTATTTTTTTATTTGTCTTTTTATTGAATAGTTACTCAGTATACAACAATGTTTACAAAATTGAAGGTACATATAATGAGTCATTGTGGAGAGTGGCAAATCACAGCAATTTCAGACCGTGATAAAATGATTAGATGTGCCACGTATACATCATTATAGGCACATGGGAATGTCAAAACCAGGATCCCGCCCTCCCACATAATGCCTGCTTTCTCTCTGTAATGGCTCCATTTTCCCCATATATTTTTGTAATTTCAGAGGCAGTCCTGACTCTGGTAGACCTCAAGCTCTGCCAGTTGACACCAGCCTAGGTTGTTCTTCCAGTCCTGGATGACTGAGGGACCTCTCGGACCCCGTGTTTTTGGAATATTTTGTTTGGCCACCCCTGCCACCAATGTCATCAATATTTTAAGATACCGGTGCCAGGTCTCCTCCCCTCTTATGCCCAACATCAGGCATCTAGCATCTAGGGGAACCTCAAGCACCGTAACCACACCAGTGACCTGTGTGACTTCCCTTCAGTACTGTTCACTGGGCATTCCCGAAGGATATGGCAGAAGGAGCCAATCGCTCCACAGCTCCTGGCACAAAGGGCTATGTCATAGCGACTCATGTGGTGCAGAAAGGATCTGGAGTAGGAGGATCTTTGTAGTATGGGTAGTTGTATGAAGAGGAAATGGACCTTTTTTTGGCTATTTCTCTGGGGCTCTGGATGGCCTCCATGCAGTTGTCATCATCTATGAGTCCTATTTTTCGCTCCCAAGCTTCCCTAAGTGAGCAGAGCTGATCAGATAAAATATTCATTATTTTCTGGTACACTAAGGAGACTGACTTCATCAGTATTGGGTCCAGTAACAAGCGATCCTTAAAGGGCGAGGACTCCGGTAGCTGTTCTTCCTCGGGTACATGGAACCGTAACTCATGTCTCAGTTGTAAGTATCTATATTACTCTTCAGACCCCAAGTCTTACTCAGTCTGGAGGTCTGCAAATTAGGGAGTACGTTTGGAGTGCTCCCTCACTCCAAACATGCTCTAATCGGTCCATTCCAATCAGTCTCCATCTAAGGAGGCCCCTTAGTATCTTTACCGCCTTAAGAAGTTCACTGTCCCACAGTGGAGTTGTGGCAGTCAATGTATGTTCCCAACCCAGATACCTGTTGGCTTCACCTGAGTGTGGTTTTGCATTTGCTTCTTGTCATAGAGGATGGAAGGATAACCCCGGTCACCTAGAAACTCACTATCAACCCAGTAGGCCGGTTCCTACTTGTCTCCAAATACTCATTCTTCAATAACCATCAGTTGGGCGGCCCAGTAATAGACCTGGATGTCTGGGACTGCCAGTCCACCCTTGAACATCCTACTGTAGCTTCCTGAGGGACATCCACGTGCTACCTCCATTCCCGAGGAGTTTGCGCATTTCACTATTGACCTAATAGAAAAACTGCTGCAGCACCTTATACAGGGTGTTTTGGAGGGCAAACAACATGCAGGGGAGGGTAATCATCCTAAAGAGCACAGCCCTGCCCATCAAGGAGATTGGCAGTGCCCTCCAATGAGGCACAGCCTCCCCTAGGCACTCAAGCTGGGAAAACAGATTCTGTCTTTTGAATTCCTCGATGTCCCTGGTCACAAAGATACCCAGGTATCGAAAACACAGTGGTGCCACTGGAACCAAGCATGTTGAAGGAAGAGCCAAGTGACCCCCTGTCAGTGGAAAGATGACTGACTTGTCCCAGTTGATTTGATAGCCTGAAGAACTCTCAAAGAGGCAGACAATGAGCAGAATCCTATCCACGAGAAGCGGCCACAAGACATAAGGCAAAATGTAATTGGAGCTCCTTTCCTCTGCAACGTCATCTTTCTGAATTCCCCACAGGAGAGGATCCTGTCGGTACCCAGGCAGCCAAAAGCACCAGAGCCAGAGCCAAGATCACCGGCAACAGGGGACACCCCTGACGTGTGCCCCTGTGGAGAGTAAGGAGTGAGAAACAACACCGGTTACACATACACATGCCACGGTATACCAGTATAGGAGTTGGACCCAGAAGCTCCATTTAGTGCAGAAGCCCAACCTGGGTAGAGCTGGAAACTTATAGGACCATTCTATGCAATCATACGCCCTTCTCACATCCAGGAAGAGTACTATGGCCTCAACCATTGCTGGTGTCGCCGTTATGTGCATCACCCATATAGACGCCTCAAATCACCCATAAACTGCTTGAACCTGGGTTGATACAGAGGTATCACGAAGGTTATGACCCTCATTAGTCTGTTGGGCAATGCCTTGGACAATACCTCGGCCTCCATATGAAGCAATGATATAGGCCTATATGAGTTGCAGGCCTTTGGAGAACTGCTTTTCTTGGGGAGAACCACAATCGTGGCCGTCCTTTGATCGTTCAGGAGAGCTCCATCTATCTTTGCAGTTTGAAACATGCTGAGCATGTGAGGGACAACCTTATTTGCAATGCATTTGAACAGTTCTATGGGCAGTCTGTGAGACCCCGCTGCCTTTCCTGACTGCAGCCAGCAAATGCCCCCCTCATTTTCTTCCACTGTCAAGTCTTGCTCCAATGCCTCCTTTTCTTTTGAGGAGAGGCCATATTTTCATGGTACTTTGTGAAACTCTTCTGCTATATCAGCCCCCATGGAATGAACGCACCCCTATTATCCAGAATTTCGATGACCCAGTTTCTGTCTCTCTTGTCCAACCAGGTTATAAGTTGTCTGTCTTTTTTGTCTATATTATGCAACCATCTCTGAGTTGCCAAGGCATGTGCCTGATAAGCGTTTTCCGCCAGGTACTTCAGTTCCCGCTGTTTTAGTCAGAAGTGATGGACCTGTCCAGTGTCCGTGACCTCCTCCTCCATTACCTCCAGCACCAGGGATTTGATCTCCTGTACTTGTCCTACGCTCCAAGCAGCCTGGTTTTTCCATTTCATCCCAATAAGGGCCTGAGAATGTCCATGCAACACAGTCTTAAAAGCCTCCCACAAAATGCATGTAGAGTCAACTGACCCCGCATTTACCTGGAAGTGTTGAACTGTGTATTTGATTATCTGGTCTTGGAATTTCTTGTCCTTTAAATGCTATGACGCTATTCTGGGTGGCAGTACTGTCTCCCTGACGGGACCCGACAAGGAGATCAACACCAGAGAATGGTTGGAAATGCAGCATACCAGATGCAATGTATTATTCAGGTAGCTCACGCTTTTGTGATGTGTAAAATTGTAGTGCAGTTGGTTAAGGCTACTGTGTCTGGCCCATAGATGGGTGAACACTTAGGTGGTGTGCCAACCAAAGGCCCACCAGTCTTATGGTGCTCGTAAAGGATTGGAGCTAGCTCCCACACCACGTATCTTCCCTCTCTGGCCAACTGTCTCACTCTGATGTCATCACATTGTTCAAGTTGCCGTTCATTATCAAGGTGCCCATTGGCATTTCCAAAAGAGAAGCACCAAGTGGAGACAGTGTCCCCCTGTAGTTTGGGAGGTGTGTATACAGAGCACAGGTTGATTGTTTGACTCTCCAAATGCCTGTTTGCAGCACAAATTTGCTCAGCGAGCCGTGCCAAGTCCAACCAGGTGTGTATGGTGCAGGGGATTTCAGGAGGATGTCTGAATCCCTGGACCCGGTGTTGACGCCTGCATGTGGATATTTCCTGGGCCTTTCAGTGATGGCCTTTTAAGTGGGTCTCCCATAAGAGAACTAGGCCTGGGGCATGTTGTCAAATATATTGCAGTACTAGGGTGCTTTTAACCTTACAACTCAGACTGTTTACATTCCAGGACAGGAATGTTTGATCAGTGTGAGCCTGTGTAACTATGTAATGTGATAAAATGAGGCCTGAACTGAGCTCACCCCTCTCCCATTACTGCGTCACCTACCCACCCTCGTCTCACCAGGCAACAACAAGTATGCTTGATGCACTGTGCAAAACCTAGAATGTAAAACAAGAGCATAACATTCCCATTAACTTCCCCCTCCCTGCTACCCTGGCCCGTGGGTTGAGGATTGCCCACCACCCCAATTTACAGAGTGCCTGTTGCCCTAAAATGAACAATGAACATTTCGAGGCTTGGCTACTCTACCAATACATTATCAACTACTCATGCCCTCAGATACCCTTGTGAGACTGATTGTACTATCATTTACCATGTATTACTCATAGATTGATCTAGTGCACAGTCCCTCATGTACCCGCATGCCAGCCGAAGTGCATGAGGGTGAACATTTATCATTAAGCTCCGCCAAGTTCACCTGCACCAAGCAAGAGAGGATAGCACTACCTCTTGCCCTTGGTGCAAGCTCATGAGATAATAAAAGATCAAAGTCTGAATAATCGTCCCCAGTAGTGGATCCCCACAGCATGTCTGGACATTAGTCCCTGGGACAGCAATTAATGTAATGTAATTGGATGCTCATCCAGCATCAGCAGTGTCTCTCATGAAATCTCTTCTTCTGCGCCATTGGTTCGCTGTCTATTTCTGAATGCTGGGGAATCTGTGCCTTGTTGGCCGAGCGGTGCCCGCTTCAATTCCCTCAAGGCTGCCGCCTCGCCAAGGTATGTTAGCCTTCCAGCCAGTCCCACGCTTCTGCTGGCGATATAAAGAACCAAGATTTTCCCTCTGCCTTGACACACAGCTTGACCGGAAGAGCAATGTGTACTTCAATTCTTTGGCGCAAAGTGTCCTCTTCAATTCCTCAAAACTGCGATGCTAGCGCTGTAGTTGCAATGTAAAATCCAGAAAAAAGCACACATTCGCGTTTTCATCTTTCAAGTTCACAATTGAGCGAGCTGCCTAGAGTATTGCATCCCTGTCTCAGTAGTTGAAAATGCTGGCAATAACAGTGCGTGGGGGCGCCACCAACCTTGGTGGCGGGATTGGCACCCTGTGCGCCCATTCAGCCGAGAAGAATTTTGAGAAGCGCTTAGGGTGAAGAAAGTTAACTATTAGGTCTTCCACAAAGAGGTTAGTACTAGGTCTCTCCGATCCCTCCACAACCCCAACCACTCGGATGTTTTTTCATCTGGCCCTGCCCTCCTGATCCTTGATTTTGGTGGCCAAAATCTCCAGCTGTTTCATTAGGCCGCAAACCTGTTCTTCCAATGACTTGGATGTGGATTGTAAGGGGTGTATATTGGACTCAGCAGACGTTACTTTTCTGGACATTTTCTGAAGGTCTGCCTGCAGAAGGCTGACATCTAACGTGACCGTGTCTATTTTGGGTTCCAGTGAGGTCTTGATGTTCTGAATAGCTGCCATAATGGCCGCCAAGGAGGGCCCAGTCAGCTCTAGTGATTCCCCAGCTGGCCTGGCAACCTACACGGACTGCCTGGGAACTGTATACCTGTCCGGTTTGTTCAATTGTTGCTGTAATTGTCCCTGGGGTTTCATCATGACCCCCGGAAGCAGCAACAGGTGTGACAATTTGTCGAAGGGGCCCAAGCACACCCCTGTGTTCTACTTGCTGGGTGGCCCCCACACGCAGCAAGCGCCAACCTGTCCCCCCCGGCCGGTCATTGACAGGGCCTCCTTACTGCACACCAGTTCCGTCCTGTGATGCAGGAAGGCCTGGCAGAGGCACTATTCAGTGTGGCCACACCCCGCCTGCCCAGTTCACCAGTCTCCGAGGACCACCGCACCACTCTCTAGTCATCACGGGGGAGAATAAATAACCTTACCACCATCACCACTCTCCAGTTTCCCTCTAGCCTCATTGCTTAGCTGTCAGCTCAGCGCTTCACTGCTGCTGTGCTTATGGCCGGTTTGGCCTCTGCTCTACCCAGTCTCCACAGGCAACTTCTTTCGACCAGACACTCGTGGGGGCCAGGGAATATGCTGAGGGTTTAATCTATGGCAATACAATGTTGATTGGGCCAGATTCTGTTTTGGATGGTGAGTCTAGAGTGTCTGGCTCGCGGGAGCTACTCTAAGTTGCAGCCATCTCAGCTAGAGCCAAACTACGTCTCTACAGAGCATTTAGATTTATCCTACTGACCGTTGATTCTTGTTTGAGTTCCTCTGGGTGTGGCCACAGCATTCGGCTGACACTCGCACTTTTATTAAAGATATACTAGTCTTTATCAGAACACATGCATGCACTACATTACACTCCGGTCAGGGCCTGCTTTAGCCTCTAAGGCTTACAGGTATACTGTGGCTTCCCTGGTTGGAGAAGTGTACTACTCTTCCCGTTATCATCCTGCAAAAAATTTGGTAGTGGAGAGATGAACTGTGACCTAAACCAATCCTTAACAGCTAGAGCATTAGGTACAGGGCTTAGCTGAATCAATCACCTATATGGGATACAAAGAACACTTAATAATTTACCTACACAATCTGTGGGTGGCCAGACCCCATACAGGGTCATTTTTGTGCATCAAAATGTACATTCCAGACATGTTGGCGGAAGCCATGGCCATTGACGTAAATGATTGTTGTGCTGTCTTACAGGATTTTCAAATTTTTTGCATCAGCTGATCTAATGAACAATTGAAGATGTATGCCTCTACTGGAATCAAGGAGCAGCCAGTACCTTATGGCTGGATTGCATAAATTGGGAATCTCATTCAAGAAAAGCTTGTGGTGGGAGGGAATTTGGCCCATCATGCGGCACATCAGTGCAAATCCTTGGCATTCAAGCCGAAGCACTATCACGCCAGCAGGCAGCCGTGAGGGAAACGGCGGTGCTATTTACTTACCTACTTGTCTTTTCTGGGTCTCCTGGCCGAAGGGAAGCGCCGGGAGACTTCCTCGCCACCGGGCAGCCGTGAGGGCAACGGCACTACACTACCCAGAAGCCTTTGGGGGCGGCGGCGCACCGTGACGGGTGCAGAGCGCCAGGAGGTGGTACATAGTACACCGCGCCCTCTCGCCCCGCGAGTCGCGCCCGAGGCGAAGCCCGGGCAATGGGCGGGCCCTCTGTGGCCCTCAGTGGCACAAAGAGGACGGGACGGGGCCACTTCCCTAATTTCATCTTCGCAAGGTACTTTTATCCCAGTTTATTTGTTCGGACCGCTAAAGACACACTCTGTATGAGAATCGTGTGTCATTGACTTTGTTCCACATTGTAGCTGGGTGTACCTGCATGCTGGCCCACAATTACCTTGTTCTGTTCCTTGAGTGGAAATATTTCTCCTCCCCAGCTTTTGGGTTATTATATCTGCTCTGTTTATTGTTAATTATTACTGTTCTGCCCAACAAACGCTAGCATATATTGTTTTTGGCCTAGTATACGCTTTTACTACTATGTCTCCAAGGGGCAGTCGCAGCAAAACAGCCGCTGCGGGGGGTGGTCCAGTAATTGGTCCTATAGACAATTTCATCACTAAGGCCAATGACGCCATAAACCAGGGTATTTCGCTCTTAGAGCGTAGGGTCTCCCAAGATCTGGCCCACGCTAGGCGCTCTTCCCTCGGCCTTATTGCTGGCGCTACCACACCTGTTCAGGTCTTGCCAAATAATATCAGACCTCTAGTAAACAATTGTGCCGAAATCCATACCATCCCAAGTGAGGTAAACTTATCAGCCTCTATCCCTCTGATAGATTCAGACACAGACATAAGTATGGACTTGGAGAAGACACCAGATCTATGTATCAACCCTACCCCCGAAGAAATACCTGTTGACAACATAAGGCAACTAAGAGGTAGACGTGAGGGGGCTATCCAAAAACAGAAAGTACATGCACTAAAGTCCCGGCCTATAAAGCCTACAAAGGTTAGAAAGTATGGTCCGACAAAAAGAAAAATTGTGAAAGGATCTAACCCTAACCTTAATCAAAATATAACCAGAGTTACGGAGACTATTCAGGAGGACGATAGAGAGAAGGAGCAGCAGGATGGAATGTTAGCTAATAATGATACCATTAATGATAACTTTGAAAGTGCTAATGACCGCATGTTGGAAAGGTTGGCCGAACTATTAAGTATTTACTTATCTCCAATTGAGAGTAGGCTTACGCGGATCGAAAAGCAAATAGCTGATCTGAGTATCCCTATCAAGAATTTACATAAAGAACGTGTTGTAAATGGTGCATCAAACTCTAGTTCCAATAAATCAGTTGGCACCAAACCTAATACTTCGCAAGCATCAACCATAAACATTAATGCTACACCCAAAGTCTCATTAGCTACATCAGCGATACTGAAGGGACCATCTATCAACCAGCCAGCAGCTACCATTAGCATTAACAACGTAGCTCCGGATAAAAGGAAGGACCAGATTACTAAAAAATTAAATGCGACTACTACTGGCCAACCCACGAATTTTGCAAGTAGTTCCCCTGTGGACCAACCGCCACAAAAAATAATTAAGCAAGTTCCCTCCCGCATCAATCTCCCACCAGAATGCGGAGCGTATGAATTGGTAAATGTCACCAAATTAAGGAAGGATCAGGATGAAACTTTTTCATCTCTTTAAAATAAAACCTTACACTGGTTAATTGCAAACTGCAATTTTCCTATAGATGGTGCAAGGGAGATTATTAACACTCAGCGAGTGGGTTGGATAGGCCCACTCAGGAAAAAGTTTGAGGGCGATTGTGTTACCATAAGTTTTAAAAACCCCCAATGGGCGGAGAAAACACTTGCTAGCGCCCCATCACCCTCTCCATGGGAATTCAACACCACACTCCTTCCATTAGGATATTTTTATAGACATTTGATACCTCCCGAACAGGCTAGTCACCCCACAATTCCTTATCATGAAATGAATTTTGGAGCAAGGATCAAATCACCGCTTTTTATCCAGAATCAGAAGCCCAATGTCAATCATATGAATAGCCACAACTTGCGGAATCAGCCCACAATGTCAATCTCTGTCCCTCACTTTCCCCATTATCCACAATTCCCAACCATGCACCAACACAACTACAGAGAAAGGTCCTACCCAGTTCCTGACCCTTATCAGTTCACACCAACAACATTCAACATTCCTACTTACAATCGATTTGAATATTTTTCTAACTTAGACGAACAGGATTGACTGGGTATACCGGCTAAAAATGAAATGTATGGACAGGCTGCAATCAGTAAACTGGAGGGATCTCCAGCTTCAGCTGCAGCTTGTCACGACCTGATTGATCCCACAGAAACCATGTCTATTAACAGCATTTTGCCCATCCCCCAGAAGTCAACCCATCAAAAAAAAATTAGGAATACTGGGAGTAGACTGGGTAAATGTTGTAATGCTTATGGCTTATCGATTTTACGTTGGAATGTTGCGGGACTGGAAGCTAAGTTGTTGGACCCTGCATGGATTGAGATAATTAATGATGTGGATATTCTTATGTTTCAAGAAACATGGGCTGTAGGGAATTTGTATATAGAGGTATATCACTGTTTTAGTTTAACATCACCCAAACCTAGATTTGGTCGAGCAGTGGGTGGCTTATTCATAGGGATTAGAATTCTGACAGGTGGTACAATCAGAGATTTGCAGATTGATAATTCTGTTAATCCTAATATCCAAATTCTTGAATATAAGCTAAAGTCAAAGACCACGATTTATTTAATTAATTTTTATAACAATGATTTTTATTGTGTACCGAACAAAAACTTCTTGGCATTATCTAAGGTTTTAAGTATGCTTGAATGTTCCTCATTAGTAGACACTAACACTGGCATTCTAATAGGGGGCGATTTCAATGTGAAACTAACAGAGTATTACGGGTCTGATGATCCTATCTGCCTTGACTCAGTAGATCGCAGGGGATTAGAATTGTCTAAAATATTAACTGAATTCAACCTTGCTGATGCTATGAGGGTAGGGCACAATGTGAATTTCTCTTATCTCTTATGCCCCCACGTTTATCAGTGGGGATAGTAGCTCTATTATTGATTATGTACACACCACTTTTAACTGATTGTATAGCAAAAACCTCCGTGGTGCAAACCTCCTTTAGTGATCATAATCCATTGCTGGTGATTTTAAATTTTGTATCCAGTCCAATTTATATGATTTTAAACGGAGCAAGGGATATTACACCTTCAATTGTTGGCCTCCGATTGAAATGGAGAGGAATTGACTGTGAGGCTATTTTAGATAGCGTACAAACGTTATACCCACATTTGATAAAATCCTGCTTGTCCCCCACTGGTAATCATGAGAAACTAATTGCAGATTTTGAAGCATTATGTCACACTATTAAAACCTTCCTGTCAGTCCCACTCCCAAAAGAATGCAAAGAGCCTAGGTGGTTTGACTCATCTTGCTCCTTGGCTAACAGAGAGTTAAGAAAAGTACTCTCTGCCAAGGTGCAGAGCTGCTGTGCAAGCCTCCAGGAAAAACTACAAGGAGAAAAATCGGTAAGGAAGGCTAACCTACTGTCCAATCACTGGGACTCTTTGTTAATTAGTGCAAATTTGGGCGGCAATGGCCCATTCTGGTCCGCCGTCTGAAAAACGAGGGAAATGGGCAAAGAGCTCACCCAAATTGGCTGTAATATAACAAGTACAGCATGGGAGAGCCATTTCTCTAAAATATATGCAGCCCCTCTTGAGGGGTCTGATGAGTATCTTCTCCCCCTAATCTAGACCAATTGGATGGTTTAAAGATCCTGGATCATGAAGTTAAGATAGCTATAAGGGAAAGTCTAGGAAATAAAGCACCTGGACCAGATGGTCTCCCTATCGATATTATCAAACATAATGTCGACTTGTGGACACCTATACTTCTTAACATCTTTAATAGTCTCCCACAAGTAGCCATGCCAGCCACTTGGGCCACTAGCATTATTGTCCCAATCTATAAAAAGGCAGATAGGTCAGATCCAGCAAATTATCGCCCTATTTCCCTTTTGGACAATACCCTAAAAGTCCTAGGACGTATAATTTACAATAGGGTATTGGAATGGGCGGTTGATACTGACTTCTTGGATCCCTGCCAGATGGGGTTCAGGAGCGGGGTAGGAACAGTGGAGCAATGTTTAAATTTGAAATTGATAATTGATAAATATTGCATTGCCCGCTCATCCCCTACCTACCTCGCTTTTATGGATCTTTCAACTACTTTCGATCTTGTAAATAGATCTAAGCTGTGGTCAATTCTCTCATCCAATGGTCTTGATGACACCGTCGTTAGATTTTTAGCCTATCTCCATACTGACCTGAAAGCCCGGGTACGCATTGGGATGGGTGGAGAGGTCTCGGGAGCTATTGAGATAGGGAGGGGGGTGAGACAGGGGTGCTTTTTAGCACCCCTGTTGTTCATCATTTATATTAATGGCCTGTCTAATTGTTTGAAAAATGCCACATCAGATGTCCCAATGATTTTAGGTAATCCTTTACCCGTGCTTCTATACGCAGACGATGCGGTGCTTATGGCCCGCACCCCAAATGCTCTTCGTCTGCTGGTATACTGTTTTGTAAAATTTATGGAGGATCGGGACCTGAAGGTGAATTTAAAAAAATCTTTTATCATGTCCTGGGGCCCAGGCAAAAGGAAACTAAACACAATTCGAATAGGCACAGATAAACTAGAATCTGTTCCTAAATTCCCTTATTTAGGGTTGGTTTTCGCTGCGAACAGCTCTTGGAGTGGGCATTTGGCCCACGCCACGAGCAAGTTCTCGAAAGCCAACAATTCTGTGTTGAGCCTCCCTCACCCAAAGAAAATTGGTGCCACTAAGGCTATTTTAAAGATTTTTAAATTGCAATGTTCACCTGTTGCTACGTATGGAGCAGAGGTATGGGGGTTGGGAAGCAGTACATGCATTCAAAGCGAGGAAAACCGCTTTTGTAGGAAAGTGCTGGGTGCCCCGATTTCCTCATCTGACTTCATCTGTCACAAAGAACTAAATCTTCCTTATAGAAGCGATTTTATTAGAGCAAGACCAGCTCTTTTCTGGATTAGAATCTGGAGAAATGATGCTGCCATCCTTACACAAAATATCATTAAGGACTGTCTAAATTGCGAACATGGTATGAAGATTCCTTGGTTCACAGAAGTTTCTAAATCATTTAATGAAGTTGATAGAGGTACCTTGTTTAGTGACCCAATGTCAATTGAACCAAATGACAAAGTGGAGGTTCAAAATGCACTATATGCACTTTACAGAAATGGCCGCATTAGAAGAGAATCCCAGAAATCAAGTGTCATGAAATATATAGGAAATGGACTGTGTGGGCAAGCTCCCCCCCCTATCTCTCCCTTCCTATGTCTAGCTGGGAGAGAGCTCTATTGTTTCGATTGAGGGCAGGCACCGTAACATTTTTGCTGTCATTTCCTCTGGGGTATCGACATAGTGCTGATTTTACCCCCTGTCCCTGTGATGGTATGAGCACTCAAGATGACTTGCACTTTTTATTTTTCTGTAAATTTTATTTGAGATTTATCAAATGGGTTCTAACCCCCTATTTTAAAAAACACAGACCTCTCACCCTTAAAGAATCATATACAATGCTGCTCACTTTGGACACTGAAGAATTGACTTTTCGCACCAGCACTTTTTTAAGAATGGCTATACGAGCGCGAAAGACGATGGAAAACCCCTGAAATCAAAAACTAGCCATATTGGTGTCACTTTGTATATAATGTAATGAAATGGAACCTATTTTATTGTTACTGTATACATTTAGAATGTTTTTCTGTATAATTCCTTTATCTGTTTGTATGTACTATATTTTAATGAATTATTGCTTTAATCGGTACTTTTATGAATTTTATGAAATTCGAATAAAGGTCTTTTGAACTTGAGCCATCGCTTGCTGACTCTAAAGACAATCATTTTGTCTTTATTGATCACATCAAGTTACATCATGTGACTAATTCATGTGACCTTGAGGAGTCCTTGGTAGTTACTTAACTCCTATTGCTATCAAACAGGACATTTCTCTACAGCTTGTGAGCAAAATGAAAGCTATTTTTCCCCAGCATGTGGTGAGATGGGGGCAGAGATTGAACTTCAGTTTATTCCTCATGCCACTACAAATGGCAGCCTTACGATGTGAGTGAGTATTTGTACTTACTACCACGTCTACTGCAGATGATGCCATTTATATGATCCACCCCTCAAGGAGTCTGCCAGTTTTCTTACTAAACATGTGCATCCTGTTTTTCAACAAACTGCTTCAGGTTAATATGTGGGAACAGATACATTTTTTTATCTGACTCTTGAGACATCTACTTGCTGAATGCACGCATTTATGACCAGACTTCACTTCCAGTTTCACCGAGGTTAGCAGTCCAACTGCCCGCCTCCACCGGCATATAAACCCCTGACCTTAGTCTGCTCCTGGATTTCTTGAGACATCTACTTGCTGAATGCACGCATTTATGACCAGACTTAGGATGCATTAGCGCTGCTTATGCTATTTCACTTTGTTTTAAAAACGCCGACGGAGTTACACTTTCAGAGGGCTCCTAGCGGTTTTTAAAAGTATTTTAATTTGTTTTTGCACTAATTTGTTTTCCACAAATGTATTTTGAATAAGAACTTACCTTTGTGTGTGATGTTGTTTAAGGCGCGATCCCTGGTCCACCACTGATTTTTCAGATTGATGTGGAGGGATAAACCGCCATAACAGGAAGTGCGCCACTTCACTTCCGGTTTCACCGAGGTTAGCAGTCCAGCTGCCCGCCTCCACCGGCATATAAATCTCATGCCCCCTCTGACGCGCAGCGGACGCACGCAGTGGGCGCGCCCGTGCCCCCCCTGGCCAAAAAACCTTTCAACACAACGGCAAGCCTCTGTGCTACACCCCTGAACAGCTAAACGAGATCAAGGTGAATGTTGCATCCCATATTTGTCGACCTTTGCCCTTTCCATCTGTCCCACATCTTTACCCACACCTTGTCCCACCTGCTCTTTCATACCACCCCCTCCCCTTCTTTCTACCTATTCCTCTTTACCTATGTTCCGGCCCCCCTATCGCTCGGCTCCTATTAACGCATGCTCCCTGCCCAAACACAATCTTGAAATTATGGACTTTATCATCAGTCAAGATCTGGATATTTTGTTTATAACAGAGACCTGGGGTAATGCTTCCTCCGGCCCGGATTTTTGCTCGGCTATACCGGAAGGTTTCTGCGTGTTAAGACTAGATAGATCCACAGGCAAGGGTGGCGGGCTCGCTATTAACATATAGCCCAATATCCTACTAAAATAGAACCCACCTTCTGTTTGGACTGTGAGGCGTTTAAGTTCTCCATTACACTTAACAACAATCAAGTCTTTAAAGGCACACTCCTCTATCGCCCTCCAGGTCCTGGGAAACGCTTTCTTTTATCCCTCGACGAATGGGTCGAACACCTGGTAGGACCTTCTGATTACACTATATTAGGAGATTTCAATTTTTATTTAGAATCCTCCATTGACAAAGATACCACCCAACTCATTATGGACCTGCAAGCGGTGGGACTACACCAGCTAGTATCAGTCCCTACGCACCAAGCAGGTCATACCCTCGACGGACTATTTACCAACAATCCTGATATTTCGTTGTTCACGGTTCTCCCCCTGATATGGTCAGACCATAAGGCAGTTATTTTCACTCTTAAAGGCCGCCGACCTCACCCCCCTCAGTCTAAAGCCCAAGTATCCCAAATCATTCGAGACTGGAAAACCCTTGACATTCCCTTACTTACCCACACTCTTACTACCTCCCTACCTGAGGTTTCCTCTAACCCTACCCAGGCATCCACTAGGTATCTTGATTGGCTTCTGGACGCTCTAAACTTGGTAGTTCCTACTAAATCCATCTTCCCCAATCGTTCCATTCCCTCTGCTCGATGGTTCTTGGAGGACCTTAGACTACAGAGATAATATTGTAGGAATCTCGAGAGACACTTGCGTAAACACTATAACCCCCAGGATAAACAAACGTACAAAGACGCCCTAGCCATATACAAACGTTCCATAATCACGCACAAGAGCGCCTTCTTTAGAACTCAAATTGAGTCAGCTCAAAATTCCTCAAAGAAGCTATTCCAAGTAGTCAACTCCCTTTCCGTTCCCCCATCAGTTCCACCAACTGAGGCATCTCAATACCTATGTAATTCCTTAGCGTATTTCTTTGGTACCAAGGTCACCAATATATATTCATCTTTCTCCTCCTTAACTCATTCTGAAGGCTCTGATTCTAATGCCGTGTCCACACTAGCTAAACCTATATTTTCACATTTTCACTCAGTTTCTGCAGAACTAATCAGTAAACAGGCTGTTATCATCAAATCAGGCTCTCCTCTAGACCCGTGTCCACCTTCCATTGTCAATCTCCTTTCCGAGGTTATCACCCCCTCACTCACTGATATCTGTAACTACATGTTTCTCACCGGCGACTATCCCAAAATATGGAAAAAAACAGTTATTAAACCTTTGTTAAAGAAACCATCCCTTGACCCCTCAGACCCTGCCAGTTACAGACCTATAGCTTGTCTTCCCTTCCCTGCTAAGATACTTGAATCTATCATGAATCACCAGCTCTCTGAATATATTAACCAACATCAACTCCTGGATGACACCCAGTTTGGATTTAGGCAGGGTCACGGAACCAAAATCGCACTGATAAAGGCGTCTTATGAGATCAGGGCAATCTTAGATCAGGGAGGGGCGGAGGTCCTTATATTATTAGATCTCTCCGCAGCCTGTGACACGGTTGATCATTCTATTTTGATCAGCCGTGTCTCAGACGCAGGGGTCAAACACCTAGCTAAGGACCTTCTTGCCTCCTTCCTTGCTAACCGTACCCAATCAGCGAAATTGGGCACTTTCTATTCGCCCACCTTCACCTTGCCGTGCGGGGTGCACCAGGGATCATCGCTAAGTCCGACACTATTTAACATCTATGTGTCGGACTTGGGGAGAGTCATTAAAGCACATGGGCTTGGTTTAACCACCTATGCAGATGACACCCAGTTGGTGCTGGCAGTGCATAAGGATAGGGCAGCAGTTGCCTCTAGATTCCAGGAGGGTATGCTAGCCATAAGCTCCTGGATGTCTAGGAACTGCTTAAAATTGAACTCGGACAAGACCGAGGTTATGACCTTCGACAACCTTTCCTCAGGATGGTCTGCCATCTGGTGGCCAAATGAAATGGCCCCTCCCACTCCGGTTGCCAAGGTCAGAAACCTCAGGGTCATGTTCGATGACAAACTTTCATTCCTCCATCATGCGAATACAGTGCTCTCCTCCTCCTTTTACATGCTAAAAAAAATCAAGAAGCTGCTCCCATATCTACCACCATCAGCAGGAAAAACCCTTATAACTACCCTAATTTTTTCGAAGCTGGATTATTGCAAGGCTCTTCTTTTGAATGTGCAATAAAAGGTCTTAAATAAACGGCAATCTATTCAAAATGCGGCAGCCAGAGTTTTACTTGCCATCCCCAAATATAACTCTATCACAATACGTCAACTTTATTGGCTGCGTGTTAGAAGCCGCATAAAATTTAAAGCACTTTGTATAGCTTACAAAGTGATTCACAACTCAGGACCACGGTTCCTCAGGACTTCGTTCATGATTTATACCCCCAATAGACCCCTTCGTTCATCATCTACTTGTCTTTTACCAGTCCTACGCACCAGAACATCTTCTTAGGGAGACAGACGCTTTTTAGTGGCTACTTCTAGGCTCTGGAACACCCTCCCTTTGTCCATTAAATCCCGCCCCTCTCTTGCCATTTTCCGCAAACAACTGAAGACCTGGCTTTTTAACCAATGATCCCTTCAGCTTTATCTGTCTCATTAGAAAGAAAAAAAAATCCTATGCGCCGAGACACCTTAGGCTATTTGCGCGCAATACAGATCTATTACTAAACTAAACTAAACTAAACTTTTCCACCATTCTAGACACTCCACCTACAAAGGGCTGTGTTTTCTTTTCGGCTGAAACACACTTATCCGATCCCTATGTATGATAATACTTTCCTTTATTTTTTCTATTTCATGGGATTGGATTTGAGATTGTTTTCTTCTAGCTAATAAATTGTCATTACCTTCCAGAGTGCTCTTCCACAGAACTTGGTGATGAAGTGTTAACGTCTCACTTATCATCACATAAACTGAAAGAGTCCTGTCCCTTGTGAACATTTCAGCTGTTCCAGTAACGGATAAGGCCTCCTTTGTTATCTTCAGCCCTTCAGAAATACTTCATATTCCTTAAGCTTTCAAAGTGTTTATGGGTGATGTTATTGGGCCTGGGTTACATTCTGATGACTGGGATGTTGACACTGTAAACCCAATGCTTTCGGAGCTGGAATATTATACTGCTTTTGAAAGTAAAGACCTGTATCTAAATTCTGCTAATAATGGTGAAATATTTTATTATCATTATTATGGGCATCATTATTTACATAGAGTGTTGTATAGCTCCTATATATCCTTATATCGTGTTAAGTTAGCATAGGTACATTTGAGATTTAAATGCCATTTTTCCTTTCTTGCAACTTCTGCACACGACCCTTAATTGTTGACTTAGCTTTCAACCTAGTGGTTTGCCGTGGTGTATGTGAGAATAATATGTTATTGCTCTGATATCAGTTTTGTTTAATAAACCATGTCTGCACGGAGAGTGCTGAAGTTTCAGGAGCAACACGATATGGAATTGTTATGAGGTCTGATCTCCACGCCTTCATAGTCATAACACAAGTGCAGCCTTTGCCAACTTGGGCTTGAGGCGGGATTGATATTGCTTTGCACGAGAATTGTTAACACACTTGATGCGGTGCACATGCAGAGAGAGCTGGTGTATGCTGATGTGATTCCTTCATGCTAGGACACTAAGGTATGGGCCCGCCCTAAAACAACCCAAAGAGACCTTCTTAGCTAATAATATAATATATGTGTTAGGGAGGGTGAGATATAAGTGTTGTTAACTCTTATTCATTACAGCATGTTAACATGCTGTCACCATTCGCTTTTTATGTCTTAGTAACTATGCTGATAATTTTGATACTGATAATAAGTATACTTGTATTATCTAAGATACTGCGCCTGAGAAGACGGCATTAGTAAATAAACATTTCAAATGCACATGTGTCTTCTTTACTCCATGTTCTGGTTTGTAATGATAATATAACGAAAGAGTGTTCATGAGTCCCACGTACCCTGAGGTACTGTAAGTTCATGTTCTGGTTTGTCTAAACATTGGGAGTTTGATATGTCCAATGAGACACTGTAGCTAGCTCGGTAAGGGGTGAGTTGGTTGCTAAGGTAAGTTTTGGGACACCCTAATTTGCCGAGGTTCCACTCCTCTGTGCACAGTTCTGTGTGAGTACAGAAACCCTGCAACATGGCGCCCAACGGTTTCGGTGGTCTTATATCATGACACTCGAGTAGTTTATCGTTCATGCCTTAAACCCTTCACGTCCGTTTCCGGAAAACGGGG
Source organism: Lissotriton helveticus (assembly GCF_964261635.1). Classification (NCBI taxonomy): domain Eukaryota; kingdom Metazoa; phylum Chordata; class Amphibia; order Caudata; family Salamandridae; genus Lissotriton; species Lissotriton helveticus. The sequence goes on from NC_136069.1 coordinate 152,787,373, forward strand.
TGTTGGTGAAACCTACCTATTTTTTGAAATAGGTCTTTATTCAAGCTTGATTCTTACCTAAACGGTTTCTTTGAATTCCTACCCAGTTGTGCTACAAAATATTCTTTGTTTTTTCTTGTTTCCAATTCTGTAATGGCGGCAGCGGTGGCTATTGCATACCATCTTCAGACGTAGATGGGATGGCTGTGATTTTCGTGGTATGTGCAGATCCGGCGTTTCCTTACGAGTTGTTTTACTCTTGGGTTACGTTTCCGGCTGTGGACGCTAATTCTGGTTTGTTCCACTCCTACACCGCCTCGGATGTCCCGGCTGAATATACGCCGTACAGGGCATTGGAAATACCTATTGATCATTGGCAGCATCGAGTTTGGTTTGATTGGCCCTCCCCCACTCTTTGTCCCCTGTGAGGTTAGGTCCACTCTCAATTCCAGGTACTAATTGGCCTGCGTTGGGTGGCTTTACCCCGCACCCGAATCACGGGGCTTGTACCCTGGCAGAAATTCGCAGGCTACATGTAGTTTCCATTTCCGTGATTCGTGCTTTAGTGCAATACATCGGTCGACATCTTCCTGGTGGTCCCCAGGGGGGTGCGGCCGCTCCCATGGAACGAGGCGGAATGCGTCTCAATCCAGTGATGGTAAATTCGGTTTTTGGTGCGCGTCCTGTTGACAACGATGACTTCCCATTCTGGCTAGCAGAGAAGTTTGATCAACTGGAGGCGGTTTTTCCGAATTCTACTCCTGCTGATAAACATAGAATGTTAACGATTACTCTACCGAAGGATATTACTCCTGAACTTGCTGACTGTGAAAGCTGGGGAAAAACATTTGCGGCAGTTTATACAAGGTGCTTCGGCACCCCGTCTATGACTGCCCTGCCTGAAATCATTAGACGTGTTCAGAATGATCACGGTCCAGAGGCAGCGGTTGAATTGGGTATGCGCCTGTGTGGTTCTTTTGAGATTGTAAGTGATCTCATTCTCTCCAATGTTAAAGGAGATGCAGTTAACTTTCAGGTGTCGAATGCTTTGGCTGCTCTGCCCGATGCCGACAAACCCCGCCAGTTAGCAAAGATTGTAGTGGCCGCTTATAAAACGATTGGCCGCACAAGTAGAGGTCTAAAATATTTTCCAGTAAAGGAGAAAAAACAACCACAGGGACAATCTGCAGTGACAGATGCCCAGCCCAAGTCCAAGAAACCGAATTGGCCTAAAAAACAGACACAGGGGAAGCAGACAACGCAGACTCAGGGTACTTTTCCTGCAATACAAGCTCCTGCGCCACCCGAAAAAGTTTATGATTTGCGCGACCGCGCGATGATTAAATCGCCTGATCGTTTTCAGGGTTCTGATCAACGCTCTCCTCGTTCCTTTCAGGACACATCGGCCCCGAAGACCGGTGGAGGAGGAGGGGGTGGACGTGGACGTGGTGGCCAACAAGGACGTGGTCAGTCCCGCCAGACGGACGGCGCAGTGAAGCAGGAGGATTCTACGCCTAGGCGTCCGCAGTTTGCGAAAAAGAAAGTCGCAGCCTTAACAGCGCATCGATATGCCACAGATAGTGAGAACGCGGCTTCGGAATCTGACGTGGGCTCTGACCTTGCTGGACAGCGCGGCGGAGATAACCATAGTCAGAGAGGCGCTGCGTCCACTACTGAGGGTGACAGCGACTGATGTCTACGTTGTGATAGAAACAGCGGATACGAGACTTGCTCCCCCTGAAAGACTATATGAAATTGTCCTGTTAATTGAAGGTGCCATACAGCGTACCGTTAAAGGTGTATTTTGGGAGAATCTGTCTTCTACATATGATATTTTACTTTCGGAGGCTGACTGGCCCCCACCTTTTGTGCTCGCGGCGCCGCGAGGGGAGGAGGTGATCCTACCCAGTTTCGCGAACACTGTCTCGAAAGAGCATGCGCAGCATTTTGCAGAAGAGTGGGCTCGGGCTCTCGCGCCGGCTCTGTACCGTAACCAATGTGGTTGGGATAGATTGTCGCCTTGCCACGAAATTCCGTTGCGGTCTCAGCCGCAGCCTCAACCTCAATATCCCATTCGGCGTGAAGCAAAATCTTCCGTCGCGGAAATCCTTGAACAATTGGAATATCAGGGAGTTATTGAAACGTGTGTGTCACCGATGAATAATCCCCTTTTTACTGTGAACAAACCTGACGGATCATATCGTTTGGTTTTGGATTACCGGCATTTAAACTCGCATTGCCGTAACTGTGCTGTACAGAATACCCACGGCTCTGCCCTAGTGGATAGTCTCGTGCGTAAGCGTTTCAAGACAACGCTTGACATATCCAATGGTTTTTATGCCCACAGATTGGACAGCTTTGGCTCCCAATGGACCAGTTTTACGAGCGCTGGAGTCCAAAAGCAATTCCGGCGTCTTCCAATGGGCTACAAGAATAGTCCTGGTATATTTACCGCTCGAATTGTCTCTATTCTGGAGGCACTCGACCCTGATGCTTTTTCGTATGTGGATGACATATATCTCACAGACGACGATATTTGGGAGCATCTGTGTCGTGTAAATTCTGTTGTTTGCAACTTCGCAGACATGGGTTACAAATTTAACTTTGCAAAATCGCACATTGCTGAACACACAGTGTTGTTTTTGGGCTATGAGCTCAACAATGAAGGTAGAGGTTTGGCTCCTCACTTCTTAGAGAAGTGCGCACAATTGCGCGCTCCAACAACACTGAAAAAATTACAGTCTTTACTGGGCTTTTTGAATTTCGGCAGGACTTACATTCCGGAATATGCCCAGCGTATCAAGCCTTTGTATGCTTTGATACAACCAACTTTCTCGAAATCATGCTGGCTGCCTGAGCATTCAGCCATTTTGCAATCCTTGCAGGCTGATCTGCTCGCTTCTAAATATTTACTGACTCGTGATAACCACACCAACCTGGTAATAAGAATAATTCCTGGGACGGTGGGTTTCACGTACCTCACTTTTAATGAAGGTGACACGGTACCTATTGCTTACAAGTCACACTTGTACACTTCGGCTGAGATGCGGTTTCCCACAGTGGAAAAGGTTTTAACTGCTGTACAGATGGCAATTCTAAAAGAACGAGCACTGTCTCAGGGGAAACGCATGCTAGTGGTAACACCCTGTCCTCACTTGGAGGCAGTCACGAAAGCCAGTGTACCAAATTCAAAGGCTTTGCACCCTCGGTGGATTCAGTGGGCTGCGTCATTGTCATCCACGGATGTCATGTTTATTTTTGACGCTTCCTTACGGTCGCAAGAGTACTTGCAGTATGAATTCGTTCATCCTGCTCCTCTGGCGATGCGACCTTTGGAGGACTTCCATTGCATCATTTACACTGATGGGTCGGCGCAGGTTGCGCATGGCTCTAAACATGCCTACGTTTCCGCATGCGCCATTGTAGTCGGTGCTATGTTGAATGATGAGTTCATTTCCAGGGAGGTACACACGTTGCCCCTGGGCGATTGCACCGCACAATTGGCAGAGCTTCGTGCTCTCTTACTAGCTCTGGAGTACGCAGATCCAAGTGTTACTACTCTAATTGTAAGTGATTCTTACTACTGTGTCCAGTCTTACAATGAAAACTTGTTCTTTTGGATTCAAAATGATTTTCATGATTCCAAGGGTAGCACAATAAAACATAAAATGATCTGGGTTCGAGTGGCAGAGCTTAAGGCTATGTTGCCACTCGTTTATGTGATTCCTACTCTCGGTCATCAGCGCGTGGGAGTTCACGCTGTTGGCAACTCGCTTGCTGATGAAGCGGCGAAATCAGCAGTATCTACATACTTAGTTGCAGCAGTTACTAGGTCTAAAACCAAGATTGATAGCGACATCTTGGCAGCGATTGCTGCCTCTGAGAAGGGAAGTAAACATCCTGCGGGATTCCCTTCGAAGTATAAATACCACTTAAGTCCCGAAAAGGTTCCTTTTTTGACAATTCCTGATGTTGGGGAACGGCTGATTCCCAACTCGGATCGCAGAGCAGACTTAATTACAGCGGCTCATGAAGGTGTGGCGTCTGCGCATGCGGGCGTCTCGGCCACTGTAACTCATTTACAATTACGTTTCTGGTGGCGGGGACTGTACAAACAGACGCGTGATTATGTCCTTCTTTGTGACATATGCCAGCAGATTAAACCTTCAACTGCTACGCGTCCGCCTCAGACTCAGTTGTACATTTCTAATAAACCGCTAGGCTGTGTTTATTTAGATCACTGCGGTCCATTTTCATCTGATGCTGCGTATAAATACGTCTTAGTAGCAGTTGACTCATGCACACGCTTTGTGTGGGTATGGCCACATCGCAGCGCTGATTCACGGACTGTCATTAGAGATTTGCGTATCTTTATAGGGATTTTTGCCTGTGGTACCTTCCATTCGGATCAGGGTCCGGCTTTCGCCTCTAAGGCGTATAAGGATGCCATGATTTCGATGGGGGTCCAAGTCAAGTTTTCGTCACCCTACAGACCTGAGGGTAATAGTGTAGTTGAACGAATGAACCGTGATTTAAAGCAATCTTTGACAGCCCGAGTTATAGGCACTGGCAGAAACTGGCTGGCTCACCTCTATGGCGTGCAGCGTGCTCTTAATACTCTCCCTAGAAGGTCTCTGGGTGGGCGGACCCCATACGAAATGCTCTTTGGCATCAAGATGTACGTCCCTGACCTTGACGGTCTAGACTCTGTGGTTCGCGCCACTTCCTTTGACGCAGATGAACATTGCAATGTTTTACAGAATCTACAAAAGACCAGAGACAGTCTTGCAAAGGAACATTTGCCCTCCACTTCGGATGATGCGTTGCAGATCCCGGTAGTTGGCTGGCTACCCCAAGTTGGAGAACTGGTTCGAGAGAAGATCGACAACAAGAAAGAGTTTGGTCCCTCCTATCGAGCTCCAGTCCCAGTGCTTGGAGTGAAGGGCACAAGAACAGTCATTTTACCACCACTTCCAGGTCGTAAGGGAAACAGGTTTATTTCTATTGACAATGTCAAGATACACAGAGTGGCCGATTCTTCTTAGCATGACACCGGCTGTTTCCTGTCCTTCCATTGTGAGAAATTCAATTATGCCCACTGCCTCTAATATTGAACCTGAAGTGGCCATCGAATTACCTGCTGTTTCCAGTCCATTATTAAATAATTTGCCCGGAACTAACATGGATGAGACAGACTATACATACCCCACTGATTTGTCCATGCCTGACCTGCAAGCTCGTTTAGCCACGGAATCCAGATTTTCATTTGACTCTGCTTCCCTTGCCTCGAAAAAACCCTCTCAAATTGCGGTATATGCTAGCCTGTTTAAAAAACATTTTTTGATTCCTCCTTGGATATACATTTGGCTGGTCCTTTTTTCGGTTTACCTTTTTATGTCAATTGGTTTTGTGTTTTATTTTTTTCGGATTATGAATGGACACTATGTCGAGGAGAGAACTTGCATTACTCATTTAAATGGAACTTTGGCCCCACTTTCCTCTTCACATTCTACACACAGATTAAAAAGAGACTTGACTTTGGTTAACATCACAGCATGGCCTGTTCTGGATGGAATCGCGTGGGATGCAGTTCGGTTTCAAATTCATGGCCCAACGGAAGTCGTTAATGTTCCTAATGTACTTAGAGTGAATATGGGGGATGTGGTGAAACAAAACATTCGTTCTGATGATTGGGATGTTAATGCTGTGGAAAGTTTGTTTTCTGATTTGAAATACTATGCTGCTTTTGATGCTGAGGATTTATATTTAGAATCTGCTAATTATGGTGAATTGTTCTGTTACCAACATTATGGCAATCACTTCTTACACAAAACATCTTCCCGAAGGGATGCTGTTAATTTTACTCAGTGGGAACATTGCCCGGCACCTACACAAGGGAGTTCAGAAACGTTTCTTAAAAAGTATACTTATTTCACTGACTTTAATCAGTCCAATCCCGAGTCCTTTTATTTTAAATTTCAAAAACAGCCACTGTCCAAGGTTAGACTTACCGATACCAAATTGTTGTATTCGAAGGCCTTCCTGGATCAATTAGTTACTGGGGGCTATGAGTTATGGAAGGAAACAATAGACCTTAAATCGGTTTGGGGTTCAAGGGCCTGGCAGGTACGAGGCACTGAGGCTTTGCACCGTGCATGTCTCATCCCGAATCATATGTTGTTTTTAAATGAAACCATTTCCCAGACCACATGCTTTGGATTGGCTACATCTAAAAGGTTAAACACCCCGTCTTTCCCAGAGTTGGAGGAATATGAGAATTGGAGTAATTTTACTCAATTGTCCATTAAAGATATACAGGCTCTGCTTCTTAATTCCTCCTTTAACATTTCCAGTATGAATCCCAGGGGTTGGCTGCTTTGGCACCGTAGTGCTGATTCTTGCCAAAAAAGATTTTTGAATATATCTGACGGTTTTAAGACTGTTAGATCTGATCCCCGGTTTGATTTGAGTCATACTGTCACCTCTTACTCTGTGGGCAAGCTGTGTCAAGCTTGGCTGAAACATTCAACTTTACCTGCGGTTAAGTATCACCTTTCCAAACTGAATGCAGACGTGGATTTGAATGATTTCATTAAAGGCCCAGCTAGTGGCAGGTCGAAAAGGTGGTTATATGGGGTTTACAATGAAATTTGGAAACTCTCACAGATTGAGGCCGCTTCACGCCTTAGGGCTATTGATCAGGCGAATCTTGAGAAAGTGCTTGCAGTTGTTGACAATAGCATTAACGTGCTTTCCTCTAGAATTTACACATTAGATAATATTGTGTCGTCTGTTGTTGATATTGTGCATGATGAAGTGTCAGTATTATACCATGGTCAAAATCAATTACGGTCAATCATGCAGTTTGCATGGACACTTCAGACTCTGAAAATGGGTAAAGTTCCCTGGGGATACATGAACGTTTCCTCTTTATTTTCCCCGTTTAATTTGACAGACAAACAACGCTTGCTTTCAATGCGTGATGCTTCCTTTTCTATGCTCCATATTGAAAGATTGGAGTCTTTACCTTTTTCTGTGGCAGAAGCCACTACTGCTACGTGGCTTATCCACGGTTTAATAACACTGCCTTTTGCTTTATATAAGTTTTCAAATTGTATGAAATATGTGCCAATAGGTCGTTTTGAACCCTTAGGTAGCGGTTTTCTTCATGAGGTCTGGTCACTCCCATACACATACAGATGTTTCAAGGATGAACAAGAAGTTTATCTAACAGGGGATGAGTGTACTGAGACGCCAGATCATTCTTTAATGTGCAGACACATACAGTTACACGGTTCATGTAACAAGGACCGACCGAATATGGCTTGCGTTTTACAGGGCACGCCAGTTCCTGCTATCATCCCCACGTTTAAATTGTTAGAGAATGGTAGTTATTTAATGCTCAATAATGAAAACTGTTGTGGTTTAATTAAAGGTATAGCTTTCATAGTAACGGTTAGTGAGCGAGTTATTTGCTGCAGAAATGTTCTTTATCCTCCCACACGTGAACATAGGGAGTCTTCCATTTGGCCACAGATACCGACCTTGGGAGTAGAATTCAGCGGCATGGCTAGAATAAGAGCTCTATTGTCCCAGAAAGAGGTGGCCTTGAGCTCGGCCCGTGAAACTTTCGTGCTTCACATTGCTAACACCCGTACGGAGGTTCAGGCTCTTTTAAATACTGATTTGCCTTTGCATTTCGGAGCCATGGTCCGTTCTATCTTTAACGCATCCTCCACAACGGGCCTAGCACATTTTTTTAAAGTTGTTAGCGGTGGTCTCGTGACTTCCTTTGAGAAGATTTTTGGAGTCATCCCTGCCTTCTTCCATTCTATTTTTTCATCCTTATTTGGAGGGTTCCCGTTTTTACTTGCATTAGCGGCTGGCGCATTGGTGGTTTTCTGCCTTTTTAAATATGGATGCCCTTCCTGTGCAAGACCACGCTCAGCTGCTACTGACGCGGTTTCGCAACCGCATGCTTGATTATTATGGCACACTGCCGTTGGCGACTCTAAGCACGGCGTTGGGATTATCTTTTCGGTTCTCCTATTTCACCTGTGTCCAGCCTGTATTTCGCTGCCTGACCTGTGATTTCCTTTGGGCCATTGATTTGTGTCTCTGCGGACCAATATCTTCTGACGTCGATTTTGATCAACTGATGAGTCCTATCATTGCTCACGAGTTGGTTTGTTCTGACGAAAGGATTATGGCCTTGGCGGTGGCACATGGACTAATGGGTCCCTGGGATGTGTTGTCGGCAGCGCGAAATTTCTTGGAACGAAGTTTTCTTGAAAACCCACCGAGCTGTCCTCTGATGGTTATAGAGGATCCGGTGCTGGAAGATCACGTATGTTCCTTTCATCTTTTAAATTGGATGGCTGAACTGTTTTCGGATGAGGACAGTGACTTCCTCCTGGAGGCTGTTGCGGCTTACTTTTCATATACAGTCTTATCATAGACACTGCCTCAAATTGACATGCTGATTGATAGCATTTCCTTGATTTTATTGACTTTTGGTCAAGACATTTTATTTTTGCTTGCCTATTGGCTTGAGCCACATTATACTTGTGGGCTATTTTTTAGCATTAGTTTTTATAATTGAATTTTTATTCATGCTCGTTTATAATTGGATTCTGCTCTCATGTGATGGCACTTCTGTTATCTTATTTAGTCCGTTCTCGGATCATGGGGGGGTGTTGTATAGCTCCTATATATCCTTATATCGTGTTAAGTTAGCATAGGTACATTTGAGATTTAAATGCCATTTTTCCTTTCTTGCAACTTCTGCACACGACCCTTAATTGTTGACTTAGCTTTCAACCTAGTGGTTTGCCGTGGTGTATGTGAGAATAATATGTTATTGCTCTGATATCAGTTTTGTTTAATAAACCATGTCTGCACGGAGAGTGCTGAAGTTTCAGGAGCAACACGATATGGAATTGTTATGAGGTCTGATCTCCACGCCTTCATAGTCATAACACAAGTGCAGCCTTTGCCAACTTGGGCTTGAGGCGGGATTGATATTGCTTTGCACGAGAATTGTTAACACACTTGATGCGGTGCACATGCAGAGAGAGCTGGTGTATGCTGATGTGATTCCTTCATGCTAGGACACTAAGGTATGGGCCCGCCCTAAAACAACCCAAAGAGACCTTCTTAGCTAATAATATAATATATGTGTTAGGGAGGGTGAGATATAAGTGTTGTTAACTCTTATTCATTACAGCATGTTAACATGCTGTCACCATTCGCTTTTTATGTCTTAGTAACTATGCTGATAATTTTGATACTGATAATAAGTATACTTGTATTATCTAAGATACTGCGCCTGAGAAGACGGCATTAGTAAATAAACATTTCAAATGCACATGTGTCTTCTTTACTCCATGTTCTGGTTTGTAATGATAATATAACGAAAGAGTGTTCATGAGTCCCACGTACCCTGAGGTACTGTAAGTTCATGTTCTGGTTTGTCTAAACATTGGGAGTTTGATATGTCCAATGAGACACTGTAGCTAGCTCGGTAAGGGGTGAGTTGGTTGCTAAGGTAAGTTTTGGGACACCCTAATTTGCCGAGGTTCCACTCCTCTGTGCACAGTTCTGTGTGAGTACAGAAACCCTGCAACAAGAGCTGGTGTTCAATGCACATTTTTTCATTTCACACAAGGGGAACATTGTCCAACTCCTCCACATGGGAGGTAAAATCATATAGGGATACATTCAAATTTCTTGGGACATGATTCATAGATCCAAACTTTCTTTCATTTGAACATATCCCTACACCAGCAAAAAAATATATGTTCACTCAAACCAAGCTAATATATATAGATTTGTTTATCAAACAATTAGTCTTGAAAGGCTATGAGTATTGGAAAGATGCCATGGAAATGAAATCAAATTGGGGAACCAAACATTGGCAGGTTCAGGGAATGGACACCTTATTAAGAGTCTGCTTAATACCAACACAAATGATGTTTCCAAATGACACAGTCCAACTGACTTATTGTCTACGATTTGCTAAAATTAAAGATATGAATTCACCAAATATTTCTTCGATTGCCTGATTTAACATTTGGCAACATTTAACAAGTTATATTGAAAAGCAGCTCACTAGTATGGTGCAGAATGGTACACTTAACTCCACATTTACAGATCCAAATGGGTGGTTATTGTGGTCAGTGGACGCATATGGCTGTTATGCACATTTTTTAAATTCCACACAGTGGTTGAAAGTCAAGCAGACCTAACCCACGTTATTCCCAGTCTCAACACTCAGGGATAGTCAGCACCTTTTGGTAGGGAAATTGTGTCCACAATGGTTGGAACATTTCCACACTGTCTGAAGTAAAACAACATATCTCCCTCCTGTCAGAAGACATGAACCTATCTGATTTTTGTTGGGTGCTAAATGCACACATTCGAAAAGATTCATTTACACCACTTACAACGAAATTTGGAAATTGTCAAAATTGGGAGCTGCTACTCATTTAAGGCAAATGGATCAAGACAATTTGGATAAAGTACATGCGGTTGTGGATAATTGTATTAATACGTTGTCTTCTCATATTTACAGCTTGAGAAACATTGTGTTGTCTGTTATCAATATTATGCAAAATGGCATGTCTTTATTATACCATGAGCAAAGTCAGCTTAGGTCTATTACGCAGTTTATTTGAACACTTCAGGTCTGCATAAATGACCGCATGCCATGGCATTACCCAAACTTCTCAACTATTCTTGACTTTTAGCCTGGTACGTAAATAGTGACTCATGGGCAAAAAATATGCCACTTACCCAATGTTGCATATTGAGAGGTTAGAACAACTCCCATGCAAGATAGCTGAGACACCTTCCATGGTATGGTTAATTCATAGCGTAATGTCTTTGCCAATTTTGACATTCCAATGTATATACTGTGTGAAACATTTACCGTTAAGTAGATATGAAGTCCTGGAATGGAGCATTATTCACGAGTTTTGGTCACTTCCTTTCGTTTACCATTGTGAACAGGTGGACAAATAGGTATTCCTTACTCCAAATAAATGCAACTCCTCTGGTGGCCATTCACTTGTTTGTAAACAAGTTATCATTCACAGAGCATGTAATACTTCAGTAGCAAATTTGGCAGTGTTTTATAAATGGAATACCAGCCTTTTCAATTCTCCAGCTCATTACTGTCCTTTACAATGATTAGATGTTAACTGACCAAGTTGTTGTGGAATGAAGGCCAGAATCCCACATGTCCTTTCTGTTTCCCAGATAGTGACCTGCTGTAATATTGTGCTTTCCCCCCAACACATTCCTTTTTTGATAGTTTGTTACGGCCACAAATACCCATTTTGAAGGCAGATTTTAACAAGCTAAATTGACTCAATGACTTATTGTTTCAAAAAGACGTTTCATGAGCATCTGCCTGAGTAGGTTGAAAGGACATCCAGTAAAATACAGTCAAGTTCTAGCACAAATCTTCTACTTCATTTTGGCAAGCTTGTACATTGCATCTTCACTGGTTCCAATTCAGCTGGCAAAGCGCACTTTTTTAAAACAGTTGGGACTGGCTTGGTCAGTCTCTTCCACAAAATCTTTGGAGTGATACAGGCCTATATACATCTCGTTTACCAGCGTTTTTGGGGGGTCATACTCTTGATGTTAGTCCTCATTTGCAGCATTTTGGTTCTATTTTTGCAACTCCACAATGGATGTTCCATTTCGAAGCCCACTAGTAATGGAACTACCACTACTCCAGATGTGTATGAGCACATGCTATTATTCTTTGGAGTCCCTTTACACTAGGAACTGACCACTCACTGGTTATTGTCATCCCAACTCACCTGCTTTTACCAGTATACAACCTGTGTTTCATTGCCTATGGTGTCCCTTTGAGTGGGTACTAGATATTTGCACTGCACAGTAAATACCAGTTGCTATGGACATGAACCTGTTGATGAGTCCAATAACGACCCATTTTCAGAGTGGTTCCATGAACTTGCAGCTGCTTCAAGATGCATTTTATGAGCTGCTCCCTACTTGGGAGATGGTTGCTTCAGCACCAGGATTTCTGAACTCTGGCTCTAATAACATGAAAGTGCTACTTTCTCAGAATCTGCTGATAACGAGGTTCATGTCTGTTTTTTTGAGATTTTGAATGGGACTACTGTAGAATCATCGCCTGCGAAGACTAAACCCATTCTGTATTTATTAAATATTGATTTTGTGGAAGAAATCTTGGGTGTCTCCAGCTCAACCTAATTTGGCTCCCTTCTCAAAATTTTACTGGTCAATTTTTATTATGCCTATAATTTTGCATATTATGCTTATTAGCACTACATTGAGTTTTCTTGACTTGTTTTATTTTTTTTATTTTTTTGGTCGCTATGTTACTTTTCTGACCAGGGTGGTGGGGGGTAGTGATTTCCCATCGGGAACACTATGGTTCCTCCTTAGTTTTGCATATTAGATTTTTTTTTATGCCTCTGCTTTGTACAGCCACACATAACACATTTGTTTTTGCGACATTATTTTATAAAAATATGCTGTACATGTTGCTTAGTATTCAGTAATTCCTATTAGGATTTTGTACAAGGTCGTCTAGAATACATAACATGGTGTACTGTTTCCTCTGCTTGATCAGCAACAGCTCCTAAAAATGTGGATACAGCACAGTAACACAACTGCAGCTTTCCAACACAGTAGTTCCTATCATATAAACTGTATCTCGTCTCTTTGGGGCCAGAAGAAAGAACTGTCCTGGACCTCACAGCCTGACATGCAGCTGTGTGTAAATGGAGTTTACACCTATGATGCAGACCACCTTACTAAGTACATTAGTTTGGGGTCTGTTGACAATCCCAGAAATCACTAATATCCCTTTGCTCACACTGTATGGGTAGACCTAGACAGATAGATAGTTTGCCATGGTTGGGATGTTTATTTTATACAGCCTGAAAGTATTGCTAATTATTTTGTTTAGTTGTATCTGCCTAATAATATCAGAACATTTGCTTCACAATAGACTACAATAGTTTCAATAAATATATTGTAAACTTTATTTGTGTCTATCTTTTATTTACTAAGGGCATACATGAGTGAGAGACGAAAGATGATGATCTGTTTCCACAGTTCTCTTGGGGGTTAATCTTTGCCGACGACACCCTGCTCCTTTCTAAAACACGGAACGGGTTACAGACAGCCCTGAACAGATTTGCAGAGTTCTGTAAGACAAATGACTTGCAAATCAATGTCGATAAAACCAAATTTATGGTCTTCAGCAACAGAACCCCAATCAAAAGTTCAGTTAGTTTGAATGGAGTTTTAATTGAACAGGTCAAGGTGATGACATATTTGGGTGTGACTCTTGATTACCAACTTAGTTGGAAACCCCAGTTGGAGGTATTAAATCTTAAATTTGTTCGCCTCACGGGTTGTTTATTGCATGAACAGAAAAAATCCTTGACTAAACGTATCACTCCAGCATTAAAAATTTACGAAGCCAAGGTCAATGCAGCAACCCTCTATGGAGCTGACATATGGGGCTACAAGGATTTGTCAGTTTTGATCACAGCCCAGAATAGGTTTCTACGGAACCTGGTAGGGCTTCCTCAATCCACACCCACCAAACCACTGCTTTAAGACCTAGGTTGCAGACCCTTGGATGAGATGGCACAGTTTCGATTAGTGGCACTTTGGCGTCGCCTTTGGACGACTCCAGAGCTTAGCCTCTTCGCCCGTGAGTTGGATGAGGTCAAATCATTGTGGGGTGCCCATAGAATCCCCTGGCTCAGGGAAGTCAAACACGTATTGTACACAATGGGCCTTCCTGAGCTGTGGATTAAACCTGGGCAATCCCGTTTCCCCTCAAAACAAGATTTTAAAGATTTATTTTGGGCCTCGAAAAAATCTATCCTGGTTACCCATTCTTCAGACACGAATCTAACGGGGCTTTTCTTAACACATAAGTTGACACCTTTCCTCGAGCCCTATTGGGACTTGATATGTAAAACCCTGGATCGTAAACTGTATCACCAGTTTCGTGTAGGTACATTACCCACTAATTCTTTCACTACTAAGTGGGCGAAGAATGTAAGTAACAAATGTTTTTGGTGTCCCGATTATGTAGAAAGTATTGGCCATATGTTTTTTGCTTGCCCAGCATACCGTGCCCCTCGACTCAAATGGCTGAAACCTTTATGCAGAAGTTTGGATTGTGGGGGATATTTTGATGCCCTACAGAAACTTCGTAATATCAGATCCGAGCTTTCTGTGATTTGTGTGGCTACATTTTTGGGTTGGGTGTGGCTGATCCGTACCAAGAAATTGATCACTTATTTAAATTAACTGCTATGATATGAATTGTATGTAGTATGCTCGCAACTTTTTTAGATACCTTGGGACATGTTTGCAGCAGTTTTATATTTTTTATGTATTGTATGTTGTCTTTTATGAATTTTACTTCGAAATAAAGACATAATGAATTGAATTGGGTCATGTTCTATGTTGCCAATATCACTAGTTACTCTAGGAATGTTAGTAGTTTAGGTGAGGCACTCCGAGCTCGCCATAATTTGGACCAACAGATTCTGATGTTGTAGAGACCCAGTCCCTACATTCTAATGTCCTGTCATCCCAAGGCACAGTTCTGCTTTACCAGCAGAATCTCTCCGACATTTTAAAGAACTTAAAGCCTCTTTTTATTCTATACAGTATTTTTACAGACTCAGATATTTTGAAGTAATCTAGACAATAACATTTTCTGTTGTAAAACATTTCCATTTTCTAAAGGTTTTTTAAATGTTTACTGATATTTGAACGCATGCTTAGTTTGTGAATTATTACATTGGGTACGGCCCAAATGGATGATGAACATGGTGAAGTGGTGAATGTTTGTATGTACATTTGTTGTCCCTTAATTGAAACTAAAGCAATACAAGTTTTTAACTTTGACTATACAATACAGGTACATGTGTGCAAATTACTCAAAAGGGGGCATATTATCAAGGTACGGCGTTAAAATTATTGCAGGAAACTGCCGCTAAAGTGGTGATAATGGGCTTGATAAAATGCCCTTGAGAATTCCAGTAGAAGCCCATGTTCTGGTGTTAACATGGGCTTCTATTGGAATTCTCTACGGCATATGATCAAGCCCATTATCGCCCTTTTAGCTGCAGTTTCCTGCCGCTAAAGCGTCGATCATTTTAACACCGTTCCTTGATAATATTACCCCAGTTTCTTCCTACATATAGTTTCACAGTACATCTGATTTCAGCACCAGCTAACACCCGTGGAAAGAAACCTTTACATAGACATAGGTGAAGAGAAAAAACACACTCTGCAAATTTCATGACGGTGGATAGTGTTTGTTCTAGACTTTAAATCTAAAAGCTTCTGTTTGGGAAGTCTATACTGCCGTACTGAACCGTTGACAGTTCAGTAATGCACTTTTAAGTTACAAGTTTACTTCCCAAATGTATATTGGATTCATAAAACTTTTTTTTAAAGTTTTTTCTTTTTCTTCTTCATTGGTAAAACATTGTCCCCTGTTGGGAAATGTTTTAATGGTGATACACTATTGTCAAAAAGAAAAAAGAATGTACCACCTCAGTTTTACCTACCTCAATATTTAATTAATTGTTTTATTCAGATTATAAAATATACAGTTCAATATTACAGTATGAAATCCTAGGTAGATTTGAGTAGTGGTGCTTAATTGTATTATAATGCAGAGAACTCTTGTCTAGATTGTGGGAAGATAGCTTTTTATGTACTGTACCAAAAAAAGAGGCACTTTATGTAGAAAGTCCAGCCGACCCTAATTTATTGTTTTACAGGGCTTAACTTAATAATTCCAAATCCTCTCTTTTGTGGTAGTGTGAGCAAGCAGTTTAGGATTATCAGAGGGTGGTGTTAAGCTTATGCTGAACACACAGAATTAATGAATGAGACACACACTCAAGAACAAACTTGAGACAAATTTAGAAAAATAACAGGTATTTTTATATATATTTCAAAACAAAGAACATCGTAATTAGGTAAGTACTTTTCAAGACATCAATTTTTACAGGGAAAGCAAAAATAACTTGCAAATATTTTTTCACGCAGTAATGCTTTCTTATGGAGAAAGAAACATATACTGCATACATGTTCTTGTAATCGATTTTGGGGGTCCCCTTTAGGACTTAAGGAACAGGAGGCCAAGGTCAAAAGAACCACCAGCAGTTCGGGTTTTCCTGCCTTGGAGAGTCTGGCTGCAGAGGTGCTGGATGGGTTGGTAGTCTTAAGGACTACATCGTAGGCAAACAGAAGGAAGCACCTAGAAACAGGCTGCAAAGGGGGAATTGGGGACAAGTCAGGGAGCTCACAATTGGGGGCCCTTTTCACAAGGGTCCTCAGAGAAGGGGGCCACAGTCTGTTGTTGTGGACTTGGCCCAGGGAGCTCGCGTGCAGAGGGTTTTGGTCAGCTAGGCCCGTGAGTCAAAGGCACTCATGGTTCTCGAATACAAAAGGAACAAATGATGGATGGAATGCTGAACAATGCAGACATTCAACCCTAGTCACAAAGATCTGGGTTTAATCGATTGTTCTTTTACTCACGACGCCCACCCAGTTTGGTCCCAGCCTTATGCATATCAGTCTTGACCCTGTTCCCTAGCCCAAACTGCCAAGCCAGGTCCTCCCTGGAGCAGAAACAAACATCCTGGGACGATTTCGGGGCATCACCCCACATCAGCCAGGTTGGTTTGAATCCAGTGGTGCAGTGACCACAGGACCCACGTCTGGGCATACCCTTCCGACTTAGGGCGACAAATGCAAAAGGAACAAATGATGGACGGAATACTGAACAGTGCAAAGATCTGAGTTTAATCCATCATTCCTTTGCTCACCATCCCACCCCAGTGTGGACCCAGCCATATGTAAATCAGTCTTGACCCAGTTTCTTATGGGAATAGTCCGGCCTGATCTGCCAAACCCCTGGAGTCAAGCTAGCCTGGCTGATGAGGGGTGATACTCCGAAACTGGTCCTAGAATGCTTTTTTCCAGTCCAGTGAGGACCTGCCTGGCAGTTCGGGCTGGACTGTTCTCATGGGGAACAGGGTCAAGACTGGCTTGCATATGGCTGGGTCTAAACTGGAATGGCATGGGGAGCAAAAAAGGTATGGATTCAGTCCCAACTCTCTGTACTGGGGTGAGTGGATGACATTGTTCAGCATTCTGTCCATAAATTGTTATTTTTTCATTTGTCTCCCCAGTGGGACAGGTATGCCCAGGTTTGGTCCCGTGCTCTCCATGCCACCAGAGTCAAGCTAGCCTGGCTTATGAGAGGAGATACCCTGAAACCGGTCCTAGGATGCTTGTTTCAAGTCAAGTGACGATCTGGCCTCACTGGCCTCACTGGCTAGTTTAACACATTTGGTTGCTTCTTGGAGGTCACCTCTGTGAGGGGTGCTACACTGGTACCATACTCCTTTACACACCTCTTGTACCCAGTCAAGTCACGGAATGCTGTGACTTGAGTCTGGGATGTTGGAGCTACCCAGTCCACAAATGTCTAGATCTTGGGCTTTAAGGGATGTACTTGGGCTCCACCTACAATGTGTCCCGAGTATAAAACAGATAGCTGCCCTATCTGGCCCTTGCTTGTCTTGATATTGAAACCTGCACTCTGCAGAGTCACAAGGACCTTTCCAAGGTGGATTTCGTGATCCTGCCAAGTGGACCTATAGATAATAATATCATAAACTCCAATCCCGAAATGATTTGTTCACCAACCTTTGAAAGGTGGCAGGGGTATTCTTTAATCCAAAGAGCCTTACAGTAAACCACTAATGGACATCTGGGATCGAGAATGCTGGTTTCTCTTTTGTTCCTGGGGTCGCACCAATCTGCTATGTAAATGTCTAGCCTGCACACCTTTACTCTTAGTGATCTTTTATCTTTGTAAGATAGTTTAACTCTTTATCGGGAGCTTCCCAGGTATTGGTTGTGCCCACAACCTGGTTTGCTAACTGCTCTGTAGAGACCTAGACAAAACTAGGTCTGCTGGGAGCTCACCCTGGAAGTCCCAAGGGTTTCAGGTAATTTTATGAAAAATATAACAAATTTACTCCCCCTATTTTTTCGTTTCATTTACATAGCAGTTTTGGTTCAGCCCATACACTAGACCAGCACCCACATAACAGATAATTATGGCATCTTTTAAAGAAATAGCAGACTTAACAATCAACCAGGCTGAAACCAAGGTATATGGCACAGATGAGGCAGCATCCATCTATTCTCTAATTGAACAAGTACGTACATTCAGTACGTCTAAGGGCACAACGACGCAAATGTTGAAGCAATTGGAATACACCATGCACAGAGAAGTCAACCAACACCTTCATGCGACCACATTAATAGAATACCATAAAGTTAAAAGAATACCTAGGGGGCTACGAATAGCATTAAAACCAATGCTGTTCAAATTTAATAAGGCATTTATGACAAAATGGCACGCCATTTTAAATAAGTGTTCTTTGGACCATATACTTCTGATAATTGAGGAACTGTCCCAGATATTAAATGATCTGAAGGAGGACATTTATAAGCTCCAACATGAATTATCGAGTAACATGCCAGAAGAAAATTGGACAAAGATACTGGAGGATATTAACATAAGACTGGATGCCCATGCGAAAGAAGTACATGACCGCAAGATCAGAAAATTTCGTAGAGATACGATTGATTATAAGTTAGACGAGGTCTACACATGGGCGGAAGCCTATGCACAGAAGAGATTTTTTACCAAAACTCCCAAGAACACTTCTTCAGAAGAAAGCATAGTTCCAGACGAAGACATCTCTCTACAACGGGCACCGGCACCAGTTCCAGTAACACAGGACCCAAGTGAAACACAAGTCTCTGGGACCTCAAGAAGTGGAAAACCGTCTTTTTTGGCAGAAGGCCATTCGTCAATACATCCACCAGATCAAGCCACGGAATCAAGAACAAACGGATCACTAGGGGACAAGGTCATAAAAAAAGTTCCAGAAAGTGGGCGACCACAACGGATCATGAAAAAAGTAAACTAGTAGTCAACATATCAAAAAGGAACTTAACATCTGAGGAAGCAAATGTATTAAATAAGGGTACCTCGTTTGTTCCTACATACGTTTCTAATGGATTAGAAACTGAAATTGCCCTTTTCAAATTCCTACGAAAATTACGACTGAAGTGGTTCTTTTCCACCATCACCACCAATGGAACTATACGACCACCGGATAAATTCAAACCTAAAAGTAAATTCATGTCCCCTATTTCACATAAAATATTGGACAATTTTGAAACTCTCGTGAGAAAGGACCTTGAAACAATTAAATGTCAGACACCTAAGAAACAGAACTTATCAAAGAAAGAAAAGAGAATCCTGAACGATTTAAAACAAGATACGTCTATCACATTCCAACCTGCCGACAAAGGCGGAGCATTAGTAATGATGGATACATCATTCTATGATCTCAAAGTGAACAAACACGTTTTGGATAGTGAAACATATATCAAATTGGATCAAGACCCCACGCATGAATTCAGTAAACACCTTGAGGAAATCATTACTAGGGCTGAAAACGTTGGAATTATCAATGCTAACACTGGTAAATACCTGAGAATGACAACACCACAAGTCCCACACATATACATGCTACCTAAAATTCATAAGAATGTCAACAACCCACCGTTTAGACCCATCGTGGCAGGATGTGGTTCTATCCATGAACCGATAGGACGTTTCATTGACTACTATATGCAACCACTAGTACAATCTTGGCACACTTATTTAAAAGACACTACTGATTGTCTTTTTAAGATTGCAGATGTAAACGATCAAATTGATGAGACAACACTATTGTGCACCATTGACGTGGTAGCACTATACACGTCCATAGCGCATATAGAAGGATTAGAAGCCATGGAATGGAGACTTTTACAATCTGAGCTGGACCAACAATTATGTATTTTCCTTCTCGAACTCTTACATTTTTCATTGTATGACAGTTATTTTACATGGAAATCACAGTTTTCTCTCCAGAGAACAGGCACATCCATGGGCTTTTCGGGGGCCCCAGCGTACGCTAACACCTTACTTTGAGCACCAATTTATCTTAACAGATTCCAAGTGGACAGACAACATGTTGTTATTCTTGAGATTTATAGATGACATCTTGATCATTTGGCGGGGTAGTAAATCAGACTTGGAAGAAAGGATTAAAGAACTAAATGAACGTAACCCTAAGATTCAGTTCACTTCCAACATTCAAGATCACAAAATACAATTTTTGGACATAGAAATTTGTAAAACACACGGAGGGATTTCCACTACTGTTTTCCGCAAACCAACAGACGTTAACAACGCCTTACATTACACGAGTGCACATCCTAGAAATCTGAAGAATCATTTACCCACCTCACAATTCATCAGAATTAAAAGGATATCTTCTGACCCAATAGAATGTGATACTCTAATCAAAGCGCAGGCTGAGAGATATATGGAAAGGGGTTATCCGGTCACCGTATTGGAAGACTCTATGAAAAAGGTGGCAATGCTGGACAGATCACGTCTGTTGCAAAAAAACACAAAAATCCAATAGTGAACGTATAGTGTTCATCATGAAGCACTCTACACAATCACAGAGAATCAAACAAATCCTACGGAAACGCTGGGAAATTACAGCTAATGAACCAGACTTTTCAGACCTATTTAAGAACTTTCCCATTGTTGCACACACTCGAGCGAAAAACATCAGGGAAATACTTAAGAATCCACGGACAACTGACCCAATCAATCCCAGTGGGATGAGAAAATGTCATAATTGTGGACAATGCAATAATGTAATAGTGAGCAAAACTTTTGCGCACCCACCCACTGGCAAAGAAATTAACCTTAAACATAGTGCTGATTGCAATTCCACAGGGGTAATTTATGCCATCCGTTGCCCCTGTGGATTAGTATATGTGGGTAGGACATCAAGAAAAATAAAAACTTGCATAATCGAACACAAGAGCACCATACGCAACAAATCTTCCACATCCAGTTTAGCGACACATTGGACAAAGGAAACACATACCATACCGCAACTAAGATTCACAGTGTTAGAACGGGTAGAAAAACATACAGGCAAAGACCATAACAACGCATTGTCACGCAGGGAGACATTCTGGATCAAAAAACTCGGCACCCTTATTCCGGGTGGGCTCAACGACCAGTATGAAATGTTATGTTTTCTATAGAAACCCAATCAACCTTGGGAAATGTGGATAATGTAGAATTTTTCTATGAGCTGAATTTTTCTATGAACTGAAATTTTATCATGTCAGTATATGTTGAATGTTTATTTTCATATGTTCACAATGGTATGCTTGTGACAATCACATGACCAAGGATGTTCTCCTACTTGCAATTCTTCTATAGGTGAGTTTACATGATGAACTAACGGTGAAAAATATCGGTCTTTTCATTGGTAAACAGATATTTATGCATATGAAAAACATTGCTTTAATACATGTTTAATGTTTACTTGAACCCATTGTACAGGATTAACACTATCTCTGTTTCTTTTTTAATTTCTCTTGCAAATACCCTCTGGCTCACACTATTTTTTACATTTTACTTTCATCCTTACACTAATTTTCAATACCGGTTAAAAAGGTAAACATCCTGATAGATTAATAGAGTGTAAATAGATAATGTCGCTGAAACAGGGTTATTCAGTAACATAGGAATATGGATATCTCGACTGGCTATATAGCAGTGTGGTTAGTTATGAATAAAGTTTTGGATATTCAACTCCCGTTTCCGCATAAAGAGCGTAGTCGCCATGAACCAGATGTTGTGACCGGAAGTAATTGGAAGGCTAGAGTTCAACGTACGCCGAGCATGTAAGGTAGGCGATTATGGAACAGCGGCGTAACATTACACTTTAACGATATGTTATCTTGGAGAACTGAGATTTCTCCATTGTTTTTTTTAGAGTTCGGGACCTTTTGAAAATTTGAGAGCAGGCACGGGGAAGGTGACCTTGATAAGCGGGGAGAGCGAAAACGCATTAGGTAAGCGCAAGTCGATGTCGGTTTAGCATCTCTACTAAGTTAATTACCATGTTAAGTCATAAACTCAGGGTTTTGTCGTCATTTTCAGATGGGGGTACCATCGTTGCCAATACACGGTTGAGCTCAATAGTTCTACGGACAGGGTAAGTCACAGCGGGTAACTTCATGAATATACCCAGCGACACTCTTGTGGAATGGGTCTCCACGGACTCGGTTTTCACCGCTCATTGACTAACAAACATGATGTTTTTATTTACGAACACGACAAGAGCACACAGTATATAGGACCGGCCTGATACTTAGACTACTCTTGTCCTGGGTGATCTCACTAATATTTTTAGGTGGTGCACTCGTGTTTTACCTTCTTTTACCACAGTAACAGCTCTTCATTTCCTATATACATTTTTGTAGCAACTTTCTTTCTTCAATCCTCATATTCTCTGAGAGTAGTGTTAAACCTATGTAGATACTATGTACACATATTTCGAAATAATGCTAAGCAATTTGCTTTGTAGTGCCCAAAACGGAACTGACGTGAAAACTACCAGAGAAACCAAGATCACAAAATTGAAATCATTGTACTTTGTATTCCCCAGAAGAAGGGTTCTATCAGACCCGAAATGCATAGGGATATCTTATTTTGTTTTTCTTTTCACACTAGCACAATGAACCGTGGTTAAACATGATGCTAATGTTTATGTACCATTTGACAAGTGCATTATCTTATAATGTTCACTAAATTTGTAATGATCACATCAGAACTATTGATTTGATGCAATACTAAATATGTTTGATCAAACCATTTGTTTATCTCATTTAATCTAACGAAAAAAAGGGGGATTAAATTTGTTATATTGTTGATAAAATTACCCGAAACCCTTGGGACTTACAGGGTGAGCTCCCAGCAGACCTAGTTTTGTCTAGGTCTCTACAGAGCAGTCGCACCAATCTGCCAATGCCATGATATTAAATCAAAAGTACTGAGAAGTTTGGCTGCCTTCAACTTGTCAATTCATTCATCAGCTTGTGGGATAGGGTGTGCATCTTTCTTGGTGACATCATTGAGACCTCTGTTGTCCACACAAAATCTCAGTTCTATTTTACCACCCTTGAAATGTGGCTGGGGGACTAAGTCACTGGACTATTCCAGGGACTTTGAGGGGGTTCAATCACCCTTAACCCCAGCCTCTTGCTGACTTCAACTCTGAGCTCTCCTAAACTTGGTCAGACTGTCTGTATATTTTGTTTTTGACAGATGTGCTGTCTCCAATGTTCACATCATGGATTCACCAGGTAGTATGATCAAAGATTAGTGAAACGAACCCAGCATATTGCCTCAGAAGGTGTCTGTAGTCACCGTACTGCTTGGCAGAGAGGGTGTCTGAGAAGAAAACTCCTTTAACTGAGCCTTTTAGGACTGTGGGAGAGGAGGTCAGAGAGTGGTTCACTCTCTTCTTCCTGATCTTCAGCAGTGGCCACCAGCATGGCCACATCAGTGCTGTCATATAAAGGTTTCAGGTGGTTTACATGGATGACCCTGCAAGGGCTCCTGCAAGTGCCTAGGTTAACCTGGTAGTTGACCTCACCTTTCTTCTCAAGGATAGTTTAGGGACTGTTTGATTTGTTCTGGAGAGCCCTAGGTGCCACAATCTCCAAAGCCCATGCCTTCTGCCCTGGTTGTAACTCCACCAGTATAGCCTTTAGGTCATACCAGAGCTTCTCGACCTCCAGGCTGGCCTCTTGGTTTTTGGTTTCTTTATCCATGTACTCAGCCATCCTTATGTGCAGGCCAAGCACATAGTCCACAGTATCTAGCGTGGGCTCTTTGAGAGGTCTCTCCCAGCCTTCCTTCACTAGGCATAGTGGTCCCCTCACAGAATGACCAAACAGAAGTACAAAGGGACTAAATCCCACTCCCTTCTGCGGAACGTCTCTGTAAAGGACTTCCCACCTACTTCTTTTTTTGATGGAGTCATGATCAAACCTTTCATAGTCTTGTTGCATTTCTCAACATAGGCTTATGGGTGCAATATGGTGGTAGACTTGAATGTCACCCCACACTCAGCCCACATGCTTTCCGGTAGCCAGACATGAACTAACTACCGCTGCCTGACAACACCTCCTTAGGAACGCCCACTCTAGTAAAGACTGATGGGGTCCCTTGCAACTGCAGAAGAAGTGACAGTCCTAAGTGGAATTGCTTCAGGATACCAGTTGGCTTGAGCCACTACTTCCAGTATGAATCTGTTTCCTGATGCTGTTGGAAGGTCAAGGGGGCTAACTATGCCAACCCCTACAGTTTCAAAGGGAACCCCAACCACTTGAAGTGGAATTAAGGTGGCCTTTGGGTGGTTACTTATCTTGCCACTGGCTTGTCAGGTATCACATGAGTTGCAAAACTCTTTCACCTTCTGGGACATGTTTGGCTAGTAGAGGTGGGTGACTAGCCTAGTCCAAGTCTTAGCCTGGCCAAGATGCCCAGCTAGGGGGATTCTATGAGCTAATGAGAGTAAGAACATTCTGTATTGCTGAGCCACTACCATTTTCCTAGTGGCACGATGCTTGGGATCTCTGGTCTCAGTATAGAGGAAACCCTCCACCCAACAGGCCCTGAGTGAGCTGACCAAATTTGTAATCTATTTAACCATTCTAATAATTCCAAATCACAAGTGGTAAATAGTATGGGTGACAACAATATAAACCTTTACCCTAGTCTCGTCATTCCAAATTGACAGTCTCACCCAGACCACCAAATCTGGATCCCCAGATGATCCCTGCTCCCCTTCAGTGCTTAAGTCTATCCCAAAACCAATAGCAATGTTATTGGAAAGCATCTTCAATTCCATGTTTAACAGAGGAATCGTTCCCACTCCTTGGAATAGGGCTTTCATTCTTCTACTTTTAAAAAAAAGTCAGTTTTGCCCCAGGAGATGCCTCCAACTGCAAACCTATTTCTAGACTCTCTTTTCTAGCTAAAATAACAGTTAAAATTTGCAATATTGAATTGAACTAATTAATTAAAGAGAATAATCTGTTGGATCCTACAGAATTTGGGTTCAGATTGCAACATAGTACCAAGACTGCTCTAATTAAGGCCTCTGATGAACTCAGGATCATTTTTGAGGAAGGAGGAATGGCTGCTTTGATCCTGTTGAATCTGTCGGCAGCTTTCAATACTGTGGACCACTCAACCCTGATTTCTCGCCTGGAAGCCGTAGGCATAAAAAGTATGGCTTTGTCGTTTCTTACATTTTACTTAAATAACAGGGACAACACGGTTGAATTAGATACTTTCAGCTCTAAAACATTCTCCTTTGTTTGTGGAGTGCCGCAGGGAGGGAGCTTCACTCAGCCCCACACTTTTTAATTTATATGTAACAGAATTTGCCCCTCTGATTCAATCTTTTGTTTTTTCTCTCACTTCATACGTGGATTATAAGTGGATTGATTTATCCACCGCAAATTATACCAATTACAAGAGCCTCCAAATTCACAACTGTATGAGAGAAATTAGTACATGGATGCTCCCACTGCCAGCTGGCCATCAGACATCGGCCGGCTTCCCTTGCCTACTGCCAAAGCCAAGAATCTTGGGGCGATTCTAGATGACAATCTGAATCTTAGCAAGCAAGTTAATGCAGTCTTATTGTCCTCTTATGATACTCTCAGAATCTAAAGAAAACCCTAAATTTTGTCCCCATTAACTCTAGGAAGAGAGTGATATCTATGTCAATCCTTTCCAAATTGGATTACTGTAATGGCTTATATATCAGTCTTCAGACACAATGGGGTCGATTCTGATTCGGGAAAAACCGCTCCAAATAGCCGTTCGGAGCGTTTTTTCCGTACGAATCGTACCCTGCAGTGTCCCGTGTACGTACGTCAAAGTCCGATTCGTACCAGGAGCCGGACTCCGTACGAATCGTACAGAGAACGTACGACTCGAATCCCCGTACGAGTCTCCGTCGGAACCCGCTGTACGCGACATCTGTACGGCTCGCGGCTGGTTTATACGACCCAGAAAGTATGATGCGTGTCGGGTACGCACCGTACAACCCTTTTTTTGCGGGAGCTGAAAACAGCCGTAAAAGCAGAGTTCGCGCCGAAACAGGTACGGAACGCCCCCCCCCCGGGTACATAGTGCACCCCCCATGATCGCAGGGGTACGCCCCGTTCACCCAGCGTACATGGGGTACGGTGCGTACCCCTGCAATCATGGGGGGTACGCACCGTACCCCATGTACGCTGGGTGTACGGGCCACTACGCTACTTCTTGGCTTTCCTAAACATCACTCAATCTCCCAAGCCATCAAAGAATTAAACTGGCTGACTGTTAATAACCGGATAAAATTTAAAGAACTATGCCTTACATTTAAGGCATTGGATGATTCAGGACCAGCGTTCCTGAGATAAGCCATTTCGTGGTACATCCCCAACTGAAATCCCAGATCAATGACAACCTACAAAGCTAGCACCTACAGATATAAAAACACAAATGGGGCGGGATCAGCTTCCTTGCCGGAGCAACCAAAGAGCGGAATCTCTTGCCAATACAGATTAGAACGGCCTCCTCTCTACTGATATTTGGAAAGCTCCTTAAAACTCTGCTTTTTAATCTGTAATCGACACCTTCCTCACATACGCTCCGTGTTATGCTAGCACCAAGACACCATCGGGCATACACTGCACTCTATACATGTTTTAACATAGCATAACTTTCAACAGAAATTGCAGATGACACAACCACCTTCTTTTGGTCAGTAACCCCTCCGCAATCTAAGGACACCCTAGCCATGGGCTAAACCTTATCATGGATATCTGCATTTGTAACTGGATAAGTTTGTCCAACCAAATACTGCTCTGGGGATATCAGTGTTTCAATCACCATGATGGCACTTGCACCTGTATCCCTCAGTGCTTCTACTCTAACCCCATTGATGTGTGGCTGGTGTCTGTATTTGCACAGACTACTGGGCCAGACAGCTAGGGGAGCTACATACACCCCACCCTCTAAGATTAAGGTAGCTTCAGTAGGCTCTCTAACCTTGTGAGGGCACACCAAGGATTCCATCAGTTGACTTGCCACCCCAGTGGTATCTGGAGGTGAACTAGTGGAAAATTGTTTTGGGAAAGAAAGAGTCTCCCGTTCGGTGTCCATTGGTCAATTGAAACATCCAGCCTTTTTGGGATCCCAGTCCTTACCCTTGTTCCCTTGGATTGTAAAGTGTCTCTGAACCCACCCTCCTGAAACGTTTTTTGGGGGCCTTTAGAACTGTTTATATTTTTCTTTGGACTGTCCCACATTTTTTTCTTTTAGGGGTGATTGGCAACCCCTTTCTTTTAGTCACCCTGTCCGTGAGACTTTTTGGACACTCTAGCCTAGACCCAATAGCCTTCTTCCCCAACGCCTGGGGAGAGATCAAACCTAGCTCCACCAGGTATTGATGTAATTTTTCAGAAGTACTGTTACTTAACAGATGCTCTTTATAAGCAAAGTATGAAGCCCATCATAGTCTTGCACCGTACTCCCTTTTAACCAACCACCTAGTGTTTTGACTGAAAAGTCAACAAAATCAACTCAGGACTGACTTAAGGTTTTGTGAGTCTCCTACAACTTAATCCTGTATGCTTCACTCAGTCCAAAGCCCTGAATCAGGGTATCCTTCAGGAGGTCATAGGACTCAGTATCTTCCTCATTGTCAGGATGCTATCCCTGCAATTGCCTGAGAAGCCCTCTCTTGGTAGAGAGCCCCAATACTTATTGTTTAGCTTTCTCATTTTTCAAACCCTCTCAAAGGCTGTAAACCATTTTGTGATATCATCACTCTCGACATGTTTCGTGACAATCTTGTTGAGGATTTTGACATCAAATGTTTCCTCCATATTTCTATTTACCTTGTTACTGCCACCATTCGTGGGTGCTAGACCCATCTGAGCCCTTTCTTTCTCTATAGACAGGCTTCTGGTCTTCAACACTACTCTTCTGGCTAGTCTCTGCACATCCTGGTCTGGATCCTCTAATGCTTCTCGGGCCTCGTTTAGTCTGGCCTGCCTCCAGGTATAGTTTTAGGTAAGAGGTTTCTACTAATATACTCCTCCTCTGGGGTGTCTTCCACATGAGTACTGTAGCAGTCTCATCTTCACTGACATGGTCATCATCACTGTTTTCACTTTGTTCTTCTCTTACTGCCTGGGCTCTATCAAACTCAGAAAGCAACCCCTGAAGTTGTGCTTTTGTTGGTCTACATCCAGTTGTAAGTTTACAAGCCTTGCAGAGGAAAGGTCTTTTGGATGTTTCAGACAAAGTTGCAGGTAAGGTGTCAGGTTGAGTTCCTCAACTCTATCCACTGAGGTTGACATGTTTACTGTAATTAGGACTTTTTTGGAAAATGTAGAAATATTCTAACACTGACTTTTAAGGCCTAACTACTAGTATACCATTTTAAAACTCTAATACAATGGACTGGGGGATTTAACATAATGCCCTAACAGTTCAGATTAGAATGATTTGGAAAAATAAAAAATGTAATACATTTCAAAAATGTTTTTTAATAAAGTTAATTGTGGGTTTCGTTGGGAAATCACCTATCAACCAAGTGATATCAAAGTCTTGTATCCCACAGCTGATCCACCAATGTAGGAAGCATGCTTTTTATGTAGTGTACAAAAATAGAGGTACACTATGTAGAAAGTCAACACAACCCTTATTGGTTTACAGGTCTCCAGAAGAAACTCAAGACCCATTCAGAAAAATTACAGGTATTTTATATATATTTTAACACCAAGAACTCCATAATTGGTCATGTACTGTTCAAAATATCAGTTTTTACAGGTAAGCAAAAATATCACACAAATTAATGTTTTACACACTAATGCTTTTCTAATGGAGAAAGAAACATATATTTGTTTACACGTACTTGCAATCATATTTCGGGGGTTCCCTTAAGGGCTTAATGTGCTAAGGGGGTAAGGTCCAAAGAACCATTAGCAATTCGGGTTTCCCTGCTATTGAGTGTATGGGTGCAGAGATGCTGAACGGGTTGGTAGCCGTGTGCTAAACCATAGGCAAAGGAGATGGCACACCTAGAAACAGGCCACAGAGGGGGACTTAAGGACAAATCCGGGAGCTCTAATGGGGAACTCAGTTCATGAGAGTTTTGGGAGAAGGGACGCACAGTCATTTGTCATGGACATGGGCCAGGGAGCTTGGGTGCAGAGGGTTTTGGTCAGTGGGATCCCTGCGTCACAGGCACTCACTGTTTTTGGTCAGCCCTGCAAAGGGAGGACAAAAACAGGGCAGCTGGGGCACAATCTGTGCTGGCCTCTGTGAAGTTGACAATCCTAGTCGGCTAGTCAGTCTTTGCAACGTTGGAGACTGGATTGGACTTTAAACAAGCTTTGGTTGCTGCAAGGGGTCCGGTACCCTGGGTATTGGAGCAGGGCAGCTCCTCTGGGTCCTGGCATCTTCACACTCGGTGGAAAGATGGATCTTCACACTGAACTGGATGTTGCAATCGGTGCCTGCAAGTTCCAGGCAATCTGTTCCACCACTTCAAAAGGATATGCTTATGGTGTGGCAAAGTACAAGTAGACCTCCAATGCTTTTAAAGGATTCACCAGAACAAGTCAGGTTGTCGCAACTATCAGGACAGAAGCAGGCAGGCAGAGTTTGGTTTCAAAGTCCACCGGTAGTCCGCAGTTCTCGCTTTTTCTGCTCTCATTTGTCCTTCTTCTTCTTTTTCAGGTGATTCTGAAATCCTGGTATTAGGAGGCCAAATAAATACTAAATTTAAAGGCATTAGGTGGAGTTAAGATTAGTAGCCAATGATCTACTTACCCTTGGGGTCACTACACCCCCTATATTACCACTTCCTGGGTTTAAAAGGCATAACCCTGTCCCAGAGTCTCTAATTCTACCCAAACCAAGATGGTGGAATCCTTCTGTCATGGAGAACACCAGACAGTCTACCTTAGAGGTGTGACTGGGCTAGTTGTGCACCAAACCTCCTTGCAGAGCTAATTTCCAGCCTGTCCTGGTGTCAAATGGGCCTCAGGGCAGGGGGTGGCTTCTCCCAGGTGTTAAGGAAACCAGGGTTGCATATCAAAGTCAGCAGGGGCTTTGAAGCTCCTGGCAGTGATATGCTAAATCACTAGCCATCTTGCTATGGAGGTCTGCACACCTCCTACCAGAGCAGGCATTGTTTCTGACCTCTGAGAGTGTGGGCTCTCACCTCCAGGGGGTCAGAAGCCTTTCTATGGTGGCAGGCTGGACGATACCAGTCAGCCAGTTATACTAAGAGGCTGGTAGGTTTTCAGGGAACACCTCTAAGGGGCCCTCTGGGTACATGTTTTAATGAATCGACTCCTAAAGGAGTATGGATTCATTAAGACAAGGTGTTTGATACCAAACACCACAGGTTTCGGAAATATCATCATCTAGCTGGGGAACTCATAATGACCAGTGCCCAGTACATATACATAGGATGGCTTCCCTGTTCACTTCTTCTATCTACTAATAGAACTAGATGGCACCTGGGTGTATCTGCTCGTACAGATATGTCCTTACACGTAATATAATGCACCCTGCCTTAGAGTTATAAGGCCTTCTATAGGGTTGACTTGCATATATTACAAGCAGTGTCTGTAGGCATAGCACACAAGGTGTGTGCCATGTTGTGTTCTCTCACTTGTTTGTACCATTTCACAAAGCCTCCAATGGCAGTCTGCGTGAGTTTGGTAATGGTTCTGTAAGAGTGGCACAATACATGCTGTAACCCTTAGGGACCCTCTTCAGTACCCATGCCCTAGGTACCAGGGCTGCCATTTACTGGGGACTTGCAGAGGTGCTAAAGGTCTTGCCACTTGGGGAACAATTGCCCAGTTACCTTGTTGTAGGGAAAGAGTTCTGGAACTGTGGACCTGGTTAGAAGGAATCCAGTACACTTTAGTCAAAATTGCATCAAATACCAAGCAAAAATTAGGAGTGACTATGTCAGAAAGTGGCACTTTCCTACATAGATCATGAATATTAAGCTACCCATTACTCACTGAATGCCCTCCTTTTCCTCTGTTTCAACAATGTATAATGCAAACTGAGATTTCCCCATCAGCGATGCTGTTAATGATAACATTGGATGCTCTTATGTCAGTTGTCTTTCAGAATGCCCAAAAAAAAACAACAGCCAGCAAAATTATAGCTATATTTTTGTAAGATTATGTTCAACATTCGATAATCTGGTCATACACTTTTTCTAGTGAGTCAAGTTTAAAACCATTTTCCTTTAGAGTTTGAAACTGGATAGATGTACCTGACCTTATTTCCCCAAAAACAACTAAAGTTACCCAAATTCCTGATTTTAAGGTGAAAACCCATATGCAGAAAAATTTGCGAGAATTACAGAAAGAACGCGTGTCAGTTTTCTTTTATAAAGAATGTGGTTGGTAAACAAGGGACGGGCTTGCTCACATCTTCCAATGACAATGTGTCACAAAGGGTGCCTCCCTTGTGTACTTGCACTGCACACCTGTTTTTCCGTGGTTCAGCACAATCTGCTAATTAAACACGTCTTTATTATGGGGTATTTCATTTATTGCTCTGCCTAGAATGACATTTGTCTGGGTGGTTCCTGCTGTTGTACATGGAGAAAGACATTAGTAACAACTAAATTAGAGGTACAAGGGGAGAAAGGTCCATATTAGTATTTAAAACAGAACTTTGGCAAAAGCTCTTTAGGAATGCAATAAAATTTAAATGAAAACTAAACTCACTCAAACAACCTCATCTGTACCATACAGTAGCAGAGCCATTTTACTTACCTCAAAATAATGAAAAACTGAGTGAGTTTGGTGAATCGAACTCTGCTTCAACTGAAGGGATTATGAGTAAATTTAGTACAACATGGTGCAGCAAAGAATCTTTAACCCAGATTTTACAAGCAATTATGTTGTCCTTGCATCGCGCAAGATGACACAAGGATAATGCAAAGGCTCAGTAAGATCTGCAAAGCTATGCGAGGAGGGATTTTTGCCACCTGGTATGACTGTGAAGAAATGTAATGCAACTCTTGCACTGTGGCTTGCACTGTGTTGTGTTACATTTCATAGGGGTAGACATTCCAAGGGGATAAATGGGTGTTCCTGTGTATCCACCCATGGAACTTGATGTCGTCCCAGATTTACTAAAGGTAGTAAGCCTAGGATTACACCAAAAACATGTGCCTACCATAGAGATGATTACCTAAGAGAAATATCTTTGTTTCTCCTTATTACTTTCTCTTTCTTTGCATGATCCATTCTGCGTCATGCATAGACAGAGGTAATTGTCTCTAGTATTGTTTTTGTGCCGAAAAGTATCCATTCCTGTGGAAAAACAAACTAGCCTGTTATGCAGAAAGGATTGCACCATGGTGCAAGGGTGCCTGCACTGGCAGTACACAGCATCCAGAGCACCAGCACTAGGAGGGAACAGAAGTGTGCAATATCTGCTCTCTATGTTTCCAGGAATGCACTGCAGAAACTTTACTTCCTTCCCGGTGTTGCATGAAAGGATAGCACATATGTCCCTTGCTGCTCTGCATCGTGTGAGAGGGAGAGAGCAGAGATTTGTAGAATTTCCGCTGTTTGTACACTGTGTATTGTCTAGCGCCATTGCAGGCACCCTTATACCATAGTCAAAGGGATACCTTCCTGCACAGAAACCAAGGAGGCATTTTCTTCATTCTATGCATGGAAGTGTAGAAAGAAGAACAAATACGGAGAACACAATGATTATTTTCCTTGTTATGTCAGCATTTGGGAGGTGAACAGATTTGTAACAATCCTGGGTTTACAAACTTTTGTAACTCTGGAATTGCATCAAATCCATACAACACCTATGGAAAATCACTCAGCTCAAAATGTAGTACAAAGCAGAGCAAGCAGTTACGTTGTGTTACATTTCTTTACATAACAACGCAAGGTGGGGCAAATTGCCCCTTGCCTGGTTTTGTAAATCTAAGTTAAGAAATTGCACTGCTTTGTGTCTCCTTCATGAAGCAAGGACAAC
Organism: Lissotriton helveticus; assembly: GCF_964261635.1. Classification (NCBI taxonomy): domain Eukaryota; kingdom Metazoa; phylum Chordata; class Amphibia; order Caudata; family Salamandridae; genus Lissotriton; species Lissotriton helveticus. The sequence goes on from NC_136069.1 coordinate 152,820,470, forward strand.
ACAACTACTTAATAAATGTGGCCCAAGATTCCCAACATCTTCACCTCATAAAGCTGAGCTTTTTTACTTGTCTTAATTTTAAAGTAAAAGTTTGAAACGTCATCCACTCCCAGCAAGGAAAACAGTAACTTTCTGATTGTTGTGTCACTGTCATCTTTCTCTGTCAGAAAGCCCAAGTGGCGCTAACAGGCTTATTCTCTTCGGCATCTATTACTATCTTAATGTGGTGTAGCCCGATTTTATTATCATTATCAGTTTTATTAATCAAACAATAAACTTGTCGTTATTATATGTACAATCTATTCTTATACATATAGAAATGCATGCAAATTTACTTCTGGTATACAGGATGGTGTTGCTCCACAGTACAAAATATTTTACACATTAAGAATTGTGAAATTGTCAAATTAGCATTAACACCTAATTTACGCATACAGCTTTTCCGCCTGGTAAAAAATCTGAATGCATATATTTGACACATCTGAGAGCCTGATTTTGGCTTTGGCAGAAAGTCTCCATCCATAAGGGTGTCAGAGGACATTACCGCTGCCACTACTTTCTCTTAGCTACAAATTACACCCACATTTTGATGACCACCAGACCAGCAGTCATCTCTGTACCTTGAAAGGAACCGCCACCATTATGGTTCCCTTCAAGGTACTACAAGTTTTTATGGTTGATTGCCATCAGTTTTGATGGATATTTACGCCATTCACCCTCCTTCCCTCAAACTCTTGGTCCTCCCGCCTCTACAAGAGGCAGGCAGACCAAACGTTTGGTGGAAAGGATCCTTTGTTGCATTTGTGATGGAGTACCCAATCTGCCAAACTCTAGATCAGGCCCTGAATACTCAATGAAATGCACAAATGTCAAAGGTTTTCTTGGTAATCCACTGAGAGTGAGACGTTTGCTCCATATGTAGAATCAATTCGACGGGAGCAGATTCCTATCAAAGCTATGGATCTGTGACACAGGCCTACATTAATTGTCTCCTTTCCTTATCCAATACATCACTAAGTTGGAACCCATCGTTGGGATCCAAACTTGCTGTTGATATCCACTCATCCATCTGCATCTGACACAAATAAATAGCAGCAAATAAACAGCGTCATGTGAATGCTATACAAACACAAGTCATCCTCATCAATGAACTTGTTATTAACAATCTCAAAACATTGATATTTACATATAAATGTATTTTATAAGAATGCTTTGGGACTTGGCCCAAAGGTGAAAATGGCTTCTATCTTGGGCAGAAAATTGTGTAGGGTTTTTAGAATAGTTGAAGTGAACATTACCTGAATTGCCTGCTTGGTACTTATTTGTATCAAGTTCACATTCAGGCATATTTGATATATTGTGATTGTGTTTTAATTTGCTCTATTTCGTTTTGCAATACTCCTCTTTTTGTCTAACATCAGAAATGCTCATATTTTGTCTATGTTGAGAAATATGTACAATTAATTTATGCTCCATTCCACATTCAAATCTGCTGAATTAGTCCAGTGATGACCCATGTCCACCAACCAACCTGAGGCCCATTCTCCATTGCCGGCTTTATTGTACAGTGCAGTTACATCAGTAATTGGCAAATATATCTTAATATTATGTTATGGATAATATTTTCTCATGCTCCAGAGAGTTATGTGACCTTTCAACCACTAAAGTTTTTATCCACTTCATTTAGCACATGTACAGTGATCCTTGTCAAAATGATCTAAATATGAATATATACAAAGACAATTAACCCTATGATGCAGTGGACAATCTTTCAGGTCAGCCTCATGACCTTTGTAGTGCGGTGAGTATGAATAGTATGTCCACTGTACTGTTTAAGAAAATCCTTCAGGTGAGTGCACCAGAAAGATTTTCTCTTAAAAAAATAATACTGGAATGCAAGAGAAGAACTGCCCTTATAGCTCAATGTCGTTTTGCACTGATGTCATAGCGAATAAACGTGATTGAAATTACAAGTCACCAAATGGTTTTACTTTTATCAGTGTTCGGGTGTAAATCTCTGTTCCCAAGCAGTGATCTAAAAAGGAGGCTATGTCCCTATTCAGTGGAACCTATCACTAGGAGATCCCTGCTTGAGAATTGCCTGAGTGATCCTCAAGCAGGGATACATGCACTAGAGAGCAAGTAGTGTGGGAGGACTCCAGGCAGTACTACTCCAAAAAAGTAGCAATCTTTCTGACTCCTTGCAGGGGCGATTGTTTGGATTTCCCATGCAAGTAGAATGACAGAAAGGCAGGATGGCAGAAACTCCACTAGAAATCAGGGATTAAAAAACAAAAACAGGGCTGAGAGAGCAGCTCACCCTGACATTGGGCATGCCTCTGTCCCAAAACATCTCCAACAAACTTTCTGGCCATCTGATTGCAGATTGGTGCCATTTACCCTAATCGTCACCTAACTGGGCCAAAAAGCCCACCTCATACCAAGGAAAACATTTCCAAAATGTAACAAGTGGCAGTGGGGGCCGTCCAGGGATCAGGTAATGCCCTCTTCCCATAATAGTTCTCTATGTTCTTCAAGGGACATGTACTCCCAAACTGCCACCCTGAGCATCAGAAATCCGACTGAATATCAGGTATCCACCTCGACCTCTAAGCCTTAACAGTCTTTTTTGCCCAACTGGGACCCCTGAACATCCCTATCCCCATGAAAACCAAAAGGAAATTTGTATTCTTTTAACATAGGGGATGAATCTCAATTTCCTCTCAATTTCCATGCTGAATGGCCACTCGATTCAGGCTCTAGGTCAGACAGCAACCAGGGAACCCTACACACCCTGGGCATTTCTTATACCTAGAGACCCAGACAACCCTGGATGATGTGACTTGCATGGATCTCATTGTGCCCATGTGAAGTCAATATATTCTTTGCATGGTCCCGGGTGTAGTATGTTCATGTCACTGGTAGCTGGCCCTGCCTCACTATTGGGGTACTGTTTTTATCGGGAGAAGTGTACAAAGGCTCGATTTTAGATTATTTGTGGATCTCAGCCGGATGTGGTTGAGCACAAGCCCAAATACTACAGCTGCCCACATTATCAATAAGAGTCACCATTTATGGTGAACATTACATTTCTCCATGTTACATTTTGGGGCCTATCAGGTCACAGGGGACATTCTTAGCCATACAATTCTGGTACCATTTTCATCAGGGGAAGTCTGGGAATAAGAAAGAGTAGAACATGTTTTAGCAGCAATTTACTTTCTCTCCATTCTTGCTTTCTAAATGTTAGCAAGAATGCAAGAAAGAACACATTTTGTGTAATGCCAACTGAGCCAAATGGTAATATGGGCAACTCCAAATTCAGAGTTGTACATATAACCACTATTCCTAAACTCGGTATCAAGGGCACATTGAATAAAAGCATAGGTTCTCTTCATCCCCCTTTTCATTCATTAGATTTTAGCATCTGAATTTCTAAATTGTCAGTACAAAATGAACTATCGTTATAAGCTGCAGCTCAGTTCTTTTGGGAAACGGCCACTACAACGAAGCAGTTTTCACGAAATCCTTAACCACGCATGCAGTACAACGCATGCGTGGTTACCACGAAAGCCTTTACCACGCATACCTTTACTACGAGGTTTGTAGTAAAGGCATATGTGGTAAAGGTAAAAAGTAAAAAAAGGGGAGCTTGGGGGGTCTCCCCCCCCAAAAAAAACTCACCTGAAGTAACGTCGGGATATGCAGAAAATCAGCATTGTTTAAGAGAAATCGGAAAATAAACTTCCGCTTTCTCTTAACGACGTATGACGTCACCACGCAAGTATTCGAGGTAAAGGTTATGCGTGGAAAACGAATTCCGTTGTAACGCATGCGTGGTAAAGGCATGCGTTGCAACGGAATTCGTTGTAACGTCATACATTCGTTCTTTTAGGACAACAAAAAACACTATATATCCCTGCAAACAAAATGCTTAGAGGGATGAAACACTATGTTACTTTTGTATATTGACCATGAGGGCAAAATAATTTACAGATGAAAACATTGTCACCCATTCTTATTTTTACTATTTATATTGAGTATTATACTACCGGAGTGTGGAATGGCAAAATATTTTAGGCATGCAAAGATGTTCATGAGTGCACCTGGGAATTTGTTAATAACCGCAAACTCTATTGAGATCACATAAAGAAAGCTACAAGTACATTTGTGACTTGGCCCCATGATTTTTTAATATATTCACACTGGGTTATCACATGTAGGTGTAAATAGACAATATGGAGTATTACTGTTTCATAACACCACATCAGTTAGGCCGGGACCCATAGATTGTATCAATTTCTAACATATACCTAAATATATTAATTTCATGTATGAGTATACATACCAGTATCTTTATCAGTCACTGTCTCAGCACAGATAAGCCCTGCCGTAAGGGCCAGTACCAGTCCGCAGACAAGCTTCGGTGCCATTGCTGACGAATGAGGGCAGGAGTCTGGAAGTGTCATAAGCAGCTCACAACAAGATGGCAAATTTATACACTCCACGCTGCACTTCTGCCAAAAATATTCATGTGATATTTACTTTGGGATGGTGTTCGCTCTAGTCATGCTAGATATTTGTGTTGTATATTTTACTCTTAACCCAACTAACCGCAGGTAATGAGCATTTATAATTTTTATTTCCAGCAATTTTTTGCATTTTCCTCGAAACAAATATATGTTCAAAAGAGAATACTAACATTTGCTTCATAATATCAGGTTCCAGAATAAGCTTGACACTTCTTGGAACACCACAATAGGGACCCCTCCGAATTGACATATTGTAATGTAATGAAACGTAATGTAATATAAACAAGATTTGTAAAGTGCACTGCAACCCATCGGGCATCCTGGCGCTAAAAGAGGGAGGAAACAGTAATAGACAACTTTAATCTGAAAATTCCGTAATAGACAACTGTGATCTGAATAGTTAGAGGTCAGATTTTTGGAAAAGGCCAAGTTTTTATTAATTTACGGAAGGACAAGAGATGGTTTATCTGTCGCAACTCCAGAGGTAGTTTGTTCCAAAGTCTTACAGCAGCAACACTAAAAGCTTGACCCCCAACTTTGCTCTTCTAGTCAGGGGTACTTTCACCAAAAAAGCTGTAGAGGACCGAAGGCAGCAGGTAGGGGCATACCAGAAAAATGTACTCTGCAATACTATGGGGCCCACACCATGCAGTGTCTTAAACACAACTCAGAGAGATTTAAAATAAATCCTCTGCATTATGTGAAGCCAATGCAGGTCTGCAAGAGCCTGGGAAGAGGAGGAATGCAGAGGTCACGACAGAGCCAACTTGGCTGCCATATTCTAAATTCTCTGCAGTCTACCTGTTAGAAACGTAGGAGATTCCAAGAAAAGAGAATTACAGTAGTGTAACCTGTTCAAAATCACGCTCCTATTGTACCCTACACCAGGTTGTCAAAACTTTGAGAGGGGGGATAGACAGAAAGCTCTGAGACGACTTGAATACAGATACATTTTAAGAATGGGTACAATGGAGCCGGTAGGCATGAAAATCGATGAGGAGATATATACTTTCTTATAAAGTGGTGCCTATTAGATGTCTTTTTTACAGAATGATTATGAACGTAGAGTCCTTAATTATCTGTGTTCTTTATTTGGACTCTGCTATTTGATGATCTGTGCATTGCCGTAATATGCCTTTATAGGCCTTTTATTCTGTTAATTTTCATTTTGTATGTCACCAGTACAAGTATTCTAATAATCGGTGTCTTCTTATCTTTGCTGTAGCTTATGTAGATGGATTACCGTAAAATGACAACTAAAGAGCTAAGATATCTGTTTCCTCATTTTTAAGATTAATTTTTTACATTAACTTTATTATTTTGTTGTTATTACATTTCTTTTTGGTACACACGTGACAGTGTTCTGCACTTGTTACCTTAAATCAACTAATCTACAACTATGGTCAAAATTGACTTTTGTTATATGTATATTTTAAATTCCATTTAAAGGAGGGGAGCCACGCAGTCTCCTTCTCTGGGCCACTTTTGGCCCTGGGGACCCCATCCCTGCGGTCCCTGCGGTCCCTGCTGGCTCCCAGCCTGCTGCAGGAGCCAGCATTGCTTTTGGACAAAGGGAGCTGCTCATACGCAGCTCCCCTTGTTTAAAAGCAATTTGCTTCGCTACATGGAAGTGAGAGGTTTTCTGCTCTCGTTTCCATGAAGCGAAGCAGACATTTGGAATGACAGGGTGGGAGTAGTACTCCTGTCCTGCCATTGCAAACTGCAATGTCCCGGGGGTGGGCACCCCGGGACATTGCTAGAGCCGGCCCTGGGTGGTGGCGGTCCCCAGGGCCATGAAGGACTCCTGGATGTGTGTGGGTGGGCGTAAGGCCCCCACATTTAAACATTGATAACTCGGGCGGTGGCAGTCCCAGGTGCTTGGGGGGCTCACAAGACCCCCCATTCATTATTGTGTAATGTCCCAAGGAGATAGTGACCCCAAAGGCCCTGGGAGGTGGTTGACCCCGGATATATTTTGCTCATTGCCTCCGGACCTTGCACACCCGGGAGCTTATTAAAACAAAGCGCTGGAGCATGCACTTTGTTTGTTTTTTATTTTTTCACGGGGTAGCATGGACCCTACGCGAATCCTGTAGAAAATAAAAAAATACAAATGCTTTTCTTGGCCCTGGGGGTCTCTGTGGGACCTCCTAAGCAGGCCTAGGGGGTCAATGTGTTTCTACTGTGCCCCAGTTTCTGTATGCCCCGGGAACCTCCACCTCTGAACCGCAAACCGAAATTAGAATAGAGGGGTCAGTTGTGGACTGGGGACCACCACCTTCCTGTGACTATGTAAATGCTGCAAGGGGGCCCCCCTCCTGAAGCTCTCGTTGGCCTTGGGGAACCCCATCTCCCAGGGCCGGCTCCAGCAATGTCCTAGGATGCCCACCCCGGGACATTGCAGTTTGCTATGGCAGGGCAGAGGCACGGCTGCCGCCCTGTCATAGCAAACACTACTTTGCTTCATGGATGTGAGAGCAGGGTGAGCAGGAACCCTGCTCTCACTTTCACGAAGCAAAGCAGAATTGCTTTTGGGTAAAGGGAGCTACATGTTTGAACAAAAGGTATGCCGGCTCCCGCAGCAGGTGGGGATCTGGTAGGGACTGTGGGGGGCATTGGGGCTCCCCCAAGGCTCCCAATGTGGGGGCCTGCCAGGGGGATAAGGTCCCCGGAGCCAGAAAAGGCCCAGGGAAGGGCCCACCTCCCCCCAAAAAATTCATTAAAAAATATGAGGCAATGCCCTGGGGGATGGGGTCCCCGGGGCATTGTGGTTTGGGGTATTACGTCCCCTAGATCCTCAAGGGTCCTTGGGGGCAAACTAGTGCACCAGGTATCTCCAGTAAGCCCCACACAGTGGGATTGCTGAGAAGTGGTCTGAGGCCACGCCTGTTTTTACACCACTCTGCAAACGCACCTCTTGGCGTACTGCTGGTCCACATGTTAGTGATTAGCATTTTTTTAAAACCTTAGCAATTCACTGAAAATACCACAGGTTTCAGGGATGTTATAGTTAGAAATTAACATTTAAAAAACCTTAGAAATTCTATGAAAAAAACACAGGTTTCAGGGACAGTATAGTTAGTTGGACATTTCACTCGTACAAAACCAAAGAAATTCAGCCAGTATAGTTAGTTGAGCTAACTATAACTCACGCCCCCGCAGTGCACTACTGATGACGTCACTCATGACATGGTCAGTGACATCAGTGATGACATCACTGATGATGTCTCAAATTACATCACTGATGACATCATCTAGTGACTTGAAGAATGAGTGGGTGTATAAGTGTCTGAATGGATGATTTAGTAGGTGCGTGACTGACTGTATTATTGAATGCATTGGTGAGTGAATAATCTGTGTGAATGTCTGTATCAGTCTGTCAGTTGGTGCGTATGTGACTGTATGGGTTGGTGAGTACCTACATGAGTGTCTATATGGGTTAATGATTGGTTGTCTGAGTACCTGTATGGGTGCCTGAGTGTGTGGGTGGATGTGGTTGTGTAACCCTCTGCATGGATGTGTGACTGATTGATTCAGTGAGTGTATGGGTTCATGAGTGCATCTGCGAGGGGCTGTATGGGTGAGTAAGTGTGCGTATGGCTGTGTTGGTGAGTGAATGGATGTCTCAGTGGTATATGCGTGAGTAACAACATGTGTGAAAGGCAGTATATGTGAGTGTTGGAATATATATATATATGTGTGCTTGGGCCAGGGATTGTATAAAGGAGTACATATGTGTTAGCATCTGTATTAATAAGTAAGGAAGTGTGTGTAACTGATTCTTTAAGTGACTGACTAGGTGTGTGAGTATTTATGTGAATGAGTGGCCCTATGTGAGAGTCTGAATGGGTGTATGAGTGCATATATCAGAGGCTATATTGATGAGTGACTGCATGTATGAGTGACTGTATTGGTGAGTGAGTGGATGTGTGTAGACCTATGAATCAGTGAGTGATTATATTCTAACTGCCATTGGTGTGTCTATGGTTTTGAGAATGGTAGTCTGTATTTTAGAGTGGGTGTATGAAAGGTTATATTAGGATGTGAAGAGGTGCATCAGATATTAAGTGGATCATGTCATCAGTGATCTCATTTGAGATGTCATCAGTAATGTTATCAGTGATGTCACTGACCATGTCATGAGTGATGTAATATGTGACATCATTAGCAGGGCATTGCGGAGGAGCGTGTTATAGTTAGCTGAACTAACTATAACATCTGAATTTCTCTGGTTTTTATGACTACAAGGTCCAACTAACTATAATGTCCCTGAAATCTGTCGTTTTTTTCAGCGTCTTTCTTAGGATTTTTGAATGCTAAATTCTAACCATAACGTCCCTGAAACCTATGTTTCTTTCAGTTATTATATATATATATAAATATATATCAACAAAACGATCACTCCTTTCAAGTAACCAGAGGACACAGCGGGGATGTGTTTGGGAGTTCCTTTAATGACCATTGCTCGGCACGATGCATTTCGGCTTGTGTCTGCCTTCCTCAGATGCCGCTTGCAAACAAAGGGTCCATTTTGGCTCTTCCCTTGAAATGCTATGGCCCTCCCTTTTTTTTATGTAGGAGGTCTTCTGGCTCCACTTGATAGGATGCAGCTGCAGTCGGGTGTTGGAGACTGCAACTACCATAATTCCATGTTCCGGTAAGTACCGCTTGTGGAGTCAGGAGTCCGCTCTCATGAGCGCTGCTGTGCCTGGCAAGGGAGGGAGCTTGATGTTAAAAATGGAGCCCCTAAATAAATGTCCAGGACTCCCTCGGGTCCCCAACGTTCTGCCCCATTCACAAAGACAATCCGGGCCGTGAAACGGGAATGTAATCTTCCCGTTTCACCGTGAAGTCACAGTCTGTACCTGACAGCGGCCACTTGCTTGGCTTGCTTCCGAGACGGTCCTGCAGCATTCGATCCCTCGGTAAAGAAAAATTGCCACGTTGCCAACAGTCCACAGGACAATATATATATATATATATATATATATATATATATATATATATATATATATATATATATATATATATATATATATATATATATGTATATATCAGTGAAAGAACTCAGATAGAGACAAGGTGGCCCACCAACTCCGATTCGGGTAATTTTAATGACAACAACAATGTGTTTCAGCCGAAATTTTGAAAAACTGTGCAAATGTGAATTGAATAAGTGGTGGGAGGTGACATCACTCATCAACTATAGGTCAAGTGCCCCGCGGCTTAAGGATCTCGATAATTCCCACCTACGAGAATCCTAATCCAGAATTGCTGGTAGAGTGGGCAGCATATATGGTGAAAACTTGTAAGTGCATGTTAGAAATGCTAATTAAATATGCCAAAATAGACCTGAACAAAACAAGACAAGAGCTAATAACATTACGTGCAGAATTCGATAAGCATAAAGATGACAAAGTACTGATTGACTTCTTAAAATTGTTGGAGGGGCGTCTAAAAAACTACAAGGATGCAATCAAAACGAAGAAACATCGCAAATTTCTTCGCGATAAGGAGGAATATGCGGAGGGGAGGATCCTAACTTACGCCAAGTGATTTGACTGGGCTCAACAAGATCGGTAATTTCTACAAACTCCCAAACAGGACACACTGTCTACCGGGCCCAGTTCTGATTTGAGCTCAGACACCGAAAAGCAACCTCCAACTGGCTCTTTTGGGGTGCGCACAACACAGGGGGCGAGCTCAAAAGAGGAAGGAACAGGAAGAGGCCGATGAAGGTCAAGAAGAAAGGCCGGAAACAAAAAGAAAAACTAAGATTGACGAAAAGAGGAGGTAGAGCCAAGTTTTGGCGACAGAACAAACCAGAACCTAACAACATGGATAATTCAATCATAAACTTATCAAATTGCATTTTGACATCCAACGAAAAATCAATGCTCAAACCAGGACTATCTTTTGGTCCAACAACAGACTGGAACTATGTTGATACCCGCATAGATCTATTCTTATTTGTCTGAAATTTAAAATTGATGAAACTACATGCAACTGTGGGGTGCGTAATACTTCCTTACCTTGCCTGCACTGAACTCGGAGGTGTCAGCCCTTATTGTCTTGCCCACTGGGGTCGGCGGAGCCGTGAGGTGAACGGCGGCGGCTGAAACCAGGCAGCATCTACACTTGGCAGAGCGGGAGTGCTGGGAGACTCCCGGCCCTGCAGAACTACAACCCCCAGCAGCCTCTGGGGCGGCGCGCTCGTGACGCGCAGAGAGCGCCTGGAGGCGCGATTTAAGGACTGTCCGCCCAGGAGCCCCTGGGTGCGTAATACTTCCTTACCTTGCCTGCACTGAACTCGGAGGTGTCAGCCCTTATTGTCTTGCCCACTGGGGTCGGCGGAGCCGTGAGGTGAACGGCGGCGGCTGAAACCAGGCAGCATCTACACTTGGCAGAGCGGGAGCGCCGGGAGACTCCCGGCCCTGCAGAACTACAACCCCCAGCAGCCTCTGGGGCGGCGCGCTCGTGACGCGCAGAGAGCGCCCGGAGGCGCGATTTTAGGACTGTCCACCCTCTCGCCCCGCGAGTCGCGCGCGGGTGCGCCCGGGCTAAGCCCGGGCAAAGGGCGGGCCCTCTGTGGCCCTCGGTGACTGAGGTAGGCTGGGCTGGGCCCGGTTATTTCCATTTCCATTGTCACAACTATTTGTATTCCATTGGATATTGAAGTGTCTGCACCGAGGGTTCTGCGTACCTTCATCTTTATCTCATAGACTTTGTCTGCGGGCTGATTGTTCTCATCACTCCAGCTTTCCTGTTTTTATATTACTTTTAAAGCTCATTTAATAATCATTTCAATTTAATATCAGTGGACATACCCCTCTCATTCGCGGTGTCAATTCCTTTGGAAACTTGTAAGGATGACTAAGAAACTCCGCTCTGGGAGATTAGTGGGGGGAAGGACCTGTGCAAAAACAAAATCTAACCCCTTGAGAAATAAATCTGTGATTAATTACTCGCTTAAAGGACAATGTCAGCTCTTTGACCTTTGGGAAAAAGCTGTGGATAAGAAAGCAGCTATGGAGACGATTGACGGTTTCCGACCATTTTCACAAGCAGGTCCATCACAAGCGGCTGACAATATGGTCTCCATCACGGATAGATCCATTTCAAATAGAAATTATTGCTGGGATAAGACCTGCTCTTGTCATTGATAATGGTCCCATTGATAATGGCCCCACTGGGCCTCTAGTGCATTTTATGGAAGGAAAACACACTACCAATTTCCCGGCGCCACAGGCTGGTAATGCACGTGTTAGCTCAGAGGGAGATGTTTCTCTATCATCTATCGACCTCGAACTTTGCGGCCGTTATGTGAGTACTGGAAGTCCAAAACTCTCTGAAACCTCTAAACCATTTGTGGGCGAGACTCCATCTGGCCTATTGCTATACAGTAGTACTCCCTCCTTAAATGCGCAGGATATGTCCGCACTGTTAAATGTTTCTGTGTCTCCTGAATTCCATCTTTCAGGAATCTGTCCTCCTGTTGCTACGGGCGAAAAACCAATATCGGAGTCTTTGATTGCCCTTGAAAATTTGCTCTCATCTATATTATGTCTTTTGGGTAAATTTGTGGGCAGCTCGGACTGTATCTTAGAGACTGTCACTAAAATACTGAATGCAATGTTGCACAAGGTCCCTGAAATGAGGAGAACTCCCTGGAATGTGACGGATACCAACCAAACAATGGGGAACTTACATGTACCTTTGGAGAAGCCTGATATAAAGCCGATAGCTATGGTTCAAGAAAACATCCTTACGGCTACATCAGCTCCAGTGGCAAACAATTGTGTAAATAACTCTGATCTTGTAATAGAGGAAGAAATTCACTCTGGTGTACCAAGTGCAGTAGCACAGGAATTATTCCCGATTTTTAAACCCAGGAAAATAGAGTTACAAGAAGAGGACGATCAAGAAATCAGCAAAAAAACTGGAAAACACAGAAACAACAAAGGGAAAAAAGGAAACCTCTACGTAAATATAGGAAGAAAAGACAAAGGCGGATAATCTTTCAAGATTCTATTGTGTCAATTAACAATGAGGAGAACACCACTAATTCAAACTTGGGGATTATCAAAAGGGCAAGTGAATCTTATCATGAACACTTAGGTATGGAGACTAACGGTAATATTTTGCCTTTGCCTCTAGAAGACTTGTCCAAGAAGGGTGGTCATGGCCCGATTACCCCGCTGGTGGCTGAGACAGGAAGCATTACCCCGGTTGTACTGGGGGACCTTAATCCTTTTGCTCCCTCTTTTGCCCCTACGGTTGGTGCAGATATAGGCCCGCCCCAGTGCCCTCAGGCAAAAAAAGCAATGAATTATGTGGACACTTTTGTTTTGGACTTTGTTCCTTTATTTGATGAAAATCTGCCTCTAAATAGATCATGGCTGCTTAAATGTCTTAGTGATCAGGAATGCCTTCACCTTATTCAATCAAGGGATATTGAGTTAGTGTCTCTGTTAGGTGAAGATAGTGTGACCAGTATTAGAGTCAAATTTTATTCTAAATTCATTGTAAATTTGATACTACAGCAAATGGAGAGTTTTCAATGTAGAGGCATTGATGTTCTGCCTATTTTTAGTTCTGATGTGACCATTTCTCCCCATGGGATGACCCGAAAGGGTGACAAGTTTGATAGGGTACCCTCTCCGTTTGAGGACTTAAAGATCTGGGTCTTAAAGGGGAAACGGTCAGTCTCTAAAGTACTGCTTCTTCCGCCAATTCAGAACTCCGCACAAGTAGATGAGAATCACCGGTGGAATTGGCTGCATGGTGCCCTTGCAACCAAGAGCACCGATAATTCCAAATTATTTCATCATCTTTAATAATCAAATAAAATTAATTTCTTGGAACGCAGCCGGGACACACAGTAGCCCCGAGAAACTTGATTTTTTATTCTCGTTAGGAGCAAGTGTGATTTGTATCCAAGAAACATGGTGTACTGATAATATTAGTGGAGGGAAGGAATATTTTGTGTTGGAAGCACCGGCCGCCCCTTCTAGGAAAGGTCATGCTAAAGGGGGAATAGCTTGTATGCTAACAAATAAACTGAGCTGGAGATTTTCGCATTACATTGATCCAAGTAATCTCTTTCAAGCTATAAGAATCTCGAATCTCCCAAATTTCCCTAATAAATCTGGCATTGTAATTATTAATGTGTATGTCCCCCCTGAAGAGTGTTATAACATTTTAGTGAAGCATGTATTTCAATATATTGGACAGATTAAGAATGTTTCTTCTCCACCGGACGTTATTCTAGTTGGAGATCTGAATAGTAAAATCTCGAACGCCAGTTTAAATTTATTTAGAAATATACCCAAAGAAGAGGCTTATCTCATTCCACAATCGATTTTCCCCGATAAAATTATAACTAATAAAAGAGGGAAGATTCTTCTGGAGGAACTATCGGCTGTTGAGGGGCTTATTTTAAATGGGAGATTTCCTTCTGATGTGCCTGCGAACTTCACGCATAAGTCTCCTTTTAGCTCCTCTATCCTGGACTATGTGATCTCTGACTTTAACATTTTCCCTCATGTCCAGGACCTAATGATAACCCCCACCTCTTTTAGTGATCATTGCATAATTTCCATAACGCTCTCTATCAAACCCCCACCCACTGAGTCTTGGTCGCTTGGTAATAATGAGGTCACCTTCCAGGGAACTTCGGGTAGGTGCTGTTGGAACAGCACTTCAATAAGAGGTGTATATGACATTTTATGCAAAACTACACTAGAATTAAATAGCTGGTGTGGTTCTGAAATCGCTAATTATGAAAAATTGGTGAGAAAGATCACTTCAGATGTTAAAACGGTTAGTGGCGCTGGAAAAAAGCCTTTTGTCCCTAGTGCATTGCGCACCCTGAATAAGGAAATAAATAAATTAGTGCGAATGCAATATATAGGAAGATCTGGGGAACTTGCTAAAGAAATATCGAGGTTAAAAAGAAGGAGAATCAGATTAAGAAGGAATCTAAAAAAGGAGAAGGAAGATTCACTGTGGATAAACTTACGGGAGGCAGTTGCCCATGGTAAAACTAGAGAATTTTGGTCCATAGTCGGGAGGGGTTGTGGTAGTAGAAGTAGTCCTCTTCCTATACCCATCTCCGAAGAGGTATGGTCCGCTTATGTCAGAAAGTTGTATGCAGGGAACGATGACACGACATTAGATAGTGCTCCTGAACTCCTTTCTGAGGATTTGAGTGACTATCCATCTATGAAAACGATTGAAATGGCTATAAAGAATATGCGCGTGTCGGGCGCAATGGGACCTGACGAACTCCCCATGACAGTTTTAAAGCAGGAACCTTTACTCTGGAGTAGGATTCTTCACCCAGTGTTTAAATCCTGCTTTGTTACTAAAGCTGTCCCAGCCTCCTGGAAGGGAAGTATATTGGTCCCTATTTTTAAGAAGGGATCAAGGGATTGTCCCACGAATTACCGTTTGATTGCTCTCCTGGACTCAGTCGGAAAGGTTTTTGCCAAATTTATCTTGGGCTTGCTCGAGGACTGGGTCGAGGAGAATAATATTCTTCCATGTGAACAGACTGGTTTCCGTAAGGAACTCGGTACACTGGACAATCTCACTACCCTGCATGTGATTACGGATAAATATGTACGTGTAAGAGGAGGAGTGGTGTTCACAGCGTTCATTGATTTCTCCACAGCGTTCGATAAAGTCGATCGTCGAACGCTGTGGAGAAAATTAGCTGCCCTTGGTTTACCGGTGTATCTATTGGAGCTGTTACGTGCACTCCATTCAGAGACATGGTGCAGTGTTCTCCAAGGGGGTGAGAGGGGACTTTCACAGAAGATTCCCTCCCAGAATGGCCTTAAACAAGGCTGTCTCTTGGCACCTCTATTGTTTTCACTATACACTGCAGCCCTTCCTGCTCACTTAGCAGCATGTGTGGGTATAGCTCCGGTGGTAGGTGGGACCCCGATTTCTTGTCTCATGTACGCTGACGATATCCTCGTACTAGATCTAACCCCTAAAGGTCTTGCTAATCGGCTGCTAGCTTTACACGTTTTTGCAGATACCCACGGTATGAAAATTAATATTTCTAAAAGCAAAATTATGTGTATCGCTGGAAAAAAGAAATGCCGTTCTGTAAATTTTGGATGGTTTATTGGTGGCCAAAAACTAGAGGTTGTTAAAACCTACACCTTTCTCGGAAAAATTATTGCGGCCAACTTAAGTGAGAGGCCCCATATAGAGCACTGCTCACGTAAAGCACTGGCCCACGGTAGAGGCTTAAACTCCCTATATTCCGCTACTGGAAAGAGACACTTTGCCTGTCTTCTTGAAGTGTTTAGGGCTAAGATTCCTCCTACGATACTGTATGGTATAGAACTTTTAGAGTTGAAGCATTGGGAGTTCTGCAATAAAATTGAGGGGAAACTCCTAAGATCTCTATCCAACTTCAATACTTCCTGCTCCTTGGCAGCTTGTAGGCTGGATTTTGGCCTTAGAAGCAGCTGGGTTCAGGGACTATGTGCCTTGGTAAGATGGGTGGCTTGTTTGGCTAGAGCTGAATCAGGGTCGATAAGGGCCCTCCTTAAAAAGGAATTGTTGGGCAACTTTAACGAGTTCTCACGGATGGTAAGGAATTTTAGAAGAGCTGTGTCACTCTTAAAACTAGATGAAAGTATGTTATTCCTGTATTCATCATCACAGCTAAAACTTGTGCTAAAACAGGCATCGTGGGAACTTTGTTATCAAATAGATAGGAACACAATACAAGGGAAAGGGGGTAGTTATCTTCTCCATAATTCCTACACTATGAAGTTGGCCCAACCATATGCCACATGGAATTTACCTCATGGTATTCGTAGATTATGGTTTCTGTTACGCTACGATTTACTGCCTTTAAATTCACTTCTTTCTAAATGGTACGGCACCTCCCCCTTGTGTAACCTCTGTAGTTTGAGTACTCAGAACTGTATCCACGTTATGTTAATCTGCCCTGCACTTCGACCATTGCGTTTTAAATGGTTAAAATCGATATGTCTAAAATTGGGTATATGTGACGTTAATGTTTTTTTACGATCTTTATACTGTCCCCCAAATGAAATGTTTTGCTTCTATATTTTTAATTTCTTTAAAGGTTTTTTAGCTATTTATTAAGGCAAGCTGGAGAGATTTGACTTTGTGACCTTGTGCCATTGATTCTATGGATGAAATTTGTTTTGTATATGTGATGTAGTTTCTTTTTTCTGTCTGTACTTGTTATGAATTTTATGTGGCCCTTAACCAGAGCCAAACATAATAAATAAAATTGAAATACATGCAATTGTGAAAATAAGGAACGTAAAGGCACAATGCCCTTAAACCTGGAATCTACACAACAACCTGAAACAATACATTTTTCTGTAGAGGAAGCGGAATCAATCCTGGCCAATTATGAAGTGGAAACTGGTGGTAGCAGTTTAGTTGATGGTAAATCAGGGCCGACCCTAAGAAAGTTGGGCTTCATTGTGGACAAACCCTCTAAAAGTGGTCTCAGAATTAAGTCCAGGTAAAATCCCAATGTTGCATATGATACCATTGAAGCTTTTCACCAAGCAATGATTCTGGAATTGGTCAAATTAAGAGAAGATCGCTCCTATTGCATACAAAATAATCTTACTAAAGACTAAAGAGAGGCTATCAAAACCATAATGGAAGATCAGACGATTATCATAAAGCCCCCTGATAAAGGGGGGAACATTGTTGTGTGGGACGTTGAAAGCTATAGAACGGAAGCAAATCATCAGCT
The DNA here is from genome assembly GCF_964261635.1 of Lissotriton helveticus. NCBI lineage: Eukaryota > Metazoa > Chordata > Amphibia > Caudata > Salamandridae > Lissotriton > Lissotriton helveticus. Next base: position 152,837,768 of record NC_136069.1, read on the forward strand.
ACCAGACCAAATCAGTTATGAAATTGTTGAATGGAAACTTTATGAGGAATCCATTGTTCTTTATTGGAATTTCCTTGATGATTGGTGGAAACAGGGTCTCTTGAATGATGATGAATGGAGATTGTTGAGGAATAACAATCCCAAGGTACCCTGTATCTACTTTTTGCCAAAAGTGCATACAAATCCTACTAGACCACCAGGGAGGCCCATTGTATCCTCAAATGGTGGTCTACTAGAAAATATATCAATATTTTTGGATCATTTCCTTGCCCCATATGTCACAGATTTGAGATTGTATTGCTTGGACAGTTCATATTTTATGAAACGTATTCAAGATATCAAATGGAACCAGGGATATTTGATGATTTCCTTGGATGTGTGCCCGTTATATATGTGCATAGATCAGGAAAGAGGAGTAGATGCATGTATGCATTATTTGAAAAGAGAATGCATTGAGAAATTTGATCATATAATGATGCTGAAAGAAATGATGTTGTTTTGCCTGGCACAGCAATGGGTACTTGCTTCACCCCCAGCCTAGCAAATGTATTCCTGGGCTGGTGGGAGGAGCAAGTGGTGTGCAGTGAACCCAATGAATGATATACTGAGCATGTGCCACTTTGGCTACGATACATAGACGATCTTTTCATCATCTGGGATGGTGGTAGAGATTGTATTATAGAATTTATTAACACACTAGCCAAGAATAACCTCAATTTAAACTTCACTCATACCATTAGTGGCACAACCTGTGAGTTCCTTGACATACAAATTCTGGTCAAGGATGGCAAATTAACAACTACATTATTTTGGAAGGAGACTGCTGGCAACAATACAGTACATGCTTGTAGTCAACACCCAACCTCCCTGTTAAACAGCATCCTGTATGGGAAACTATTACGTGCACGAAGAAATTGTAGCACAGATGAAGCCTATATAAATTAGGCTACCAGTATGAAACAACGCTTCAAAGATCGTGGCTATTCTGAAAAAAATCTTACTCAGTCACATACTAAACTATCCACAATCACACACATGGATGCACTTTTTACCCCACAAAAGTCAAAATCCAAACAGTACAATACAGAAATTCTGCGTATGATAACAACATACAATGTCAGATCTAACAAACTAAGGTCCCTAATGAACAAACATTGGGGCCTTGTAAAATCTGATACCACAATAGGCAAAATGGTTGGCAATTCCCCTGGGGTCACCTATAGAAGGCCTGAGTCCCTAAAGGACAAATTGGTCCATAGCTATCTGAATGTGGAACCAAATACAACATGGCTACAACCAAGACAGGGATTCCATAAATGCAGTGCCTGTAAGGCCTGTACATTTATCACAAGTTGTGGCACATACAAGATGCACAATGGGAAGGTTAAATGTATCAACAAAATCATTACCTGCACTACTGAATATGTAGTATATTTACTGATATGCCCGTGTGGACTGCGCTACACAGGCAGCACCACATTAGCTCTCAAAAAACATATTCTAGAACATCAGAGAGCGATACCAAATGTGGATTTCAACTATCCCATCGCCAGACATTTCTACGATGGACATTGAAGTGATAGAAAACTTCCCAGCTTCTGTGGCATTGATAGAGAGTACAAACACATCCGAGGGGGAGACCGGGAAAAGGAGTTACGGCAGCCGCGGGCCGTGGAGGGAGTTACGGTGGGGCAGGGAGGCGGGGAGGGGGAGGGGCAGGGTGAGAGGGCTAAAAACTGGCACCTGGATAATTACAGGTAAGTAAACAATTTAAATAATAAAACGAATTTCGTAGCGCGCACTGCATCGCAAAATGCGATGCAGTACGCGCTACGAAATTCGTTTTATTAATCAAATTGTTTACTTACCTGTAATTATCCAGGTGCCGTTTTTTAGCCCTCTCCACCCTACCCCTCCCCCTCCCCGCCTCCCTGCCCCACCGTAACTCCCTCCACGGCCCGCGGCTGAGTTACGGATCCTAGAATCTAAGTACATAATCGATCGCGATACCAGAACCCCCTATGGGTTAAATAAAGAAGAAGAATTATGCACCCATATAGGTGCATGAGAATATATATTGTATTCAGGGTCCCATGTTTGCTATTTTCCATCAATGTCTTTGAACAATGAGTTCTTTAAACTCTTTTTACCTTAGAAGGTTTAATTTTAATGACCTGTATATTTTTATGGGTGTTATGGTGGGGCAAGGGTTTCCTTGCCACCTTTCTACAATTTTATTATAGGGTGCACTGCTCACTTTTGACTGTTGGTATATAGGATCGAGAGGCAATCGTGCCTAACTATCCGCCATTTGGCCTTTAAAACATTGGAACCAATATGTACTGCATGATATATGCAAATTGTTTCCGTAACATACAATGTCGTGTAAGGACAATTAAATTCATGCACCAGGGTATAAGCACATGATACGTCTTCAAGAGTATCTAATGCTAATATTGATACCATAGTAATCCTTCAAAGTTTTATCTACATGTACTTTTGCAATAAAATAGAGCACTATATAATCCTTGAATTTTTTACATTTAAAAAAAACCTTTCACACCTAATACCAAGGGCATTTGTCACCATTTACATGCATTACTTCCTAAATTACCAGCACCTTTATTTAGAAATTTGAATTTGAGGAATATTGAAAACTTGACTTGATTTGGTTTTTTCTAACAGGTCATACATATGTCATACAGGGGAGATCCATCAATCAATATTGTTGGTCCTCATGAAATTAAAATTGTATGAATTGATTACTGTGATGAAACCACAATAGAACGCATTGAACAGCGTGAAGTTGAAAGATACTGGGTATAATGAAACATACTAAAGTGTTAAATTGATGGCTTGGATAAAATGAATCACATGCCACTTGGCATTCGTGATAGCATTAAGTACTATGAAATTATTAAGTACTGTTGTAAAAAGTAAAAATTCTAGATATAAATACGTTTTTATATATTGTTTCCAAGTAATCAGGTGGTAATTTCTTCGAGTACCCGATTTTTCTAGTCATGCTTATATGAAAAGAAAAGTCCGACCTTTTTGTGCCCTCTTCAGTTTCTATGAATTTGAATTGAATGCTTATCTTTTGTATGCAATTCTCTCCATTTTCTTCGAATGTTTTATTAAGAACACAAAATGAAATATGCACTTCAATGTAGATTATTGTTTTTACATTTAACCTCTTTGGCGCGGCAAGAATTCTAATGTGGCGTGGGGGGCGTGGAGGATGAGCGCGGCACTTCCGTGCTCGTGACGGAACACTTGCCGTCATGAGACACGGATTGCATGTGCTCATGACGGCGTGGTTCCGTCATGACCACTTCTGCTAATCAATTCGCCCACACAGGCGGGGAATCAGTGCTGCTGGGCAGCCGCAGCATGACCGAACCATGCCGTCATGAGCACACACCGCCTGTGTCTCATGACGGCGTGGTTCCGTCACAAGCACGGAAAAGGTTAAGAGACCTAGTACCGGATTTTGAATGAATTAAGATCAGTTTCCGAAATGTTTCTTCCATGTTGTTGGTGATGTCATCATTATAAAATGGCATTCAGGAAGAGCTCAGGCAACTTGACAAAGGCCGTTTTTTGGCTAAAACGCGTTGATGTTTTTTTTTTTTAGTATTCTATTTTTCTTTCCAACCGGCAGAGTTGTACATCATACAGTATAGTTCAACAAGTATTATCAACATATAGTCTGCATCTATGAAAACACAACGTAGGTGCTCAGTAAACAGATACAACACACAGGTTATATTACTTAGAACAATAATATTTGCATGTGTTTGGCGTCATATATTCCACATCTACGTCTTATATGCAATTTCACATCTCCATCAATATCATATGCTTACATCGGTCTCCCAACCCAGGTCATGCGCCCGTCGGGCAGTCAGTACGAGGAGAGGACAGTTAGTCTATAGTGTTTTGCAAGTATTGCACAAATGGTTCCCAAATGTCTCTTGTCGGGATGCTAGTGGTAGGACTTCCGCATAACTCTCTAGTGTTGTCCTACAGTAGGTCATATCTGTTATCCAGTCCTTCAGTCTAGGTGGTTTCTTGCTCCCCCATTTCATTGCCACACGCCATTTTGAAAGGAGTAATGCCACTGCCTAGAACTTCCTACGCCTAGCGTGTTTGACCTTTTTGATACCCAGCAGGCAAGTCAGGGGCGAGTTTTGGATGCATTCCGAGAGCATAGTGCTTAATGCATCCGTGACTGCATGCCAATATGGCTGTAAGACAGGGCAGGACCAGGCTAGGTGTATGAAGTCTGCATCTGACGCACCGCATCGGCAGCAGGAGTCCGTGTCCCGAAGTCCCAATCTGTGTAGCTTTTGTGGGGTGTAGTAGATTTGATGAAGGAATTTAAAGTGTATAATGCGCAGGTTACAGTTCGATGTGAGAAGTGTGAGCTGCGTACAGCTATAGTGCCAATCTTGTTCGTCAATAGGTTTGCCTAGTGACCGCTCCCACCAAGCCCTCGCCATCATAGGCACATCAGCCTGTTCATTTTGAGCAGCACTGTATAGTCGAGACACTAGGTTTTTCCGGGTAGGGGACGTCAGGACTATCTGCAATGACAACAGCTGTTTAGGCTCAGAGGGGAACGAGGCGTTATAACGCCCATAGGGCCGCATGAAAGCGCAGATATACAAAAATTTTCAGAGGGGTCCGGTGGGCACACAGGGCAGGGACTGACCATTTAAGAAATGTAGTATGTGGAAACGCTTGGCCAAGGGTTTGGAAGCCCATGTCTACCAGGAGTGTCTGCAGGTTTTGTTCTTGTGTCACCGTAAGCTGGGGGTGATTGGCTGTTGGTAGTGCTCATGGGTATATTGGCAATTTATTTGCTCTGCGCGCTAAGGCGTGCCACGCTCTCGAGGTAGTCAAGGTGTATCGTGTCATGTGGTGTATGTCGTATCGGGTTGGCCAGTAGCGCCATCAGCGGCGTTGGGGAAACACTATCACTCTCCGCCGCAACATGTGGGGTGAGGGCATGCGGTCTCGTCCAATAGTGTGCATGTTGGGCCTGCGCACAAATGTAATAGAGTTGGAAGTTGGGCGCCTCAAAGCCTCCCATGTGATACGGTTGGGCGAGGACCTTCCAGCATTTTCTAGCCTGTTTACCGGCCCAGGTTAATTTCTGGAGGACAGAGCGTAGTCAGTCAAAGAAGGAGGTTGTTAGCCAGATAGGAACATTCCAGAATAAATACAAAAATCGGGGTAGGACAATTTTCTGGAGCGCTATCCTATTCGCCAGGGAAAGTTTAATCCACCTGTCAATCTGGTCCTCCAGTTTTGTCATTGCCGCGCCGTAATTTTCCCGGAGAACCACCTCTGGGTCTCTGTGTATCCATATCCCCAGGTACCTAACCGGGTCAACACACCATTTTAGGGGGTAGTCTAGTTCTGGTGCCACCATACCTTCAGTGAGCGGAATCACTACTGATTTATCCCAGTGTATGCAGAGACCTGCGTATTGTTCATATTGTACGTATTCTCGAATGATGGGGTTCAGGTTCTCATCCGGGTGCGTGGTATAGAGGACCATGTTGTCCGCATATAGCGAAATGCCAATAGGTGGGAGAGTGAATTGTAGGGCAGTGGTGGAGTGTTTTTGCCTAATCTTACAAGCCAGTGGCTCAAGAATCAGGGCAAAGAGGATAGGTGACAGTGGGCACCCCTGTCTCATCCCTCTTGTGATCGGGATGGGGGTAGATGTTAGGCCGTTAATGCGGACCCTTGCCTTCGGAGCCGTGTACAATAGGAAAATCCACTTTAGGAAAGGTTCTGGGAACCCCATCTTACGCAGAGTGACGAACATGAAGCCCCATACTACGGAGTCAAACGCCTTGGCAGCGTCCAGCAAAGGATCTAGGTCTAGGTGATGGTATAGAGAGAAGATGGTGCGCACGTTTTGGGCCGTCAATCGTGTTGGCATAAAGCCTGCCTGGTCAGGTAGCATCAAGTTGCAAAGGAGTGGTTGTATTCTATTTGCTAATATTTTTGCCAGTATTTTCGCATCTATGTTTATCAAAGATAAAGGCCGGTATGAATCACAGTCGGCGGAGACATCTCCCACACCAACCATCTTTCCTCCCTGTTAATCAAAACAGAAATTAAAGTAAAAAAGAAAACTAATACTATTAACTGTGCGGTGCTCACGTGGGGGTCGGAGCTGCCCACCTGTTACTTCTAACCAGGGTTACATGAGTCTGAGCCCACTGCTAGTTAACCTTATCCAGTCCCCACATATCTATTTCTTAACACTTATATGAGTCCCAGTGGCAACAGTATTTAACTACAGAATTGGGCCACTAGTGTCCCCAGTACATTAGGAAGTACAGACGGGCCCCCAAACATATTAAACTAATGTCCACTTATCTGGTTGCAACGTCAGCTGCATCGGTATGTTCATATCACCAATGTCCAATGTCTTTAAAGTTGAGGATATCGCTCAGGAGTATAACCTTCTAGTGGCATAGTTGCAGTCTCGGAGCAGGGCTATTCCACATCAGACAGGATCGGCTGCTCTCCCTGTTCGCTACGCGGCGATCTTCTCCGCACGCCCAGTTTCGCTTTCTGTTTGAGGAATTTCTGCACCTCCGCCGTATCATTAAATATCCGAGTTTTGCCCTCCACCGTGATTTTGAGCCTCGCCGGATACAGCATTGCATATGGAATGTTGAGTCCACGCAAATTCTGCTTCGCAGCCATGAATTTTTTGCGAGCTCCTTGTACCGCTGATGTGAAGTCCGGGTACAGCAACAGATCCATCCCCTCGTGGGTGAGCTTACCAAGTTCCCTGGCCTTCTGCAGTGCTGCATTGCGGTCTCTGTAGTTTAGAATCTTGGCTATAATGGGCCACGGCCTGGACCCAGCAGGCGGCTTCGGGGCCAGTGACCTGTGCGCCCTTTCGACAATATACTTCGGAGAAAGTGTCTCAGCCCAACAAGGTAATCAGCAGTTTCTCGACGTATTCCTCCATTGGGCCCTTGTTTGTGGTTTCCGAAACACCCATCAGGCGGATATTGCACATTCGAGACCTGGCTTCCAAGTCCTCTGCCTTCGCCGCCATGGTCGCCAACTGCTTCTCCATCCTCATTTGTTTTGCATCTATTTGCATCTGAGAGTCCTCGGCCTCTGAAATCCTTCGTTCCGCCATGTCTATACGTTCAGTATGTCTATCGAGACGTTCCGACATACCATCTACCCTGTAGGTCAGGGAGTCGAATTTACCATCTATGTTCGTGAGGGAGGTCTGTATAGTATGAAACATGGATTGTATGGCGTCGCCTGCTGTCCTGCCGGTCTCCAACGTCGTGGGCTGGGAAGGGATCCGTGACTCTGTGGCATTATCTTGTTGTTTCTTCGTCTGCTCGAAGGTTAATTTCGATTGGTTGCGGTCCGGCTTCCCCATGGTGGAGCCTCTTTAATCTATAGTAACTGCAGGGAAGTGGATAGCCCTCGGGGGGCGCCGGGAGGACAGCGCGTTGCCTCAAGCTAGTGCCTTAGTCCCCACCAGGCCCCTCCGTCAGCACACCGTGAGTGTATCGCCAATCCGGGATGCAAAAAAAACCGCTGTAGGGTAGCGTTACGGCCCTTGACCTGTCGCGCCCGCGCCACTAGGTTTAAGTTGCGAGATTTGGTGGATGTAATGAGACTACTCCGTAGTTATGCCCAGACCACGAGTTCTGGCGCGTCACAGCTGCACTCCACCACACCAACAGGAGAAATGAAGGAGAGGGGTGTTCAGTTATGCAGGGAGGTGAGCGTTGGTAGACTCACGATGTTTCACAGCGCAGGTGGGGGTCCGTCTTCATACCACCCTCCAGGCGCATATACGGCCCCTCGTCTCCAACCGGGCCCAGGGGGGGCGCTAGTCCAGCTGTCCCCACGAGTCGCTGCCAACTTTGTGTGGCCTCAGCTCTTCAGAGGTCCAGGAGGGGCCAAGGGGGTCACAGCGCCCCTCGTCGCAGTTTTAGGCCCAGCAGGGGTTAATTTCGGTCTCCACGATCACAGGCACCGAGGCCGATCCCCCGCCATCGCCCAGGCCTCCCTCCCTTGCACGGGAGCTGCATCCCACTCCCTCAGATCTTCATGGGGCGGCCGCTCCACAGGGCCACACCCGCGATCGCGGCTATAGGGGGCCCGGGCCCTCCGGCAGTGCAACCGCCATGCGTAGCCTGCACCGTGGCCTTGCTCGTACGCCAGCCCGGAATCCCAGCCCTGTATCGGCGGCACAAGGCCCGCGGGTTCAGGCCGATGTCGCTGTGGGTCAGGACCACAGCTGATGTCAAAACCCCCGTCAGTCAATGCCCAGATGTCCCTGGCTGCCAATCAGTAGGAGCAGTGTTGGTGGGGATAAGGATGCAGGATGTTTCTGTAGGATTATACGGGCTCAGGCGAGAAGCTCGCTCAGAGTGCGGCCATCTCGCTTGCCGGCTGGCTCCGCCCCCCGAAACACGTTAATGATGTGATTAAAATTACCAGAATCGGAGTTGGTGTGCCACCTCATCTCTATCCGAATTGTTTCACAGATTTTGCGGCTATCGCCGTCACAGCAGTCACCGGTGCTTAAAGGCAGGCAAGCAGCATTTACCAGCAGTACATGGTGTGCGAATATATATATATGCACATTCGATAAGGAAGTTTAAGGAGCAGTTAATAGATTGTAAAGACAAGAAGTTATTAGACCAAGACAAATTCAAATTTTTAGATTGTAAATTCTCTAGACTTCCAGCACTATACCTACTGCCAAAGATGGGTTTCAGGGCCGTTATAGTTAACTGGACATTTAACTCGTCCAAAACCATAGAAATTCCCCCGTTATAGTTAGTTCGTCGCTAGAAGCGATTCACAAGAAAACAGTAAAACAAAGTTGAGAAATACAGAAAGGGGGCAGGGTAGAAACATCCTGACCCTCTAGGCTTGCTCAGGGGGTCGTACATGGATTTTTAGGGTCATTTTTTTTTTTAAATAAAAAATAGTACTCATACGTGGTGGAAAAGGAAAAAAAAACTAGAAGTCCGTTTTAATCATTAGGTCTCGGGGGGGCAAATTCCGGGGGCAATTTTTAGAGCTATATTTCTATGACAGTATGTAAAACTTTCCGTTTTTTTTTCCTGCACCAGTTGTACTCTCTACGCATGCGCAGCCTTGTTTGCAAGTGCACTTTTTTTTCTTTTTTTTCTTTTTCTTCAAGTTCGCCAAGCAAACCTCTCCTGATTTTAGATATTAAATTTGCCGCTTTCTTTTCCCGCGTCATGTGTGTCATCCGCTGCTATACTTTTGTAATATATTAATAAACATAGTGTATCTATATTTATTTGAAATGTAGACACGAGGCGCTAAACGTTGATTACATACTCTGTCCAACCGCCATTTTAGTAGTTTTTGAGTAGTTTTCCTCCGTTATTTTTATTATACCTGTTTCTTTCATTTTACCCTGCGCATATTTTCTATGTGATCGATGAGATTTCGTGCCACAGACACCACGGTGTTTGTCATTGGCCTCCGATCTTATCAGACTTGGTCACACCTATACCTAGAAACTAATTTGATGGACGTAAGCCACAGCCATCACAACGCGTGTTCATCAACAAAAAGACATTATTAAGATTAAGCGTTTATCATGCGTGGTAAATGCATACTAGTTGTAAAAGCATGTGTGGTAAAGCGATATGCATGCTAATGGTTTCGTGGTGACGATCACGCGTGCTTATGAACCGGGTCTGGGCATGGTAGACTCCAGGGCAGCAGGCGGAGGGCCACGCAGCTCCACTCATACAATATAGAAGTAATGTACGATTATTAAAACTTTAAAAAAAAATGATTTCATAATTATCCTAGATTAAGTCTTCTGTTAGTATGTTCATTAAATACATGAATATATGTTTTTAAACAATTAAAAACATTTGCGTCTTTTTTGTACGGGGTCCCGTACATGATGTCACACGGAAGCTTTGATGCGACGCGTAACGTGAAAGCGTATTCGTAGCGTATGCTGAGAATGATTAGCAGTACCAACTATAGTGCAATCACTCTCTCACAGTCAAATCAGAGCACAGGGCTTGCTATGAGAATGGTTAGAAGTGGTTACTCATTGGAGATCCAATTCAGCTGTGTGGCTTATCCACGTTATTTTTGAACCTGTTTAAGTTTGAGGTTTGCATGAAATACTATGCTATAGGCAGATATGGATCTTTAGGCAGCGCAGAACTCCATGAAGCTTGGTTATTACCATTTACATATAGTTGCCTGAGGGAGGGAAAAGAAGTCTATCTGAATGGCGAGGATTGCACAATAGCACTAGATCACTCTTTAATTTGTAAACACATACAATTGCATGGCTCTTGTAAACAAGATGCGCCTAATTTGGACTGAGTTTTGAAAGGTAGTCCGACACCTGCTATCATACCAACGTACAGAGTTATTTACTTTGAAATAATGCAGATTGTTGTCCAATGTTAGCAGGCATCACTTATATGATTACGGTAACTGAGCGTGTGGTTTGATAAAAAAAAGTTGTGTTAACTCCTCTGCATGGGAAGCTGGGTGTTTCCATCTGGCTGTCGATTTCGACCTTGAAAGCAGAGTCAACCAAATGAGTCGTATAAGAGCGCTATTGTCACAAAAAGAGGTCGCTCTTACATCTGCTAGAGAAACATTTGTCCTTCATGTAGCAAACACCCGCACAGAAGTGCATGCTTTATTAAATACAGACGTGCTCTTGAATTTTGGGGAGTTAATTTAGAGTATCTTTAATGTGTCCTTGACTACCGGGTTACCTTACTTTTTTAAAGTTAGAAGCAGTGGCCTTGTGACTTCTTTTCAAACTATATTTGGTGTCTTTTCAGGATTTTTTCATTCGATTTTTTCCAGCATCTTTGTTGGATTGCGCTTAATACTCGCATTAGTTACCGGTGTGCTCTTATTAATTTGTTTACATAAATATGGATGCACATCCCGCAGCAGACGACAATATGTCCCGGGTGTTGGTGGTTCGCAACCGAATGCTTAGTTATTCCGGAGCGCTGCCTCTGGCTACATTGAGTGCAGCTTATGCATTATCGTTTCGATTATTCTTTTTCACATGCGTTCAACCTGTGTTCCATTGCCTGAGCTGCGATTTCGACTGGGCTCTGGATTTGTGTCTCTGCAGTACGGTGTCTCCCAACACGGATTATGACCAGCGGATGAGCCCCTTAATGGTTCATGACTTGCTCGTTCTGGCGGTGGGATTATGGCTTTAGCAGCGAGACATGGAATAATGGGACGTTGAAATGTTTTTGCAGCGGCGCTTGAGTTCTTGGCACGCAGTTACATTAAAAATGACCCGAGTTTTCCTCCGATGGTGATAGAGGCTCCGGTAGTTGAGGAACATGTATGTTCATTCTCACTATTGAATTGGATGGCTGAAATGTTTTCGGATGAGAACAATGACTTCCTGTTGGAGGCTGTTGCTACAAACTGTGCTTACACGCTGCTGGATTAAGACTGTTTGATTTTTCTACGTATTCTTTATTATTTAGTTACTGCTTTCTATCAAAGAGCGAATAATTTTTTGGGGAAATGTGAACTTGACTCTGCTTTTTAGGCTTGGACTATGCGTTTCTAATTCGCCCACGTTTATATCACGTGCTTCGATCAAGGAAGGGTGTCGTGGGCTGAGCCTTGCACTCACACCCTGTTAAATTAGCATGGGTTTATTAGAAGCTTAAAGGCTATTTTTGCTTTCCTGCTCTGCTTTGCACACGACACGCACTTGTGATATTGTTTAGAGAAGGCTGAGTATTTTGCTTTATATGAGAATAATTTGGTATGCTAGATTTGTAAACTGCCTCGCTTGTTTTGGGTGTATAGTGAGAGCATGGACATCAAGGTTATCTTCAATACTGTGTCTGTTATTCAGAATGATCCTTGCACGTTCGAGCCATAAGACATATGCAGCTGTGGCCACGTCTGATACTGGTGTGTTTCATAATGCATTGTGGAGGCAAATTTACACACAGTTGGAGAACATTCATATCTTGACAGTTTGTGGAGAACTGAATGAGATCTACTACTGCTGAGTACCAGAGGTATGGGTCTGCCCATGTAATCCTATGAGACTTTCTGTAGTTATAAACTAACATGCTAGGTAGGGAGGGCAAAATGTAGGTATATTTTAAATGTGTTTACCTTTAGCATTATAGGATGCTTTTTCCATTTGTAATTCATATAATAGAAACAATGCTGACAACCTTGTTTCTGATAATATGTTTGGTTGTATTATCTAAGGTACTGTGCACGAGATTATGGCGTTAGAAAAAAACATTTCAAAGTTGCTTCTTGTTTTGGACTAGTGTAAGACTATAATGAAAGAGTGCTCTTGTTATCCACCTTACTTCATGTAATTGAAGTCGCATGTCCTGGGTTGACTAGTCATTGGTGTTTTTACTCTAGGGTGAAGAACAAATGAGTCACTGATTGCTAGTCTGATAGGGGGTTTGTGTAGTAAGGTGGGTTTTGGTACACCGTAATTCACTGAGGTCCTAAGTCTTTATGCACAGTTCTGTGTATGAGCAGAATTCCTGGAACAGTAGTTACAACAAAAAGGCTTGATAAAGGGCTAGCACTTTGAATATGAATATAAAATAGAAGAATAGTTGATAATCACAGCTAAGGAATGCAGTAAGTAGATGTGTGTCTGTGTGGATGATGTGTAGTTTGAGTGGAAGATGAAAAAAGTGAAAAATAAGAAAGGCTGGTGAGACGCAAACTACCCACTCCATTGTCAGTGAAGTGGATCTTTGGATTTATAGCTCATTACACAGATAGGGTGTTGGATTCCGCAGTGGAAGGAAGAGAAACGAGTACCACATCTAAGGAAGAAAGCTAGTGCATAAAGTACACACAGTTGGGCAGATTTACAAGCTCGTGGGAAAAATGATGCAAAAGTGGCGTGAGGGGCTTGTAAACCTGCCCCAGTGTGTGGTAGAAAAGACGCAAGAAAGGACGGAAGTGTGCAAATTACCCACTGCTATTCACGGGTAGTAGTTACCAAGAAGGCTGAATAAAGAGCCTGCACTTTGAATTTGAATTAAAGAAGAATAATTGATAAGCTCAGCCAAGAATGGTAGCAAGTAGGTGTGTGTATTTGTGGTTGTTGTGTTGATTGAACGGAAGATGACTAAGGTGAAAAATAAGAGAGGCTCCAGAGATGCAAACTTTCCATTTCTTTGTAAAGGAAGTGGGTGTTTAGTTTTCCAGTGCATATATATTTTCACTGAAAAAACCATAGGTTTCACCCACGTTATAGTTAGGAATTAGCATTTAAAAAACCTTGCAAATTCACTGAAAAAAACCATAGGTTTCACACACGTTATAGTTAGGAATTAGCATTTAAAAAACCTTGCTAATTCACTGAAAAAAACATAGGTTTCACACATGCTATAGTTAAGAATTAGCATTTAAAAAACCTTGCAAATTCACTGAAAAAAACATAGGTTTCACACATGTTATAGTTAGCTGGACATTTCACTCATACAAAACCATTCAAATTTCCCCGTTATAGTTAGTTCAGCTAACTATAACTCAATGCGGACGACAGCGCAATTGTAGTCCGATGTCCATCTGATCAAAAAAGCTTGACGCGGTTTGAACCGGAGTTCTTGTTCACGAGCCGAAAATGACAGCCAGGCAGCCGCTGCAAAGATCACCAATATGCTCTGTATTAACAATCTCGCATTAATGGGCGTATCACATGTCTCACCCATGATCTATACCTTCTGGTACTTGTGGTGCTCTAAGTCAATTTCCAAACCAAGTGGGCACTGTTGCCTGCCCATGTTATGTCCATCAAACACCCATGTGGGCTGAGGATACACCAAATGTAAAGCTGCGCTGTCTTTAAATACTCCAACACTCAGAGCTTGGCACTTCCAAACCGGCACCCAGCATTTCTAGGCGCCGCAGATCTGCTGCGCAGCAGGCCACTCTCGCGACCAGGCCGGCCACTAATTTAATACAAACACAAGGTTGCCCCAGTGAGATTGGCCCCAATGGAGGTATCCCTCTGTAATGTGGATGACAGTGCAATTGTTCTCTGATGTCCCTCTGATTAAAAAGGCTCGACACGTTTCAAACCGGAGTGCTTGTTCACAAGCCGAAAATGACAAGCCAGACAGCAGCTGCAAAAAGCACCAATATGCTTTTTATTAACAATCCCGCCCTAATGCGCTCACCCATGCGCTATGCATTCTGGTACTTGTGGTGCTCTAAGTCAATACTCAAACCAAGTGGGCGCTGTTGCCTGCCCATGTTTTGTCCATCAAACACCCCTGTGGGCTGAGGAAACACCAAATGTAAAGCTGAACTGTCTTTAAACACTCCAACACTAAGAGCCCAGCACTTCCAAACCGGCACCCAGCATTTCTTTTTCATCTCCCAAACAGTAGTGCACCTTGATCTGCGTTTGCAGAGTGGTGGAGAAAGTGGCGTGACCTCTGAAGACCTCTTAGTAATCCCGCTGTGTGGGACTTATTGGAGATAAAGGAGGGGTATTTGGCCCCCAAGGACATCCTTGGGGGCCAGATACCCCTCCTGTTACATCCAGTAAGTTCCACACAGCAGGATTGGCCAGAGGGCCCCCATCCCCTGGGTTCTACATATATATATATAGATCAGGCAGATGTTGGCCTACTTTTTTTTACACATTGCGGACCATGGGGGGAGCCTGAAGGTCCCCATAGTCCCTCTGTGTTAAAAGCAAATTGTGGTCCACTTTTAGCAAGTGAGAGAAATATGTTCTCTCTAGCTCAAAGTGGACCACTGCTACTGTATGGCGGAGGTGCTGCTCCAAACATGCCATAGCAAACTGTAATGTCCATCTGGTGGGCACCCCAGGACATTCCTGGAGCCAGTCTTGGGGGTGGTGCTCCCCAGGGCCATGTATTGCTCCAGGAGGGGGATGCTTGGCTCTTCTCCTTCCTTGAGTAGGGGCCTGCTCCAGGCAGGTGGCGGTACACGGGGCTGAGAACAACCCATGAGGTGGCCCCCTCAAATTACTTAAATATACAATTTGGCCCCAGGGAGGTGGTATTCCCCAGGCCGGGGTTGGGGTCCGGTAGGCACCCCACATAAACATGTTAAAGTCCCAAAGAGGTGGTGGTACCCTGAGAAGGAGGGTCCTTGAGGCCCTCCATTACATCAGCCTGAGGGAGATGGCAGTCCCGGGGGAAGCCAAAGGGCCTCCCCCAAATTAAGAAAAATAGCCCTAGGGTGGTGGCGGTCCTGGGTGATATGGGGGGCCATGCGGGCCGCCAGCACCTCTTTTCATATGTTTGTTCTGGGGAGGTGATGATACCTGGGGTGTGGGGTATCCCATAGGCACCACCCACATTACCACATAAAGTACACCCCAGACCTGACCCACCTGGCGGTCTTAATTTAGCGAAGTGCAAGAGACTGCACTTTTTTTATTTCAGCCAATGCAACTCCTGTGGAAAATTTTGAAAAAACAATAATGCTTTTTTGGCTCTGGGGCATCCTGTGGGACCACCCCCACCCCCAAGAGGCTTAGGGGGTCAGGGTGATTCTACCCTGACTATATATATATATATATATATATATATATATATTATATATTAGCGGCCGGCCTGGTCGCGAGGACGCTCCGCTGTTGGTATGCAGATCCTGGGCTCGTACTTGCGAACCCGTTTGGAGCTGGGAGTGCCGTGTGATTTGACCGTGAATAAGGCTCTTCGGATGGTTACTGGCTCCCTTCAACCCACTGGGGGAAGACATTGGACATAAAATGGAGCAATGACAAGGCACCCACTGGGGCAATAACACGCAGGAACTCAAAGTACCAGCATGCTTTGCGTGCACGTGCCCATGAAGGCGGGACTATTTGAAATGCATATCAGCGGTTCCTGTACGATAGCCGGTCATTTACCTCCGCCTCTGCCTGTGAACAAGAGCACCGTAGTGCTCGAAACGCGTCGGGCTGCATAAAGAATCAGTAAGCGAGTGTGTCACCCCGTCGAGCTACAGCATCTCATTAAAGGAGTTCAAACTCCCAGCTGTGTGGCGTTCTCACTGTTTTGGCAGACTTTGACTGATGTATATATATATATATATATCTATATATATATATATATATATATATAGATATATATATATATATATATATATATATATACAAGCTCTTACCTGTGAGCCATCATGGTGCTTGCTGGGAGCCGTAGTCCGCACAGAGTGACTGCGATGAGGCGTTATTGCTATTGGTCGACTCAGCTGGGCTTCCACCAATGGGAGAAAAAATGGACTGTTTGAAAGGCGGCAGGTAGCAGCTTCTGGTGTTTGGCATTTGATAAAGGCACACCAGCCGAAACGCGTCATACCTCCTACTCTGCATTAAAGAATTTCTCCTTGGCTCCCCGTTGTGTCCCTCCAGTTTCTTCCCTCCAGGGGGGAGTGAGCTTCTTGTGCATATGTTGCGTGCTATGCCCTGGGCACGCTTGGGGGACCCGTCTCATTCTGTATCCGGAGCTTCGAGGGCACTGCTTCACGGCGTTGTTTGGAATTCAAGGGATTGAAGAGCCCCGGCTCCCGCATTCAGGAACAGTGGACACTTCGCTGCGCATTGCAGTCCGTGACTGCACGGAGAGGTCTTTTCACTGTAGCAGGGTCGCCGACACCACACGGGCCTGAACTCATGTGGTGAGATGTCAAAGGGGGCCCGGGAGAGAACTTTGTGCGGCGAGGACACTTGTGATTTTAAACTGCACCTACATACACTTTTCTTTTGTCACCATCACTCACCAAGGGTTACAACGAGTCGACAGCACAAGCGCTTACCTGTGAGCCATCATGGTGCTTGCTGGGAGCCGTAGTCCGTCCAGATTGACTGCGATGAGGCGTTATTGCTATTGGTCGACTCAGCTCAGCTTCCACCAATGGGAGCGAAATGGACTGTTTGAGAGGCGGCAGGTAGCAGCTTCTGGTGTTTGGCATTTGATAAAGGCACACCAGCCGAAACGCGTCATACCTCCTACTCTGCATTAAAGAATTTCTCCTTGGCTCCCCGTTGTGTCCCTCCAGTTTCTTACCTCCAGGTGGGAGTGAGCTTCTTGTGCATATGTTGCAAGCTATGCCCTGGGCACCCTTGGGGGACCCGTCTCATTCTGTGGCCGGAGCTTCAATGGCACTGTTTCACAATGTTTTTTTGAATTCAAGGGATTGAAGAACCCCGGCCCCCGCATTCAGGAACAGTGGACACTTTGCTGCGCATTGCAGTCCGTGACTGCACGGAGAGGTCTTCTCACTGTAGCAGGATCTCCGAAACCACACGGGCCTGAACTCATGTGGTGAGATGTCAAAGGGGACCCGGGAGAGAACTTTGTGCGGCGAGGACACTTGTGATTTTAAACTGCAGCTACACCAACTTTTCATTTGTCAACATAACTCACCAAGGGTTACAACGAGTCGACAGTACAAGCACTTACCTGTGAGCCATCATGGTGCTTGCTGGGAGCCGTAGTCCGTCCAGAGTGACTGCGATGAGGCGTTATTGCTATTGGTCGACTCAGCTGGGCTTTCACCAAAGGGAGCGAAATGGACTGTTTGAAAGGCGGCAGGTAGCAGCTTCTAGGGTTTGGCATTTGATAAAGGTACACCAGACGAAAAGCGTCATGCCTCCTACTCTGCATTAAAGAATTTCTCCTTGGCTCCCCGTTGTGTCCCTCCAGTTTCTTCCCTCCAGGGGGGAGTGAGCTTCTTGTGCATATATATATATATATATATATATATATATATATATATATATATATATATATATATATATATATATATATATATATATATATATATATATTTCACTGAAAAAACCATAGGTTATAGACCATATATAGTTAGGAATTAGCATTTACAAAACCTTGAAAATTCACTGAAAAAACCATAGGTTATAGACCATATATCGTTAGGAATTAGCATTTAAAAAACCTTATTTTACTCACACAAAACCATTGAAATTCCATATATAGTTAGTTGCACTAACTATATATCGCGCACCCGCAATCCACTGCTGATGATGTCACATATTACATCATTCATGACATGGTCAGTGACATCACTGATGACATCACTGATGACATCACTGATGACAACATCCAGTGATTATGTGTTTCTGTAAAGTTTAAATATGTTTTACATATTGAAGAATGAGTGGATGTATAAGTGTCTGAATGAAGGTTTTAGTAGGTGCGTGATTGACTGTATGAGTGAGTGATTAAATGCGTCTTACTGAATGCACGGGTTAGTGACTAAACTGTCTGAAAGTGTGCATCAGTATGTCTGTTGTTGTGCAAGCTGCTGCATGTGTTGATCAGTAGCTATATAAGTGGCTATATGGGTTATTGATTGGTTGCACAAGTATTTGTATGGGAGACTGAGTGTGTGTATGGCTGGCTGGGAGGTGTGTGACTCTGTGCAGATCAATGTGTACTTGTATCAGTGATTCTATAAGAGAGTAAGTATGTGTTAGTATATGTTTCAAAAATGTAAGGTGTTCTGTGTTTAACTGTATAGTTGAGAAAATGGAAGTGTGATTGATTCTTTTCAGGACTGACTAGGTGTGTGAGTAACTCCATGGATGAGTGGCAGAGTGTGAGTGTCTGTATAGGTGTATGAGTGCATATGATAGTGTTGTAAAGATGAGTGATTGTATGTATGAATGATTGTATGGGTGAATGAGTGAATGTGTGTGTAGACATAGGAATCAGTGAGTGCGTATGTAGTAACTAGTATTGGTGTGTCAATGGTTTCAAAAATTATACTCTGTATTTAACACTGGGTGTAACGGAGGTTATATTAGAGTGTGAGGAGATGCATTGTATTATCACATGAATGATATCATCAGTGATGTGATCATTGATGTCAAATGAGATGTCATCAGTGATGTCATCAGTGATGTCACTGACCATGTCATGAATGATGTAATATGTGACATCATCAGCAGTGGATTGCGGGTGCGCGATATATAGTTAGTGCAACTAACTATATATGGAATTTCAATGGTTTTGTGTGAGTAAAATAAGGTTTTTTAAATGCTAATTCCTAACGATATATGGTCTATAACCTATGGTTTTTTCAGTGAATTTTCAAGGTTTTGTAAATGCTAATTCCTAACTATATATGGTCTATAACCTATGGTTTTTTCAGTGAATTTTCAAGGTTTTGTAAATGCTAATTCCTAACTATATATGGTCTATAACCTATGGTTTTTTCAGTGAATTTCAATGGTTTTTTAATAGCAAATATCATAAGCTGTCGAATGTCAAATACGTGGTAAGTAAAAACATTTTCGTGTTTATGCACACTGATCTGCTTTGAATGCTGCCCCGCCCCCTCATTTCTATTAGGAGTACTCTCTCTTTGCAGATAGTGAAAGGTAGTTAACGCAGGCCTTTGCCCCCGTTGTAATACGTCGTGCCTGCTTCTCTCTCCATTTGATTGATTGTTATCCAAGCATTTACTATTTTAGAATTGGTTCTCTTTGGTTCATTCTCTATTTACAAACAAACACAGAGTCGCAATACTCTGTTTAGTCTTTGCAGATAACGAAAAATTGTGTAAAAAAACAAAAGGAATCGAGCAAAATCAGTAGGCCACTAATGGGATCTCTTTTTGACCTCGCTAAAATAGAAACATTAGGAACAACCCCTCATGACAAATACGAAACTAGTGAGATGAACTAAACTCCACACCCTGATGGCTGCAATACAGCTCGGCTCCGCCACCCACCCTGCCCAAAATAACGATAAAGAGCGGCTGCCATGATTGCTCGCGGAATGGCCACGACGGAGCTACGAAATGGTGGTGCTCTCATGCTAACCCCAGCTTCAGTCTGAAACATCCAGAAACACTGTAGACTACGAATTCGATCAGTTCCGGTAGCGCCCCAACGTAACCCGGTAGAGAAGAACTAGCCCTCCCCTCTTTGACTGATGGTTCTTGATGCCTGTCCCTTCTGTTGTCATTTAACAGAACTATTTAGCCTGCTGAAAGGGGTTGTGTTCAGACCGCTGGTTGGTGGAGACATTTCGACTATATTCTGGACCTGCGTTGTCGCGTAATGCGTCATATGACGCGCCGCGTTAGCGCATCCGGAAGTGATCCGGGGCGCGACGCGCAGCGCGTAACGTAAGCATAACAGGTCATGTGACTTGTTAATAAAACTTTTCATTGGTTCATTTTACTTTTCTTATTCTAATGATGAAAGTCTTGGTCATATGACCTAAAAATTACGCTTTTTATTACTTCAGAACATTATTTTTTCTTAAACATATATGTTGTAATGTTCCAGTCTAATGTACTTTCCCGGAAAATTTACAACTGTCCTGCAAGTAAAATATATTCTTTTTTCGAGAAAAAGGGCGTTTCTTCGTCCCATGACGGAGCCGTTGAGCAAAAGAGGGTCGACCTGCTGTCTTAGTCGCCGATACGCTTGAATATGAGATTCTTATCGATCACTTTATGTTGCAGGAGTAGAAAACACAACAGCCCTTGACCATTTATCTTTACTGCGCTCCTGCGTATTATACCTTTTACCCTTCATGTAATTGGTCTGCTTTATTTCACTTGCCTTTTACTGATTCTAAAACAGTGACTATTATTAAAAACTTTACCAATGTAAATACTACTACCATGTTTTCTTTTAAAAACCTTTATTGTGAAAATGTCAGTATACAAATACGGGCCTATAACCACGTGCGCCGGCCACGGAGCAAACTGTAATCGTATATGATGAGGAGACATTTACACTGTAGAGGAACGTAACGGGCGGGCCATTAGGTTGCAAGAACTAAGGTGTCTAACAGTTGCGGAATCGGTGGACGTACATTTTATAAATAAAATACGACAGGGCCAGTTACAATAAAATTATCTAGATATACATTTGCGGGCAAGTACCATGGGTGACGTTAATTCGAACTTTCAATAGTACAGTAATCAATAACACATCACAACTTAATATCAATAGAGATGTCGAAATATTCAATCTATTCTCGTCCCCGCCCGCCATGTGCTTCAAAACTGCATACGTATCTCGTGATATCAAGGTTGTATATCAAGTACACAACAAGGAGTTACGAGTCCCATTTATTCCGGCGCCATTTTGGGCGAGGACGGGCAGGTCCAGGATATAGTCAAAATGTCTCTACCAACCATCGACTATGATGATGTTCATATGCTGTATTTATTAGAGTAACACTCATCTGTCCACATGAAATTAATTTGCCACAATCTAAACATGTCATTTTAATCTTTCCAAAGTTCTTCTAAATATTTGGGACCGTTTCCCATGCCTCTGATGCTGTCAGTGCCACTTCTTTGATGAATGTACTGGCAGGTCGGGGGTTCTTCTCCAAATCTCTCTTTTATGCAGCACTATAATTAATCGGTGCCACCTCTCCATATGACGATACATGGTATAGTTACCATAACTATATTTTTTTTCGGTTCCTCTGGAGAGTACATCGTGGCAGATGAAGCATGTAACGTACCGGGCATTTACCTTTTTTTGCATGTAGAGGAAAGGAAAAAAAATTCAAGCGTCCGAGTTCTAAGTCGTCCCAGGGCCATTTTAGTGGACCAGGCCCAAATCCAAAGAACAGGCCGCCATTTTGAGAGTCCTGTTGCAGCCGCCTGTCGCTGTAGCATCAAGAGCGGCCGAAACTCAGCTGAATGGCAACTGAAACGGTAAAGGGGCGCCCCACTACAGCAGACGAGCCTCCACCTGGGAAGGCCCGTTCACGCCGCCTCCCCCCCCCCCTTCGGGCACCCCACGCCGTTATTCGGAGCAGTATTGTAGGATGGCCACACCAGTGCAGCAACTTGCTAGACACCACCTCGGTGGTAACCGAATCTCAGCGCCTTGTGGTGTCTTCTAGTCAGAATATATTGTTGCGCTGCCTTTGGCCCCATTCGCACATCGGTCCGCTACTGACGCCACCTCACAGGCCAACGGGGCGCCCCACGCCGACTTTCAGCATTGTAGGATGGCCACACCAGTACGGCAACTTGCTAGACACCACCTCGGTGCCATCCGGATCTTGGCATCTCAGCGCCTAGTGGTATCTTCCATTCAGAAAATATTGTTGCGCTGCCTTTGGCCCCATTCGCACATCGGTCCGCTACTGACGCCATCTCACAGTCCAACGGGGCGCCCCACGCCGACTTTTACCATTGTAGGATGGCCACACCAGTGCGGCAACTTACTAGACACCACCTCGGTGCCATCCGGATCTTGGCATCTCAGCGCCTTGTGGTGTCTTCTATTCCGAAAATATTGTTGCGCTGCCTTTGGCCCCATTCGCACATCGGTCCGCTACTGACGCCATCTCACAGGCTAATGGGGCGCCCCACGCCGACTTTCAGCATTGTAGGATGGCCACACCAGTGAGGCAACTTGCTAGACACCACCTCGGTGCCATCCGGATCTTGGCATCTCAGCGCCTTGTGGTGTCTTCTATTCCGAAAATATTGTTGCGCTGCCTTTGGCCCCATTCGCACATCGGTCCGCTACTGACGCCATCTCACAGGCCAACGGGGCGCCCCACGCCGACTTTCAGCATTGTAGGATGGCCACACCAGTGCGGCAACCTAGACACTACCTCGGTGCCATCCGGATCTTGGCATCTCAGCGCCTTGTGGTGTCTTCTATTCAGAAAATATTGTTGCGCTGCCTTTGGCCCCATTCGCACATCGGTCCGCTACTGACGCCATCTCACAGGCCAACGGGGCGCCCCACGCCGACTTTCAGCATTGTAGGATGGCCACACCAGTGCGGCAACTTACTAGACACCACCTCGGTGCCATCCGGATCTTGGCATCTCAGCGCCTAGTGGTGTCTTCTATTCGGAAAATATTGTTGCGCTGCCTTTGGCCCCATTCGCACATCGGTCCGCTACTGACGCTACTGACGCCATCTCACAGGCCAACGGGGCGGGGAATTTCAATGGTTTTGTGTGAGTAAAATAAGGTTTTTTAAATGCTAATTCCTAACGATATATGGTCTATAACCTATGGTTTTTTCAGTGAATTTTCAAGGTTTTGTAAATGCTAATTCCTAACTATATATGGTCTATAACCTATGGTTTTTTCAGTGAATTTTCAAGGTTTTGTAAATGCTAATTCCTAACTATATATGGTTTATAACCTATGGTTTTTTCAGTGAATTTCAATGGTTTTTTAATAGCAAATATCATAAGCTGTCGAATGTCAAATACGTGGTAAGTAAAAACATTTTCGTGTTTATGCACACTGATCTGCTTTGAATGCTGCCCCCCCCTCATTTCTATTAGGAGTACTCTCTCTTTGCAGATAGTGAAAGGTAGTTAACGCAGGCCTTTGCCCCCGTTGTAATACGTCGTGCCTGCTTCTCTCTCCATTTGATTGATTGTTATCCAAGCATTTACTATTTTAGAATTGGTTCTCTTTGGTTCATTCTCTATTTACAAACAAACACAGAGTCGCAATACTCTGTTTAGTCTTTGCAGATAACGAAAAATCGTGTAAAAAAACAAAAGGAATCGAGCAAAATCAGTAGGCCACTAATGGGATCTCTTTTTGACCTCGCTAAAATAGAAACATTAGGAACAACCCCTCATGACAAATACGAAACTAGTGAGATGAACTAAACTCCACACCATGATGGCTGCAATACAGCTCGGCTCCGCCACCCACCCCGCCCAAAATAACGATAAAGAGCGGCTGCCATGATTGCTCGCGGAATGGCCACGACGGAGCTACGAAATGGTGGTGCTCTCATGCTAACCCCAGCTTCAGTCTGAAACATCCAGAAACACTGTAGACTACGAATTCGATCAGTTCCGGTAGCGCCCCAACGTAACCCGGTAGAGAAGAACTAGCCCTCCCCTCTTTGACTGATGGTTCTTGTTGCCTGTCCCTTCTGTTGTCATTTAACAGAACTATTTAGCCTGCTGAAAGGGGTTGTGTTCCGACCGCTGGTTGGTGGAGACATTTCGACTATATTCTGGACCTGCGTTGTCGCGTAATGTGTAATATGACGCGCCGCGTTAGCGCATCCGGAAGTGATCCGGGGCGCGACGCGCAGCGCGTAACGTAAGCATAACAGGTCATGTGACTTGTTAATAAAACTTTTCATTGGTTCATTTTACTTTTCTTATTCTAATGATGAAAGTCTTGGTCATATGACCTAAAAATTACGCTTTTTATTACTTCCGAACATTATTTTTTCTTAAACATATATGTTATAATGTTCCAGTCTAATGTACTTTCCCGGAAAATTTACAACTGTCCTGCAAGTAAAATATATTCTTTTTTCGAGAAAAAGGGCGTTTCTTCGTCCCATGACGGAGCCGTTGAGCAAAAGAGGGTCGACCTGCTGTCTTAGTCGCCGATACGCTTGAATATGAGATTCTTATCGATCACTTTATGTTGCAGGAGTAGAAAACACAACAGCCCTTGACTATTTATCTTTACTGCGCTCCTGCGTATTATATCTTTTACCCTTCATGTAATTGGTCTGCTTTATTTCACTTGCCTTTTACTGATTCTAAAACAGTGACTATTATTAAAAACTTTACCAATGTAAATACTACTACCATGTTTTCTTTTAAAAACCTTTATTGTGAAAATGTCAGTATACAAATACGGGCCTATAACCACGTGCGCCGGCCACGGAGCAAACTGTAATCGTATATGATGAGGAGACATTTACACTGTAGAGGAACGTAACGGGCGGGCCATTAGGTTGCAAGAACTAAGGTGTCTAACAGTTGCGGAATCGGTGGACGTACATTTTATAAATAAAATACGACAGGGCCAGTTACAATAAAATTATCTAGATATACATTTGCGGGCAAGTACCATGGGTGACGTTAATTCGAACTTTCAATAGTACAGTAATCAATAACACATCACAACTTAATATCAATAGAGATGTCGAAATATTCAATCTATTCTCGTCCCCGCCCGCCATGTGCTTCAAAACTGCATACGTATCTCGTGATATCAAGGTTGTATAACAAGTACACAACAAGGAGTTACGAGTCCCATTTATTCCGGCGCCATTTTGGGCGAGGACGGGCAGGTCCAGGATATAGTCAAAATGTCTCTACCAACCATCGACTATGATGATGTTCATATGCTGTATTTATTAGAGTAACACTCATCTGTCCACATGAAATTATTTTGCCACAATCTAAACATGTCATTTTAATCTTTCCAAAGTTCTTCTAAATATTTGGGACCGTTTCCCTTGCCTCTGATGCTGTCAGTGCCACTTCTTTGATGAATGTACTGGCAGGTCGGGGGTTCTTCTCCAAATCTCTCTTTTATGCAGCACTATAATTAATCGGTGCCACCTCTCCATATGACGATACATGGTATAGTTACCATAACTATATTTTTTTTCGGTTCCTCTGGAGAGTACATCGTGGCAGATGAAGCGTGTAACGTACCGGGCATTTACCTTTTTTTGCATGTAGAGGAAAGGAAAAAAAATTCAAGCGTCCGAGTTCTAAGTCGTCCCAGGGCCATTTTAGTGGACCAGGCCCAAATCCAAAGAACAGGCCGCCATTTTGAGAGTCCTGTTGCAGCCGCCTGTCGCTGTAGCATCAAGAGCGGCCGAAACTCAGCTGAATGGCAACTGAAACGGTAAAGGGGCGCCCCACTACAGCAGACGAGCCTCCACCTGGGAAGGCCCGTTCACGCCGCCTCCCCCTCCCCCCTTCGGGCACCCCACGCCGTTATTCGGAGCAGTATTGTAGGATGGCCACACCAGTGCAGCAACTTGCTAGACACCACCTCGGTGGTAACCGAATCTCAGCGCCTTGTGGTGTCTTCTAGTCAGAATATATTGTTGCGCTGCCTTTGGCCCCATTCGCACATCGGTCCGCTACTGACGCCACCTCACAGGCCAATGGGGCACCCCACGCCGACTTTCAGCATTGTAGGATGGCCACACCAGTACGGCAACTTGCTAGACACCACCTCGGTGCCATCCGGATCTTGGCATCTCAGCGCCTAGTGGTATCTTCCATTCAGAAAATATTGTTGCGCTGCCTTTGGCCCCATTCGCACATCGGTCCGCTACTGATGCCATCTCACAGTCCAACGGGGCGCCCCACGCCGACTTTTACCATTGTAGGATGGCCACACCAGTGCGGCAACTTACTAGACACCACCTCGGTGCCATCCGGATCTTGGCATCTCAGCGCCTTGTGGTGTCTTCTATTCCGAAAATATTGTTGCGCTGCCTTTGGCCCCATTCGCACATCGGTCCGCTACTGACGCCATCTCACAGGCTAATGGGGCGCCCCACGCCGACTTTCAGCATTGTAGGATGGCCACACCAGTGCGGCAACTTGCTAGACACCACCTCGGTGCCATCCGGATCTTGGCATCTCAGCGCCTTGTGGTGTCTTCTATTCCGAAAATATTGTTGCGCTGCCTTTGGCCCCATTCGCACATCGGTCCGCTACTGACGCCATCTCACAGGCCAACGGGGCGCCCCACGCCGACTTTCAGCATTGTAGGATGGCCACACCAGTGCGGCAACCTAGACACTACCTCGGTGCCATCCGGATCTTGGCATCTCAGCGCCTTGTGGTGTCTTCTATTCAGAAAATATTGTTGCGCTGCCTTTGGCCCCATTCGCACATCGGTCCGCTACTGACGCCATCTCACAGGCCAACGGGGCGCCCCACGCCGACTTTCAGCATTGTAGGATGGCCACACCAGTGCGGCAACTTACTAGACACCACCTCGGTGCCATCCGGATCTTGGCATCTCAGCGCCTAGTGGTGTCTTCTATTCGGAAAATATTGTTGCGCTGCCTTTGGCCCCATTCGCACATCGGTCCGCTACTGACGCCATCTCACAGGCCAATGGGGCGCCCCACGCCGACTTTCAGCATTGTAGGATGGCCACACCAGTGCGGCAACTTACTAGACACCACCTCGGTGCCATCCGGATCTTGGCATCTCAGCGCCTAGTGGTGTCTTCTATTCGGAAAATATTGTTGCGCTGCCTTTGGCCCCATTCGCACATCGGTCCGCTACTGACGCCATCTCACAGGCCAACGGGGCACCCCATGCCGACTTTCAGCATTGTAGGATGGCCACACCAGTGCGGCAACTTGCTAGACACCACCTCGGTGCCATCCGGATCTTGGCATCTCAGCGCCTTGTGGTGTCTTCAAATCAGAAAATATTGTTGCGCTGCCTTTGGCCCCATTCGCACATCGGTCCGCTACTGACGCCATCTCACAGGCCAACGGGGCGCCCCACGCCAACTTTCAGCATTGTAGGATGGCCACACCAGTGCGGCAACTTACTAGACACCACCTCGGTGCCATCCGGATCTTGGCGCGTTGTACTGCCTTCGACCTATTCGCACATCGGTCCGCTACTGACGCCGCCTCACGTGCCAACGTATTTTCTCCGCATTTTATACCCTATGCCGCATAACAGGTCATGTGACTTGTTTATAAAACTTTTCATTGGTTCATTTTACTTTTGGTTTCCTAATGATGGAAGGCTTGATCATATGACCTAAAAACAACACTTTTCATTGGATGAAAACTTTTTTTTTCCCAAACGATGAAAGCCCCACCTTGTTTCTGGATGTTTCAGACTGAAGCTGGCGTCAACATGAAAGCACCACCATCTCGTGGCTCCGTCGTGGTCATTCCGCGAGCAATCATGGCAGCCGCTCCCCACCAGAAGCCTGCAGGAGTCGGGGGCCCCCAAAACTTTTGTTGAATCCTCAAGGCGGAGGGGACGCTTTCGAGAATGGGGTCCAAGACCTAGCAGACAAGCGTGCGATTTCCAAGGTGTCCCAGGGCCATTTCAGTGGACCAGGCCCAAAAAGGAAAGAGCCTGCCGCCATTTTGAGAGTCCTGTGACAGCCGCCTATCACTGCACCGCAAGAGTGGGCGCAACTCAGCTGAATTGCGGCTTTTGACACAGTGGACCAAAAGCGGACGGAATGGCAACTGAAACGGTAACGGGGCGCCCCACTACAGCAGACAAAACTCCACCTGGAGAGGCCCGTTCACGCCACCTCCCCCCCCCCCGGGGCGCCCCACGCCGTTATTCGGAGGGCGGCAACTTACTGGACATCGCCTTGGTGCCATCGTTCTGCTGCCTTGGAACTATTCGCACAACAGTTTGCTACTGATGACCCACCCCCCGCGACGCCCCACGCCGGATACCGAAATCAGTGCGGCACCCAG
This sequence comes from Lissotriton helveticus, assembly GCF_964261635.1. Classification (NCBI taxonomy): domain Eukaryota; kingdom Metazoa; phylum Chordata; class Amphibia; order Caudata; family Salamandridae; genus Lissotriton; species Lissotriton helveticus. The sequence goes on from NC_136069.1 coordinate 152,866,053, forward strand.
GCAACATCACCTGGGTGCCGTCCAGAAATCTGGACGTTGTGCTGCGTTGGGACTATTCGCACAGCCGACCGCTACTTCCTTCATTTTCCCTAAAAATGTTTAAATGTTTTTACTGTTTTTGTTTTGTTGTATATATTTATAAGTTATTAAAGTTTTATAATCTTACTACTTTGTTGGAGTGCTATATATTTTTAATGTGACACATAATTGTAAAAACTTTGATATACAAAGACTCATCCCTGGAATCTTCCGCTTCAGGCTCGGTCCCCTCCCCAATCACAATACAGGATGGTTTTCAGATAGTAGGAACGCGTGTGCTGTGACGGATCTCATCGGGTGTGGGCCTTGATCTACTATAACTCCTTTGAAGAGGGGTGATTCTTTACAGCTGGGGCCATAAACTACATCTGCAGGGCTAGCTGATAGCCTAGGACCGGCCTGGACAATCGGACACAGAGGAAAAGGAGTGTCAGAGGGTGCGGTAGTGAATAGGGCGAAAGGGAGGTGTCGGGCGGGCACAGGGTGTGATTCTCAGGGAAGAGGAGCGCAGATGGGGGGAGGTTTATTACCCATGCATAAGACAGAGAGCGGGGGTGACCAGTGCCTGGGGGAGATGCTTGCGAGGGTGGGGAGCCATGCTAAGGATCGACAGCGTACAGAGAGTGAGTCTGGTGAAGGCATCTAAAATGGCTGCCGTGCACGACAAAAGTGTGGCATTTCAAAAAAGGCAAGATGGCACAGACAATGTTTTTCAACACTTCCTGATTTCCTTCGAATCAAACGTTAACAGACGTTCGGGCATATTACCAAAGTTAAGCGATATTTATCCCTAACGATGCTTAGCAACGAATTTTTTACCGCTAAGCATCGTCAGAAATTACCGCAGATAAACCTTGCTATTATCAAGGTTTATCGCAAATGCGATGAAAAACGACCGCAATGCATTAATATCGCTGAAAAGTCAGCGATATTCATGCATTACTGAGCTAATGCTCTTAGCCATGTTATCCACCTCCCATTGGAAAACATGGCTAAGAACTGCTCAGGGCAGGTGTTACTTTTTGGAGATATTCACGCTTAGCGCGAATATCTCCAAAAGTTGGTAATAGGAGATAGCGATGTTAGCGACTGTTTCCAGTCGCTAACATCTTGGCAGGCCCACTTTGCATATCATTAGTGATAAATATCACTGACATGCAAAGTGGAGCCCAAGATGGTCGCTATCTCCTACTAGCGGTCGCTAACTGGTGTTAGCAACAGCTAGGTAATACAGAGATAATTTTATCTCCGCGAAGCGGAGCGCTGTTACAGATATATATCTTTTTTTGAACGTTAATTTCTCAAAATCCACTGGAGCACATATATTGAGACCTAGCAAAGGCACATCGGGCTACCAGTCCCTACAATTTTGCCAAATTTCGTGCAAATCCATTCAGCCGTTTGATTATTATTATTTATTTATTTTTTGCCCCGCGGGGCCCTTTTAAAACCTCTACATCAAACCTAAGAGGTCAAGGAGGATCTACTATGCCCCCTTATGGTCATTTGCCCCTTCGCTTTGGCCTCCTCTTGTCTCTCGATCCTACCGAGAGACAAGATGGCGGCCGCTACGGACTGTTTGGAATGTTTACAGACGCCGGAGAACCAATCAGCTTCGCAAAGCTCCGTAACGCGAAAAGTACGCGAAGCGGAGCGCTGTTACAGATATATATCTTTTTTTGAACGTTAATTTCTCAAAATCCACTGGAGCACATATATTGAGACCTAGCAAAGGCACATCCGGCTACCAGTCCCTACAATTTTGCCAAGTTTCGTGCAAATCCATTCAGCCGTTCGATTATTATTATTTTTTTTTTTTTGCCCCGCGCGGCCCTTTTAAAACCTCCACATCAAACCTAGGGGGTCAGGGAGGATCTACTATGCCCCCTTATGGTCATTTGCCCCTTCGCTTTGGCCTCCTCTTGTCTCTCGATCCTACCGAGAGACAAGATGGCGGCCGCTACGGACTGTTTGGAATGTTTACAGACGCCGGAGAACCAATCAGCTTCGCTTCACAAAGCTCCGTAACGCGAAAAGTACGCGAACTGGAGCGCTGCCCGGTCCGCTGTTACAGATATATAGCTTTTTTAGAACGTTAATTTCTCAAAATCCACTGGAGCACATATATTGAGACCTAGCAAAGGCACATCGGGCTACCAGTCCCTACAACTTTGCCAAGTTTCGTGCAAATCCATTCAGCCGTTCGGGCTAAAAGTGAGGCCAACCGCCCTATGGAAAACTCAATGTTAAAAACACGTTTTGGGACGCCCCTTTTTTCTCGGCCCCCCCTTGACGAACCCCCCCCAAATTTTCAGGGGCTGCTCAGAAACAAAATGTTCCATTTTCCTGAAAATGTCAGCCAATTCCGTCCACAAACGCCAAAGTTATTAGACATAGAATTTTCAAAAATCCCATAGAGAAAAAATCCTAACTATATATACCTACTGGCGACCGCCAGTAGGTAATATATATATATATATATATATATATATATATATATATATATATATATATATATATATATATATATATATATATATATTTATATATATATAATTCAATTTGAAAACATACATTAAATGTGAGAAATGTGGTACATGTCGTTATTCCATAAAATTGTAATTATTACTTAGAAACATAGTGATAATGATTGTTTCTTTGTATTTCTAAACACTAACAATATTACTAAAATAACAAAGACTTAATGCAACTTAATGGAACTGCAACATCATCTTTTTTCTAAAAGTGTTACACGTTAACATGGTAGCATTCACCATTCTCACTCCATTTTAACCTAGTTGGTGGAAGGTGTTTTGGTCACTGAAAGTGTGACGTTGACTATACCTACTCAAATCTAATCATATACAGGGAAGGTGAAGAACACTAAAGGGGTAACATTTGCTATTTCTACTACAGACTAGTCATATTGAAGGAAGGTGTTCAACACTAAAAGGGTGACATTTACTATTCCCAGTTCAGGCTAACCATATTGAGGGAAGTTTTTAATACTTAACTAGTGACATTTACTATCCTTACTCCAATTTAAGAGTATTTGAAGAAGATGATCAACACTAAAGAGCAACGATTTACTATATGCACTATATACGAAAACATTCTAAAGAATGCTAATACAAAAAATATATTTTATATACAAAACTCCATACTCGCAAACATAATAATGAATTATTATAAATATAAAATAATAACTACCATTCCTAAACTGTACATCATAGAAGTAATAATCCACCAAAATAAATATAAATTTTTCCTATTATGAAATTATTTTTCAGGATTTTAAAAATAATAATATTAAGAACATTCTAATATTTTACTTAAAATGTTTTAAATATTGATATGTTTTAATGTAATAATGTACAGTTTTGTATATCATACATTTGTATATTTGGTTTAAATATAGTACCATCATTAAATATTTTATATTTTATTTTCATTAAAAAAGAATATTTTTCAGAAAATGTTTAAAGTTTTAATCTTTTATAATATATGCGTTTTAAAAGACTTTACTTTATTGGAATACATGTACTAATATACTTATTTTGTAAATTATTTTAACATTTTTCAATTGAAACAATTTTTGTACTTAATGCCCGTAATATATATTGTAATAATTAATATTAGATTAACATGTATTAAGAACATGAAAGTAACAAAATACATTTTAGAATGTAAAATATTAATTTACATATCTTAAAAATTATTATCATATATTTTACTTCAAAATATACACATTTTAAAAATTGCCCCACCCTTACCCCTTAAAACCCCATATCCTAATAATAAAATGAGTATAAAACCATTCTTTATATATATTAATACAAATACACATTTTCACAAATAATACATTTTCTTACTAAAAACACAAATAAAAGGGATTAACAAACATATACAATGAAGCACACTCTAGTAAATTACATACATACTACATACTTACAAATGACATGACATGTGACATTTCCTACGTCAATATTTTTTACGATATTGAAAACAACCCAAAAAACTAATTGTTTTACCTTTTCAATTCTAGTCCAGGACATTTCTGTAATTCTGATATTCTTGACACTATATTTTTGCATCACAATATTTTTCCTGATATTTTATCCAAATTACCGAATTGTCAGCCCTGTGGTAATGTACCTTGGGCATATCAGCTTGGCATGTTGGTCCTGGTCCTCCCGAAGTTTTGAAGTTAAAAAGGTTTCTATGTCTTAAGTTTTCAGGGGTGGTAGGTGAATCCTAGGCATACAGAGCCAAGAGTTCAAGGCCTTCAAGAACAGCACCTGGGGTTCAGAACTCACTCTAGCAGAGGCCAATAGCAAGGTAAAGGGTGGGCCCAGTTGTAACTAGTCAGCTGGGAAGTTTCAGTAAAATACCTCTTGTTGTGTCTCTGTGGCTTGAACAGAAGCACAGGCTTATAACCATTGGAGTCAACGTCTTGTCCTGGGTACAAAAGGGATCAGATCTACTACATTATTGCTTCTCCTAGGTTTCAGATAGAAGACCTCTTCTGATCTTCCTCAGGCCCAGGAGTGTTCTGAAAAGAGTGCATGGGTGCCACTTTTAATGCTTGCCACTAGTTTGTGGGTAAGTGTGACTCCTGGTTGCTCACTAGCCAATGGGATAACATTTCAAAGAGGTAACCCTACTCACTTTTGCAGCAGTTCCTGTCTACCATTCTGAAAACATTCCCATGGCGCCCCAAATGGTAAAGACGGGGTAATGAATACCCCTTCTCAGTGGTCACTCCACACCAGTACTGAGGACTGCTCTCTTTCCAGAAGGATTGGTCCATGCCTAAATGGGGGAGTAAAAGAAGGGGGCTGTCCAACTGTCAACTAACCTTTGCATGTGACTGGGGATGCCCTTTTGAAGTAACCCCCTACATGGTCATTAACCAGCTAGGTGACAATTGGAAGTCCAATGTAAATTACCCTTAAGAAGTTAAGGAAAGAGAAAAGACAACGTTCCAAAAGTTACTTCTCCTTGGTATTTGTTAAAAATTTGACTTTGCTATTGAGTTTGGCATTGAATGAATACATATATATCAAAGTTTTTGTCAATCATTTTTCATCCTGGCACCTTCCCTCAGATAGTAGAATTAATATTTAATACTGCTTTGTAGTGCTTATCTATGGGCCCGCCACCTTCATACAGCAAAATATTTACAGAAAATAGCTTTTGGGTGCCAGTTACTGGAAAGACATATTAACATTGCATTTTTGCTTGTCCAACTTTCAAATACAATGTACTCTGCCTTTATTTTATTTATTTATTTTGGAGTTTTGTATAGTGCTAGCCAGACCCGAAGGTATCGGAGTGCTTTACAACATTTGTCGAATAACAGTTGAACAATAAACACAGTGTTCAAAGATGGGTCATTGATTGGTATAAGTTATTTATCAATCGAATGCAAAGTAGTAGTGGGGGTGGTAATAGTCACGCAGAGTAATGTGCGGGGCACAAGTAAGATGCTGTAGTAACTGGATCCTCTGTTGATGTTGGATCGGTAACTGTAGGACATTAGTAATTTCTAGAGAGCACGATTGAGGAAGAGCTCTAGGAGCTGGCTCTTGAATTCTTTGAAGGAAGGGTTAGTCCTGATATGTATAGGGATTGCATTCCAAATTCTGGGTGCATTCCCAGAGAAAGACCGAGATAAGGTATTTTGTTTGCAGGTTTTTGAGGGGATGAGTAGCATAGTGTTGGTACTCCTGAGATTTCTTGTCTGTCCCACTTTATTGAGTGGGAATACCAGCCACCACAAAAGTTAGCTGACTCTCCTAGAGTGTGCCTGGAAATCAACCCCTGGTGCCACTTTCCATCCATGCTACTAGAATATTAGATCCTAGCAAAAATATGGAAAAGTACATTAAGGTAAAGATGTTAGCTGGGATTTTCCTACTTTTATTATGTCTCATTCCCAGGATGTTATAGATAAGAAAACTTATAGTTGAAGATGTTTTAAATCAAGGCATTTTATCAAGATCATGTTAAGGGCAATTTGCGATAAGCCAATCAAAACTTTAAAATGTTAGAGGTTGGGTAACTTTAAGTCAGCAAATAGGCCATATGGAAGGTGTATCGTCTGCGTCTGAGCATTGGAGCCGCATTGGTGCCGCATTTAAACCGCGTTGGAGTTTTGGAGCAGTGTCGGAGCATTGGTGTAGCCGCCTGCCGCCTGCTGTGCCACCCACTGTGCGGTTTGAATAGCGGGACCCTAAAGCCGTGGCCAGGTTGGGCAGCAGATGCAGGCTACAAGGTGAGAGGAGTAGGTGAAGTGAGCGGGTGAGGAGGTAAATGCGACTGCGGTCAGTGCCCTAAAGTCCCACGAGGAGCGGGAAGCGAGCCAGGAGGTACCCGTAAACGCGATAGTGCAGTTATGTCTTTTTCTAACCCAGAACTGGAGCATGTATGGGCCCTCCCAGATTCTGTACTGCCGGTCCATCTAAGGTCAGATAAACAAGGCTTGTTACTTTTGTAAAATTGTAAAAGTTTAGACCCTGCAACGTTAAACGTTAGATTCCCGGAGTACTCCCCTGCTGCTTGTACCTTCCGGGCGTATATGGTCACTCCTTAATGGATTATATGGCAGTGTCTTTTCAACTATTTAATGTATGTACACAACTTAAGGTATCTGCCACAAATATGAGTGACCATAGTATTTTAGCTGTAAAAATGGAGAAGCCTGAACTTTGGCATCAGAGGGAGGACAAGGTCTCATATAATCGTAATAATGGGCGTACTTGCTGGTCAAATAATTTGCTTCCAAATTTTAAGAGGGTCTTAATTCTTAAGTCCTTTAATTCCAGCCAAGAAACCCCAGTTCAGAGGTTTGAGAGAGTCTTGGCTGCACTTTGAACTTTTGGAAGTAAGAAGCAAGTCATTAGTTTTATTCCATTAGTAATAATAGCATGGGAAATTAAAAAACTGAATTGGTAAATTAATGGTTTAATTAGAGATCAATTTAGAAAGCCCACGATACAAAGGCAGAAAGGAAATAAGCAGACTGAAACAGGTACGGAAAGGGAAAATAACATCAGATCGTAGGAGTGCTGAAGACGCAAAATGGGTAAGACTTCGAGAGGTGGCTCAATTAGGGGATACTAGGAAGTATTGGGCACTGATAGCAACATTTTGTGATGGGAGAGAGAAGTCAAAACCTATTTTAATCCCAGACACAGAATGGTGCATGTATATTTCCCAGCTTTATGCTTCTAATCTCGCAGTTGGACAGAACCAAGAGGTTACCATTACTCCGACTGTGGGGAGCAACTATGGTACAACATCATGCATGGAGATTGAGGGTTAAAATAAAAGAGGCAAGATTTTCCAGCGCAATGGGCCCAGATAATGTACCAAAAGCCATAATAAAACAGGATTGTGAAGAGTGGGCGAAATTTCTGCATCCGTTGTTCGCCCATTGTCATATCCATGGTGATATTCCACAATCCTGGAAAGGAAGTATACTAGTTCAACTATATGAAAAGGGTCCAAAAAATTCCCCTGCCAGTTTTAGACAGATTTCTCTCTTGAATGCAACCGGAAAACTGTTTGCGAAGAGTATTCTCACTCATCTTCAAGAGTGGGCATTTAGAAATAATGTTATCCCTTTGGAACAAACAGGATTTCATATGAATAGTGGCACCCTGGATAATATCACCATTTTGCAAACTTTAACTGAAAAATATCTAGTGAGTCATGGTTTGCCGTTATATTCGGCTTTTATAGATTTCTCCACAGCATTCGACAAGGTAGGTTGGGGGAAGCTGTGGAGGGAATTGGTCACTATGGGGGTACCAGGAATCTTTTACAATTAATAATTGCTCTCTACTCCTCCACTTGGATTCAGGTTTTATTGGGGGGAACACAAGGCCTCTCGAGGAAAATAGTAACCAACAATGGGTTGAAGCTGGGGTGCCTTTTGGCCCCTTTACTTTTTTACATTTATATTAATGATTTCCCAAGAAGAGTGGGGCTCAGTAAAGGGGATCCCCTCAAATTAGGCAATTTAGAGCTGAGCTGTCTGATATATGAAGATGATGCTGTAATAATGGATTTAACCCCAATTGGACTACAAAGACGACTTGCTGAGCTAATTAGGTACACAGAAGAGTATTATCTAAAAATAAATATTTTAAAGCATAAAGTCATGATTTTTAGTTATCAAGGATGAAAAGTCAGAAAACAATTGAACTGGTTCTTGGGAAAAGAGAAATTGGAAGTAGTAAAATGTTATCCATATTTAAGAAAAATATTTACAAATAGGTGCTCAGCTAGTAGTCTCACAAGCCTTTGCATAACCGAGTGTACACACACTGTGGGAAAAGACACTTCTCACACATTATATCGGTCTATAAAATAAAGATCCCACCAACCCTGAGCTACGCCAGTGAAACAATAGATGCACAAGAGTGGGACAAATTCGAGAAAGTGGAAGGGCAAATCTGGCGCCAAATATGCAATTTGAATCCCGGGGCAGCACTTGGGCTCGAATTTGTTCTACTTTCCACTTATGTGCTATCAATGGCCGCGTGCTTAAGATGGTGCAATGCATTGTTAAATAGCTCTGAGAACCTACTACGGGTAGTACTGTACAGAGAAATATTTGTAAATATGAAAGAAAAAAGTGCTATTTTTAGGCATAATTTAAAAGCATTAACAATGTTTGGTTTAGGTAAGGATGGGGCGGTTGCTCCTTGCAAAAAGGGCTTTGAAAACTAAAATTAAGAAAACAATCTAGGGGGTTTCTTGTGAAAGAGATATTAAAATGTGCTCAGAGAATAGAAATACTGATTGTATTGTGGGGAGCAGTATTGTTAAAAAAAAAAAAACCTTATGTTTTATGGAGTTTTAAACATGGAGTGCGCAGGGTGAGTCTGCTACTGAGATTGAATTTACTCCCCCTAAGAATTGTAACAGGAGCCTGGGAGGGTATTGCTAGACACGAAAGGTATTGTCATTCATGTAATTCCCATATACAAGACTTAATCATGTTTTATTTGTTTGTCCCGCATTACAATCACCACGTTGTAGATAGCTAAGGAATTGTTTTTTAAGGTATAATATCACCACAGCAGAAGAGGCCCAAAATTGTCTGCTGTTGCCCACATCTGAACTCATGTGTTTCAAAATTGTTAGTTTTTTTAAACAATTTGAAAATATATATTAATGTGGTAAGAATCTTCCTAATATGTACTTACCCTTTCTTGACCCTTCGGTCTTAAGGCCGATTTACTATGTTTACAATCAAGCATGTGCACTCTTATAAACTTTTTCTGCTGCTAGTTACTCATTCTCTAGGATCTCAAGCACCTAACTAAATCCTTGTTTTGCTGCTGAACTATTGTATACCTCACGGTCTTCCTAATATTTATGCACTGAGCACTTGCACTTTCTTGACCCTTCGGTATTGAAGGCCGATTTACTAGGTTTGCAATCAAGCATGTGCACTTTTACATACTTTTTCTGCTGCTAGTTACTCATTCTCCAGGATCTCAAGCACCTTACCAATCCTTGTTTTTTCCCCGCTAAACTATTGTGTACTTTACGCTAAAAAAGGCCAGTCTATATTATTATTGAACTACTTTGCACTGTCATTATGCTGCTGGTTATACAGTACAGTCTAGTGAATAGACAAATTATCTTTTATTACATGGTTATTTCGTTCATTATCTAGTACAGTATAGCAACATTTTAATCTCTGCACTTTACAATAAGCTTTAATTCTGAAGGTTTTACGATAGTATTAGATTATAAGCCTGTATAAGTCTGTAAGAATTCATGTATGGCAATCTGACTACTCATGGTTCATCCCTTCTGGCACTGGAAAACCTCTAGAATGACTGCTACTGATTTGCTCATTTGTGTTTTTAGATGAAATGACAAGATGAATTTAAATTGGCAATTTCTATGGAATATAATGTGTTTTCAAGTAACCATGGGCAAAGCACTACGCTACGCTTGCTTAGTTTGCGAAGTTTGCTCTACTTCGCATTATGCAAATTGCACGTAGCACAGTGCAAACACGCGTAGCGCAGCAGTCATTTTTTGCTTGCTAGCGGTCCTCAACGTCAAGTTGGCGACCGCAAGCAAGCAAAATGATATCTCGGCGAGATTTTTTCCTCATTCGCTATCAGCAACATCAAGTTGCCGATCACAAGCGTGGAAAATAAACCTCCGGCGAGATTCTCAACGCGGAGAGGTCAGGTTTCTCATTGGGAGTGGTCGCGTATGCTCGCGACCCCTCACGATGAAAAACTACCAGTCTGCGTTGAGAAAGCTGCAGCTCGAGTAAATATCTACTCGAGCGGCAGAAAACTACAGCTCGCACTGTGCAAGATGTCGTTTATCAACGATTGCACAGTGCCGGTTGCTTGTCCGCACTGTGCAATCATTGAAAACGGCATCTTGCACAGTGCGAACAGGGTACTACGCAGTTCGCCTAGTGCTACACGTAGCTCCCGTAGTGCGAAGTGCACTTCACGTAGCTAAGCGTAGCGCCACTACACGAACTACGCCCAGCCCTATATATTAAGATGTATTTTTATGTGGAATTCTTCGGAATTCCAAATCATAATGAATAAAACTTGAATTGAATTGGAAGGTGTATGGCTTGGAATGTTTGTAGTTTGATAGTTTAAAGGTAACAACATTTCTATTGAATACAGAGATCTTAATGTAAAGCAAAGCTGAGATATCTGCCTCAATGTACTACTTCTTGATTTTGCTTCCGGACATTCATACAAATACTTTGCCTATTGCGGCTTTACAGGCAGCAACTCTCACCTTATAGTGTTTCACTTAGCTTTATTAATATTTTATATTATAATCTGCAATGAAACTGTAATAGGTACACCTCAACAATTTGCACCTATTCTCAGTATTGGGCTCGTGAAACCTTTTCTTAGAAAATGACATGCATAGTAAACATAACCAGGACAGCGCCATCACATGCACTTCTTCTCAGCAGCCGGATCTGCACAACGACTCACAATATAATGCTGTATTTGCAAGACGCCATCAGTTCAGGCTTAATTTCTGGCCAAGTTCAGCTTTACAGACTTTTAAGGTGGGTGTCTTTGTAAGTCATACTAGTTACCACTAAGAAGGTTATTCCTCTTAGAAAATCATCCAATAGAGATTGTTTACGCTTTTATGGAAGAAGTTCATGTCCCAGAGAGAGACTAGTTCCTCATCATTTTGTCTTTGTAATAGTCCGAAACCATGCATTTCTAATCAAAACATAATCATAAACATGAGCTTCTTTTTTTATTTCAACTAAAAAGTAGCTTTTTAACTAATAATGTTCTAACTGTTGAATATATTAACTGAGATGTAACCTTTCCAATTTTAAGTTTCATACCTTGACATGAACTTTTTTTGCTTGCTGTAAAGTAATGGCCCTTGTCTTTCTTCGTGTGGAACAGTACATATTTAGCCCCAGTGGGGCCAGATAAACCATTTTGTATGCATAAGAAACTCTATTTGAACGATCCAATCATTTTGTTCTATAATTTCTTGCCATGGTCTTTTTTATGGTCTTTTAAGCTATGATACTATTACGCCTGCAAAAACACAACACCGATGCTGCACTGTAATGCACTGATTCTTGATGTCTAGCCATGACATATTGACTGTACGCTCGATCCACTGTCACACACTGTTATCTCTTTCCTGTCTCTTTTTCACTCTTTCACCCTTACAGCTAAATTTAACCTGCTAGGCTTATTGTAGCGTAGCGCACATTACTATTGACATACTACTATTTCCCTACCATACTGACCGCACTAAAAGTACAATTGTAGGTATCCAACTATATTTAAGCATGATGAAAATACAACTCTGGTTTCCTTCATCTAGTAGGGTATCACTTCTCAGTGTACTGGTTAAGTTTATAAAATGCTTGTGTTCACTATAGAGATAAGAATGATGCAATGTATTGCCATACTACACATACTCTTCAGTACGTTCTCACCTGCACACAATCTTAACTTTTGGTATTTGGTCCAAATGGGTTCCACATCAGAACATGTCAGCTTTACGCAAGTGTTGCTCATGAAGGGTTTCTTCCAAATATGTATTGATATCAGGCGTAAATCTGACATGAAGTCAATTTGAGTCACACTGAGATGCATTGTTTCCCAATGAGTGTAACTCATTTCAGCTTTTAAGAGAGGCTTGTTCTAATGACTGTTACTATGGAGTTCCAGAGCTTTCATCCAGAGGATTGTTTGAGTGTCCTTACTTCTGCAGATTAGTAGTACAAGTGTAAGGGTGCATAAGCTCCATATTTTCCAGGGTTTGTAGTCAGTCAGTCAGTATTTCTTTATTTGATTATTAATTAATAATCATTGAAGTGCAAGCTAAAACCTTTGAAATACAACTTTTGCCATACAAACAGCAGTGAAAGTATGAACAATAAAAAAAAAGATTTAAAAAAAGTCAGCAGCATTATCATTAAAACCACGGTATACAAGGAGACTTTGGTACTGGGGTAAAACAGTTATATATATATATATATAGCTGCATTCTATTTTTAAAGCACATTTTATAAAAGACACAACAGCTAAAATAACAGTTGGATCTAGTTGTAAGTGCAAAAAAGCTTTTTTGTGAGAAGCAATACATCGGACAGAATAAAACCAAGTGGACCAGGGTTTGAAGGGAAATTCAATCACATAGGCATATTAAAAATGGAATTACTATTGTGTTACCCTGGAAGGAAGCAGATACTGCATCGTATTGAGCAGGGGTCTTGCCCACAGATTTTTAACCAGGGTAAGATAAGACTCCTGACCTGGATTTGTTTGTATTATTTTACAAGATCTCATTATCATTTTTTCCAAGGCTCTTAAGTCCCTTGTTTCCATAGTTAATCTGAAATATTTCTCCTTTATCCTCTACTCATCCGCTTTGACAATAGACCGGGGAGCATAGTACAATTCGGGATGCTCCAATTCAATAGCCAGATTTTTTATGTATGCCAGCCATGTTATCTTATGCCCTTGGTCACAGCCAATACAATCTTGAATCATTTCCCTATTAAAAGCTTTGTGGTCCTTACATCAAACAGAGATCCATAAAAGTAATAGGGCTATTTTTACAGCGTCTTTCACGAACCCCATCATGAATAAAGGTACTAGGGGTTGTGGGATCAACCCCAAGCAGTTCTCGACAAAATCGATTCTCTTCCCTTTGTATTTTTAACACTTATGATAGCCCCAGATGGCTGCACCATACAAAAGTACTGGCAGACTTTTCATCCTATAAATCTGAAAGAGAGGATCTATCGGTTTATTGCCCTATTGAGGCCGAAAACTTAAAAAGAGCATCACAAGCTTGATTAAAACATTCACCTCTAACAGCCATAAAAGGGCTCCAGTTACCATGTTGGTCAAAAGTGAGTTCCTAGTATGGAAAAGAACTAACCTGCGAGATTACACTACCCTTAATTGATAGAGGCCTAACTTTGGAGGTCATCTTCCCGCAGATCATTGAGTATGAGTTTTAGAGATATTAGTGTGTAGGTTAAGAACATTCATACAGTTTGCAAACATGTCCACCAAGCTCCTTAGGCTATTAGCTGTGCGGGATAATAAACCCGCATCATTTGCATACAGCAGAGACGGGACAAAAGCAGAGTTTACCCTAGGCATATCCTTTTCATTTTCTATCAGAAAGTTATTCAGGCCATTCATGTACAAAAAGAATAGGAGGGGTATACATCCTTGCCTAACACCTGTAGGGAGATTAAAGGAGTCTGTATATTACCCCTTCTGGTCAAACCTAACAGTTTCAGCTATTTCTGAGTGCTTAGCTCGTACAAAATCAAGCAAGGATTTTGGCAATCCCATATCAGCTAATGACCACAGCTTTGACCTATTAACTCAGTTGAAGGAACTGCTTAGGTCCATAAACGCTAAATCGATGGTCCAGCCACCTTTAGAATTTAATTCAGCAAAGAAATCGGTCCATAGCAGCTAGGATTCTGGCGGTCCAGTTTTTTAAAACCTTGCACAATTGTGGTACACTTGCAATCCATTGGAATTTATCTAGCTGCTGCTGTATTGAGGATGTTGGTTATCAATGGTGCCCAAAAATAAATATTTTGTTTATAATAAATCCATAGGGATTCCATCAGGGCCAGGGGCCTTATTGGATGGGTTGGTCCTAATCAGCACTCTTATTTCCTCTATTTCGAATGTTAAGGGTATGGAAAACTCAATTAAATCCTCATTGCCTTCGTTATGTCTACTTATGTCATCTGAATGAATATTATTATAATGTTGTAACCACTGTTCGATGCGATATTATGACTTAAGTCATCGTTGGTGGCTAGGGGCAGGTCTTAACCCTTACCTATTTGGCAGAAGACTCTAGAGTCCCCCTTGGCACAGACAGTCATTAATCTATCCCATGATTCTTCCTTTAGTGTTTTCTTCCTATGTCGTATGACTACCTTGTAACTTCTTCTAGCCCGAATAACATCTGCTTTACTAATTGGCTGAGTATTAAGTGTCTCCCTTAACCTCCTATTTGCTAGCCTACATTCTTGGTTAAACCACCCAGATATCGTTTGTTTCACTAGGGTGGAGAGGCTCATCATGATCTCCTTAGTGGATTTTTTAAGAGTCCCAAAAGATTCCAAAGCCTCAACTGGAGGAGGATCAATCCTAAGCAACGTATTCATGAGCAAGTCCATATTAGCAGCAACTGGGGACTTAAATAGCTCTGGAGTCTGTATGTTGCGCCACCTAATTCGGCACCCCTTATCTACAGTTTTCAGTCCAATTAAACCAGGGTTACTATTTCTTGCTTTACCCAAGGGTATTGATAGTTCAAGCACTGTAAGGTTGTGATCACAATAACTGGTGGATAGGATGTTGCCTAATCTAACCCTTTCTCCCATTGTCCTTGATAAAAAAATATAGTCAAAGGTTGTTCCCTTACCCCACCCTATAAAAGTTGGATTGCCACTAAAACCTTGCCCTACTAGCGAGCCAAAGTCTATAAGATCAGTGGACCTAAAGTTCTTATCAACCTCTAGCCTCTATCTTCTGCACCTGCTGAGTGGCTGTATTGCACTTCCTTTGCAAAAGGATTCTAATCTAGATTAAGTTGGCCTATTTTAGCATTGAAATCCCCCTCCAGTACCAAGTTAAAACTCTGCAACCATTGATGGGCCCTAGTTTCTAAAATATGCAGTACCTTAAATAACGCTGAGATTTGGAAGCCCATGTTTACCACTGCTTTGTAAAAATTACCCCAACATTTTTTGTAATTCGGAGTTGCCACCACCCATATCTCCTAGATCCCATTATGTTTAATGGGGATAGCAGTGATTTTTTATATATTGGTTATACAAATCAGGATAGATAAGCCACCTTGTGATCTCCGTCCACCCCCTACTATTGCAGGGATGTGAAAGGACTTATATCCATCCAAAACAAGGGTTGACATGCCCAAGTTTCCTAAAGTAGGATCACATCATATGGGTTAACCAAGTATATCCATTCCTGGTCCGTCACTTTTGTAGCAATTCCCATGACATTCCACTGGCAAACTTAAAAATTGAGGTCCTGTTTTCAAGTGATATCAGGTTATTGCTCTTATTGATTAGGGTAGGGTTGATGGCAATTCCCCCTTATTACTTTAGTTTTGGAGAGCGTGAATTCCATGTACTCAATCATTACTGTACAGTCCTGCCAGAGGATGATAACGATCGGCAATAGGAATTAAATAAATATTCCCAGTGTTTCTCTGGTACGTCTGGATGTGATTGTTTTTTGGCCTAAGTGACCATAGAAAAAGATCAGTATTTGAGGCTAATTCCCTCATCTGTCAACCACTGAGAGTGAGAACCAAGGATAAATCTCTTTGCTAGTGATGGATCTCTAC
Source organism: Lissotriton helveticus (assembly GCF_964261635.1). Taxonomy (NCBI): domain Eukaryota; kingdom Metazoa; phylum Chordata; class Amphibia; order Caudata; family Salamandridae; genus Lissotriton; species Lissotriton helveticus. The sequence goes on from NC_136069.1 coordinate 152,882,007, forward strand.
AATTAACCACAGTAACATCCCCTTTTTACTGTTTTCTTCCCAAATCCCACCCACCCTACCCTTTTAACGAAGAGAATATCTTGTACTCCCTTTCATTAAAACAAGCATTTTTACAGGGCCAAAGACAAACTTTGTTACGTAGCTGCATAGGGATTCCTTAGAATATGAGGATAACTCAGGGACCCCTATCATTACTACTTCTTATGGGCCATTTTCAGGAGGGACGTTTAGTATAGGCAAGCTATACTTCTTATATGAGTGGGAGCTCTATTATACCTTGCTGCATTTGCTAACCCCCTTCTGCAGGGATGGAATCCCTATTTGTCAGCCAGGCAGGCTTTTGAGCTGTCCCTGGAGCATTACCAAGCCCTCCCCTCTGCGCCTGGGTTCTTGAATTGATGTGTGGGAAGGGGTTTTACCTCAACCATTACAGCCCTTGCATGAGTGACCTCAGATCCCATCTAGGGTATATTATTACACCCAATATTTGATCTATTTTAGAAGTTAAAACATCCACCTTCGGTTTTACCTTGTGCATTTTCTGATACAAAAGAGCAATACATTTATCAAGTATTTGTTATTATTCAGTTCCCAGCTGATATAGTCCATGCCCTTGTGCAACTCAAGCCAGTGGCGTTGGGCAGCTCCTTTTTCCTAACACCCTGTGTGCTTGGTTTCATTAATATTGTGCAAGGGGAGGTGGTTAATGCCGCAGTAGATACACAATTATTACTTTGTTTGTGTGTGAGCTGTGTAGGGGGCTTAGGCAGCCCTCCTTTATGGTTTTTAAGGGCTGATCGATGTTCAGTCAGCCGCAGGCGCATTTCGCGTCCTGTTTCTCCAACATACCTCTTTGAGCCAGGGCAAATTATCAAATATACTATATTTGCAGTTCTACAGTTAACATGTTCATTCATATAGTGGGTGATTCCATTAAGTTCTACTCTATCTGACTTTACAAGATTTTTACAATGAGTAGAGGTGCCACAGGGTAAATTGCCTCTAATGGTACTCCCATCTTTAATACTCTTTTGGTGACCTTGTCTGGGCTCTCTATATGTTTGCACCAAATGGTTTCTGATCGTCTTGTTCCGCCTATAGGCATAAGTGGGTTTCTGTAGAGGTATGGTGCCAGATTTGTTTAATATCGACCAATTCTTATTAATCAATTTTTTTAGTTTGTAGCTCATTCCGTTAAAATTGGACACCATTACTATTAAGCGTGGGCGTAAAATCAGTTTCGCGGGCAAATTTGCGGATTTTTGATGATTTCGCCCAATAATCCGCAAATTCGCAAGCTACGAATTATTTTGCTTGGTCACGCTTGAAAAATGCAATATCGCGCGCGGTGTTGACTCTGAGCCTGTCGAGTTGTTTTTCTCCCAGTTTTGCGTGTGCTGCGCCATTTTCGATCTTGCTGCGTGATCGCGCGAGAGTTTTTCGAACGCAATTACGTTATCGCGGCTTGCCATCTTGCACAGCGAGAGTTTGACAACGCGAGTACGTCATAAAGGCCCGCGATCACGCATTGTGGGAGTAAACAATGCCGAACACGTAGAAACTGTGCTCAGCTGACTTCCGGCGGGAGATTTGAACAGCTCGCGTTCTCGAAATTGCAAAAATTGCAATTCTGCACAGAAAATCCACCGCAGGAAGCATAAACCTTGTGAAAATGATGATTTTGATCAGAATAACTCCTCAGATTGACATTTTGCTGCACTTTTTGGTGCAGGAGTCCATTTCTTGGGGTGGGGTGGGAGGAAGGAAGTGCCTCAGAGTCTACAACTTCCTGTTCCTGTCCAGCAGGCTCCTCCCAGTGCTTTGTCCATGTTCTGGTCTCTTTTCATTTGGCTGTGGAGCTGGAAGGATTACTTTTTGTGGCTGCTGCTGGATATTTGTATTTGAGGAGTTTTTGGACTTTGGAGTTTGGATCACTTTTGGACTTGAGAAGTAAGTTGGTGTTGTTTGTTTGGGGCATTGCAGTTGAGGCAACTCCAGTTGTAAAACTTTTTTCACAACTTTAACAAAATATATATTGTGGTGGGTAACAAGCCACAGTATCCAGTAGGCCCAGGGTTAGTCATGGGTGCATGATACAACTGTTTCTGTGATGTGGGTGGGGGCCATTTGAGCCCTGGTACAGGCAGGGCCTGGCCATGTGGTGGGGGTCAAGGGGCCATTTTGAAGGCAGGCAGTGTGCTCAGGCCTGCACCCATTTTGCCTTGCTTTCATCCATATTGCCCAGGGGTACTCAGTGGTGCATGGACCAAGTCTTTCTGTGGGGTGTCTTGAATGTAAACATCATTGAGGGCATGGATGGCATTGGATTGTGGTGACTTTTATGTGTTTTTTGATTTTTTGGGTTGTTGTTGGGGCCTGGCCAAGTGGGTGGGGGCCATTTTGAGATCTGGTACAGGCAGGGCCTTGCCATGTGGTGGGGGTCAAGGGGCCATTTTGAAGGCAGGCAGTGTGCTCAGGCCTGCACCCATTTTGCCTTGCTTTCATCCATTATGCCCAGGGGTACTCAGTGGTGCATGGACCAAGTCTTTCTGTGGGGTGTCTTGAATGTACACATAATTGAGGGCATGGATGGCATTGGATTGTGGTGATTTTTATGTGTTTTTCGATTTTTTGGGGTGGTGGCCTGGCCATGGGGGTGGGGGCCATTTTGAGCCCTGGTACAGGCGGGGCCTGGCCATGTGGTGGGGGTCAAAGGGCCATTTTGAAGGCAGGCAGTGTGCTCAGGCCTGCACCCATTTTGCCTTGCTTTCATCCATATTGCCCAGGGGTACTCAGTGGTGCATGGACCAAGTCTTTCTGTGGGGTGTCTTGAATGTAAACATCATTGAGGGCATGGATGACATTGGATTGTGGTGACTTTTATGTGTTTTTTGATTTTTTGGGTTGTTGTTGGGGCCTGGCCATGTGGGTGGGGGCCATTTTGAGATCTGGTACAGGCAGGGCCTTGCCATGTGGTGGGGGTCAAGGGGCCATTTTGAAGGCAGGCAGTGTGCTCAGGCCTGCACCCATTTTGCCTTGCTTTCATCCATTATGCCCAGGGGTACTCAGTGGTGCATGGACCGAGTCTTTCTGTGGGGTATCTTGAATGTAAACATCATTGAGGGCATGGATGGCATTGGATTGTGGTGATTTTTATGTATTTTTCAATTTTTTGGGGTGTTGTTGGGGCCTGGCCATGTGGGTGGGGCCCATTTTGAGGGCTGGTACAGGCAGAGCCTGGCCATGTGGTGGGGGTCAAGGGGCCATTTTGAAGGCAGGCAGTGTGCTCAGGCCTGCAACCAGTTTGCCTTGCTTGCATCCATTATTCCCAGGGGTACTCAGTGGTGCATGGACCAAGTCTTTCTCTGGGGTGTCTTGAATGTAAACATCATTGAGGGCATGGATGGCATTGGATTGTGGTGATTTTTATGTGTTTTTCGATTTTTCCGGGTGTTGTTGGGGTCTGGCCATGTCAGTGGGGCCCATTTTGAGGGCTGGTACAGGCGGGGCCTGGCCATGTGGTGGGAGTCAAGGGGCCATTTTGATGGCAGGCAGTGTGCTCAGGCCTGCACCCAGTTTGCCTTGCTTTCATCCATTATGCCCAGGGGTACTCAGTGGTGCATAGACCAAGTCTTTTTGTAGGGTGTCTTGAATGTAAACATCATTGAGGGCATGGATGACATTGGATTGTGGTGACTTTTATGTGTTTTTTGATTTTTTGGGTTGTTGTTGGGGCCTGGCCATGTGGGTGGGGGCCATTTTGAGATCTGGTACAGGCAGGGCCTTGCCATGTGGTGGGGGTCAAGGGGCCATTTTGAAGGCAGGCAGTGTGCTCAGGCCTGCACCCATTTTGCCTTGCTTTCATCCATTATGCCCAGGGGTACTCAGTGGTGCATGGACCGAGTCTTTCTGTGGGGTATCTTGAATGTAAACATCATTGAGGGCATGGATGGCATTGGATTGTGGTGATTTTTATGTATTTTTCAATTTTTTGGGGTGTTGTTGGGGCCTGGCCATGTGGGTGGGGCCCATTTTGAGGGCTGGTACAGGCAGAGCCTGGCCATGTGGTGGGGGTCAAGGGGCCATTTTGAAGGCAGGCAGTGTGCTCAGGCCTGCAACCAGTTTGCCTTGCTTGCATCCATTATTCCCAGGGGTACTCAGTGGTGCATGGACCAAGTCTTTCTCTGGGGTGTCTTGAATGTAAACATCATTGAGGGCATGGATGGCATTGGATTGTGGTGATTTTTATGTGTTTTTCGATTTTTCCGGGTGTTGTTGGGGTCTGGCCATGTCAGTGGGGCCCATTTTGAGGGCTGGTACAGGCGGGGCCTGGCCATGTGGTGGGAGTCAAGGGGCCATTTTGATGGCAGGCAGTGTGCTCAGGCCTGCACCCAGTTTGCCTTGCTTTCATCCATTATGCCCAGGGGTACTCAGTGGTGCATAGACCAAGTCTTTTTGTAGGGTGTCTTGAATGTAAACATCATTGAGGGCATGGATGGCATTGGATTGTGGTGATTTTTATGTGTTTTTCGATTTTTGGGGTGTTGTTGGGGCCTGGCCATGTGGGTGGGGCCCATTTTGAGGGCTGGTACAGGCAGGGCCTGGCCATGTGGTGGGGGTCAAGGGGCCATTTTGAAGGCAGGCAGTGTGCTCAGGCCTGCACCCAGTTTGCCTTGCTTTCATCCATTATGCCCAGGGATACTCAGTGGTGCATGGACCAAGTCTTTCTGTGGGGTGTCTTGAATGTAAACATCATTGAGGGCATGGATGGCATTGGATTGTGGTGATTTTTATGTGTTTTTCGATTTTTTTGGGGTGTTGTTGGGGCCTGGCCATGTGGGTGGGGGCCATTTTGCGCCCTGGTACAGGCAGGGCCTGGCCATCTGGTGGGGGTCAAGGGGCCAATATGAAGGCAGGCAGTGTGCTCAGGCCTGCCCCCATTTTGCCTTGCTTTCATCCATTATGCCCAGGGGTACTCAGTGGTGCATGAACCAAGTCTTTCTGTGGAGTGTCCTGAATGTAAACATCATTGAGGGCATGGATGGCAATTGTTTGGTGTGATTTTTGTGTGTTTTTCAACTTTTTGGGGTGTTTAACTGATGTTCCTCTGGCTTCCATTGCTTTTAGGTGCACAAGAGAACCACCAGTGCCAGGAAGAAGTCCTGCAGCAGTGTGTGCACCACAACTTCACGTGACGTCACGTGTGGCCACAGACAAGACAACTCTGCAACTCGTGCAACTGCAGCCTGCTGTTCTGAGTTGACATTAGAAGAAGATGGCCCCAAAGAAAGGTGGCCGTAGCGCCTCAGCGAAAAAAGTTGCCAGTGCCACTGCCAGTAAGAAGGAGCAGAAGAAGCAAGTGGCACCACCTACCAAGGAGACTGGTGTGCCCACCGACACATTTTTTGGCAAAAAAAAACTACGCCTGCAGCAGCAGCGGTGTCCGCCAGGGACCAAGCTGGAAGCAGCACCTCCTCTTCATTGGGCTCAGTGCCACCACGCAAAGTTAGGCCCAAGCCCATGAGTTCCGCAAAGGCAGCCACTTTGGTTGTTCAATCACCATCGACCAGTGATGTTGGCTCATCACAAGAAAGTACCATCCAATCAACGGCGGGTGTAACTCAGCTGGCGAGTGTTCAACAACCACAGCCGCAACGACAACCACAAGTGCAACTAGTACAATCGAAAGTACATGGGCAAGGAGAGGCGCAGGTACATGGGCAAGGAGAGGCACAAGTACATGGGCAAGGAGAGGCGCAAGTACATGGGCAAGGAGAGGCACAAGTACATGCACAAGGAGAGGTGCAAGTACATGTGCAAGGAGAGGCGCAAGTACATGGGCAAGGAGAGGCGCTAGTACATGGGCGAGGAGAGGCGCAAGTGCATGCACAAGGAGAGGCGCAAGTAGAGGTGCATGGAGAGGTGCAAGTAGAGGTGTATGGAGAGGTGCAACTAGAGGTACATGGAGCGGCACAACTGCCTACAACCCTTGTTCCTCCAGAAGTAGGGGCACATCAGGAAATTGATATTCAAGTGGAGGTATCATCCGAGGAAGCCACTCCTCCCGAGGATGAAGGTCAAGGAGGGTTGCTACTTCTACTACTACAAGTTCTTCTTCAAGCCCCCTTCATTCTGATGACCTTGATCGTGATTGGAACCCAGCATTGCAGTCTGACAGTGAGGCACGCCATGAGCCGACAAAGGTAGCTAAGCCTAAAAGGAAGGTTCCCGCAAGGCTTCAAATTATGGTTGATGACGATGAACAAAAAGTGGTGTCTTCTGCTGCTGATGAACAGTCTGACGATGACCCAGTCATCACAGACGTCACTCCAGCCACAGGGGGAATGCAGCAGACAAGCATTTTTACCCTAGCCCGGATGGATGCTGAGCGGGAGGCGGGCGATGTGGCACTGGTACCACCACCAACGCAGTTAACTACAACACCAAAACGACCTACAGCTTCCATATTTTCTCGTCAGAAGGGCCGTCAGGGACCTCCATCCAGCTCGACCTCCATTACCTCAAGTAGTGGTGCTGTAAGTGACAACAGAAACAAATTCAGCCACGCCCATCCTCCACTTCATCTGGCATTGAAAGTCAAAGTAGCACCTCCACCACCAGCAGACATCTCCAGTCCCCAGTTTGGGACTTCTTTACTGTTAGCAAAAAGGCAGAAAACATGGTCGTTGGTTCGATTTGTAAAGTATCAGTTAGTCGGGGTAAGCTTGGTACCAACTATGGTAATGGAGGCCAGAGAGGTCATCTAAAAAAACACCACCCTATCCAGTGGTTTTCGCAAGTAAGATCGAGGAAGTCCAAAGTAGAACTGATCCAAATGTATCCATTGATATTGCATCTGATGCTGACGAGGGGCTGATTGTGCAGGAGGGAAGTCAAGAACCGACCAACATTTTTTCTGGTAAACCCAGTACCCCTTGCAACAGCACTGCAGTGGTAGCGCCCACACCCTCTACCCCTGCAACATGTATGAGGCAAACTAAGAGTCAGGGACAGACACCAATGCAAAAAACTAAATCAATGAGCCTAACTGGTTTGAAGTCTGCATCAACATCATCATCACGTAAAACGGTCCAGCCCACCATTAGCAGCCTGTTTTGGTCGGATGCACCATTTGAACGCAACCACCCAATGGTACGTCTGTATAACGCAAAGCTGGCTAAAAAGCTAGCGCTCGACCTTCTCCCTTTTTCTTTCGTGGAAGGGGTGGGTTTTCGTGAATTTGTGGCAACAGTCTGCCCTAAATGGAAGGTTCCTAGCCGATCCTATTTTGCCAGGGTTGCTGTTCCAGCACTACATCAAGATGTGCTGGAGGTGATTGGCGCAGCTATTCTGAAGAGTGCTGGTTACACTAGGAGGTGTTGACACGTTGGAACTCAACCTTTTACATGCGTGAGCGTCTGTCTGAGCAGTGGGAGGTAATAAATGAGTATGTCTATAAACTGGGTTCTACTCACAAAGAGATGAGGCTGGAGTTGGAGGAATGGAAGCTAATTGCAAGCCTGACAGACGTGCTTCATCCTTTTGAGCTCTTCACGCGTGAAGTCAGCAGGGAGGACTGTTCTTTGAGCAAAGCTATCCCATTGTTGCGCATGCTAGAGGACCAACTAAAGGACGTGTCTTCAACGTTCAGAGATGATGGTGAAAAGCGAGAAGCATATGATTTGGCGGAGAAGTTATTAAGACGCCTACTTCACAATGAAAGGCTTACAAACATACATACAGAACAACATTACATTTGTGCCACTATTCTGGATCCACAGTACAAAAAGGCAGTGGCTAGCAAAGCATTCATTCCTTTTGATGAAGCAGATGTTTCAAAGTACAAACATTGGCTAGCTGTGTCAGCCACTCGGTTCTAAAAAGAGCGGCAGAACCTTCAAGGAGGCAGCACAAGTACAACTGAATCAGCAGGCCATCCAGCGTCAAGTTCCACTTCTCAATCCGTGGCCGAAGGAAGTCACTTTCCCTCACAGCCGTTAACGACACCAGCAACCGTATCATCATCCTCACCTGCACCAGGCGGCCCAAAAATATTGTCGGAAGGGGATTGGCTAACTCAGCAAGGGTTTGCTCGGTCCACTGCTGCAAAGGTCGCAGATGGTACGCAAAGTGGATCAACCCTGGAGAACCATGAGTCGGTGGTGCAGGCCTATGTGGATGACCCAACAGAGGTCTGTCATAATGAGAACCCATTGGGATATTGGTATAGGAAAAGCTCTGTATGGCGACTGATCACCAACCTGGCTCTAAATTATTTGTCTTGCCCACTCGCAAGCGTGTCTTCTGAACGTGTTTTCAGTGCTGCTGGTGCCATTGTTACTTCAAAAAGGACCCGCCTTTTGCCCAAAAATGTGGAGAGGTTAACAATAATCAAGAAGGAATCAGCACTTCATACCAACCGATTACAAAATACGTGAATGCATGCAGGAAGAAGAGGACACCGACTTAGGTGACGCCAACGGAAGTTCTTCTCTGTCACAAGACCTACTCCCGTCTCAATTCATAGACTGAGAGGACGAGCTCTACTTCCCTGACACCGAGGCCTGAAAATTACTTCCTTTTTTTCCGTACTTATTCACTTTTATTCCTGTGTGTCTTTCTTTGTTTTGCAACTTTTACCATAACAGAACTCTAATCACCTAATTACAACAAGTCCATCATCAGCACTGTCTTCATCTTATTTTCCTTATTGATTTGAAGGTGCCGCAGTCTGCATTCCTGATGTTCACAAGTTCACAACTCAATCATGCTCCTCTATCCTCCTCCTCCAGACTCCCCCTATCCATTTCCCTCAAGGCAGATGGATGGATTATGGAGAAAAAATAAACGTTGTCTTCGTAGATGAGTCCCCTCAAGTGGGACTGAAATAACTGATGACTACATGCTTGCTGATTGTTGAAAGACTTACGTCTGAAATTTACAGGAGAGGCTGCCCTGTGGGCCCTCACTTTCCGTAGAAGATGTGGACAAAAAGTAGAACAGGTAATGAATAATGAGAAGATGGCATGCAGTGGACAGCAATGGCTGTCTGTCTCTGTTGAAACCAATTGCTGTTTGTTTTTTGTGAACAGCGCAATTTACCATGTTTTGAATATACCAGTATTGCAGGTTCTTGAGGGTTTATTTGGAGGTGTTCTAGATTTTCAGTGCTGGGTCGGGGGGTCTGGGAGCACTGCTGGCACAGTCTAATTTTGATTGCATTTGTTTTTCAGGAAATCCATGGTGGAAAAGGGGAGTTATGGCTTAGCTGCAGAGCGCGCTTGGAGTGATTTTGGAATGAGGCCTAAATATATCTAAGTGTGAGTTTTCCGGTTTTTCTTTTTGCCTGTTTGGGGGTCTTCTACTTTTTTTCGCCTGGGTTGACGGGTCTGGGGGCATTGCTGGGAAGGTCTAATACCGGATAAAAGTGGTTTGGACTAAATCCATGGTGAAAATGTTTTTCCGGTTTTGCTCACTTGACTGTTTTTGGGGTGCTGTTTGGGGGGTTCCTGGTGTTTAGGGGCGGGTTGGGGGTTCTTGTAGCAACGCTGGGTATGGGTAGTTTTGATTGCAAGTGGTTTGAAGAAAGTCCATGGTGGCAATGGGGAGTTAGGACCTAGCTGCAGAGCTCGCATGGAGTGATTCTGGAATGAGGCCAAAATAATTCTAAGTGCCCGTTTTTGTATTTCTGCTTTTTGCCTGTTTGGGGGTCTTCTAATTTTGTTTGCCAGGGTTGACGGGTCTGGGGGCATTGCTGGGAAGGTCTAATACCAGAAAAAAACTGCCACCCTCTGGTTCATCACTGCCACCCTCTGGTTAACCACTGCACCTTCTGGCTCATCACAGCACCCTCTGGTTCATCACTGCCACCCTCTGGTTCATCACAGCACCCTCTGGTTCATCACAGCACCCTCTGGTTCACCACTGCCACCCTCTGGTTCATCACCCTCTGGTTCACCACTGCCACCCTCTAATTCACCACTGTCACCCACTGGTTCACCACTGCCACCCTCAGGTTCATCACTGCCAACCTCTGGTACATCACTGCCACCCTCTGGTTCATCACTGCCACCCTCTGGTTAACCACTGCACCTTCTGGCTCATCACAGCACCCTCTGGGTCATCACTGCCACCCTCTGGTTCATCACAGCACCCTCTGGTTCATCACAGCACCCTCTGGTTCACCACTGCCACCCTCTGGTTCATCACCCTCTGGTTCACCACTGCCACCCTCTCATTCACCACTGTCACCCACTGGTTCACCACTGCCACCCTCAGGTTCATCACTGCCAACCTCTGGTACATCACTGCCACCCTCTGGTTCACCACTGCCAATCTCTAATTCACCACTGTCACCCTCTGGTTCACCACTGCCACCCTCTGGTTCATCACTGCCACCCTCTGGTTCGTCACAGCACCCTCTGGTTCATCGCAGCACCCCCTGGTTCACCACTGCCACCCTCTGGTTCACCACTGCCACCAACTGGTTCACCACTGCCACCCTCTGGTTAATCACTGCCACCCTCTGGTTCACCACTGCCACCCTCTGGTTAATCACTGCCACCCTCTGGTTCACCACTGCACCTTCTGATTCATCACAGCACCCTCCGGTTCATTACTGCCACCCTCTGGTTCATCACAGCACCCTCTGGTTCACCACTGCCTCCCTCTGTTTCACCACTGTCACCCACTGGTTAACCACTGCCACCCTCTGGTTCACCACTGCACCTTCTGGTTCATCACAGCACCTTCTGGTTCATCACTGCCACTCTCTGGTTCATCACTGCCACCCTCTGGTTCGTCACAGCACCCTCTGGTTCATCACAGCACCCTCTGGTTCACCACTGCCTCCCTCTGGTTCACCACTGTCCCCCACTGGTTCACCACTGCCGCCCTCTGGTTCATCACTGCACACCTCTGGTTCACCACTGCCACCCTCTGGTTCATCACTGCCACCCTCTGGTTCACCACTGCACCTTCTGGTTCATCACAACACCCTCTGGTTCACCACTGCCACCCTCTGGTTCATCACTGCCAGCCTCTGGTTCGTCACAGCACCCTCTGGTTCATCGCAGCACACTCCGGTAACACCACTGCCACCCTCTGGGTCACCACTGCCAGCAACTGGTTCACCACTGCCACCCACTGGTTCATCACTGCCACCCTCTGGTTCACCACTGCCACCCTCTGGTTCATCACTGCCACCCTCTGGTTCACCACTGCACCTTCTGGTTCATCACAGCACCCCCTGGTTCATCACTGCCACCCTCTGGTTCACAACTGCCTCCCTCTGGTTCAACTCTGCAACCCTCTGGTTCATCACTGCCACCCTCTGGTTCACCACTGCCACCCTCTGGTTCATCACTGCCACCCTCTAGTTCACCACTGCACCTTCTGATTCATCACAGCACCCTCTGGTTCATTACTGCCACCCTCTGGTTCACCACTGCCACCAACTGGTTCACCACTGCCACCCTCTGGTTAATCACTGCCACCCTCTTGTTCACCACTGCCACCCTCTGGTTAATCACTGCCACCCTCTGGTTCACCACTGCACCTTCTGATTCATCACAGCACCCTCTGGTTCATTACTGCCACCCTCTGGTTCATCACAGCACCCTCTGGTTCACCACTGCCTCCCTCTGTTTCACCACTGTCACCCACTGGTTAACCACTGCCACCCTCTGGTTCATCACTGTAACCCTCTAGTTCACCACTGCCACCCTCTGGTTCATCACTGCCACCCTCTGGTTCACCACTGCACCTTCTGGTTCATCACAACACCCTCTGGTTCACCACTGCCACCCTCTAGTTCATCACTGCCACCCTCTGGTTCGTCACAGCACCCTCTGGTTCATCGCAGCACCCTCCGGTAACACCACTGCCACCCTCTGGGTCACCACTGCCAGCAACTGGTTCACCACTGCCACCCTCTGGTTCATCCCTGCCACCCTCTGGTTCACCACTGCCACCCTCTGGTTCATCACTGCCACCCTCTGGTTCAGCACTGCACCTTCTGGTTCATCACAGCACCCTCTGGTTCATCACTGCCACCCTCTGGTTCATCACAGCACCCTCTGGTTCATCACAGCACCCTCTGGTTCACAACTGCCTCCCTCTGGTTCAACTCTGCCACCCTCTGGTTCATCACTGCCACCCTCTGGTTCACCACTGCCACCCTCTGGTTCATCACTGCCACCCTCTGGTTCACCACTGCACCTTCTGATTCATCACAGCACCCTCTGGTTCATTACTGCCACCCTCTGGTTCACCACTGCCACCAACTGGTTTACCACTGCCACCCTCTGGTTAATCACTGCCACCCTCTGGTTCACCACTGCCACCCTCTGGTTAATCACTGCCACCCTCTGGTTCACCACTGCACCTTCTGATTCATCACAGCACCCTCTGGTTCATTACTGCCACCCTCTGGTTCATCACAGCACCCTCTGGTTCAACACTGCCTCCCTCTGTTTCACCACTGTCACCCACTGGTTAACCACTGCCACCCTCTGGTTCATCACTGTAACCCTCTAGTTCACCACTGCCACCCTCTGGTTCATCACTGCCACCCTCTGGTTCACCACTGCACCTTCTGGTTCATCACAGCACCCTCTGGTTCATCACTGCCACTCTCTGGTTCATCACTGCCACCCTCTGGTTCGTCACAGCACCCTCTGGTTCATCACAGCACCCTCTGGTTCACCACTGCCTCCCTCTGGTTCACCACTTTCACCCACTGGTTCACCACTGCCGCCCTCTGGTTCATCACTGCACACCTCTGGTTCACCACTGCCACCCTCTGGTTCATCACTGCCACCCTCTGGTTCACCACTGCACCTTCTGGTTCATCACAGCACCCTCTGGTTCATCACAGCACCCTCTGGTTCACAACTGCCTCCCTCTGGTTCAACACTGCCACCCTCTGGTTCATCACTGCCACCCTCTGGTTCACCACTGCCACCCTCTGGTTCATCACTTCCACCCTCTGGTTCACCACTGTACCTTCTGGTTCATCACAACACCCTCTGGTTCACCACTGCCACCCTCTGGTTCATCACTGCCACCCTCTGGTTCGTCACAGCACCCTCTGGTTCATCGCAGCACCCTCCGGTAACACACCTGCCACCCTCTGGGTCACCACTGCCAGCAACTGGTTCACCACTGCCACCCTCTGGTTCATCACTGCCACCCTCTGGTTCACCACTGCCACCCTCTGGTTCATCACTGCCACCCTCTGGTTCACCACTGCACCTTCTGGTTCATCACAGCACCCTCTGGTTCATCACTGCCACCCTCTGGTTCATCACAGCACCCTCTGGTTCATCACAGCACCCTCTGGTTCACAACTGCCTTCCTCTGGTTCAACTCTGCCACCCTCTGGTTCATCACTGCCACCCTCTGGTTCACCACTGCCACCCTCTGGTTCATCACTGCCACCCTCTGGTTCACCACTGCACCTTCTGATTCATCACAGCACCCTCTGGTTCATTACTGCCACCCTCTGGTTCACCACTGCCACCAACTGGTTCACCACTGCCACCCTCTGGTTAATCACTGCCACCCTCTGGTTCACCACTGCCACCCTCTGGTTAATCACTGCCACCCTCTGGTTCACCACTGCACCTTCTGATTCATCACAGCACCCTCTGGTTCATTACTGCCACCCTCTGGTTCATCACAGCACCCTCTGGTTCACCACTGCCTCCCTCTGTTTCACCACTGTCACCCACTGGTTAACCACTGCCACCCTCTGGTTCATCACTGTAACCCTCTAGTTCACCACTGCCACCCTCTGGTTCATCACTGCCACCCTCTGGTTCACCACTGCACCTTCTGGTTCATCACAGCACCCTCTGGTTCATCACTGCCACTCTCTGGTTCATCACTGCCACCCTCTGGTTCGTCACAGCACCCTCTGGTTCATCACAGCACCCTCTGGTTCACCACTGCCTCCCTCTGGTTCACCACTGTCACCCACTGGTTCACCACTGCACACCTCTGGTTCACCACTGCCACCCTCTGGTTCATCACTGCCACCCTCTGGTTCACCACTGCACCTTCTGGTTCATCACAGCACCCTCTGGTTCATCACTGCCACCCTCTGGTTCATCACAGCACCCTCTGGTTCATCACAGCACCCTCTGGTTCACAACTGCCTCCCTCTGGTTCAACACTGCCACCCTCTGGTTCATCACTGCCACCCTCTGGTTCACCACTGCCACCCTCTGGTTCATCACTTCCACCCTCTGGTTCACCACTGCCACCCTCTGGTTCACCACTGCCACCCTCTGGTTCATCACTTCCACCCTCTGGTTCACCACTGCCACCCTCTGGTTCATCACTGCCACCCTCTGGTTCACCACTGCACCTTCTGGTTCATCACAACACCCTCTGGTTCACCACTGCCACCCTCTGGTTCATCACTGCCACCCTCTGGTTCGTCACAGCACCCTCTGGTTCATCGCAGCACCCTCCGGTAACACACCTGCCACCCTCTGGGTCACCACTGCCAGCAACTGGTTCACCACTGCCACCCTCTGGTTCATCACTGCCACCCTCTGGTTCACCACTGCCACCCTCTGGTTCATCACTGCCACCCTCTGGTTCACCACTGCACCTTCTGGTTCATCACAGCACCCTCTGGTTCATCACTGCCACCCTCTGGTTCATCACAGCACCCTCTGGTTCATCACAGCACCCTCTGGTTCACAACTGCCACCCTCTGGTTCAACTCTGCCACCCTCTGGTTCATCACTGCCACCCTCTGGTTCACCACTGCCACCCTCTGGTTCATCACTGCCACCCTCTGGTTCACCACTGCACCTTCTGATTCATCACAGCACCCTCTGGTTCATTACTGCCACCCTCTGGTTCACCACTGCCACCAACTGGTTCACCACTGCCACCCTCTGGTTAATCACTGCCACCCTCTGGTTCACCACTGCCACCCTCTGGTTAATCACTGCCACCCTCTGGTTCACCACTGCACCTTCTGATTCATCACAGCACCCTCTGGTTCATTACTGCCACCCTCTGGTTCATCACAGCACCCTCTGGTTCACCACTGCCTCCCTCTGTTTCACCACTGTCACCCACTGGTTAACCACTGCCACCCTCTGGTTCATCACTGTAACCCTCTAGTTCACCACTGCCACCCTCTGGTTCATCACTGCCACCCTCTGGTTCACCACTGCACCTTCTGGTTCATCACAGCACCCTCTGGTTCATCACTGCCACTCTCTGGTTCATCACTGCCACCCTCTGGTTCGTCACAGCACCCTCTGGTTCATCACAGCACCCTCTGGTTCACCACTGCCTCCCTCTGGTTCACCACTGTCACCCACTGGTTCACCACTGCACACCTCTGGTTCACCACTGCCACCCTCTGGTTCATCACTGCCACCCTCTGGTTCACCACTGCACCTTCTGGTTCATCACAGCACCCTCTGGTTCATCACTGCCACCCTCTGGTTCATCACAGCACCCTCTGGTTCATCACAGCACCCTCTGGTTCACAACTGCCTCCCTCTGGTTCAACACTGCCACCCTCTGGTTCATCACTGCCACCCTCTGGTTCACCACTGCCACCCTCTGGTTCATCACTTCCACCCTCTGGTTCACCACTGCCACCCTCTGGTTCATCACTGCCACCCTCTGGTTCACCACTGCACCTTCTGGTTCATCACAACACCCTCTGGTTCACCACTGCCACCCTCTGGTTCATCACTGCCACCCTCTGGTTCGTCACAGCACCCTCTGGTTCATCACAGCACCCTCCGGTAACACACCTGCCACCCTCTGGGTCACCACTGCCAGCAACTGGTTCACCACTGCCACCCTCTGGTTCATCACTGCCACCCTCTGGTTCACCACTGCCACCCTCTGGTTCATCACTGCCACCCTCTGGTTCACCACTGCACCTTCTGGTTCATCACAGCACCCTCTGGTTCATCACTGCCACCCTCTGGTTCATCACAGCACCCTCTGGTTCATCACAGCACCCTCTGGTTCACAACTGCCTCCCTCTGGTTCAACTCTGCCACCCTCTGGTTCATCACTGCCACCCTCTGGTTCACCACTGCCACCCTCTGGTTCATCACTGCCACCCTCTGGTTCACCACTGCACCTTCTGATTCATCACAGCACCCTCTGGTTCATTACTGCCACCCTCTGGTTAACCACTGCCACCAACTGGTTCACCACTGCCACCCTCTGGTTAATCACTGCCACCCTCTGGTTCACCACTGCCACCCTCTGCTTAATC
Source organism: Lissotriton helveticus (assembly GCF_964261635.1). Taxonomy (NCBI): domain Eukaryota; kingdom Metazoa; phylum Chordata; class Amphibia; order Caudata; family Salamandridae; genus Lissotriton; species Lissotriton helveticus. The sequence goes on from NC_136069.1 coordinate 152,898,274, forward strand.
ACTGCCACCCTCTGGTTCACCACTGCACCTTCTGATTTATCACAGCACCCTCTGGTTCATTACTGCCACCCTCTGGTTCATCACAGCACCCTCTGGTTCACCACTGCCTCCCTCTGTTTCACCACTGTCACCCACTGGTTAACCACTGCCACCCTCTGGTTCATCACTGTAACCCTCTAGTTCACCACTGCCACCCTCTGGTTCATCACTGCCACCCTCTGGTTCACCACTGCACCTTCTGGTTCATCACAGCACCCTCTGGTTCATCACTGCCACTCTCTGGTTCATCACTGCCACCCTCTGGTTCGTCACAGCACCCTCTGGTTCATCACAGCACCCTCTGGTTCATCACAGCACCCTCTGGTTCACCACTGCCTTCCTCTGGTTCACCACTGTCACCCACTGGTTCACCACTGCCGCCCTCTGGTTCATCACTGCACACCTCTGGTTCACCACTGCCACCCTCTGGTTCATCACTGCCACCCTCTGGTTCACCACTGCACCTTCTGGTTCATCACAGCACCCTCTGGTTCATCACTGCCACCCTCTGGTTCATCACAGCACCCTCTGGTTCATCACAGCACCCTCTGGTTCACAACTGCCTCCCTCTGGTTCAACACTGCCACCCTCTGGTTCATCACTGCCACCCTCTGGTTCACCACTGCCACCCTCTGGTTCATCACTTCCACCCTCTGGTTCACCACTGCCACCCTCTGGTTCACCACTGCCACCCTCTGGTTCACCACTGCACCTTCTGGTTCATCACAGCACCATCTGGTTCATCACTGCCACCCTCTGGTTCATCACTGCCACCCTCTGGTTCATCACAGCACCCTCTGGTTCATCACAGCACCCTCTGGTTCACCACTACGTCCCTCTGGTTCACCACTGTCACCCACCGGTTCACCACTGCCACCCTCAGGTTCATCACTGCAACCCTCTGGTTCACCACTGCCCCCCTCTGGTTCATCACTGCCACCCTCTGGTTCACCACTGCACCTTCTGATTCATCACAGCACCCTCTGGTTCACCACTGCCACCCTCTGGTTCATCACTGCCACCCTCCGGTTCATCACAGCACCCTCTGATTCATCGTAGCACCCTCCGCTTCACCACTGCCACCCTCTGGTTCACCACTGCCACCCTCTGGTTCACCACTGCCACCAACTGGTACACCACTGCCACCCTCTGGTTCATCACTGCCACCCTCTGGTTCATCACTGCCACCCTGTGGTTCACCACTGCACCTTCTGGTTCATCACAGCACCCTCCCGTTCATCACTGCCACCCTCTGGTTCATCACAGCATCCTCTGGGTCATCACAGCACCCTCTGGTTCACCACTGCCTCCCTCTGGTTCACCACAGTCACCCACTGGTTCACCACTGCCACCCTCTGGTTCATCACTGCAACCCTCTGGTTCACCTCTGCCACCCTCTGGTTCATCACTGCCACCCTCTGGTTCACCACTGCACCTTCTGGTTCATCACAGCATCCTCTGGTTCATCACTGCCACCCTCTGGTTCATCACAGCACCCTCTGGTTCACCACTGCCACCCTCTGGTTCATCACTGCCACCCTCTGGTTCACCACTGCCACCCTCTGGTTCATCACTGCCACCCTATGATTCAACACTGCCACCCTCTGGTACATCACTGCCACCCTCTGGTTCACCACTGCACCTTCTGGTTCATCACAGCACCCTCTGGTTCATCACTGCCACCCTCTGGTTCATCACAGCACCCTCTGGTTCACCAATGCCTACCTCTGGTTCATCACTGCCACCCTCTGGTTCATCACAGCACCCTCTGGTTCACCAATGCCACCCTATGGTTCATCACTGCCACCCTCTGGTTCACCACTGCCACCCTCTGGTTCGCCACTGCCAACCTCTGATTCACCTCTGTCACCCTCTGGTTCACCACTGCCACCCTCTGGTTCATCACTGCCACCCTCTGGTTCATCACAGCACCCTCTGGTTCATCGCAGCACCCCCCGGTTCCCCACTGCCATCCTCTGGTTCACCAATGTCACCAACTGGTTCACCACTGCCACCCTCTGTTTCATCACTGCCACCCTCTGGTTCACCACTGCCACCCTCTGGTTCATCACTGCCACTCTCTGGTTCACCACAGCACCTTCTGGTTCATCACAGCACCCTCTGGTTCATCACTGCCACCCTCTGGTTCAACACAGCACCCTCTGGTTCACCACTGCCACCCTCTGGTTCATCACTACCACCCTCTGGCTCACCACTGCCACCCTCTGGTTCATCACTGCCACCCTCTGGTTCACCACTGCACCTTCTGGTTCATCACAGCACCCTCTGGGTCATCACTGCCACCCTCTGGTTCATCACTGCCACCCTCTGGTTCACCACTGCACCTTCTGGTTCATCACAGCACCCTCTAGTTCATCACTGCCACCCTCTGGTTCATCACAGCACCCTCTGGTTCACCACTGCCACCCTCTGGTTCACCACTGTCACCCACTGGTTCACCCCTGTCACCCTCTGGTTCATCACTGCCACCCTCTGGTTCTCCACTGCCACCCTCTGGTTCATCACTGTCACCCTCTGGTTCACCACTGCCAGCCACTGGTTCATCACAGCACCCTCTGGTTCATCACAGCACCCTCTGGTTCACCACTGCCACCCTCTGGTTCATCACCCTCTGGTTCACCACTGCCCCCCTCTGGTTCATCAGTGCCACCCTCTGGTTCATCACAGCACCCTCTGGTTCATCACAGCACCCTCTGGTTCACCACTGCCACCCTCTGGTTCACCACTGTCACCCACTGGTTCACCAATGCCACCCTCAGGTTCATCACTGGCAGCCTCTGGTACATCACTGCCACCCTCTGGTTCACCACTGCCACCCTCTGGTTCATCACCCTCTGGTTCACCACTGCCACCCTCTCATTCACCATTGTCACCCACTGGTTCACCACTGCCACCCTCAGGTTCATCACTGCCAACCTCTGGTACATCACTGCCACCCTCTGGTTCACCACTGCCAATCTCTAATTCACCACTGTCACCCTCTGTTTCACCACTGCCACCCTCTGGTTCATCACTGCCACCCTCTGGTTCGTCACAGCACCCTCTGGTTCATCGCAGCACCCTCTGGTTCACCACTGCCGCCCTCTGGTTCACCACTGCCACCAACTGGTTCACCACTGCCACCCTCTGGTTAATCTCTGCCACCCTCTGGTTCACCACTGCCACCCTCTGGTTAATCACTGCCACCCTCTGGTTCACCACTGCACCTTCTGATTCATCACAGCACCCTCTGGTTCATTACTGCCACCCTCTGGTTCATCACAGCACCCTCTGGTTCACCACTGCCTCCCTCTGTTTCACCACTGTCACCCACTGGTTAACCACTGCCACCCTCTGGTTCATCACTGTAACCCTCTAGTTCACCACTGCCACCCTTTGGTTCATCACTGCCACCCTCTGGTTCACCACTGCACCTTCTGGTTCATCACAGCACCCTCTGGTTCATCACTGCCACTCTCTGGTTCATCACTGCCACCCTCTGGTTCGTCACAGCACCCTCTGGTTCATCACAGCACCCTCTGGTTCACCACTGCCTCCCTCTGGTTCACCACTGTCACCTCTGGTTCACCACTGCTGCCCTCTGGTTCATCACTGCACACCTCTGGTTCACCACTGCCACCCTCTGGTTCTTCACTGCCACCCTCTGGTTCACCACTGCACCTTCTGGTTCATCACAACACCCTCTGGTTCACCACTGCCACCCTCTGGTTCATCACTGCCACCCTCTGGTTCGTCACAGCACCCTCTGGTTCATCGCAGCACCCTCCGGTAACACCACTGCCACCCTCTGGGTCACCACTGCCAGCAACTGGTTCACCACTGCCACCCTCTGGTTCATCACTGCCACCCTCTGGTTCACCACTGCCACCCTCTGGTTCATCACTGCCACCCTCTGGTTCACCACTGCACCTTCTGGTTCATCACAGCACCCTCTGGTTCATCACTGCCACCCTCTGGTTCATCACAGCACCCTCTGGTTCATCACAGCACCCTCTGGTTCACAACTGCCTCCCTCTGGTTCAACTCTGCCACCCTCTGGTTGATCACTGCCACCCTCTGGTTCATCACTGCCACCCTCTGGTTCACCACTGCACCTTCTGATTAATCACAGCACCCTCTGGTTCATTACTGCCACCCTCTGGTTCACCACTGCCACCAACTGGTTCACCACTGCCACCCTCTGGTTAATCACTGCCACCCTCTGGTTCACCACTGCCACCCTCTGGTTAATCACTGCCACCCTCTGGTTCACCACTGCACCTTCTGATTCATCACAGCACCCTCTGGTTCATTACTGCCACCCTCTGGTTCATCACAGCACCCTCTGGTTCACCACTGCCTCCCTCTGTTTCACCACTGTCACCCACTGGTTAACCACTGCCACCCTCTGGTTCATCACTGTAACCCTCTAGTTCACCACTGCCACCCTCTGGTTCATCACTGCCACCCTCTGGTTCACCACTGCACCTTCTGGTTCATCACAACACCCTCTGGTTCACCACTGCCACCCTCTGGTTCATCACTGCCACCCTCTGGTTCGTCACAGCACCCTCTGGTTCATCACAGCACCCTCCGGTAACACACCTGCCACCCTCTGGTTCACCACTGCCAGCAACTGGTTCACCACTGCCACCCTCTGGTTCATCACTGCCACCCTCTGGTTCACCACTGCCACCCTCTGGTTCATCCCTGCCACCCTCTGGTTCACCACTGCACCTTCTGGTTCATCACAGCACCCTCTGGTTCATCACTGCCACCCTCTGGTTCATCACAGCACCCTCTGGTTCATCACAGCACCCTCTGGTTCACAACTGCATCCCTCTGGTTCAACTCTGCCACCCTCTGGTTCATCACTGCCACCCTCTGGTTCACCACTGCCACCCTCTGGTTCATCACTGCCACCCTCTGGTTCACCACTGCACCTTCTGATTCATCACAGCACCCTCTGGTTCATTACTGCCACCCTCTGGTTAACCACTGCCAACAACTGGTTCACCACTGCCACCCTCTGGTTAATCACTGCCACCCTCTGGTTCACCACTGCCACCCTCTGCTTAATCACTGCCACCCTCTGGTTCACCACTGCACCTTCTGATTCATCACAGCACCCTCTGGTTCATTACTGCCACCCTCTGGTTCATCACAGCACCCTCTGGTTCACCACTGCCTCCCTCTGTTTCACCACTGTCACCCACTGGTTAACCACTGCCACCCTCTGGTTCATCACTGTAACCCTCTAGTTCACCACTGCCACCCTCTGGTTCATCACTGCCACCCTCTGGTTCACCACTGCACCTTCTGGTTCATCACAGCACCCTCTGGTTCACCACTGCCTCCCTCTGGTTCACCACTGTCACCCACTGGTTCACCACTGCCGCCCTCTGGTTCATCACTGCACACCTCTGGTTCACCACTGCCACCCTCTGGTTCATCACTGCCACCCTCTGGTTCACCACTGCACCTTCTGGTTCATCACAGCACCCTCTGGTTCATCACTGCCACCCTCTGGTTCATCACAGCACCCTCTGGTTCATCACAGCACCCTCTGGTTCACAACTGCCTCCCTCTGGTTCAACACTGCCACCCTCTGGTTCATCACTGCCACCCTCTGGTTCACCACTGCCACCCTCTGGTTCATCACTTCCACCCTCTGGTTCACCACTGCCACCCTCTGGTTCACCACTGCCACCCTCTGGTTCACCACTGCACCTTCTGGTTCATCACAGCACCATCTGGTTCATCACTGCCACCCTCTGGTTCATCACTGCCACCCTCTGGTTCATCACAGCACCCTCTGGTTCATCACAGCACCCTCTGGTTCACCACTACCTCCCTCTGGTTCACCACTGTCACCCACCGGTTCACCACTGCCACCCTCAGGTTCATCACTGCAACCCTCTGGTTCACCACTGCCCCCCTCTGGTTCATCACTGCCACCCTCTGGTTCACCACTGCACCTTCTGATTCATCACAGCACCCTCTGGTTCACCACTGCCACCCTCTGGTTCATCACTGCCACCCTCCGGTTCATCACAGCACCCTCTGATTCATCGTAGCACCCTCCGCTTCACCACTGCCACCCTCTGGTTCACCACTGCCACCCTCTGGTTCACCACTGCCACCAACTGGTACACCACTGCCACCCTCTGGTTCATCACTGCCACCCTCTGGTTCATCACTGCCACCCTGTGGTTCACCACTGCACCTTCTGGTTCATCACAGCACCCTCCCGTTCATCACTGCCACCCTCTGGTTCATCACAGCACCCTCTGGTTCACCACTGCCTCCCTCTGGTTCACCACAGTCACCCACTGGTTCACCACTGCCACCCTCTGGTTCATCACTGCAACCCTCTGGTTCACCTCTGCCACCCTCTGGTTCATCACTGCCACCCTCTGGTTCACCACTGCACCTTCTGGTTCATCACAGCATCCTCTGGTTCATCACTGCCACCCTCTGGTTCATCACAGCACCCTCTGGTTCACCACTGCCACCCTCTGGTTCATCACTGCCACCCTCTGGTTCACCACTGCCACCCTCTGGTTCATCACTGCCACCCTATGATTCAACACTGCCACCCTCTGGTACATCACTGCCACCCTCTGGTTCACCACTGCACCTTCTGGTTCATCACAGCACCCTCTGGTTCATCACTGCCACCCTCTGGTTCATCACAGCACCCTCTGGTTCACCAATGCCTACCTCTGGTTCATCACTGCCACCCTCTGGTTCATCACAGCACCCTCTGGTTCACCAATGCCACCCTATGGTTCATCACTGCCACCCTCTGGTTCACCACTGCCACCCTCTGGTTCGCCACTGCCAACCTCTGATTCACCTCTGTCACCCTCTGGTTCACCACTGCCACCCTCTGGTTCATCACTGCCACCCTCTGGTTCATCACAGCACCCTCTGGTTCATCGCAGCACCCTCCGGTTCCCCACTGCCATCCTCTGGTTCACCAATGTCACCAACTGGTTCACCACTGCCACCCTCTGTTTCATCACTGCCACCCTCTGGTTCACCACTGCCACCCTCTGGTTCATCACTGCCACCCTCTGGTTCACCACAGCACCTTCTGGTTCATCACAGCACCCTCTGGTTCATCACTGCCACCCTCTGGTTCATCACAGCACCCTCTGGTTCACCACTGCCACCCTCTGGTTCATCACTACCACCCTCTGGCTCACCACTGCCACCCTCTGGTTCATCACTGCCACCCTCTGGTTCACCACTGCACCTTCTGGTTCATCACAGCACCCTCTGGGTCATCACTGCCACCCTCTGGTTCATCACTGCCACCCTCTGGTTCACCACTGCACCTTCTGGTTCATCACAGCACCCTCTAGTTCATCACTGCCACCCTCTGGTTCATCACAGCACCCTCTGGTTCACCACTGCCACCCTCTGGTTCACCACTGTCACCCACTGGTTCACCCCTGTCACCCTCTGGTTCATCACTGCCACCCTCTGGTTCTCCACTGCCACCCTCTGGTTCATCACTGTCACCCTCTGGTTCACCACTGCCACCCACTGGTTCATCACAGCACCCTCTGGTTCATCACAGCACCCTCTGGTTCACCACTGCCACCCTCTGGTTCATCACCCTCTGGTTCACCACTGCCCCCCTCTGGTTCATCAGTGCCACCCTCTGGTTCATCACAGCACCCTCTGGTTCGCCACTGCCAACCTCTGATTCACCTCTGTCACCCTCTGGTTCACCACTGCCACCCTCTGGTTCATCACTGCCACCCTCTGGTTCATCACAGCACCCTCTGGTTCATCGCAGCACCCTCCGGTTCCCCACTGCCATCCTCTGGTTCACCAATGTCACCAACTGGTTCACCACTGCCACCCTCTGTTTCATCACTGCCACCCTCTGGTTCACCACTGCCACCCTCTGGTTCATCACTGCCACCCTCTGGTTCACCACAGCACCTTCTGGTTCATCACAGCACCCTCTGGTTCATCACTGCCACCCTCTGGTTCATCACAGCACCCTCTGGTTCACCACTGCCACCCTCTGGTTCATCACTACCACCCTCTGGCTCACCACTGCCACCCTCTGGTTCATCACTGCCACCCTCTGGTTCACCACTGCACCTTCTGGTTCATCACAGCACCCTCTGGGTCATCACTGCCACCCTCTGGTTCATCACTGCCACCCTCTGGTTCACCACTGCACCTTCTGGTTCATCACAGCACCCTCTAGTTCATCACTGCCACCCTCTGGTTCATCACAGCACCCTCTGGGTCACCACTGCCACCCTCTGGTTCACCACTGTCACCCACTGGTTCACCCCTGTCACCCTCTGGTTCATCACTGCCACCCTCTGGTTCTCCACTGCCACCCTCTGGTTCATCACTGTCACCCTCTGGTTCACCACTGCCACCCACTGGTTCATCACAGCACCCTCTGGTTCATCACAGCACCCTCTGGTTCACCACTGCCACCCTCTGGTTCATCACCCTCTGGTTCACCACTGCCCCCCTCTGGTTCATCAGTGCCACCCTCTGGTTCATCACAGCACCCTCTGGTTCATCACAGCACCCTCTGGTTCACCACTGCCACCCTCTGGTTCACCACTGTCACCCACTGGTTCACCAATGCCACCCTCAGGTTCATCACTGGCAGCCTCTGGTACATCACTGCCACCCTCTGGTTCACACTGCCACCCTCTGGTTCATCACCCTCTGGTTCACCACTGCCACCCTCTCATTCACCATTGTCACCCACTGGTTCACCACTGCCACCCTCAGGTTCATCACTGCCAACCTCTGGTACATCACTGCCACCCTCTGGTTCACCACTGCCAATCTCTAATTCACCACTGTCACCCTCTGTTTCACCACTGCCACCCTCTGGTTCATCACTGCCACCCTCTGGTTCGTCACAGCACCCTCTGGTTCATCGCAGCACCCTCTGGTTCACCACTGCCGCCCTCTGGTTCACCACTGCCACCAACTGGTTCACCACTGCCACCCTCTGGTTAATCTCTGCCACCCTCTGGTTCACCACTGCCACCCTCTGGTTAATCACTGCCACCCTCTGGTTCACCACTGCACCTTCTGATTCATCACAGCACCCTCTGGTTCATTACTGCCACCCTCTGGTTCATCACAGCACCCTCTGGTTCACCACTGCCTCCCTCTGTTTCACCACTGTCACCCACTGGTTAACCACTGCCACCCTCTGGTTCATCACTGTAACCCTCTAGTTCACCACTGCCACCCTTTGGTTCATCACTGCCACCCTCTGGTTCACCACTGCACCTTCTGGTTCATCACAGCACCCTCTGGTTCATCACTGCCACTCTCTGGTTCATCACTGCCACCCTCTGGTTCGTCACAGCACCCTCTGGTTCATCACAGCACCCTCTGGTTCACCACTGCCTCCCTCTGGTTCACCACTGTCACCTCTGGTTCACCACTGCAGCCCTCTGGTTCATCACTGCACACCTCTGGTTCACCACTGCCACCCTCTGGTTCATCACTGCCACCCTCTGGTTCACCACTGCACCTTCTGGTTCATCACAACACCCTCTGGTTCACCACTGCCACCCTCTGGTTCATCACTGCCACCCTCTGGTTCGTCACAGCACCCTCTGGTTCATCGCAGCACCCTCCGGTAACACCACTGCCACCCTCTGGGTCACCACTGCCAGCAACTGGTTCACCACTGCCACCCTCTGGTTCATCACTGCCACCCTCTGGTTCACCACTGCCACCCTCTGGTTCATCACTGCCACCCTCTGGTTCACCACTGCACCTTCTGGTTCATCACAGCACCCTCTGGTTCATCACTGCCACCCTCTGGTTCATCACAGCACCCTCTGGTTCATCACAGCACCCTCTGGTTCACAACTGCCTCCCTCTGGTTCAACTCTGCCACCCTCTGGTTGATCACTGCCACCCTCTGGTTCATCACTGCCACCCTCTGGTTCACCACTGCACCTTCTGATTAATCACAGCACCCTCTGGTTCATTACTGCCACCCTCTGGTTCACCACTGCCACCAACTGGTTCACCACTGCCACCCTCTGGTTAATCACTGCCACCCTCTGGTTCACCACTGCCACCCTCTGGTTAATCACTGCCACCCTCTGGTTCACCACTGCACCTTCTGATTCATCACAGCACCCTCTGGTTCATTACTGCCACCCTCTGGTTCATCACAGCACCCTCTGGTTCACCACTGCCTCCCTCTGTTTCACCACTGTCACCCACTGGTTAACCACTGCCACCCTCTGGTTCATCACTGTAACCCTCTAGTTCACCACTGCCACCCTCTGGTTCATCACTGCCACCCTCTGGTTCACCACTGCACCTTCTGGTTCATCACAACACCCTCTGGTTCACCACTGCCACCCTCTGGTTCATCACTGCCACCCTCTGGTTCGTCACAGCACCCTCTGGTTCATCGCAGCACCCTCCGGTAACACCACTGCCACCCTCTGGGTCACCACTGCCAGCAACTGGTTCACCACTGCCACCCTCTGGTTCATCACTGCCACCCTCTGGTTCACCACTGCCACCCTCTGGTTCATCACTGCCACCCTCTGGTTCACCACTGCACCTTCTGGTTCATCACAGCACCCTCTGGTTCATCACTGCCACCCTCTGGTTCATCACAGCACCCTCTGGTTCATCACAGCACCCTCTGTTTCACAACTGCCTCCCTCTGGTTCAACTCTGCCACCCTCTGGTTCATCACTGCCACCCTCTGGTTCACCACTGCCACCCTCTGGTTCATCACTGCCACCCTCTGGTTCACCACTGCACCTTCTGATTCATCACAGCACCCTCTGGTTCATTACTGCCACCCTCTGGTTCACCACTGCCACCAACTGGTTCACCACTGCCACCCTCTGGTTAATCACTGCCACCCTCTGGTTCACCACTGCCACCCTCTGGTTAATCACAGCCACCCTCTGGTTCACCACTGCACCTTCTGATTCATCACAGCACCCTCTGGTTCATTACTGCCACCCTCTGGTTCATCACAGCACCCTCTGGTTCACCACTGCCTCCCTCTGTTTCACCACTGTCACCCACTGGTTAACCACTGCCACCCTCTGGTTCATCACTGTAACCCTCTAGTTCACCACTGCCACCCTCTGATTCATCACTGCCACCCTCTAGTACACGACTGCACCTTCTGGTTCATCACTGCCACTCTCTGGTTCATCACTGCCACCCTCTGGTTCGTCACAGCACCCTCTGGTTCATCACAGCACCCTCTGGTTCACCACTGCCTCCCTCTGGTTCACCACTGTCACCCACTGGTTCACCACTGCCGCCCTCTGGTTCATCACTGCACACCTCTGGTTCACCACTGCCACCCTCTGGTTCATCACTGCCACCCTCTGGTTCACCACTGCACCTTCCGGTTCATGACAGCACCCTCTGGTTCATCACTGCCACCCTCTGGTTCATCACAGCACCCTCTGGTTCATCACAGCACCCTCTGGATCACAAGTGCCTCCCTCTGGTTCAACACTGCCACCCTCTGGTTCATCACTGCCACCCTCTGGTTCACCACTGCCACCCTCTGGTTCATCACTGCCACCCTCTGGTTCACCACTGCCACCCTCTGGTTCACCACTGCCACCCTCTGGTTCTCCACTGCACCTTCTGGTTCATCACAGCACCATCTGGTTCATCACTGCCACCCTCTGGTTCATCACTGCCACCCTCTGGTTCATCACAGCACCCTCTGGTTCATCACAGCACCCTCTGGTTCACCACTACCTCCCTCTGGTTCACCACTGTCACCCACCGGTTCACCACTGCCACCCTCAGGTTCATCACTGCAACCCTCTGGTTCACCACTGCCACCCTCTGGTTCATCACTGCCACCCTCTGGTTCACCACTGCACCTTCTGATTCATCACAGCACCCTCTGGTTCACCACTACCTCCCTCTGGTTCACCACTGTCACCCACCGGTTCACCACTGCCACCCTCAGGTTCATCACTGCAACCCTCTGGTTCACCACTGCCACCCTCTGGTTCATCACTGCCACCCTCTGGTTCACCACTGCACCTTCTGATTCATCACAGCACCCTCTGGTTCACCACTGCCACCCTCTGGTTCACCACTGCCTCCCTCTGGTTCACCACTGTCACCCACTGGTTCACCACTGCCGCCCTCTGGTTCATCACTGCACACCTCTGGTTCACCACTGCCACCCTCTGGTTCATCACTGCCACCCTCTGGTTCACCACTGCACCTTCTGGTTCATCACAGCACCCTCTGGTTCATCACTGCCACCCTCTGGTTCATCACAGCACCCTCTGGTTCATCACAGCACCCTCTGGTTCACAACTGCCTCCCTCTGGTTCAACACTGCCACCCTCTGGTTCATCACTGCCACCCTCTGGTTCACCACTGCCACCCTCTGGTACACCACTGCACCTTCTGGTTCATCACAGCACCCTCTGGTTCATCACTGCCACTCTCTGGTTCATCACTGCCACCCTCTGGTTCGTCACAGCACCCTCTGGTTCATCACAGCACCCTCTGGTTCACCACTGCCTCCCTCTGGTTCACCACTGTCACCCACTGGTTCACCACTGCCGCCCTCTGGTTCATCACTGCACACCTCTGGTTCACCACTGCCACCCTCTGGTTCATCACTGCCACCCTCTGGTTCACCACTGCACCTTCTGGTTCATCACAGCACCCTCTGGTTCATCACTGCCACCCTCTGGTTCATCACAGCACCCTCTGGTTCATCACAGCACCCTCTGGTTCACAACTGCCTCCCTCTGGTTCAACACTGCCACCCTCTGGTTCATCACTGCCACCCTCTGGTTCACCACTGCCACCCTCTGGTTCATCACTGCCACCCTCTGGTTCACCACTGCCACCATCTGGTTCACCACTGCCACCCTCTGGTTCACCACTGCACCTTCTGGTTCATCACAGCACCATCTGGTTCATCACTGCCACCCTCTGGTTCATCACTGCCACCCTCTGGTTCATCACAGCACCCTCTGGTTCATCACAGCACCCTCTGGTTCACCACTACCTCCCTCTGGTTCACCACTGTCACCCACTGGTTCACCACTGCCACCCTCAAGTTCATCACTGCAACCCTCTGGTTCACCACTGCACCTTCTGATTCATCACAGCACCCTCTGGTTCACCACTACCTCCCTCTGGTTCACCACTGTCACCCACCGGTTCACCACTGCCACCCTCAGGTTCATCACTGCCACCCTCTGGTTCACCACTGCACCTTCTGGTTCATCACAGCACCCTCTGGTTCATCACTGCCACCCTCTGGTTCATCACAGCACCCTCTGGTTCATCACAGCACCCTCTGGTTCACAACTGCCTCCCTCTGGTTCAACACTGCCACCCTCTGGTTCATCACTGCCACCCTCTGGTTCACCACTGCCACCCTCTGGTACACCACTGCACCTTCTGGTTCATCACAGCACCCTCTGGTTCATCACTGCCACTCTCTGGTTCATCACTGCCACCCTCTGGTTCGTCACAGCACCCTCTGGTTCATCACAGCACCCTCTGGTTCACCACTGCCTCCCTCTGGTTCACCACTGTCACCCACTGGTTCACCACTGCCGCCCTCTGGTTCATCACTGCACACCTCTGGTTCACCACTGCCACCCTCTGGTTCATCACTGCCACCCTCTGGTTCACCACTGCACCTTCTGGTTCATCACAGCACCCTCTGGTTCATCACTGCCACCCTCTGGTTCATCACAGCACCCTCTGGTTCATCACAGCACCCTCTGGTTCACAACTGCCTCCCTCTGGTTCAACACTGCCACCCTCTGGTTCATCACTGCCACCCTCTGGTTCACCACTGCCACCCTCTGGTTCATCACTGCCACCCTCTGGTTCACCACTGCCACCATCTGGTTCACCACTGCCACCCTCTGGTTCACCACTGCACCTTCTGGTTCATCACAGCACCATCTGGTTCATCACTGCCACCCTCTGGTTCATCACTGCCACCCTCTGGTTCATCACAGCACCCTCTGGTTCATCACAGCACCCTCTGGTTCACCACTACCTCCCTCTGGTTCACCACTGTCACCCACTGGTTCACCACTGCCACCCTCAAGTTCATCACTGCAACCCTCTGGTTCACCACTGCACCTTCTGATTCATCACAGCACCCTCTGGTTCACCACTACCTCCCTCTGGTTCACCACTGTCACCCACCGGTTCACCACTGCCACCCTCAGGTTCATCACTGCAACCCTCTGGTTCACCACTGCCACCCTCTGGTTCATCACTGCCACCCTCTGGTTCACCACTGCACCTTCTGATTCATCACAGCACCCTCTGGTTCACCACTGCCACCCTCTGGTTCACCACTGCCTCCCTCTGGTTCACCACTGTCACCCACTGGTTCACCACTGCCGCCCTCTGGTTCATCACTGCACACCTCTGGTTCACCACTGCCACCCTCTGGTTCATCACTGCCACCCTCTGGTTCACCACTGCACCTTCTGGTTCATCACAGCACCCTCTGGTTCATCACTGCCACCCTCTGGTTCATCACAGCACCCTCTGGTTCATCACAGCACCCTCTGGTTCACAACTGCCTCCCTCTGGTACAACACTGCCACCCTCTGGTTCATCACTGCCACCCTCTGGTTCACCACTGCCACCCTCTGGTTCATCACTGCCACCCTCTGGTTCACCACTGCCACCCTCTGGTTCACCACTGCCACCCTCTGGTTCACCACTGCACCTTCTGGTTCATCACAGCACCATCTGGTTCATCACTGCCACCCTCAGGTTCATCACTGCAACCCTCTGGTTCACCACTGCCACCCTCCCGTTCATCACTGCCACCCTCTGGTTCATCACAGCATCCTCTGGGTCATCACAGCACCCTCTGGTTCACCACTGCACCTTCTGATTCATCACAGCACCCTCTGGTTCACCACTGCCACCCTCTGGTTCATCACTGCCACCCTCCGGTTCATCACAGCACCCTCTGATTCATCGTAGCACCCTCCGCTTCACCACTGCCACCCTCTGGTTCACCACTGCCACCCTCTGGTTCACCACTGCCACCAACTGGTACACCACTGCCACCCTCTGGTTCATCACTGCCACCCTCTGGTTCACCACTGCCACCCTCTGGTTCATCACTGCCACCCTGTGGTTCCCCACTGCACCTTCTGGTTCATCACAGCACCCTCCCGTTCATCACTGCCACCCTCTGGTTCATCACAGCATCCTCTGGGTCATCACAGCACCCTCTGGTTCACCACTGCCTCCCTCTGGTTCACCACAGTCACCCACTGGTTCACCACTGCCACCCTCTGGTTCATCACTGCAAACCTCTGGTTCACCTCTGCCACCCTCTGGTTCATCACTGCCACCCTCTGGTTCACCACTGCACCTTCTGGTTCATCACAGCATCCTCTGGTTCATCACTGCCACCCTCTGGTTCATCACAGCACCCTCTGGTTCACCACTGCCACCCTCTGGTTCATCACTGCCACCCTCTGGTTCACCACTGCCACCCTCTGGTTCATCACTGCCACCCTATGGTTCAACACTGCCACCCTCTGGTACATCACTGCCACCCTCTGGTTCACCACTGCACCTTCTGGTTCATCACAGCACCCTCTGGTTCATCACTGCCACCCTCTGGTTCATCACAGCACCCTCTGGTTCACCAATGCCTACCTCTGGTTCATCACTGCCACCCTCTGGTTCATCACAACACCCTCTGGTTCACCAATGCCACCCTATGGTTCATCACTGCCACCCTCTGGTTGACCACTGCCACCCTCTGGTTCGCCACTGCCAACCTCTGATTCACCACTGTCACCCTCTGGTTCACCACTGCCACCCTCTGGTTCATCACTGCCACCCTCTGGTTCATCACAGCACCCTCTGGTTCATCGCAGCACCCTCCAGTTCCCCACTGCCATCCTCTGGTTCACCAATGTCACCAACTGGTTCACCACCGCCACCCTCTGTTTCATCACTGCCACCCTCTGGTTCACCACTGCCACCCTCTGGTTCATCACTGCCACCCTCTGGTTCACCACAGCGCCTTCTGGTTCATCACAGCACCCTCTGGTTCATCACTGCCACCCTCTGGTTCATCACAGCACCCTCTGGTTCATCACAGAACCCTCTGATTAACCACTGCAACCCTCTGGTTCACCATGGGCACCCACTGGTTCACCACTGCCACCCTCTGGTTCATCACTACCACCCTCTGGCTCACCACTGCCACCCTCTGGTTCATCACTGCCACCCTCTGGTTCACCACTGCACCTTCTGGTTCATCACAGCACCCTCTGGGTCATCACTGCCACCCTCTGGTTCATCACTGCCACCCTCTGGTTCACCACTGCACCTTCTGGTTCATCACAGCACCCTCTAGTTCATCACTGCCACCCTCTGGTTCATCACAGCACCCTCTGGTTCACCACTGCCACCCTCTGGTTCACCACTGTCACCCACTGGTTCATCCCTGTCACCCTCTGGTTCATCACTGCCACCCTCTGGTTCTCCACTGCCACCCTCTGGTTCATCACTGCCACCCTCTGGTTCACCACTGCCACCCACTGGTTCATCACAGCACCCTCTGGTTCATCACAGCACCCTCTGGTTCACCACTGCCACCCTCTGGTTCATCACCCTCTGGTTCACCACTGCCCCCCTCTGGTTCATCAGTGCCACCCTCTGGTTCATCACAGCACCCTCTGGTTCATCACAGCACCCTCTGGTTCACCACTGCCACCCTCTGGTTCACCACTGTCACCCACTGGTTCACCAATGCCACCCTCAGGTTCATGCAGCCTCTGGTACATCACTGCCACCCTCTGGTTCACCACTGCCAACCTCTGATTCACCACTGTCACCCTCTGGTTCACCACTGCCACCCTCTGGTTCATCACTGCCACCCTCTGGTTCATCACAGCACCCTCTGGTTCATCGCAGAACCCTCCGGTTCACCACTGCCACCCTCTGGTTCACCACTGCCACCCTCTGGTTCATCACTGCCACCCTCTGGGTCACCACTGCCACCATCTGGTTCATCACTGCCGCCCTCTGGTTCACCACTGCACCTTCTGGTTCATCACAGCTCCCTCTGGTTCATCACTGCCACCCTCTGGTTCATCACAGCACCCTCTGGTTCATCACAGCACCCTCTGGTTCACCACTGCCTCCCTCTGGTTCACCACTGTCACCCACTGGTTCACCACTGCCACCCTCTGGTTCATCACTGCAACCCTCTGGTTCACCTCTGCCACCCTCTGGTTCATCACTGCCACCCTCTGGTTCATCACTGCCACCCTCTGGTTCACCACTGCACCTTCTGGTTCATTACAGCACCCTCTGGTTCATCACTGCCACCCTCTGGTTCATTACAGCACCCTCTGGTTCACCACTGCCACCCTCTGGTTCATCACTGCCACCCTCTGGTTCACAATTGCCACCCTCTGGTTCATCACTGCCACCCTCTGGTTCACCACTGCACCTTCTGGTTCATCACAGCACCCTCTGGTTCATCACTGCCACCCTCCGGTTCATCACAGCACCCTCTGGTTCACCAATGCCACCCTCTGGTTCATCACTGCCACTCTCTGGTTCACCACTGCCACCCTCTGGTTCACCACTGGCAACCTCTGATTCACCACTGTCACCCCCTGGTTAACTACTGCCACCCTCTGGTTCATCACTGCCACCCTCTGGTTCATCACAGCACCCTCTGGTTCTTTGCAGCACCCTCCTGTTCACCACTGCCACCCTCTGGTTCACCACTCTCACCAACTGGTTCACCACTGCCACCCTCTGGTTCATCACTGCTACCCTCTGGTTCACCACTGCCCCCCTCTGGTTCATCACTGCCACCCTCTGGTTCACCACTGCACCTTCTGGTTCATCACAGCACCCTCTGGTTCACCACTGCCAACCTCTGATTCACCACTGTCACCCTCTGGTTCACCCCTGCCACCCTCTGGTTCATCACTGCCACCCTCTGGTTCGTCACAGCACCCTCTGGTTCATCGCAGCACCCTCCGGTTCACCACTGCCACCCTCTGATTCACCACTGCCACCAACTGGTTCACCACTGACACCCTCTGGTTCATCACTGACACCCTCTGGTTCACAACTTCCACCCTCTGGTTCATCATTGCCACCCTCTGGTTCACCACTGCACCTTCTGGTTCATCACAGCCCCCTCTGGTTCATCACTGCCACCCTCTGGTTCATCACAGCACCCTCTGGTTCATCACAGCACCCTCTGGTTCACCACTGCCTCCCTCTGGTTCACCACTGTCACCCACTGGTTCACCACTGCCACCCTCAGGTTCATCACTGCAACCCTCTGGTTCACCTCTGCCACCCTCTGGTTCATCACTGCCACCCTCTGGTTCACCACTGCACCTTCTGGTTCATCACAGCACCCTCTGGTTCATCAGTGCCACCCTCTGGTTCATCACAGCACCCTCTGTTTCACCACTGCCACCCTCTGGTTCATCGCTGCCACCCGCTGGTTCACCACTGCGACCCTCTGGTTCATCACTGCCACCCTCTGGTTCACCACTGCACCTTCTGGATCATCACAGCACCCTCTGGTTCATCACTGCCACCCTCTGGTTCATCACAGCACCCTCTGGTTCACCAATGCCACCCTCTGGTTCATCACTGCCACCCTCTGGTTCACCACTGCCACCCTCTGGTTCACCACTGCCAACCTCTGATTCACCACTGTCACCCTCTGGTTCACCACTTCCACCCTTTGGTTCATCACTGCCACCCTCCGGTTAATCACAGCACCCTCTGGTTCTTCGCAGCACCCTCCTGTTCACCACTGCCACCCTCTGGTTCACCACTGTCACCAACTGGTTCACCACTGCCACCCTCTGGTTCATCACTGCCACACTCTGGTTCACCACTGCTACCCTCTGGTTCATCACTGCCACCTTCTGGTTCACCACTGCACCTTCTGGTTCATCACAGCACCCTCTGGTTCATCACTGCCACCCTCTGGTTCATCACAGCACCCTCTGGTTCATCACAGCACCCTCTGATTCACCACTGCCACCCTCTGGTTCACCACTGTAACCCACTGGTTCACTACTGCCACCCTCTGGTTCATCACTACCACCCTCTGGTTCACCACTGCCACCGTCTGGTTCATCACAGCTCCCTCTGGTTCATCACTGCCACCCTCTGGTTCATCACAGCACCCTCTGGTTCACCACTGCCACCCTCTGGTTCATCACTGCCACCCTCTGGTTCACCACTGCCACCCTCTGGTTCATCACTGCCACCCTCTGGTTCACCAGTGCCACCCTCTGGGTAGGGTGACCAACTGGCATTGGTGCAAATTCAGGACGGGGAGTGTAAAAATTCAGGACAAAGGGTCAAAATTCAGGACACAAATTCAGGACAGCAGGTCAAAATTCAGGACAAAACTTCAGGACAATTGGATACAGACACATCATAGGTCGCGCAGTAGTATATAACTAAGCCCAGCCATATCTAGACATACTCAGCCATTTGCAAACCTATCCATCATGTATCCTTCCATCTATCATTTCACTCATCCATCCCTTCATCCATCCTTTCACTCATTCATCCATTATCCATCCATCCGCCCTTTCACCCTATCCATCTGTACACTCATCCTTCCACTCTTCTACCCATCCATCCATTCACTCATCCGTCCATCCAGCCATTTACCCTTTCAACCATCCAGCCATCCTTTCACTTACTCATCCAACTACCCAGTCACTCATCCTTCCACCCATCCACCCTTTCAGTCATCCATCATCCTCCCTTTCTCTCTCCATCGACTCTTTCACTTAGCAATCCTTCCTTCCATCCATCCACCCATCCATCCATCTACTCATCCGCTCGTGAATCCATTCATTGACCCTATCACTCATCCATCCTTTCTCTTATGCATTTATCCTTTCACTCCTTCACTCATCTTTTCATCATGTTGTCCATCTATCTTCCCTTTCACTCACTCATCCATCCTTACATCCACCCTTTCACTCATCCGTCCAACCATTCGCCCTTGCACTTATCAATTCATCAATCCATCCACCATTTCACTCATCCATCCACCCACTCACTAATCATTCACCTTTCCACTCATCCATTCTTTCATTCATCCATCCACCCTTTTACCCATCCAGCTACCCTTCCACCCATACATCCAGCTATTTCCCTTTTCTCTCTTCCATCCTTCCACTCACTCATCAATCCATCCATCCTCTCCCATTATCCATCAGTCAATCTTTCATTCATCCATTCACCCTTTCACTAATTCATCCAGCCATCCCTTCACCTACTCACTCGCCCACCTTTTATATTAATTTTTAGCTGAGACTTTTTGAGAGGAGGCCCATCAAGAACTTCACCCTTGCTGCAGGAGCCATTCCAGGACCGGGTCAGAAACCACTCAGGGCGGAGACAGGAGTCTTCACAGGTGGGGGGGCGGAGGGGGCAGGAGCCATCACAGGGGGGGACAGGATCTACCAGGGTGGGCACAGGGTTGGGTATGCGGTATTCTAGTATCATCTTGGTCTTTTCCAGGGAGGGGGAGGGCTTCTCACCCCCTCCTGGACAAGACAACGAGAAGACAGGCTCTGTTTCCAAAATGTTAGTTTTGCTCCCCTGATGTAGAGTACTGAAAGGAGATACTTTGTTAATCGGTGTGGGTGCGATTGCGCCATTTCTTTATTTCATTACAATATAGACTGCATGTTTGAAGAATCGAGGTGTGTTTACAATTTAGTGACAGCAATTAAGCTCTGTGAAGAGAACCACATGTTTGGGGCCCTGTGCAGAAAGGGGGAATATCTCATACCAATTGCAGGTACAAGATGCATTCAGGGCTGTTTGCATCCGAACAGATGCCCCTGCACCTGGTCTGCAGCCCCCCCCTGGCCCCCTCCCGCCCCCGCCCCCCCTCCCGCCTCTCAGTCACCTTCAAGCACCTCTTCACAGCTCATCAAGGGCTGAAGGTGTGAGGGTTGCCATCCCGCTGTGCCTTTCCAATGCTGCTGAGTATCTGAGCTTTCATACAGCATCGGCGTCTGTTACACCCGACCTCAACAGCATTAGTCAAGAAGAGAGGTGGGGGCCAGCTGTGCCGGTTGTGCGAGCAGGTAAAATTACGGACAAATGGCGTCCGTTAAAGAATCCTTCACGGACAACGGGCAGACGGCCGAAATTACGGACTGTCCGTGAAATTTACGGACGGTTGGTCACCCTACCTCTGGGTTATCACTGCCACCCTCAGGTTCATCACAGCACCCTTTGGTTCACCACTGCCACCCTCTGGTTCACCACTGTCACCCACTGGTTCACCACTGCCACCCTCTGTGTCATCACTGCCACCCGCTGGTTCACCACTGCCACCCTCTGGTTCATCACTGCCACCCTCTGGTTCATCGCAGCACCCTCTGGTTCACCACTGCCACCCTCTGGTTTACCACTGCCACCCTCTGGTTCACCACTGTCACCTTCTGGTTCATCACTGTCACCTTCTGGTTCTTCACTGCCACCCTCTGGTTCACCACTGCCACCCTCTGGTTCACCACTGCCACCCTCAGGTTCACCACTTCCACCCTCAGGCTCATCACAGCACCCTCTGGTTCACCACTGCCACCCCCTGGTTTACCACTGCCACCCTCTGGTTCACCACTGTCACCTTCTGGTTCATCACTTCCACCCTCTGGTTCACCACTGCCACCCTCTGGTTCATCACTCTCAACCTCTGGCTCATCACTGCACCCTCTGGTTCATCACAGCACCCTCTGGTTCACCACTGTAGATTATGGGGAGAAAGCACACCTGCCCAGCCTCAACCGAGACAAATTAATTTGGGGCTGGTTAATGTGTTACTGAATTTGAGCTTCAAGTCCAGCACCTGCTTCTTTATCTGTAAGTGCTTCCTGTTGCGGTTTAATTTTTGTGACAGGAGCATTGTGCCATACTTGTAACTATTCTCTGACCCTGCTTCGAGGGTCAGAGCAGGGTCAGCGAATAGTTGCAAGTAGGCAATGAACTCTGGAGGCGCCGCTCAGGAAGCACTTACAGGGTTACAGCAGGCGCCCAAGTCGAAGTTAATTTCTTTGTAACCATTTTGTAAATGGTCACAAAGAAATTAGCTTCAACTTGGGCACCTGCTGTAACCCTGTAAGTGCTTCATAAACTTCAGTTTTTGAAAATCCGTCTCGAACGCGATTTCACAGATTTTTCTGCAATTTCGCGGGATTCACGGACCGCAAAATTGCAGAAAATCCGCAAATTCCGCGAGTGGAACAAATTTTCCACCCATACTTAGTATAAGTCAAGTGGCAGTTAACTTTTTGGACATTAAGATTATGGCGAAGGAGGGCAAACTATGTGAGGATTTGTATGTCAAGCCATCTGACAGAAACACACTTCTTCACCACACCAGCTACCACCCAAAATGTCAAAAAGATGGGGTTCCCTTCAGTCAGTTCTTGAGAATCAAACGTAACTGTAGTGACAGGAAAAGTTTTGAGATCCATGCAGAATCCCTTAAACAGAAACTAATCCAACGAGGCTATCCAAAAAGACTAATAAAAGAAGCATATTAAATGGCTAAATATTTTAACAGAGATAGCTTATTTGAGCGCAAAGATAAGACTAGCCATGTAACACAGGGGATAGTAATGGTGTCCAATTTTAACGGAATGAGCTACAAACTAAAAAATGTGAATAATAAGAATTGGTCGATATTAAACAAATCTGGCACCATACCTCTACAGAAACCCACTTATGCCTATAGGCGGAACAAGATGATCAGAAACCATTTGGTGCAAACATATAGAGAGACCAGACAAGGTCATCAAAAGAGTATTAAAGATGGGAGTACCATTAGAGGCAATTTACCCTGTGGCACCTGTACTCATTGTAAAAATCTTGTAAAGTCAGATAGAGTAGAACTTAATGGAATCACCCACTATATGAATGAACATGTTAACTGTAGAACTGCAAATATAGAATATTTGATAATTTGCCCTGGCTCAAAGGGGTATGTTGGAGAAACAGGACGCGAAATGCGCCTGCGGCTGACTGAACATCGATCAGCCCTTAAAAACTATAAAAAGAACGCACCCTTAGTAGAACATTGGACCTTAAATAATCATAGAGAAGATGAGTTGAAATGGTTCATTTTAGAAAAAATCTAAATATCTGGACGCGGTGGAGACAGGGAGAAAAAACGCAAACAGAGAGAATAATTTTTTAAGTCCAAGTTTAAAACATATCACCAGGGACTTAATAGTAGGGAGGAGTGGGAAAGAATGATTAAATACATGATTAAAGAAATGTATGTCGATATAATGGTACCCTGTGTAACATATGTGGATTGTACTATTATTCTAATCCCACCCCTGGCTGCAATAATGATGTGCTGTTAAGCAGTAAATGAAATGGACTGTTTTAATGTCCAATGATCTATGATATAAATGCCTGCAATATCGATCCCTACATGTATAAGAGCATTGATGTATAGACTGCACAGCTCATCTATGAGTACAACAACAAGTCTTTGATTCATGGATGTATTGTCATATTGCTAGTATTTTGAGATGAGAAATAAACACAAATATGAGTATAGAACGAGTCCTCTCACCGAAACAATATCGATAAAATATCTATGAGACAATAGGTCTCTGTTGTAAGCTGTAAGAATAATCTGATATGATGAACACTGTTTAGAATGTCCAAATACCGAATAAGTGCAATATCAATGGCAAAGTTTTTTCTTGCCAATTTCTACAGATATTGGGGTGTAGATGTATAGAATGCACCATTAGAATATGAGCATAATAATAGGCTTCGGATAGAATACTGTATTTTTTGTAACACCAAAATGTTAGTAACTGAGAATAGATCTACAGTAGATCATATAATGAGTCCATATATAGGAGCACATAACGAGCCAATATACTTAGAGAATATATCAGGCCGTGAGATAGAGAAACTACACTTCTTTACTGTTGCGAGACAACGTAATGTCGAGGCAGATACAGAGATAAAAAAACTACAAACATGGCCGCAGTTATCAGGTCAGAGTTGGTATCAACATATGAGCTACTTATGTTAACTGAACACCTATGAATGGATACCCAATAGAATCCTGCGTTAAAGAATCACTTAGATAGGGGTAGTAGAGGTTTCCATATTTGCCATTTGTGTTCGTAAAATTATATAAAAGTAATCGTGCGCACATGCTGAATCGTAAAGAATCTATGAACAAACTACAAAATGGCGGGCCAGTACATCATTTCCTGAATCATACATGTATCTCGAGACTTTCCTCAGGAGAATAAGTCACGTGATGCGGAACTACCCGAATAACTACAAATTTGGAACTACAAATATGGCGGGGCAATAGCTAATCATCCTATTAAAAAAGGTTAAGAGACGCCAATTATGTAATTAAGAGGTGAGCCTCTGTGTATATATTGGTTCGGTTGAACCGTTGTACCCATACCATAGGAAACCCCGGAGACGGAGGAAGTAGATGCTCGTTGCGACCTGGAGGTAAGGGAATATGCCGAACGAATGCGGTTATTGAAGGCCGGTAGTGGGGGAAGGTCGCTAACAGTTATGGGCTTAAATTAGACATAATGTCGATTGGAAAACTGAGGGATTATTAAACTTCTAAACTTTTGAAATGTGGAATAATCTAGTACCTCTATATTAGTGCACCCTTTAGTATCACCGTTAGCCATGGATGACAATCCTAAAGGATGTGAGTATTTGAGGAGCGGTGCCTGACGAATCAGCGTAGATAGATGAGAGGAATGGCTCTCACGCTAATGGCTGAAATTCTAACGATAGAGTCCAGCAGCGATATTAGGTAGAGCATAATTAACTAAGGTGAAGTGAGTCCATTAGTTGGGACTTGTGGTAATAGAGCATACTAATAACAGTAGTTAATTATCATTGCCTGTAAACTAAGTGAGTCAATAATGGGGACATAGCAATCCAGGCTAGGATGTTATGCAAGAATAAGACAACAGTTTAAAAAAAAATGTCCTAATCAAGAAAGATAGTCACTAGATTAATATGCTCATAATAGGATTATCTTATTACAATAGGTGACTAGAAATACTGTTTGACATGCATAAAGAGGTGGCACAGCACGGATGTAGGTGAATTGAAAAGAACACCGAACCGTGCAACAGTCTCCAACAGGAATAGGAAAATAGATGATCTACCTTTTGAATGGAATAAATGGGACGAGATAACATCGGTCTGCACGAAGTAAGTGCGTTATTAATTGTATTAATAAATGGAAAGTGGGTTATGAGAGTTGACCAACACAGTAACTGTAAATCCCTACCTTATATTACATTTTAGAACAACAAGAGGATGTCTCTCTGAACTCCTGAAAGAAGTACCATAAGTCAATCATTGGTCAACCATAAGAACAGTGGAAAGAAAAACACTGAATGTAAGATTTACAATGACCTTGACAGCAGACTCACATATATTCAAATTAGGTTGAGATAACACATAAAAACTATGAGGTATTAATTGTATGTATTTATTTCCAGATGGAAGATATGTTGTTTTATATTGTTCTGTCTTGAAGAAGGTGTTGATACAATCAAAACAAGGCACCGAAACGGGTCGACATAAGGACTTCTTTTTATTGGTGTTTTAAAATTTGTAAAGACATTTTTTGTAAATATTGTTTTTGTGCTATATACAAGAGTAGGCACTGTATGGTACACTTATCAATTGGAATAGGAAGATTTAATAATCTTTTGTAATGAAAGCACTATGAAGAATCAATGCATTTTATGTATTTTGTTTAGAAATCTTTGAATTTAGGCAATGAACCTGTTTTTAAGAATAGGAATTTTTATGTGTTGCTGTTGGAATTATATGTGTAGTTTTTTACTGATGCATTAGATTACTGCAGAACATTTTTATAGTTTTCATAGCTTATCAAAGACTTGTTTGTTTGGTTTTATATTTTTATTGTTCACACTGTTTGGTTGGTTACTACACACAATAACTCACTCTATTTTTTTGGGAACTGCATGGCAAGTACCACTAGTGAGCCAAGGACTAGAATATGAACTATGTCACTGAAAGCAATGTGAAACGGCACAGATTTCTAATACCATGAAAAATAGGATGCAGAAAAAGCAAAAACGAGGAGCAACCATGTAAAAAAGGAGGATTTCATCCACTTTGTGACAGGCAGGAATAATCAATACAGTTATGTGCATTCATTAGGCCTCAAGACATAGATGCAAGACTCAATATGAAAAAACCTTAGTTTGTGTTTTAATTATTTTTTTTTTACTTTTACTGACTATATCTGACATCCATGATAGAGAAGAGAGAGAAAAAAGAAACACATATATAGATTACAGTCCAATCACTAAATCGCATGCATCATTGAAACAAATTCATTAAAAAATCATTGAGTCAGTTCACTGTAATTTTATCTGTGAATGGCGCGTAATTCCACGGCATGAAACATAAGGTATAATTTGTGGAACTTTTCATTACAAGCATAAGAGAAATTCCTGAATTCATACAGATTACGCCAGCATAATTAAAATTTCACCCAAGCGCCGCCCTTTCTCAACAGATTTGCATCTTCATATCTTCAATTAACGTCCCTTTAGAATCTCTGACAGATCACCTCAATGAGGCCTAGGGACAAGGTTGATAATCTGTCAATTATTATCATTTCATTACGGCCAGTCTGTGCATAATTTTTAAGCAAAGGAGCATTATGTACTGTGCCTCTGATTCATCTTCTGTGTTTGCCTATTCTGCCATTTTTGTCTGAGAGGCCTGTCCTTTGTTGACCAAATTGAATGGGCTCCAGGTAGAGTAATTACATAGTTGGCGTTACAATTGTAAACATATTTTAGTTTGTGCGTGTTGCCATCAAGTTTGAAAAAACTGGTATTAACACTAAAGGAGCAAGAAACACAGCATTCTGTAAAGAAACGGCCAGCCTGAGACTTGGTGGTAGTTGCATGTACTACATGGACTGTACTATTGGAGATTCTTTTACAAGCAAACAATTGTAGACCTGATACAGGGTCAGTGGGTTTTAGAATTTTTACAATCTTGTTGGTTTGTGGACAGAAAGTAGTAACACAAACAAGGTTAACCATTTGTGTTTTCATTTTGGAGCTAGAGGTTCTCCCCTCGGCTAGCATCATGCATGTTTCAGAGACTTTTTGATTAGTCTGCGGGGATGGCCCCATGCCAGTAGGTTCTAACTTAAAGTATTTGCCTTCAAAATAATTTTAGGTTTTAATTTACAATTTCGATAAATTGTTAAACATTGGCCAAAAGGGAGGCCATACTTCAATGCCCTGTGATGATTATTTTGACAATTAAGTAACTTATTTACCTCTGTATCTTTACTACACAGGTCGCTTATAAAGAAATGTTAAGTTAATCTTATGTTATGTTTTGTTATGTTAAGATAGTTTCTAAAGCGCACAGCTGCCCCAGCAACGGGGCGTCCCGGCGCTGAGAAACAATAACAAAACTACGGCAGGAAGATCCCAGCACAGTTAAAAAGACAAGGGACAGGGGCGTCAAGGGAACATCAGAAAGGAGAGCTTATTGTGAGAACAAATGGGTTTTTAGCGCTTTCCTAAAGAACCGATAATTATCCATGCTCCGGTAATGGGAAGGAATGCCATTATATAGCTTGGAGTCCAGTGCACGAGCTCTCTGCACGCATGATATAGAATACAAATTACAAATTAAGTCAAGAATTTTTACAATTTATTGAGAGTACAAAAAGTTTTTTTTTTAAACGGTGAGTGGACCAGAAGGATCCCACTCCACACAACTAAAACAATAAAAAAAAAATTACATTCAATATTGGCCAGCAAGATTGAAACACAAAAGACAGAAAGGGCTGTAAGACATAGAATAATGCAATACTGATTGTATATCCGATCTGAAAATATCCTTCCAACACGGACCCCCAGGGCAATTATATTGACCCCTGAACCCTGACAGAAATCAGACATTGTCTTGATAAAGGTGGATAGAACTTTGGAATACCACCGAAACGCGTCGACGCTACACCAAGTATAATTCATGATCTCGACATCTTTTGCTGATAGACAAAATTATGGTGTACATAGCTTAGGTGTTTACAAACGGGTCCGAATATACAATCAGTATTGCATTATTCTATGTCTTACAGCCCTTTCTGTCTTTTGTGTTTCAATCTTGCTGGCCAATATTGAATGTTAATTTTTTTTTTATTGTTTTAGTTGTGTGGAGTGGGATCCTTCTGGTCCACTCACCGTTTAAAAAAAATCTTTTTGTACTCTCAATAAATTGTAAGAATTCTTGACTTAATTTGTAATTTGTAATTATTTTCTCTTGACCCTTTGGCTCACTTCATCTATCCATATTCTAGGGAACATCCTGTTTTACTGGTTAGCTAACTCCATTTCCCTTGACTCTTGTTAAGGGGTACCTCTCATACCTACCTCCGCATGGTATAGAAGCCAGGTTTTTACCAGTAGAGCGCAAAGGAAACACCGCATGTAAGGCAAAAGCAAACCCGCCACTATGCCGGTGGAGGGACATTTCAAGATCTTAAACGCAAAACAAAGGGATTTACACTCCACCCTTCTCTCCACCGGTAGCTAATGTAGCCACCGAATAGTACTAGAGGTGGAACAGCGCCTGGGCATGGCAAGAAGCGTTCTTATGGCGACATTCTGGACCCTCTGAAGTCTTAAGATGTCAGTCTTATTGACCCCAAGGTAGATCACATTGGCATAGTCCAGTCTAGAAAGGACAGGTGCTTGCCAAAATCCATTTTGGCAACTGAGAGGTTCCAGTACTGAACCATATTGGTCTACTAGGAGAATGACTGCCATCTTTGTGAACTTTCGGTAAATCGAAAAGTCCCTGCCACAGAAATTCGCTCTCCAAAATTGGAGGATGATGAGCCAGACTGCAGAGCCTTCTTGCTAGAATACATTCTTCTAGAGATTAGTTTTGAGCTCTTGCCCTAAAGGGAATAGTAGACTACACAAATCAGCCAAAGGGCGATAAAGTGATGAATTAGCAATCAATGCAGTGTGGTTTGAATACGTTTTGTCTGAGACAGGCACCAATGAACAAAAGAGCTGCCTGATTTTATATGGATTGTTATTGGGTGAGTAGCAAAATCTTCATACTTGACATATTTGATTTTTCTCCTAAAGATGAATTTTAGGGTCTTGCCATAAAGCACCATGTAAAGCACTTTAAAAGTGATACGTTCATGGAATTGGTAACAATTGCAATGTGCTTATAATAGTCTTTAGCAACACAAAAAGATGATGGAAAGAATGCTGAACCTTGTCAAACATTCGTCCCCAGTCACAGAGCCCGGTTAAATCCATTGTTTCTCTACTCACCATTCTATCCCAATTTGGACCCAACCATGTGCAGATCAGTCTTGACCCTGCTCCCCATGGGAATAGTCCATCCTGACCTGCCAGGCCAGGTCTTCCCTGTACCTGAAACAAGAATCCTGGGGCTGGATTGAGTGTATCTCCCCTCATCAGTCAGGCCAACTTGAATCAAGTGGCACATGTTCACAGTAAGTGGGCATGAGTATGCCCAGGCGTGAGTCCCGTGCTTGCTGTGCCACTGTATTTGTCTTTAAAAAGCTCAGCTCCTTTGATCTTGGCAGCCCGAAGTCTAGCTTTCTCCAAAACTCTGAGATCATATCCCATAGCCAGACCATTGTCTGTGTTAATCTGCTTCTCATCTTTGTACATTTCAGGATTACTGCTTGATCATTACTGCAATCCAGAAACCTCCACTGAATCATTATTGACAGCTGGGGAACCCCACTGAGTCATTATTGTAATTTTGGACCCCACTCTAAGGAATTTCAATGATTTGCACCACAAAACAATGCATAAAAATACAGAACCAAATATTCATGAAACG
This sequence comes from Lissotriton helveticus, assembly GCF_964261635.1. NCBI lineage: Eukaryota > Metazoa > Chordata > Amphibia > Caudata > Salamandridae > Lissotriton > Lissotriton helveticus. The sequence goes on from NC_136069.1 coordinate 152,928,307, forward strand.
TCAATGTTTTAATTTTGATGAGAAGGTTGGAGTTCCTCTAAATCCAATTTGGGCCACACACCATCCATACTATCTTCTGTTTAATGCACTTGCGCTGTTCCCACGAATCAATCTGCGGAGGTCAGCTTAATATATAGTCTCCTCTTTAAAAATTCTTCACAATTATGGACTGTTTTAAATTATCAATTTTAAATTTTGCTTCTTTATTTACATGTCATTAATCTGTTAATATTTATTTTGCTGAGAATGAGTAGCTCCCTGTGTAGGCTTTGCACACCCCTGCCCTAAGAAACACTCTAAATTGAACTTTGGCATCCCTACAATTTCTTCAGGAGCCGATACTGAAACTGGTCCCAGGATGCTTGTTTCCAGTCCAGGGAGGACCTGGCCTGCCAGTTCGGGCTGGACTGTGCCCATGGGGCACAGGATCAAGACTAATTTGCATATGGCAGCGTCTGAACTGGAATGGCATGGGGAGCAAAAAAATAATGGATTTAGCCTAGATGTACTGGAGTGAATGTTTGACATTGTGCAGCATTCTGTCCATTAGTTGTTCTTTTTGTATCTGTCACACTGACTGGGACGAGTATGCACAGACTTGGGTCCTGTGCTCTCCATGTCACTGGAGTCAAACTAGCCCCGCTGATATGGGGTGATGCCTGGAAAGTGGTCCCCGAATTCTGGTTTCCAGCCCGGGGAGGACCTGCCTTGGCAGTTCGGGCTGGACTATTTCCATGGGGAACAGGGTCTGACCTTGAATGGCATGTGGAGCAAAAAAACAATGTATTTAGGCCCAGATCTCTGTACTGGGGTAAATGTTTGACATTGTGCAGCATTCTGTCCATTAATTGTTATTTTTGCATTTTTCACCCCGACTGGGACGAGTATGCCCAGACGTGGGTCCTGTGCTCCCCATGTCACTGGAGGCAAGCTAGCCTGGCTGATGTGGGCTGATGCCCCGAAACCGGTCACAGGATGCTTGTTTCCATTCTGGTGAAGGACCTAGCCTTGCAGTTCGGGCTGGACTGTTCCCATGGGGAACAGGATCAAGACTGATTTGCATATGGCTGGGTCTGATCTGAAATGGCATTGGGAGCAAACAAATTATTGATTTAGGCTTAGATCTCTGTAATGGGGTGAATGTTTGACATAGTGCAGCATTCTGTCCATCAATTGTTCTTTTTGCACTTTTAGAAAGCTGGCATTTTCCTGCCTTAGCCATTTAGTCCCTGTGGCCAATTTCTGGGTGACATGATGAGGTGTAGTTGACAGTTGGGCTTTGTGTATTCTTTGGCCACACACAATAGGGAAGGTAAGTGTGGCAGGATGGGAGAGAGGAGCTGGGCTCAGCCCCTCTTACTCTTTTATAGGCTGTGTCCTGTTTCCACACAATGGGATACATACTCCCTGTAATTAGTTTTGAGCCAGGGCCAAGAAGGCAGGACACCTGTGCCCTTCAAAGGTCAGCCTCCAGGAGCTCAGACACCAACTCTTCAGTACACTTCTAGAACTGTGTATACTCTGCCTGGAAGAAGAACATCTGTGCTGCTAAATTATTGCCATTCTGCTGGATACACTCTTCTGGCCAACTTCTTTGTTGTGCTGCCTGTTGTCCTCTTGCCAGGGTGAGAAGGATTGGACCTTTATCTCTTAAACTCAGAACCCAGTGTGTTGCCAAGGACTAGTTGGCTCGCCTCCTGATGTGAAGCCTCTGGGACATAACAGGCTTTTAACAGACCTGCACCTGGACTCAGCCATATGTGTGTCTACCCTGCCAACTAGTTCCACCATAGTACTGGACCCAAGGAAGTGGGTTTAAGGTGCTATCCAAACTTCTGTGATCCAGGGGAGCCAGCAAATCTCTTCTGATGTGCAGCGCAAACCTGAACAGAACAGATGCATTGCTTCTGCTGCATGTATTGGACCTGGCGCAAAGACCTGTATTGCATTGCAGCCCATTGTATTTCTCAGTGTAAACCATGCATCCTCCGTGTAATATGATGAGGCGGGTTTGAGTTGAGAGGACAGGAAGCAGTGGCGCACTGAGCGGTGTGATCTCTTGCGTTTCAATGTCTGTGCAATGGGCACGCGGTGCAGAAACAGGACAGGGGAACACAAACCCCAGTAGAAAAGCACCCCTGTGCCTTTTGCGCTCGGACCAAAAACATCTTCTGCAGTCAGTGAGGGTAAGGAGAGCTCGCTCTGGGGGCAGACGTTTCTCTGTGCAGGTGGCGACTCTTTGGAACTCCTTGCCCCTCAAGATTCGCTCAGAGCCTAAGATCCTACCATTTAGGAAACTTCTTAAGACCCATCTGTTTCCACAGTAGTGATTAGTGGAGTCTCTCCTTTTGGTCTGTTGCGCCGGGATGCCCCTGGGTAAGCTGAGCGCGTTACAAGTTTCATATTATTATTGTAGGTATAGGGTGGCCTACACCAAGTTAGAGGAAAAACTGGATTCTGTGCACAAGCTAGAAAGATAGGTTGTCCTGATGTCAGGACGTAATGTTACATTCAAGAAGGTAAAGTTTATCAGAATTCAAAAGGCAAGTACAAATGTTTGTGTACGTGAAAGAAGTCTTTATAAAGTAATTGTTGGTCAGTACAGAACAAACTTATAGCCAGCCGACACGTGTTTCGCTGGGAAATGCAGTATGGATTGAGACCACTACCTGGACCATGATCGACGAACGCACCATTCTTTTGACAACAAGTACCCCGGGAAGGGATTGGACGTACCCGTCCTTTCCTTCATTTCCACCTTAGGAACAGAGTGTTCTCAATCCATACTGCATTTCCCAGCGTGACGTTCTACCCCTGCATTTGTCACAACGAAACTGAAAACTTTCAGCCATACAGCCCTGATGAGTCTCACCGCCTACACGGTGTGACGAAACACGTGTCGGCTGGCTATAAGTTTGTTCTGTACTGACCAACAATTACTTTATAAAGACTTCTTTCACGTACAGCCCCAGTGAAAGAACCGTACCCAAATGAAATAAACAAGCCTTGCTACCACACCCTCGCGGGTGGAGTCAGGTGAAATACTAGGGCCCTGATTCTTGTGATAACTTTTCAGTCCAAGATACTTTGCACTTTATAATGTTTTGCGACCACGATCATCATATTCCAAAACTCTTTTTATTGCCTATACTGAAAGATAAAGTCTTTATGCATGTAAGACCTGCATTAGTATACCTACAGATGCTGAATAACCCATGGTAATGGTTTACCATTTCTAATTTTTGAGTTGCTGTGGTTAGGGAAAGAAAATAAAAGGCTTTTCTGATGTGGTATATATCTGAATTTTTCACAGTAATGAAATGAATGATTTATCTTGATGTTTTTGCTGCACAAGATCAAGTTTTAAATGAAATGTATACATATATTACTTTTTACATTGTAATGATGTAAACAATTTTATTCTGATATTTTTGGTGCATAAGATCATGGCTTATAAGAAATATGTATATGTTCTCAATGTTTTTATTAAATTTTTTATAGTGTACTTTTATAGTTTTAATTAACAAAATAAAATGATTTTTACTGAATGACTTTGTCCCGGTCTGGCACAACCAGATATCCAGAGTAAGTGCGTTGCGCTTTTTGGCACTATTTGCACTAAAATATTTAAAAATATATATTCCCTATTCTACTGATTGAACACTTGAAGTGTTGGTCTTGTTTTATTTATTTAAGAAAGCTTTATTACTTAAACTTGATGTGAGATCATTTTCTTGTGATGTTTTCACTTTTTTACTGTTTGAAGGGTTGCACAAATAAATTATGGTACGTTCATATTCCCATGCCCAACATATGGACCTTCAGGTTCAGGCCTCTATGTTGGCTTACTCTGAATGTTTATAATAGTACAGTTAGTCATTGCCCTGACTGCAATTTCTAGTTTAACACCTGTTGTGGTTCCCGTTTCCCTTCCACCATTTGTCAGGGGTGTGCATGCTCATGAACACAGAAGCCATTGACTTGACAGCCAGAAATACTCTGTCATGCTTAACACCCAGTCCCTCATAAAACATAAAATTGCAACACATGACTTGATTATTGCATTGCCCCTGTATTATCTTTTTACAACTGAAAGGCTTTTTGCATGTTTTTTCTAGCCGGCCACCAGAAAGGTTCCAGCAAACGTAACTCTGTTTTCCACTTGTACACACCTAGTAGGCTTCTCATAGCCTCCATCAGCAAGCAGGTGTTGGTTCCTAGATTTCGGAAAGCCAGGTGGGGAGGTCGTTCCATCTCGGTGGCTGCTGCCAAACTGTAGAATACCTTACTTGCCCATATTTCCAAAGTTAGCTCATAGGCTGTATCAAGAAAACCTCTAAAACATGGCTTTTCTCTTCCAATTTCCTTTTGCGACTTGGGGTGATGTTTGGTTGCTTTAGGGTGCCCTCCGATGGCGCTTTGACACCTCAGGGTACAGTGTGCTCTATAAATTATTTTCATTTCACTTAATCTCCCACAACTAAACATAGTCCAATTCCAAGTCACGTAACCTCCACTTGGTCCCAATGAAGACATTTTGTTGAACTATTGCCTAGATATTTAGTGGGAAATAGTGTGGGTTGTCCAGGAAAGGAACAAGGCCACAGGATTTATGCAGCAATGCTTGACCAAAATTGTTCAGTAGGATTACCAAAATTAATTCTGTGAAGAAAACACAATGATAATGGTTGGAATACTATCAAACGTCTGAGACCTTGACCACATTCCAGTTCTTTGTTTTTTTGCACACTGTGCCACCCCAGAGAAGCACCAGTTATATGCTATTACCTTTGGACTTGTTCCAATAGAACTTTACTGCTCAAACTGCCAGCAAAGTTCCCACTGAAGAGGAACAGACCAAGCAGGACCAAAGCAAATAGCTTTGTGGCTTGTCACTGCCTAAGGTAGCATAATGAAAAAAGGCAGTGAACTGGAATGCAGCCCAAGTAAATACCAATGACTGAGCTGAGATTATTTAAAGCACTACTACATCTATGAATTTTTTGTTTTTCTAATTGAGACACCCTAAATCCGAACAGTTTACCAAGATGTGGCCCTAAGCACACCGTGCCATTCAACTTAGTTTGCGAGTCACTTGGTAGCCCAAAGGTTAAAACCAGTCTGTAGTTGTTTGTGTCTAGAGGGAACATGGCCGGTCTTCTTAGGCAGGACCAAGGCTGATTCGTACATGGATGGTGGTGGTTTTGCTTGGGATCTCTATTACCTGTTGTGTGTGTTGTGGTTTGTTTTGGGTTTGAGCTATTCAAATGTTTGGATAAGCCAAAAATCAATTGGGTGACTTCAGCATACATGTAAAAGTGCATTCCTTCATGATGGGGTAAGCTGGCCAGTGAAGCATGTAGTTGTTAAACAGATAGTGTTGGACTTATCCCTCTCTGCAGGGTCACCACCAACCTTTTTGTCTTCTCCCCTCCTGTTTTCTGAAGCTAGTTTTAGTGTGCATTAGGACTCTGTGCTCTTTACCACTGCTAATTTTCCATTAGCCTTTTATCATCTCACACCTATTCAAACCGGGGAAGAGAGAAAGGAAATTCCAGGACCATCTCTGGAGGAAAAACTCTAAATGTCTCTTTCACTTTAAAGCTGACACTAGGTATAAAAATAGGAACTACTCTTCAGTTCACTTCTGGACCTGCAGAGGACCTGCAGAAGGAAGGCCTTTTCTCTAGAGGACTGCCCTGCTACATGAGATCTGTTTGTACTTCAAATGACTACTCTGCTGCTACTAGAGGACTGGCTTAATGCTTGAAGTCTGCCTTGTACCCGCAGAGGACTGCGCTGCTGCTTGAGACCCTTCTTGCTGCTTTATCTCAAACCTACCAGAGCAACTCCATGGGCTAGACAGCTGGCCTCCTGTTTTGAACTACATGGACATACAAATCTCCAACACCCTTAAATCTGCACCAAGACCCTGCCTGATCTCGGTCCTGCCTCAAGTGGTGCACACTCAGTCCTGGACCTATGAAAGTGGTACTAAAGGTGCTTAAACAGCCAAAAAACAAAACTTGGGACTTAGAATATTCATCATCAAATAGTGGTCTGAGAACCGACATGAGACAGGACTTACCTGCTTGCCGATATGCCAAGGGTGCATCGGTGATCAGCATGACTTCGCTGTAGCTCTTTCTACGTTCTTCTCCTTAGCTGCAAATCCTGTTCCGGGGCTCCTCTCCAGAAGGGTATCCGGCCTCATGAAGACCTTGTCGGCAACTGCCTGCAGCTTTGTCCCGCTGGAAATGTTTACCTACCAAAAAGAGGGTAAGTAGCTGCTTTATATATTGGTGGTTGGGCCGTTTCTCCATCAGGTCCGAACCGCCAGATTTATAAATGACCACAAAGCATGCAGTCATTTGTAGAGCATTACAGGGTCTGCAGTATTGGCAGTTTCTATCAATGCTTTTGATGCACAGCACTGTCAACATGATGAAGCCTTGCATCAAACTATTCTCCGTTTCTTTTTTTATTACTTCTTTTTTACTGTCCCTTGCTCCCAGGGTTTGCTTGTCAGTGAGGGACAGTAAAAAATGGCTTTATGTCAGGCTATTTGAATTGGGTGGACAGACATACTGTCGATTCTCTGATAGACGGCCCATACTCAACTGAACCATCAGAGAAGTTTGGCTATGGCGGAGATGGAGAAGTCCCATGGCCCAAAATGAAGCTCCCCCACATCTAAATTGGGCAGGCAGACCACTATGTCGGCGGGAAGGGAACTCCATCATCGTTGCAATAAAGTTCAAGATCTGCCAACATATAATTTAGCTGCTCAAACAAATGATGAATGGAATAATGAACATAACAAGCATTCACCACAGTCAAGAGATCTGTGTGTAATTGATCATTCTTTTGCTCAACATGCAACCTCAGTTTAGAACCAGCTATATGTAAATCAGTATTGACCATGCCCCCCTTATGGGAACAGTCCAGCTCGAACTGGCTAGCCTGGCTGATGAGGGGTGATACCCCGAAACCAGTTTTAGGGTGCTTGCTTTCCATCTAGGAAAAAAGAGCAGGGTCATGTGGCTGGGTCCAAAGTAGGGTAGCATAGTGAGCAAAAGAACAATTGATATAACCCAGATCTCTTGTCTGTGGAGAATATTTGATTTGTTCAGCATTCTGTCCAGTGTTTGTGTGAGCAACATTTAATTCAGGTCATAAGTTTGAACATAGAAATCTTCACCATGACTTCGTTCAGCGGCTCCCTGATGACAAAAGCTCCTCCTCGGACACCGCCGGCTGCCTTACCCCACTGAACTTTATCTTCTTAGACATTTTTCCTCCAAAATTCTTCTAAGTCAAAAGGTAAGCAGGGACCAGGTCAAATCCACCTCAGGTATCCAAACCCTACCCCAACACAGTCAGCTGTAACTTTGGAATTTGCCCTGGTTTCGTGCAAATGGATGCATGCAGTTTGATCTTTTAAGAGCCAGTCTTCAATAAAAACTTTAGAAATTCATAACTCCGGTTATACTGCTTGAATGTTTGTTGTTCTGGTTTCAAATTATTTATTACACTTTCCTCTAGAGTTCTAAATTAATGTGGGCTTTTGCTTGTTATGTGTTTTTGTTACTGTTTGAGTGCTGCATAAATACATAGGAGATTGCCTCTAAATTATGCATGACTGCTTGTATGCCAACTTACCCGAGGGTTAAGCAAAGATTAATTTAGTGACTTTTGTTTTTCACTCTGACAGGGATTGTGGTTGTTTTTTGAGAAGGGTCTTCACCTCCCTCAATCAAAATCCCAATTTCCTAATGGTGGTGGTGAAAGGAATGAATCCCATTTAATAACATATCTCAATGTTTTAGTCTCGGACCAAAATGGGGCTCTGGACATTTCTTGATGAAAATTCCATAAGTACATTGTAAGTACTTAAGGACAGAACCGTTGTTGATTAAAATGCAAAACAAAATGATCTCACCAATAGTATTTGAGGCCATAGACAGGTCAAGAAAGACCAAGGCCCTTGGCACCACCGTTGCCTAATAGTCTGTTGAGATCATTCAGGACTGAAACAACAAATTCGGTACATCTGGAGGGTCTAAATCTAATTTACAAAAATACCAGGATGCTGTGATGATTAACATATTCCTGGGCTTGTTTGAAAAATAGTTTTTCCAAGATTTTCCTCAGAAAAGGGAGCAAGGAAATCTGTCTAAAGTTGGTCAAGCCACAGCAATTTAGAGAAGACTTTTTAAAAAGGGGTTTAACAAATGCAGTTTTCCCTGAAGCTGTAAATGGGTCAATTTTGAGGGAGAAGTTAAAGATGGCTGCTAACCCAGGGCAGCTGGATTTGGAGAGGTATTGGGTGGGAAGTTAGTTAAGTGATAATAAATTAAAAATTTATTATTAGTTGATTATTAATTATTTAATTAATTATTAATTATGTAAATTGCGTAGTGATATAGGGTGCAATGTTAAGTAATGATTCATTATTCCTTTATTATTATTTGAAAATGTATTATGTTGAATATCCAATATTTATTTTTTGTAGTTATATTTTAGTTGACGGTTGCTAGGTTTGTAGGGGTTTAAGGCGGGATGCTAGCCTACCAATTATTCATCAACAAATATTTATTGATTGTTAAATATTTAGTTAGTTGATCATTAATTATGTACATTGTGTTACACTTATTCAGTTTAGTTATATTTTAAGTGTGGGCTGCTAGGTTTGTAGGGGTAAATTGTAATAAGTGAATTAAGTAAAGAAAAAAATGTAATTTATAATTAAATATACAAATCTTTAATAATCATATACATTGTTTAACTTTTTAACATTTTATCCATATATACGTATTTTTCTTTTAGTTGATTATTGATGTTTATATTAAGAATTGTATAAATGTGTTAAATCAATAGGGTTATTAAAGTATGTAATGTGTTTGAAGTGAAGTACTTGCCCTACTGTTGCTAAGACTGAACTGGTAATGGTAAATTTAACCCCTCCAAAGTCCAACACTTTTCCTACTGTTGCATAGACTTGAGTGGGAAAATCTTATCATTCTGAAGTCCGGTGCTTTCCTTACTGTTGCATGGACTGGAGGGGAAATAGTAAATATTACTCCTCCGAAGTGCAATGCTTTTCCTACTGTTGTGCAGACTGGAGTAGGAATAGTTAATTTTACCGCCAACACGTTCCCTACTGTTGCACTGAATGTAGTAGGAATAGTAAATCTAACACCTCCGAAGTCCAGAACTTTCCCTACTGTTGCACAGATTGGAGCGGGAATGGTAAATTTTAACATTCTGAGGTCCAATGCTTTCCTTACTGTTGCACAGGCTGAAGAGGAAACAGTAAATGTAACCCCTCCGAAGTCCAATTCTTTCAATGCTGTTGCACAGACTGAGGTGGGAATAATACATTTAATCCCTCCAAAGTTCAACACTTCCCCTACTGTTGCACAGACTGGAGTGGGAATAGTAAATATTACACTGCAGTCTAACACTTTCCCTACTCTTGACCTGTTTGCAGTGGGAATAGTGAATCCAACAACTCTGAAAGCCTACGCCTTACCTACTGATGTATAAACTGAACTAGGAATAGTGTATCCATTATTCCCAGGCTCCAATACTTGTATCCATTATTATTGTTTGTTTAGTTTAAATTTCACAATATTTGAATATATGTATATATGTAACATTACACAAGAAATCATTTTATATTTTGTTTATTTGGTAATGTTTTCAGTGTTTTGCTATTTATTTGTCAATATTTCTTTAATGTACCCATATATGTTCTCCTTCCAAAACCATAGAAATTCCCTCGTTATAGTTAGCTCACAGACCCGCAATGCACTGCTGATGACGTCACATATTACATCATTCATGACATGGTCAGTGACATCACTGATGACATCATCCAGTGACTGTGTTTTTCTTTAAAGTGTAAATATGTATAATATATATGCCAAGGTGTATTGAAGAATGAGTGGGTGTATAAGTGTCTGGATGGAGGATTTAGTAGTTGCGTTTAAGTGAGTGATTACATGTGTCATACTGAATGCATGGGTTAGTGACAAAACTGTGTGAATGTCTGTTATCAGTCTGTCTGTTGTTGTATAAGCTGCTGCATAGGTTGGTCAGTAGCTACATGAGTGTCCATATGGGTTATCAATTGGTTGGCTGAGTATTTGTACGGGTGCCTAAGTGTGTGTGTGGGTGTGTGGGAGGTGTGTGACTCTGTGCATAGATGTTCGAGTGGTTGATTCACTGTGTAAATGGGAAACAGATGTTAGGGTGGGTCAATGTGTGTATGGGTGTGTTGGTGAGTGAATGGATGTCTTAATTGAACATATCCAAGTAACTACATATGTAAAAGGCAGTGTATGTGAGAGTTGAAGTATATAAATTACTATACATGAAAGTCAGTGATTATGAGAGTGGCTGTATGGATGAGTGTGTACTTGTATCAGTGATTGTATAAAAGAGTAAGTATGCATTTGCTTCTGTTTGAATAAGTGTTGTGGTGTGTGTATAACTGTAAAGGTCAGTAAATAGAAGTGTGATGTATTCTTTGCATGACTTACTAATTGTGTGAGTAACTCTGTATGAGTGGTGGTGTGTGAGTACATGTATAGGTGTATGAGTGCTCATGATAGTGTTGTATTGATGAGTGACTGCATGTATGTCTGACTGTATGGGTGAATCAATGGATGTGTGTGTAGACCTAGGAATCAGTGAGTACGTATGTAGTAACTTGTATTGATTGGTGTGTCAATAGTTTAAAAAATAGTAGTCTGTATTTTATAGTGGTTGTATCAAAGGTCATATTAGAGTGTGAGGAGGTGCATCAAATTTTCATGTGGATGATGTCATCAGTGATGTCATTTGAGATGTAATCAGTGATGTCATCAGTGATGTCACTGACCATGTCATGAATGATGTAATATGTGACGTCATCAGCAGTGCATTGCGGGTGCGCGAGTTATATTTAGCTGAACTAACTGTAACAAGGGAATTTCTAAGGTTTTGTACAAGAAGAATGTCCAACTAACTATAAGGTCCATGAAACCTATGCTTTTTCAGTGAATTTCAAAGGTTTTTTGAATGCTAATTTCTAACTATAATGTGCCTGAAGCCTATGTTTTTTTCAGTGAATTTCAAAGGTTTTTTAAATGCTAATTTATAATTATAATGTTCATTAGACCTACGTTTTTTTCTGTGATTTTAAATGATCATTCCATTCTCAACCTGGTGAAAACTGCTGATATCGTCATTTTTCCAGCGATAGCTTCTGCAAAAAAATTGCCACAAATGAGAACGACAACTAACGCTAATGATATGCAGAATAGGCGTTCCCGTGCAAAAATAACATGAAAACACTACTTCCCAATATTTTGAACGACCAGCCAAACCTCGATGCGATCCAAAAACAGGTGAAATGCCGCGTTAGCAGTAAGAATTTAACATCTGCCTTTTACCGGTGTAAAGCAGGACGACTACCTACAGTATGAAAGGGAGCCCAGCCCAGAGCCACATCGGAAGATCAACACATATCATACAGCTACTGATCATGCAGCTCCAACACCCAAGAAGGCCACAACACCCACCGCCACCACCCCAGGACCTCCACACAGACCACCCCCCTACTACCACAGAGGCAGCATTGAACAGGACAGCGGTCCTACCCAAAACAGCATGGCCCCTCAGCCACACAATAGCTGAATGTTGGGGAGATGTGGCAACCAAGTATGTGTGAAGGACGCAAGTAACCCATCAATAACAATGCACACAATGCCAAGGGTAGAGATGATGTACTGGACAGACCTCACTATGCAGAACACAGACCTCTCCATGTGTACATATACTGCTGGTGCTGTAGTATTGTGGACAGTGGACGCAACCATGTTACCTCAGGCACTGGGGAAGATCTCGGTCATGTAGATGTGTCATTTACCCTGTATGCGGAAGCTGAGTGGGCGGCTCCAATGTAAACCCCTCCAGCGTAGGAGTGTGAATAAATAGGCCGGGGCTCTGGGTATGGTTGACTTCTGGGAAGGCGAACTCATCTGCCAGAGGAGCAGCCCTCACCCTGCCACAAGGCCACCCCTGTGACCGCCAGCCTCCTTGACACAGGCCCTCTGCGATACCAGCAGCACAGCACCGTAGAGTTATGTCTGTGCTGACTACTGCCTTCGATGTACACAGCAGACAGCAGGGCTCACAATTCATATTGAGTAGCGATTGCAATTGACGCGGTCCAGTAGGCAACAGACATTGCTCCTGGTGTGGCCTGCCCAGACCACGCATCATCACAGGCTGCACACGTGCTGGTTGCATCAGGTGCCACTGAGTGCACCACAAGTCATCGCCATGTAGCCTTATTAAGGCAGAATTCATTAGACATTGCTACCAGTGCGGCCAGCCCAGACCAAATATCATCGCAGGCTGTGCACAAGCTGGTTGCTTCAGGTGCCACTAACACCACAAGTCATTGCCACGTAGCCTTATTAAGGCAGAATTCATTAGAAAAAATACATTGTTACCAGTGTGGCCCACCTGGACCACGCATCATCGCCGGCTGTGCACATGCTGAGTGCTTCAGGTGCCAGTAACTCAGTGCACCACAAGTCATCACCACATAGCCTTATTAAGGCACAATTAATTGGACAAAAGACATTGCTACCAGTGTGGCCTGCCCGCACCACGCATAATCGCCGGCTACGCACATGCTGGTTGCTTCCGGTGCCACTAGTTGTGCAGCTCAACTCAACTCCACGTGGCTGTGGACCCTTGCTGACCACTGCCTCCGGCCTACACTGCAGTCATCAGGGCTCACAATAAGTCTTGATTCATTAATTGTAACCCTGGGCGAAGTACTACGCTATGCTTGCGTAGTTTGCAAAGTTTGCGCTACTTTGCACTACGCGATTTGCACGTAGCACAGTGCAACCACGCATAGCGTAGTGCAGCGGTCATTTTTTGCTTGCTCGCGGTCCTTAACGTGAAGTTGGCGACCGCATACGAGCAAAATGTCATCCCGGCGAGACTTTTTCCTCGTTCGCGATCAGCAAAATCAAGTTGCCGATCGCAAGCGTGGTAAATAAACCTTCCGGCGAGATTCTCAACGTGGGGAGGTCAGGTTTCTCATTGGGAGTGGTCGAATATGCTCACGACCGCTCTAGATGAGAAACTACCAGTCTGCGTTGAGAAAGCTGCTGCTCGAGTAGAAATCTACTTGAGCGGCAGAAAAATGACCGCTTGCACTGTGCAAGATGTGGTTTGCACTGATTGCAAAGGGCAGACAAGCGTCCGGCACTGTGCAATCAGTGCGAACAGCATTTTTCACAGTGCACTAAGCAGTTGGCTTAGCTACACGTAGCTCACCTAGTGCGAAGTGTACTTCGCGTAGCTACGCGTAGCGCTACTACGCAAACTATGCCCAGGGTTAATTAATTGCAGAGTCCAGTAGGCAACTAAGTATAACGTCCCTAAAACCTAGATAATATCCTTTTAGTATCCTTGCTTCAAGAACCTGTGTTATATCAGTTATAGCTTCAGTACAATGACCAAATTCATCTTGCAAGTCCAAAGGAACACTGAATGGCAGTCTACACTGTGGACAGCAGAGCTCACCATTTGAATTCAGTTTTGACTTATTAATTGCAGAACGAACTGTACTCTATGTCCTCGGATTTTGTCAAGAGGAAGTGACAAAAAGCATTCCTCGATGTCAGTTTTTACTACTGCCTTCGATCTACACTCACAATTAAGATCCAGTCGCGATTGCAGATGACACAGTCCAGTAGGCAACAGACATTGTTCCCAGTGCGGCCCGCTCTGACCACGCATCTTCGCTGGCTGCGCACACGCTGGGTGCTTTAGGTGCCACTAACTCTGTGCAGCTCAAGTCAACTCTACATGGCTGTGGGCTCTTCCTGTCCGCTGCCTCTGGCCTACACTGCTGTCAGCAGGGCTCACAATTCAAGGTTAGTACGATGCAAATTGTGTAGGAGACTATAATCGGTTAAGAAGACCAAATGTTCCCAATCTGTGCAGCTCAAGTCGACGCCACATGGCTGTGGGCCTTTGCTGACCGCTGCCTCTGGCCTACACTGTGGTCAAGCAGGGATCACAATTCCATTTCAGTCTTGATTCATTAATTTCAGAGTCCAGTTGGCAACTAACTATAACGTCCCTGAAACCTACATATTTCGACAATGTAGTCCATACATATTCCATCTTTAGTTCCATATGCCTACACTGCACTCAGCAGGGCTCACAATTTGAATTCAGTCTAGATTTATTAATTGCAGACAGAATTGCACTCTATGTCCTCGGATTTTGTCAAGAGGAAGTGCAAAAAGCATTCCTCGATGTATTTTTTGACCACTGCCTTCGATCTACATTGTGGAAAGCAGGGCTTACAATTCAGATCGAGTTGCGATTGCAGATGACTCAGTCCAGTAGGCAACACACATTGCTACGACTGAGGCCCTCTCTGACCACGCTTGATCGCTGGCTGTGCACACGTGGAATGCTTCTGATGCTCCTACCTCAGTACACCACAAGTCAGGGACCATTTAAGATATATTCTTTCGTATATGATTTCAGATCTGCTGCCCATACCTCAGTGCACCACAAGTCATGGACCCTTTACAATAGAATCTTTTGTGCATTATTTCACATCTGGTGCCCATACCTTAGTGCAGCACAAGCACAAGTGAATCTCTGTGTGTGATCCAATAATTACTGTTGTACTTGAAGCCCGCACCAACCATTCTCTGAGGGCTGGCTTACACTCACCCCACACACACCCAGCACAGACGTCACTGGACATGTGACTCTTGTTATAAAAATGGGCCGAGCACACATGCCCGTACCCAGTTCCACTATCTATCTAACTGTGTTTGTGTGTTCATTATGTATGCATGATGCTGCCCCTGGGCCCTACCACTTTACATTGTTCTGTGGACAGCACACGCAACGATGTTACCTCTGGCAGTGGGGAAAACTTCGGTTAAGTAACTTTGTCTCAGTCATTGTATATAGGTAGAGACTGGATCATTAAGGTACTGCAAGGAGAGTGTATAGTGAATTTGGGGATTGGCGGAGTGATTGAATAAGTACATATGTTGGCGCAACCTAACCCCGAGCATGAGCTTGGCTCTACTTAGCTGCCCTCCATGTGCCAAAAAGGGCAATTTGGGCTTTGCTTGGCCCTGTATTGCTACAGCTGCAACACTCCACTGAATGTGCAATATACATTCATATCCACACAGATATGTCATGTGCACGATCTTTCATGTGTGGAAATATGTATGAATGTAGGGTCAGTGATTTCCCGTACCTACCATGTGGGCCATGTTGTGGGACTTGGGTCACAGGGTGACACATTGGAGTTTGCGGCCCGCGTGGCGCCAACTCTACAACAGAGAAACCCACATCAGGTCATTCCGCATACAGCCCAGGATGGAACCACGCCCATAGCTTCAGAGTCATTGTTCACAGCCTCACCCAGGACTGGCATACGCCAGGCCAGCCCACTACGACTACGCTTACAGGGATGAACGACAACGCCACATGTCCCAAATCTTCCCTGTAGTGATCTGCTGATCGGAGGTCTAGTTGTCAGCATGCCACAGCCACTACCTCATGGCTGGTTTACACCCACACCACACCCATGCAGCACAGGCATCATAGGCCGCGTGACCCTGCCAATAAAAAGGGCCGAGCGCACATGCTCAACACCATTTCCAACCTCTGTGGTGTGCATGTGGGCATGGGAGACCATGGGCCTACGACATCACATTCTGCCAGCCCAGAGGTGATATGATGGCATCTGTACCACATTACCCAATCATACAGGGTCCATGACTTTTGGGGCACAGACTTGGTGGCACCGGATGCACTGCTGCCGGCACAAGCACACCGCTATGGGATGGTGGCTTTCGGTGCACTGAGGTAGGGGTACCATAACTGCTGAGCGGATGTGCAGCCTACGATGATGCCCCGTCCCGGCGGTCCGGACAGCTCAGGTTTTGTGTTCCCTGCTGGACCACAGTGTAGGCCTGAGCCATCAGACAAGGTGGGCCTACAGCCACATGGCGTTGCCTCGTTCATCACAGGGTTAGTGGCACAGCAAGTGCTGAGCGGGTGTGCAGCCTTCAATGTAATCGGGTGCACTGGTATGTCCTCTGCCATGGAGAAATCAAGACCCAGCATAAAATGTGAGACCTGGTGGCCTGCGGAGTGGGACTGTATGATATGGAGGGTGCCCTGTCCGTGGGCCCTGGGGCTTGCAGCGGCATGTTGTGGGCCCTCTTTTCTACACGCAGGTTGAGAAAGGTGAGAAGAGAGGCTTGTTTGTGCAGTGGCGGGTAGTCACCTCTGGGCAGTGTTAGTGGGTGGGGTGCAGTAGCCTGGGTGCGCAGGGGTTGTCAGACACCTCTGGGCAGTGGCAGTGGATGGGGTGCAGGAGCCTGGGTGCGTAGGGGTGGGCAGACACCTCTGGGGATGGGAGTGGATGGGTGCAGTAGCCTGGGTGCGCAGGGGCGGGACAGCAATTTAGGCGTGTGCAGTTGTATGTACTCTGCCATTACTGATTCTACTCTATGTTTCAGATGAGTAAGTTTGAGGGCTCCACTATGTCCTGGCATGTGGTTGGAGACACACCGGTGGCAGAAAGGTGAGCTGTGAGGGTTTTGTCCACAGTGTCAGCACTCTCCCTCTCCATCTCTTCCTTTCTCTCCCTTACACTCTTTCTCTCTATCTTCCTCTCTCTCTCACTCTCTATCTCTTCCTCACTCTCACACTGTTTCTCTCTTTCTCTCTCTTCCTCTCTCACTCTCAATCTTATCTTGCTTTTTGTCTAGCAGGCTGTGATTCACAGACTGACAACCCCCCCAACATGGACCTCCCGCCACATGGCGATGACTTGAGTTCCACTGAGTTAGTTCCACCAGAGCTGAGCGCATGTGCAGCCTGCGATGATGCATGGCCTTGATACACCATTCAGGCAATCAAGACCCAATTTGAATTGTGAGCTCGGCTCGACCACGTGTACGCAACGGCTGAGGAGGTTGCTTTGGCACATGGTGGGCCCTCTTAGACACACGCTGGTGGTGGAAGGTGGGCAGAGACGCTTGTTTACTCAGCGGCGGGAAGACACCTCTGGGCAGTGGGAAAAGATGGGATGCAGCGGCCCGGGTGCGCAGGGGCAGGCAGAGACCTCTGGCAAGCGGGAGTGGATGGGGTGCAGCAGCCTGGGTGCGTGTGTGTATATATTTACATATACATATATATATATATATATATATATATATATTACCTACTGGCGGTCGCCAGTAGGTATATATAGTTAGGATTTTTTCTCTATGGGATTTTTGAAAATTCTATGTCTAATAACTTTGGCGTTTGTGGACGGAATTGGCTGAAATTTTCAGGAAAATGGCACATTTTGTTTCTGAGCAGCCCTTGAAAATTTGGGGGGGGTTTGTCAAGGGGGGGCCGAGAAAAAAGGGGGGTCCCAAAACGTGTTTTTAACATTGAGTTTTCCATAGGGCGGTTGGCCTCACTTTTAGCCCGAACGGCTGAATGGATTTGCACGAAACTTGGCAAAATTGTAGGGACTGGTAGCCCGATGTGCCTTTTGTAGGTCTCAATATATGTGCTCCAGTGGATTTTGAGAAATTAACGTTTAAAAAAAGATATATATCTGTAACAGCGGACCGGGCAGCGCTCCAGTACGCGTACTTTTCGCGCAACGGAGCTTTGTGAAGCGAAGCTGATTGGTTCTCCGGCGTCTGTAAACATTCCAAACAGTCCGTAGCGGCCGCCATCTTGTCTCTCGGTAGGATCGAGAGACAAGAGGAGGCCAAAGCGAAGGGGCAAATGACCATAAGGGGGCATAGTAGATCCTCGCTGACCCCCTAGGTTTGATGTGGAGGTTTTAAAAGGGCCCCGCGGGGCAAAAAAAATAATAATAATAATAATCGAACGGCTGAATGGATTTGCACGAAACTTGGTAAAATATTAGGGACTGGTAGCCCGATGTGCCTTTGCTAGGTCTCAATATATGTGCTTCAGTGCATTTTGAGAAATTAACGTTCAAAAACAAGATATATATCTGTAACAGCGCTCCGCTTCGCGGAGATAAAATTATATCTGTATTACCTAGCTGTTGCTAACACCAGTTAGCGACGGCTAGTAGGAGATAGCGACCATCTTGGGCCCCACTTTGCATGTGAGTGATATTTATCACTAATGACATGCAAAGTGGGCATGCCAAGATGTTAGCGACTGGAAACAGTCGCTAACATCGCTATCTCCTATTATCAACTTTTGGAAATATTCGAGATAAGCGCGAATATCTCCAAAAGCTAGCACCTGCCCTGAGCAGTTCTTAGCCATGTTATCCAATGGGAGGTGGATAACATGGCTAAGAGCATTAGCTCGGTAATGCATGAATATCGCTGAGTTTTCAGCGATATTAATGCATTGCGGTCGTTTTTTATCGTATTTGCGATAAACCTTGATAATAGCAAGGTTTATCTGCGATAATTTCTGACGGTAAAAAAATCGTTGCTAAGCATCGTTAGGGATAAATATCGCTTAACTTTGGTAATATGCCCCAACGTCTGTTAACGTTCGATTCGAAGGAAATCAGGAAGTGTTGAAAAACATTGTCTGCGCCATCTTGTCTTTTTTCAAATGCCACACTTTTGTCGTGCACGGCAGCCATTTTAGATGCCTTGACCAGACCCACTCTGTGCACGCTGTCGATCCTTAGCATGGCTCCCCACCCTCGCAAGCATCTCCCCCAGGCAGTGGTCACCCTCGCTCTCTGTCTTATGCATGGGTAATAAACCTCCCCCCATCTGCGCTGCTCTTCCCTGAGAATCACACCCTGTGCCCGCCCGACACCTCCCTTTCGCCCTATTCACTACCGCACCCTCTGACACTCCTTTTCCTCTGTGTCCGATTGTCCAGGCTGGTCCTAGGGTATCAGCTAGCCCTGCAGATGTAGTTTATGGCCACAGCTGTAAAGAATCACCCCTCTTCAAAGGAGTTATAGTAGATCAAGGCCCACACTCGATGAGATCCGTCACAGCAGAAGCGTTGCTATTATCTGAAAACCATCCTGTATTGTGATTGGGGAGGGGACCGAGCCTGAAGCGGAAGATTCCAGGGATGACTCTTTGTACATCAAAGTTTTTACAATTATGTGTCACATTAAAAATATATAGCACCCCGACAAAGTAGTAAGATTATAAAACTTTAATAATTTATAAATATATACAAGAAAACAAAAATAGTAATAACATATAAACATTTTTAGGGAAAAACAACGAAGTAGCGGTCGGCTGTGCGAATAGTCCCAACGCAGCACAACGTCCAGATTTCCGGCGTGGGGCGTCGCGGGGGGTGGGTCATCAGTAGCAAACTGTTGTGCGAATAGTTCCAAGGCAGCAGAATGCGTTGAAATCTAGATGACACGAAAGTGATGTCTAGTAAGTTGCCACCCAGCAAATAACGGCGTGGGGCGTCGCGGGGGGTGGGTCATCAGTAGCAAACTGTTGTGCGAATAGTTCCAAGGCAGCAGAACGATGGCACCAAGGTCATGTCCAGTAAGTTGCCGCACTGGTTTTGGTATCCTACAATGCTGCTCCGAATAACGGCGTGGGGCGCCCCGGGGGAGGCGGCGTGAACGGGCCTCTCCAGGTGGAGTGTCATCTGTTGTAGTGGGGCGCCCCTTTACCGTTTCAGTTGCCATTCCGTCCGTTTTTGGTCCACTGTGTCAAAAGCCGCAATTCAGCTGAGTTGCGCCCACTCTTGCGGTGCAGCGATAGGCGGCTGTCACAGGACTCTCAAAATGGCGGCAGGCTGTTTCCTTTTTGGGCCTGGTCCACTGAAATGGCCCTGGGACACCTTGGAAATCGGACGCTTGTCTGCTAGGTCTTGGACCCCATTCTCGAAAGCGTCCCCTCCGCCTTGAGAATTCATCAAAAGTTTTGGGAGCCCCGACTCCTGCAGGCTTCTGGTGGGGAGCGGCTGCCATGATTGCTCGCGGAATGACCACGACGGAGCTACGAGATGGTGGTGCTCTCATGCTGACGCCAGCTTCAGTCTGAAACATCCAGAAACAAGGAGGGGGTTTCATCGTTTGGGAAAAAAAAAAGTTTTCATCCAATGAAAAGTGTTGTTTTTAGGTCATATGATCAAGCCTTCCATCATTAGGAAACCAAAAGTAAAATGAACCAATGAAAAGTTTTATAAACAAGTCACATGACCTGTTATGCGGCATAGGGTATAAAATGCGGAGAAAATACGTTGGCACGTGAGGCGGCGTCAGTAGCGGACCGATGTGCGAATAGGCCGAAGGCAATACAACGCGCCAAGATCCGGATGGCACCGAGGTGGTGTCCAGCAAGGTGCAGCACTGGTGTGGCCATCCTACAATGCTGAAAGTCGGCGTGGGGCGCCCCGTTGGCCTGTGAGTTTGCGTCAGTAGCGGACCGATGTGCGAATAGGCCGAAGGCAGCACAACGCGCCAAGATCCGGATGGCACCGAGGTGGTGTCTAGTAAGTTGCCGCACTGGTGTGGCCATCCAACAATGCTGAAAGTCGGCGTGGGGCGCCCCGTTGGCCTGTGAGTTTGCGTCAGTAGCGGACCGATGTGCGAATAGGCCGAAGGCAGCACAACGCGCCAAGATCCGGATGGCACCGAGGTGGTGTCTAGTAAGTTGCCGCACTGGTGTGGCCATCCTACAATGCTGAAAGTCGGCGTGGGGCGCCCCGTTGGCCTGTGAGATGGCGTCAGTAGCGGACCGATGTGTGAATGGGGCCGAAGGCAGCACAACAATATTTTCGGAATAGAAGACACCACTAGGCGCTGAGATGCCAAGATCCGGATGGCACCGAGGTGGTGTGTAGCAAGTTGCCGCACTGGTGTGGCCATCCTACAATGCTGAAAGTCGGCGTGGGGCGCCCCGTTGGCCTGTGAGTTTGCGTCAGTAGCGGACCGATGTGCGAATGGG
The DNA here is from genome assembly GCF_964261635.1 of Lissotriton helveticus. Taxonomy (NCBI): domain Eukaryota; kingdom Metazoa; phylum Chordata; class Amphibia; order Caudata; family Salamandridae; genus Lissotriton; species Lissotriton helveticus. The sequence goes on from NC_136069.1 coordinate 152,949,306, forward strand.
GCCAAAGGCAGCGCAACAATAGTTTCTGACTGACACCACAAGGCGCTGAGATGCCAAGATCCGAATGGCACCGAGGTGGTGTCATAGTTGAGAGTTCTGAGCAGCGGTTGTAACACTGTCTGAAGCTTATTTGCAGCTGCTGCAGCTTCACTACGCGTCAAGATCCGGATGGCACCGAGGTGGTGTCTAGTAAGGTGCACTGGTGTGGCCATCCTACAATGCTGAAAGTCGGCGTGGGGCGCCCCGTTGGCCTGTGAGTTTGCGTCAGTAGCGGACCGATGTGCGAATAGGCCGAAGGCAGCACAACGCGCCAAGATCCGGATGGCACCGAGGTGGTGTCTAGTAAGTTGTCGCACTTCTGTGGCCATCCTACAATGTTGAAAGTCGGCGTGGGGCGCCCCGTTGGCCTGTGAGATGGCGTCAGTAGCGGACCGATGTGCGAATGGGGCCAAAGGCAGCGCAACAATATTTTCTGATTTGAAGACACCACAAGGCGCTGAGATGCCAAGATCCGGATGGCACCGAGGTGGTGTCTAGCAAGTTGTGGCACTGGTGTGGCCATCGTACAATGGTAAAAGTCGGCGTGGGGCGCCCTGTTGGCCTGTGAGATGGTGTCAGTAGCGGACTGATGTGCGAATGGGGCCAAAGGCAGCGCAACAATATTTTCTGACTGACACCACAAGGCGCTGAGATGCCAAGATCCGGATGGCACCGAGGTGATGTCTAAGTTGCGGACTGATGTGCGAATGGGGCCAAAGGCAGCGTAACAATATTTTCTGTATGGAAGATACCACTAGGCGTTGAGATGCCAAGATTCGGATGGCACCGAGGTGATGTCTAGCAAGTTGCTGTACTGGTGTGGTCATCCTACAATGCTGAAACTCGGCGTGGGTCGCCCCATTAGCCTGTGAGATGGCGTCAGTAGCGGACCGATGTGCGAATAGGCCGAAGGCAGCACAACGCGCCAAGATCCGGATGTCACCGTGGTGGTTTCATAGTTGCGAGGCACTTCATCTGCAGTGGGGCGCCGAGATCCGGATGGCACCGAGGTGATGTCTAGCAAGTTGCTGTACTGGTGTGGTCATCCTACAATGCTGAAAGTCGGCGTGGGGCACCCCATTAGCCTGTGAGATGGCGTCAGTAGCGGACTGATGTGCGAATGGGGCCAAAGGCAGCGCAACAATATTTTCTGAAGAGAAGACACCAAAAGGCGCTGACATTCCAAGATCCGGATGGCACCGAGGTGGTGTCTAGCAAGCTATGCAGTTGAGTTGTGTGCGCACTTGCGGCGAATAGGTCGAAGGCAGCATAACAATGTTTTCTGAATAGAAGACACCACAAGGCGAGGTGATGTCTAGCAAGTTGCCGCACTGGTGTGGCCATCCTACAATACTGCTCCGAATAACGGCGTGGGGTGCCCGAAGGGGGGGGGGGGGAGCCGGCGTGAATGGGCCTTCCTAGGTGGAGGCTCGTCTGCTGTAGTGGGGCGCCCCTTTACCGTTTCAGTTGCCATTCAGCTGAGTTTCGGCTGCTCTTGATGCTACAGCGACAGGCGGCTGCAAGAGGACTCTCAAAATGGCGGCCTGTTCTTTGGATTTGGGCCTGGTCCACTAAAATGGCCCTGGGACACCTTAGAACTCGGACGCTCGATTTTTTTTTTCCTTTCCTGTACATGCAAAAAAAGGTAAATGCCCGGTACGTTACACGCTTCATCTGCCACGATGAACTCTCCAGAGGAACCGAAAAAAAATATAGTTGTGGTAACTATACCATGCATCGTCATATGGAGAGGTGGCACCAATTAATTATAGTGCTGCATAAAAGAGATTTGGAGGAGAACCCCTGACCTGCTAGTACATTCATCAAAGAAGTGGCACTGAGAGCTTCAGAGGCAAGGGAAACGGTCCCAAATATTTAGAAGAATTTTGGAAAGATTAAAATGACATGTTTAGATTGTGGCAAATTAATTTCATGTGGACAGATGAGTGTTACTCTAATAAATACAGCATATGAACATCATCATAGTCGATGGTTGGTAGAGACATTTTGACTATATCCTGGACCTGCCCGTCCTCGCCCAAAATGGCGCCGGAATAAATGGGACTCGTAACTCCTTGTTGTGTACTGGTTGCAGAACCTTGAAATCACGAGATACGTATGCAGTTTGGAAGCACATGGCGGGCGGGGACGAGAATTGATTGAATATTTCGACATCCCTATTGATATTAAGTTCTGATGTGTTATTGATTACTGTACTGTTGAAAGTTCGAATTAACGTCACCCATGGTACTTGCCCGCAAATGTATATCTAGATAATTTTATTGTAACTGGCCCTGTCGTATTTTAATTATAAAATGTACGTCCACCGATTCCGTAACTGTTAGACACCTTAGTTCTTGCAACCTAATGGCCCGCCCGTTACGTTCCTCTACAGTGTAAATGTCTATTCATCATATACGATTACAGTTTGCTCCGTGGCAGTCCCACGTGGTTATAGGCTCGTATTTGTATAATGAAATTTTCACAATAAAGGTTTTTAAAAGAAAACATGGTAGTAGTATATACATTGGTAAAGTTTTTAATAATAGTCACTGTTTTAGAATCATTAAAAGGCAAGTGAAATAAAGCAGACCAATTACATGAAGGGTAAAAGGTATAATACGAAGGAACGCAGTAAAGATAAATGGTCAAGGGCTGTTGTGTTTTCTATTCCTGCAACATAAAGTGATCGATAAGAATCTCATATTCAGGCGTATCGGCGACTAAGACAGCAGGTCGACCCTCTTTTGCTCAACGGCTCCGTCATGGGACGAAGAAACGCTCTTTTTCTCGAAAAAAGAATATATTTTACTTGCAGGACAGTTGTAAAATTTCCGGGAAAGTACATTAGCCTGGAACATTATAACATATATTTAAGAAAAAATAATGTTCGGAAGTAATGAAAAGCGTAATTTTTAGGTCATATGACCAAGCCTTTCATCATTACAATAAGAAAAGTAAAATGAACCAATGAAAAGTTTTATTAACAAGTCACATGACTTGTTATGCTTACGTTACGCGCTGCGCGCCCCTCATATGACGCATTACGCGACAACGCAGGTCCAGAATATAGTCAAAATGTCTCCACCAACCAGCGGTCGGAACACAACCCCTTTCAGCAGGCTAAATAGTTCTGTTAAATGACAACAGAAGGGACAGGCAACAAGAACCATCAGTCAAAGAGGGGAGGGCTAGTTCTTCTCTACCGGGTTACATTGGGGCGCTACCGGAACTGATCGAATTGGTAGTCTACAGTGTTTCTGGATGTTTCAGACTGAAGCTGGGGTTAGCATGAGAGCAGCACCATTTCGTAGCTCCGTCGTGGCCATTCCGCAACCAATCATGGCAGCCGCTCTTTATCGTTATTTTGGGCGGGGTGGGTGGCGGAGCCGAGCTGTTTTGCAGCCATCATTGTGTGGAGTTCAGTTCATCTCACTAGTTTTGTATTTGTCATGAGGGGTTGTTCCTAATGTTTCTATTTTAGCGAGGTCAAAAAGAGATCCCATTAGTGGCCTACTGATTTTGCTCGATTCCTTTTCTTTTTTTTTACACGATTTTTCGTTATCTGCAAAGACTAAACAGAGTATTGCGACTCTGTGTTTGTTTGTAAATAGAGAATGAACCAAAGAGAACTAATTCTAAAACAGTAAATACTTGGATCACAATCAATCAAATGGAGAGAGAAGCAGGCACGACGGATTACAACGGGGGCAAAGGCCTGCGTTAACTACCTTTCACTATCTGCAAAGAGAGAGTACTCCTAATAGAAATGAGGGGGGGGGGCACCATTAAAAGCAGATCAGTGTGCATAAACACGAAAATGTTTTCACTTACCACGTACTTGACATTCGACAGCTTATGATATTTGCTATTAAAAAACCATTGAAATTCACTGAAAAAACCATAGGTTATAGACCATATATAGTTAGGAATTAGCATTTACAAAACCTTGAAAATTCACTGAAAAAACCATAGGTTATAGACCATATATAGTTAGGAATTAGCATTTAAAAAACCTTATTTTACTCACACAAAACCATTGAAATTCCATATATAGTTAGTTGCACTAACTATATATCGCGCACCCGCAATCCACTGCTGATCATGTCACATATTACATCATTCATGACATGGTCAGTGACATCACTGATGACATCACTGATGACATCACTGATGACATCACTGATGACATCTCAAATGACATCACTGATGACATCTCATTTGACATTACTGATCACATCACTGATGACATCATTCATGTGATAATACGATGAACCTCTTCAGACTCTAATATAACCTTAGATACACTCAGTGTAAACAGACACTCATAGACTGTCACTCATCCATGGAGTTACTCAGACACTTAGTCAGTCATGCAAAGAATCAATCACACCTCCATTTCCTCAACTATACAGTTATACACACCTTACTTATTCAAACATATACTAAAACATATTTACTCACTTATACAATCCTGGATACAAGTTCACAATGATCCATACAGCCACTCACACATTCACTGGCTCTTATGCACAGTTATTTATATATGTCAACTCTCACATGTACTGTGTTTTACATATGTACTTACTTTGACATGTAGCACTGAGATATCCATTCACTCACCAATACACTCATGCACACAGTCAACCGCCCATACAGCTGTTTCCACATGCACTTTTGAACCCATACATCTAGTCAATCAACTGCTCACACATCTATGCAGAGAGTCATACACCTCCCAGCCACCCAGACACACACTCAGTCTCCCATACAAATGCTTGGGCAACCAATCAATAACCCATACAGTTAATCATATAGCTAATGATCAACACATGCAGCAGTTTACAGAACAACAGACATAATGATGCACAAATTAAGACAGTTTAGTCACTAACCCATGCACTCAGTGAGACACATTTAATCAGTCACTCATACAGTCAGCCATGCCCCTACTAAATCCTTCATCAAGACACTTATACATCCACTCATTCTTCAATATGTAAGACATATTTTAACTTTACAGAATTATACAGTCACTGGATGTAGTCATCAGTGATGTCATTTGAGATGTCATCAGTGATGTCATCAGTGATGTCATTTGAGATGTCATCAGTGATGTCATCAGTGATGTCATTTGAGATGTCATCAGTGATGTCATCAGTGATGTCACTGACCATGTCATGAATGATGTAATATGTGACATGATCAGCAGTGGATTGCGGGTGCGCGATATATAGTTAGTGCAACTAACTATATATGGAATTTCAATGGTTTTGTGTGAGTAAAATAAGGTTTTTTAAATGCTAATTCCTAACTATATATGGTCTATAACCTATGGTTTTTTCAGTGAATATATATATATATATATATATATATATATATCCCGCTCCATTTTCCACCTAATGGCGTGCTGCACTCTTAGTGACCGGTGCTCGTAAATGGAGGTGGATCCATTTAAAATGCAAGCTCAAGTCTCCGTAGGAAACATACTTCACTCACGGGGTTTCATCAAATTTGCTTTATTCGTGCGAGGACGCGTTTCAGCGTTTGCCTTCCTCAGCTCACCTTGAAATAAAACAGCATGCACTTTAACAATGTCTTTTAAAATGAAAGATGGATTCTCATTGGGGGCAGTTCATGAATGGAGGAAAGGGATTGGTTGCTTATGACCCAATAGCGTAGCCCTTAGTTGATGTCAGGAGCTTTGTTTCCTGAACTACGAGAGTTTGTTTGAATTTTTCCTGATTGTGCCACCACATGGGCACCCCCGCCGTTCACAAGGTTCGTATATTCCTCCATAGTCTGCTGCCACTCATTCAAATAGCCTTGTCACGTTATGCCGCTGGCTCCTTTGACGAACCCCTAGTCAGCCATGAGGTCCCATGGAACATGAGGCTGGGGTCGGTAGATCGCCGTTTCCCAACAGTCTGTATGACTGACGACAGCGTCGGCTTCAGTCCCAAGTGTTACCTGCATGGCGGTGCACAGCGCCGTGTAGTCATATCCCGCTCCATTTTCCACCTAATGGCGTGCTGCACTCTTAGTGACCGGTGCTCGTAAATGGAGGTGGATCCATTTAAAATGCAAGCTCAAGTCTCCGTAGGAAACATACTGCACTCACGGGTTCCATCATATTTGCTTTATTCGTGCGAGGACGCGTTTCAGCGTTTGCCTTCCTCAGCTCGCCTTGAAATAAAACAGCATATTAACTTAAGACAGACTTAAGACAGGTTTTTGTCTTAAGTCTGTCTTAAGTTTGTCTTAAGTTTGTCCTAAGACAAATTTAAGACAAAATCCTAACTTCTGTGAATACCAAAAGTAGTAAGTTAATTCTGTGAATGCCAAAAGTACTAAGTGCATTCCGTGAATACCAAAATAGTTGTAAGTTTAGGATTGAGTCTTAAGTTCATTCTGTGAATCGGGCCCACAGTGCCCTGGGGAGGTGGTGGTCCCCAGGAAATGTGGGGTGGGGCTTGTTCCCTCCCCAAACATTTGGTTTTAATTTAATAAAGAGCCCTGGGGAGGTGGTGGTCCCCGGGGCTGCATTCCCCCTGCAACTCATAACTGAAGCCCCGGGGAGGTGGTTGTTCCCGGGGCAGTGTGGGCGGGATTTGGACCTCTGTACATTTCTTTCAGTGACACCGGGACCTGGCCCACCTGGGGGCTTTAATACAACGCAGCACGGGAGCCCGCGCTTCATTTTTTTTTTCCAGCCGGATTCACGGCCCCAGAGCGAATTCAGCCCATTATTTTTTTTATGATTTTTTTGGCCCTTGGGGTCCTTGTGGGACCCCCTGAGTAGGCCTAGAGGGTCAGGGTGTTTCTACCCTTCCCCCTTTTCTTATTTTTTCACTGTTTTCTTGTGACTCAATTCTACCAAGTCACAAGATGGCTGCCAACACTTCCTGGTTTGGCGTGTTGGCAGCAAATTAGAATGAAGCTCATGGTCGGGAGGGATCGCGAACCCACCACGCTCCTAGATATTGAAACTTTAATTTTTGGAATTTCTCAGCAACTACTGAACGGATTTACACCATTTTAAAAAAAGGAAGCTTTCTGAACCAAGCGCTACCTTTTTACCAAATTTGGTGTAATTCCATTCAGCAGTTCGGGCTGAAGCATTGGCTAAAGTTTCTTATGGAAATTAACATGAAGAAAAAACTTTTTGGGAACCCCTTTTTTGTCAGCTCCCACTTAACGAATCACCCCCACACTTTCAGGATAGGAGCTGACTTGGATAGACCCTTTTTTTGGAGAATTTCGCAAAGATTCGTCAAATGATGTCATAGTTATTATCAAATCAAAAACGCATTTCCTATGGAAACTAGGTCCTAACTATAACTACCTACTGGCGAGCGCCAGTAGGTAATTTATTTATATATATATATATATATATATATATATATATATATATATATATATATATATATATATATATATATATATATATATATATATATATATATATATATATATATATATATATATATGTGTTTTAGCAATTTTCCACAAATACGTTGCATTCTTCTTGGGTGTTTCAAACAAAGTTTATTTAACTCGAATTTTTCCTCCTTCACCAGTATATATATTTGCTTTTTTATATTAGTCAATTGAAAAAATACCCCCAAAAACGTAACATAATGTAAAATTTAAATTTTTTATAATAGCTTTCCATTATATATGCATATATGCACATTTATGTGTTTGTTTCTATAACTATATATTTATATATAGTATTACATATTATGGACATTTATTCAGTTTGCATTATAATATATATTACAATATTTAAGATTTATTATTTCAAACGATATAGATGTATATTAATAAAATATATATTTTTGTATGTTTTTTAATCATATTAAGGTGAAACAATGTTTTTCAATATGACGTACCATTATAAGTATAGGGCGACACTATTTAATATTTTATATTAATAACATATATATTTTTGTATGTTTTTTAATCATATTAATGTGAAACAATGTTTTTCAATATTACATACCATTATAAGTATAGGGCAACACTATTTAATATTTTTGACACTATATTTTTGTTAGACAATATTATTGTTGTCGACATTGTATCAGTGATTCCTCTAGTCAATACACACCTCTGAATGTCTTCCTCTACCCTTTACATTAAGTAGACTTTCTCTTCAATTCTTTGTCAAGTGTTTTCAATATTTCTGTGATTGTTCCTCTGTGAGATGTGGCCTAGAGTGTTTTTGACCAACCATGTCTTCCTTAAAGCCTCCTTGGAGAGACCAGTCCTTCCTGATAAAGAACCGTTCTTTTGATTCCATGGGATGATATTAGTCTTAGTCTAGTGTAGGAGTAACCCATGATCCCCGAAGGCAATTCAGAGAAGTAATAGCTCAAACACCTTGGCAGGGTGAGCTGCTTAGCATTAAGCTCCATTAGCATCCAAATTGTTTCTTAAGATCAGCTGTTCAAACAGTGATAAAAGTGTGGGCATCTCAATTAAATATATTATTCTGACGTTGAATAGGGTGCAACGGATCACTTGACTCCTGAAGCCACAGCAATAGAAGCCCTCATTATCAGGAACACTATGCAACCCAAAGAACACATTGGCCTGGATTTATTAACCTTTCATGCAATGCAACACAGCAAGGCATCTTGCTGTGCTTTATTTAGTGAAAGACAGAGAGAGAAGGAGTGTGCCATATCTATTAAGATTTGGCACACTTCTGTTCTCTCAGTGTGCTGACTTACTTCAGGCAGCCTAGTGCCAATCAAGGCACCCTTATGTCATGGTGCAAGGGTGCCTAAATTACGGGCAGGATTGTTTTAGTGCAGCAAGCGGCCTTGTAACACAATTCCCACAGTGTTTAGCAGCTAGCAGTTTAGCAGTTTAGCAAAATAGTCAGATTACACAAAATTCAAAATTGTTTATAATTAGTAAATGTTTGCCTGCATTTGAATCACACAGCTGCCTTCTGGCTTTGTCCATTTTGGGACTAGGGCTGAACCGTGGAGCAGAAATGTCATGTGTCCCGTGCAGGCCCATTTTCGTTTTCCCTATGTCAGATTGAGCACGTTGTAGATTATCCTCTGGTTTGCATGTTACTATACAAACATATTTCACTTTGTGCCACACTGTACTTTCATAGAGACCCTGCTGTTGTTTTCATATTCTGTTCTTTCTGGAGATTTAACTAAACAATAAAGAAGAGGGATCCTGGAACGGATACTGGCAGGAGGTCTGGGATAAACAAAAGTTCTGGAAAAACCCTAAAAAGGGTGTATACCGCCTGTCTGAGATAAAGTACAGCGAATTGTTTTTGCATGTATATATTTTTAGCACCCTGTACACATAATACATAAATATCAAAATACATTTTCTTTAAAAAGAACAGCAATAAATACTATTGTACCCCTACCCCCCCTCATTGATTCCTAACAACCATTCACACAAATATGAATCACTCACAAACGACAATCCTACTAAGCTAGTAAGTGTAAACAGGAAAACAGACAAAAAAACAAAGGATTGAATTTTTGAATTTATCTATTTGCTATTACATGGTGATTCATGTTTGTGTGAGTGTTTTTTTATGAATTAATGAGGGGGGATAGAGGGTGTTAAAAAATATATATGCAAAAACAGTTTTTTTCCACTTGACTTCAAGAAATATTTTTAAAATTCCAACAAAGATATGTGGTTAATCTATGTTTACTGTCTGCAATCTTGACCTTTTGTGAAATTTAATTTCTTTAGTCACAGTGAAACGTATTCACTCTACTTTATCTATACAGGCAAAAACGCCCTTTTTAGGGTTATTCAGGACTTTCAGGAGTTTTAGGGGGATATTCTCAAAAACGTGTGATAATTACCGGAAATTTTGCTTAACGAAACTCTTCATATCGCAGTCCATAGCATGAAAATAACGCTGTGTTAACTAAGTATTCACAACACGGCGGTACCATGCGCTAGGCGCAGGATAACGCGGCGTGGGGCGCCCCGTTGGCCTGTGAGATGGCGTCAGTAGCGGACCGATGTGCGAATGGGGCCAAAGGCAGCGCAACAATATTTTCTGATTTGAAGACACCACAAGGCGCTGAGATGCCAAGATCCGGATGGCACCGAGGTGGTGTCTAGCAAGTTGTGGCACTGGTGTGGCCATCGTACAATGGTAAAAGTCGGCGTGGGGCGCCCTGTTGGCCTGTGAGATGGTGTCAGTAGCGGACTGATGTGCGAATGGGGCCAAAGGCAGCGCAACAATATTTTCTGACTGACACCACAAGGCGCTGAGATGCCAAGATCCGGATGGCACCGAGGTGATGTCTAAGTTGCGGACTGATGTGCGAATGGGGCCAAAGGCAGCGTAACAATATTTTCTGTATGGAAGATACCACTAGGCGTTGAGATGCCAAGATTCGGATGGCACCGAGGTGATGTCTAGCAAGTTGCTGTACTGGTGTGGTCATCCTACAATGCTGAAACTCGGCGTGGGTCGCCCCATTAGCCTGTGAGATGGCGTCAGTAGCGGACCGATGTGCGAATAGGCCGAAGGCAGCACAACGCGCCAAGATCCGGATGTCACCGTGGTGGTTTCATAGTTGCGAGGCACTTCATCTGCAGTGGGGCGCCGAGATCCGGATGGCACCGAGGTGATGTCTAGCAAGTTGCTGTACTGGTGTGGTCATCCTACAATGCTGAAAGTCGGCGTGGGGCACCCCATTAGCCTGTGAGATGGCGTCAGTAGCGGACTGATGTGCGAATGGGGCCAAAGGCAGCGCAACAATATTTTCTGAAGAGAAGACACCAAAAGGCGCTGACATTCCAAGATCCGGATGGCACCGAGGTGGTGTCTAGCAAGCTATGCAGTTGAGTTGTGTGCGCACTTGCGGCGAATAGGTCGAAGGCAGCATAACAATGTTTTCTGAATAGAAGACACCACAAGGCGAGGTGATGTCTAGCAAGTTGCCGCACTGGTGTGGCCATCCTACAATACTGCTCCGAATAACGGCGTGGGGTGCCCGAAGGGGGGGGGGGGGGAGCCGGCGTGAATGGGCCTTCCTAGGTGGAGGCTCGTCTGCTGTAGTGGGGCGCCCCTTTACCGTTTCAGTTGCCATTCAGCTGAGTTTCGGCTGCTCTTGATGCTACAGCGACAGGCGGCTGCAAGAGGACTCTCAAAATGGCGGCCTGTTCTTTGGATTTGGGCCTGGTCCACTAAAATGGCCCTGGGACACCTTAGAACTCGGACGCTCGATTTTTTTTTTCCTTTCCTGTACATGCAAAAAAAGGTAAATGCCCGGTACGTTACACGCTTCATCTGCCACGATGAACTCTCCAGAGGAACCGAAAAAAAATATAGTTGTGGTAACTATACCATGCATCGTCATATGGAGAGGTGGCACCAATTAATTATAGTGCTGCATAAAAGAGATTTGGAGGAGAACCCCTGACCTGCTAGTACATTCATCAAAGAAGTGGCACTGAGAGCTTCAGAGGCAAGGGAAACGGTCCCAAATATTTAGAAGAATTTTGGAAAGATTAAAATGACATGTTTAGATTGTGGCAAATTAATTTCATGTGGACAGATGAGTGTTACTCTAATAAATACAGCATATGAACATCATCATAGTCGATGGTTGGTAGAGACATTTTGACTATATCCTGGACCTGCCCGTCCTCGCCCAAAATGGCGCCGGAATAAATGGGACTCGTAACTCCTTGTTGTGTACTGGTTGCAGAACCTTGAAATCACGAGATACGTATGCAGTTTGGAAGCACATGGCGGGCGGGGACGAGAATTGATTGAATATTTCGACATCCCTATTGATATTAAGTTCTGATGTGTTATTGATTACTGTACTGTTGAAAGTTCGAATTAACGTCACCCATGGTACTTGCCCGCAAATGTATATCTAGATAATTTTATTGTAACTGGCCCTGTCGTATTTTAATTATAAAATGTACGTCCACCGATTCCGTAACTGTTAGACACCTTAGTTCTTGCAACCTAATGGCCCGCCCGTTACGTTCCTCTACAGTGTAAATGTCTATTCATCATATACGATTACAGTTTGCTCCGTGGCAGTCCCACGTGGTTATAGGCTCGTATTTGTATAATGAAATTTTCACAATAAAGGTTTTTAAAAGAAAACATGGTAGTAGTATATACATTGGTAAAGTTTTTAATAATAGTCACTGTTTTAGAATCATTAAAAGGCAAGTGAAATAAAGCAGACCAATTACATGAAGGGTAAAAGGTATAATACGAAGGAACGCAGTAAAGATAAATGGTCAAGGGCTGTTGTGTTTTCTATTCCTGCAACATAAAGTGATCGATAAGAATCTCATATTCAGGCGTATCGGCGACTAAGACAGCAGGTCGACCCTCTTTTGCTCAACGGCTCCGTCATGGGACGAAGAAACGCTCTTTTTCTCGAAAAAAGAATATATTTTACTTGCAGGACAGTTGTAAAATTTCCGGGAAAGTACATTAGCCTGGAACATTATAACATATATTTAAGAAAAAATAATGTTCGGAAGTAATGAAAAGCGTAATTTTTAGGTCATATGACCAAGCCTTTCATCATTACAATAAGAAAAGTAAAATGAACCAATGAAAAGTTTTATTAACAAGTCACATGACTTGTTATGCTTACGTTACGCGCTGCGCGCCCCTCATATGACGCATTACGCGACAACGCAGGTCCAGAATATAGTCAAAATGTCTCCACCAACCAGCGGTCGGAACACAACCCCTTTCAGCAGGCTAAATAGTTCTGTTAAATGACAACAGAAGGGACAGGCAACAAGAACCATCAGTCAAAGAGGGGAGGGCTAGTTCTTCTCTACCGGGTTACATTGGGGCGCTACCGGAACTGATCGAATTGGTAGTCTACAGTGTTTCTGGATGTTTCAGACTGAAGCTGGGGTTAGCATGAGAGCAGCACCATTTCGTAGCTCCGTCGTGGCCATTCCGCAACCAATCATGGCAGCCGCTCTTTATCGTTATTTTGGGCGGGGTGGGTGGCGGAGCCGAGCTGTTTTGCAGCCATCATTGTGTGGAGTTCAGTTCATCTCACTAGTTTTGTATTTGTCATGAGGGGTTGTTCCTAATGTTTCTATTTTAGCGAGGTCAAAAAGAGATCCCATTAGTGGCCTACTGATTTTGCTCGATTCCTTTTCTTTTTTTTTACACGATTTTTCGTTATCTGCAAAGACTAAACAGAGTATTGCGACTCTGTGTTTGTTTGTAAATAGAGAATGAACCAAAGAGAACTAATTCTAAAACAGTAAATACTTGGATCACAATCAATCAAATGGAGAGAGAAGCAGGCACGACGGATTACAACGGGGGCAAAGGCCTGCGTTAACTACCTTTCACTATCTGCAAAGAGAGAGTACTCCTAATAGAAATGAGGGGGGGGGGCACCATTAAAAGCAGATCAGTGTGCATAAACACGAAAATGTTTTCACTTACCACGTACTTGACATTCGACAGCTTATGATATTTGCTATTAAAAAACCATTGAAATTCACTGAAAAAACCATAGGTTATAGACCATATATAGTTAGGAATTAGCATTTACAAAACCTTGAAAATTCACTGAAAAAACCATAGGTTATAGACCATATATAGTTAGGAATTAGCATTTAAAAAACCTTATTTTACTCACACAAAACCATTGAAATTCCATATATAGTTAGTTGCACTAACTATATATCGCGCACCCGCAATCCACTGCTGATCATGTCACATATTACATCATTCATGACATGGTCAGTGACATCACTGATGACATCACTGATGACATCACTGATGACATCACTGATGACATCTCAAATGACATCACTGATGACATCTCATTTGACATTACTGATCACATCACTGATGACATCATTCATGTGATAATACGATGAACCTCTTCAGACTCTAATATAACCTTAGATACACTCAGTGTAAACAGACACTCATAGACTGTCACTCATCCATGGAGTTACTCAGACACTTAGTCAGTCATGCAAAGAATCAATCACACCTCCATTTCCTCAACTATACAGTTATACACACCTTACTTATTCAAACATATACTAAAACATATTTACTCACTTATACAATCCTGGATACAAGTTCACAATGATCCATACAGCCACTCACACATTCACTGGCTCTTATGCACAGTTATTTATATATGTCAACTCTCACATGTACTGTGTTTTACATATGTACTTACTTTGACATGTAGCACTGAGATATCCATTCACTCACCAATACACTCATGCACACAGTCAACCGCCCATACAGCTGTTTCCACATGCACTTTTGAACCCATACATCTAGTCAATCAACTGCTCACACATCTATGCAGAGAGTCATACACCTCCCAGCCACCCAGACACACACTCAGTCTCCCATACAAATGCTTGGGCAACCAATCAATAACCCATACAGTTAATCATATAGCTAATGATCAACACATGCAGCAGTTTACAGAACAACAGACATAATGATGCACAAATTAAGACAGTTTAGTCACTAACCCATGCACTCAGTGAGACACATTTAATCAGTCACTCATACAGTCAGCCATGCCCCTACTAAATCCTTCATCAAGACACTTATACATCCACTCATTCTTCAATATGTAAGACATATTTTAACTTTACAGAATTATACAGTCACTGGATGTAGTCATCAGTGATGTCATTTGAGATGTCATCAGTGATGTCATCAGTGATGTCATTTGAGATGTCATCAGTGATGTCATCAGTGATGTCATTTGAGATGTCATCAGTGATGTCATCAGTGATGTCACTGACCATGTCATGAATGATGTAATATGTGACATGATCAGCAGTGGATTGCGGGTGCGCGATATATAGTTAGTGCAACTAACTATATATGGAATTTCAATGGTTTTGTGTGAGTAAAATAAGGTTTTTTAAATGCTAATTCCTAACTATATATGGTCTATAACCTATGGTTTTTTCAGTGAATATATATATATATATATATATATATATATATATCCCGCTCCATTTTCCACCTAATGGCGTGCTGCACTCTTAGTGACCGGTGCTCGTAAATGGAGGTGGATCCATTTAAAATGCAAGCTCAAGTCTCCGTAGGAAACATACTTCACTCACGGGGTTTCATCAAATTTGCTTTATTCGTGCGAGGACGCGTTTCAGCGTTTGCCTTCCTCAGCTCACCTTGAAATAAAACAGCATGCACTTTAACAATGTCTTTTAAAATGAAAGATGGATTCTCATTGGGGGCAGTTCATGAATGGAGGAAAGGGATTGGTTGCTTATGACCCAATAGCGTAGCCCTTAGTTGATGTCAGGAGCTTTGTTTCCTGAACTACGAGAGTTTGTTTGAATTTTTCCTGATTGTGCCACCACATGGGCACCCCCGCCGTTCACAAGGTTCGTATATTCCTCCATAGTCTGCTGCCACTCATTCAAATAGCCTTGTCACGTTATGCCGCTGGCTCCTTTGACGAACCCCTAGTCAGCCATGAGGTCCCATGGAACATGAGGCTGGGGTCGGTAGATCGCCGTTTCCCAACAGTCTGTATGACTGACGACAGCGTCGGCTTCAGTCCCAAGTGTTACCTGCATGGCGGTGCACAGCGCCGTGTAGTCATATCCCGCTCCATTTTCCACCTAATGGCGTGCTGCACTCTTAGTGACCGGTGCTCGTAAATGGAGGTGGATCCATTTAAAATGCAAGCTCAAGTCTCCGTAGGAAACATACTGCACTCACGGGTTCCATCATATTTGCTTTATTCGTGCGAGGACGCGTTTCAGCGTTTGCCTTCCTCAGCTCGCCTTGAAATAAAACAGCATATTAACTTAAGACAGACTTAAGACAGGTTTTTGTCTTAAGTCTGTCTTAAGTTTGTCTTAAGTTTGTCCTAAGACAAATTTAAGACAAAATCCTAACTTCTGTGAATACCAAAAGTAGTAAGTTAATTCTGTGAATGCCAAAAGTACTAAGTGCATTCCGTGAATACCAAAATAGTTGTAAGTTTAGGATTGAGTCTTAAGTTCATTCTGTGAATCGGGCCCACAGTGCCCTGGGGAGGTGGTGGTCCCCAGGAAATGTGGGGTGGGGCTTGTTCCCTCCCCAAACATTTGGTTTTAATTTAATAAAGAGCCCTGGGGAGGTGGTGGTCCCCGGGGCTGCATTCCCCCTGCAACTCATAACTGAAGCCCCGGGGAGGTGGTTGTTCCCGGGGCAGTGTGGGCGGGATTTGGACCTCTGTACATTTCTTTCAGTGACACCGGGACCTGGCCCACCTGGGGGCTTTAATACAACGCAGCACGGGAGCCCGCGCTTCATTTTTTTTTTCCAGCCGGATTCACGGCCCCAGAGCGAATTCAGCCCATTATTTTTTTTATGATTTTTTTGGCCCTTGGGGTCCTTGTGGGACCCCCTGAGTAGGCCTAGAGGGTCAGGGTGTTTCTACCCTTCCCCCTTTTCTTATTTTTTCACTGTTTTCTTGTGACTCAATTCTACCAAGTCACAAGATGGCTGCCAACACTTCCTGGTTTGGCGTGTTGGCAGCAAATTAGAATGAAGCTCATGGTCGGGAGGGATCGCGAACCCACCACGCTCCTAGATATTGAAACTTTAATTTTTGGAATTTCTCAGCAACTACTGAACGGATTTACACCATTTTAAAAAAAGGAAGCTTTCTGAACCAAGCGCTACCTTTTTACCAAATTTGGTGTAATTCCATTCAGCAGTTCGGGCTGAAGCATTGGCTAAAGTTTCTTATGGAAATTAACATGAAGAAAAAACTTTTTGGGAACCCCTTTTTTGTCAGCTCCCACTTAACGAATCACCCCCACACTTTCAGGATAGGAGCTGACTTGGATAGACCCTTTTTTTGGAGAATTTCGCAAAGATTCGTCAAATGATGTCATAGTTATTATCAAATCAAAAACGCATTTCCTATGGAAACTAGGTCCTAACTATAACTACCTACTGGCGAGCGCCAGTAGGTAATTTATTTATATATATATATATATATATATATATATATATATATATATATATATATATATATATATATATATATATATATATATATATATATATATATATATATATATATATGTGTTTTAGCAATTTTCCACAAATACGTTGCATTCTTCTTGGGTGTTTCAAACAAAGTTTATTTAACTCGAATTTTTCCTCCTTCACCAGTATATATATTTGCTTTTTTATATTAGTCAATTGAAAAAATACCCCCAAAAACGTAACATAATGTAAAATTTAAATTTTTTATAATAGCTTTCCATTATATATGCATATATGCACATTTATGTGTTTGTTTCTATAACTATATATTTATATATAGTATTACATATTATGGACATTTATTCAGTTTGCATTATAATATATATTACAATATTTAAGATTTATTATTTCAAACGATATAGATGTATATTAATAAAATATATATTTTTGTATGTTTTTTAATCATATTAAGGTGAAACAATGTTTTTCAATATGACGTACCATTATAAGTATAGGGCGACACTATTTAATATTTTATATTAATAACATATATATTTTTGTATGTTTTTTAATCATATTAATGTGAAACAATGTTTTTCAATATTACATACCATTATAAGTATAGGGCAACACTATTTAATATTTTTGACACTATATTTTTGTTAGACAATATTATTGTTGTCGACATTGTATCAGTGATTCCTCTAGTCAATACACACCTCTGAATGTCTTCCTCTACCCTTTACATTAAGTAGACTTTCTCTTCAATTCTTTGTCAAGTGTTTTCAATATTTCTGTGATTGTTCCTCTGTGAGATGTGGCCTAGAGTGTTTTTGACCAACCATGTCTTCCTTAAAGCCTCCTTGGAGAGACCAGTCCTTCCTGATAAAGAACC
This sequence comes from Lissotriton helveticus, assembly GCF_964261635.1. Lineage (NCBI taxonomy): Eukaryota > Metazoa > Chordata > Amphibia > Caudata > Salamandridae > Lissotriton > Lissotriton helveticus. The sequence continues at coordinate 152,967,254 of NC_136069.1, forward strand.
GTTCTTTTGATTCCATGGGATGATATTAGTCTTAGTCTAGTGTAGGAGTAACCCATGATCCCCGAAGGCAATTCAGAGAAGTAATAGCTCAAACACCTTGGCAGGGTGAGCTGCTTAGCATTAAGCTCCATTAGCATCCAAATTGTTTCTTAAGATCAGCTGTTCAAACAGTGATAAAAGTGTGGGCATCTCAATTAAATATATTATTCTGACGTTGAATAGGGTGCAACGGATCACTTGACTCCTGAAGCCACAGCAATAGAAGCCCTCATTATCAGGAACACTATGCAACCCAAAGAACACATTGGCCTGGATTTATTAACCTTTCATGCAATGCAACACAGCAAGGCATCTTGCTGTGCTTTATTTAGTGAAAGACAGAGAGAGAAGGAGTGTGCCATATCTATTAAGATTTGGCACACTTCTGTTCTCTCAGTGTGCTGACTTACTTCAGGCAGCCTAGTGCCAATCAAGGCACCCTTATGTCATGGTGCAAGGGTGCCTAAATTACGGGCAGGATTGTTTTAGTGCAGCAAGCGGCCTTGTAACACAATTCCCACAGTGTTTAGCAGCTAGCAGTTTAGCAGTTTAGCAAAATAGTCAGATTACACAAAATTCAAAATTGTTTATAATTAGTAAATGTTTGCCTGCATTTGAATCACACAGCTGCCTTCTGGCTTTGTCCATTTTGGGACTAGGGCTGAACCGTGGAGCAGAAATGTCATGTGTCCCGTGCAGGCCCATTTTCGTTTTCCCTATGTCAGATTGAGCACGTTGTAGATTATCCTCTGGTTTGCATGTTACTATACAAACATATTTCACTTTGTGCCACACTGTACTTTCATAGAGACCCTGCTGTTGTTTTCATATTCTGTTCTTTCTGGAGATTTAACTAAACAATAAAGAAGAGGGATCCTGGAACGGATACTGGCAGGAGGTCTGGGATAAACAAAAGTTCTGGAAAAACCCTAAAAAGGGTGTATACCGCCTGTCTGAGATAAAGTACAGCGAATTGTTTTTGCATGTATATATTTTTAGCACCCTGTACACATAATACATAAATATCAAAATACATTTTCTTTAAAAAGAACAGCAATAAATACTATTGTACCCCTACCCCCCCTCATTGATTCCTAACAACCATTCACACAAATATGAATCACTCACAAACGACAATCCTACTAAGCTAGTAAGTGTAAACAGGAAAACAGACAAAAAAACAAAGGATTGAATTTTTGAATTTATCTATTTGCTATTACATGGTGATTCATGTTTGTGTGAGTGTTTTTTTATGAATTAATGAGGGGGGATAGAGGGTGTTAAAAAATATATATGCAAAAACAGTTTTTTTCCACTTGACTTCAAGAAATATTTTTAAAATTCCAACAAAGATATGTGGTTAATCTATGTTTACTGTCTGCAATCTTGACCTTTTGTGAAATTTAATTTCTTTAGTCACAGTGAAACGTATTCACTCTACTTTATCTATACAGGCAAAAACGCCCTTTTTAGGGTTATTCAGGACTTTCAGGAGTTTTAGGGGGATATTCTCAAAAACGTGTGATAATTACCGGAAATTTTGCTTAACGAAACTCTTCATATCGCAGTCCATAGCATGAAAATAACGCTGTGTTAACTAAGTATTCACAACACGGCGGTACCATGCGCTAGGCGCAGGATAACGCATCAACACGACACCGCAGAAATGCAAAACACGAATGCAAAAAAAGGTGCGATGAGGCCAAGCGCAATTCACACACATCAGGCTGGAAAAATCACCATAAAAGAAGAAAGAAAACAGACAAACAAATACCAAACAACAGCGAAGAACAATTGATGTTGCCGGAGCAAGTACGGAGGACAACCAGAAACCCATCCGAACCTCTCTTCTCTGATGATGAAGGGGACCACCATAGCTTCGACTCCGACGCCCTCCAACAGCTCATGGAGAGCCTCTGAAGCCCACCTCCAGGAGCAGGGCAGCCCAGTTGCTACGAGGAGGCCCCACCCCCTGCACAGACCACACAGCAGGCAGCACCCACCACCACTGCTGTCTCAGAGGACCCCCATGAAGAACAAATTGCCTTCGAAAGCTGTGTGTTTGGGTGCCAGGAGAATATGGCTGAACAGGTGCAGGTGGGCTTTGGCAGCCAAACTAGATGCCATATGCGGGTGTCTAAGGCATGCCAGGGACAACTCACGGTCCCTAACAGACACTCATAGTCCGCTCCTCGCTCTCCAAAAGAGCATGGCTGACATCACTGGAGCCCTGACTCAGAGACTAGAACAGCTGTCCAGTCAGAGTGGCTCTAGCGATGTCACCCAGGAGTTGGGACACATGTGGAGGTCAATGGAGACCATGGAGCGGACAGAGGGGAAAGAGTGGCTGCCACGGCTGCACACCAGCAACGGGTAGCTGGGTTTCTATATGCCCTCAGGCCCAACCTCATGGCATTGCACCATCCTCATGGCATTGCTGCTACAAGGCCTGGTACTGATTAAGGGTGGGCGGAATTTGCGTAGTCTCGCTACACAAAGCTCTGCTAAACATTAAAAAATCTACGCAAGCATGCAAAAGTTCTGCAAACACACGGATTTGCTTGTTCCGCCCCCTTCGCAATGCTTTTTTCCAGTTCGCGAACATTGTTTGCGTGCTCGGGCAGAAATATCTTGCAAACAAGCATTTTGAAAGCGCGAACAAGCAAAAAATTCCGCAAAGCCGCCGATTTTTTGGCAACTCTGCGTTGTCCACGGAACGCAAAATTACCCAAATTACCCAATTTCTACAAATTCCGCAAATGGAACTGAATTAACAGCCCAGATCTAATGCTGATGCATGCTGCTGCTACCACTACATCCACATATCCACCCCCTGAAGTGTCAGTACCCCACACCACGGCAGAGATTCCACATCCGGCCCCTGAGGTGCAACTGCCACACAGTGCTGGAGACAGAACAACACCACCCACACGTGAGTCACATGAAACAGCAGAGGACCAGGATGGGGATGAAACCACCTTAATGGTACGAAGAAAACTGTAGCATTTATCTCTGCCATATGGCCTCTTTCTGCTTATTATTATTATTTATTATTTGTGTCTTTTATAAAGCGCGCAGCGGCCCCAACGGGGCGTCCCGGCGCTGATAACTCTGACAACAGGAGGGACAAGGTCGGAGTACCCGGTCTAGGAGGAAAAGAGGAGGGTTTTCAGGGATTTGCGAAATGAGGGTTCTGTTTGGCAGTTACGTAGAGGTAGTGGGAGCTTGTTCCAGTGTTGAGTGGCACAGACCTCGAAGGTTTTTCCGCCTGCCCGGGATCGTTTAAAACGGGGCGTTTCTAGGAGAAGTAAGGAGTTGGAACGAAGTGCCCTGGATTTGACGTAGGGACGTAGGGTGTTTTTCAGGTGGGCCGATCCAGTGCCTTTGGATGCCCGGAAGGCAAGCGTCATTGCTTTAAAGATGCATCTCTTCGCAATGGGTAGCCAGTGCAGTTTACGGAGATGAGGAGAGATGTGATGTCTGGCAGGAATTCTCTCCACCAGCCGGGCTGCGGCGTTTTGGACTGTCTGCAGCTTACGGCATAGGCCGGCTGTGATGCCAAGGTAGAGGGCGTTGGCATAATCAAGATGGGAAATGATTAATGCCTGGATCACAGTCTTACAGCAATCCTCCGGCAGGTAATTGATAAGCCGTTTGATTGTTCTGATTTTGGCGAAGCAGGAGGCTGCAACTGTTTGTACCTGGTTGCTGAAGCTGAGCTGGTTGTCCCAGCGTACTCCCAGATTTTTCACCGAGTCTTTAGGTGTGGGGGCTGGACACAGGTCCTCTGGCCACCAGAGGCTAGGGTCCAGGGGAGAGTGTGAATTGAAAAACAGGATCTCCGTTTTACCTGCATTGAGACGGAGGGAGTTTGCATCCATCCAGTCAGAGATAGCTCTGAGACAGGATTTCAGAGGGTCAAAGGCAGAGGCAGAGGGGGTGTCGAACGTAAAGAGTAGCTGAATGTCATCAGCGTAGGATGTGGATTTGATCCCAGTTTGAGCAATCAGCTTGGCTAGGGGGGTGAAATAAACATTGAACAAAAGCGGACTTAGGGAGGAGCCCTGAGGGACTCCCCATTTAAGTGGTCAGGCTGGGGAGATGAAAGGAGGGGTGAAGACTTGCTGTGTGCGTTCAGACAGATAGGATGCCAGCCATTTCAGTACAGAGCCACCTAGCCCCACCATCTCCAGCCTTCCCAGCAGGATTTTATGAGAGACGGTGTCGAATGCTGCTGAGAGATCCAGCAGCACTAACACCGCCCTCGACCCTCGGTCAAGCGTCCACCTCACGGAGTCGGCCATTTTGATAAGGGCCGACTCCGTGCTGTGGCCCGACCTAAGCCATGCTGGGAATCATGGAGAAGTCCATTAGACTCGATAAAGTTCGCCAATTGCGAATGGACCAGCTTTTCCAAGATCTTAGCAGGGGCAGGCAGAAGGGAAATGGGCCTGTAGTTGCTGGGAAGGTCAGGGTCCAGATTGGGCTTCTTCAGAATGGGAACTAAGGAGGCATGTTTCCATTTGGTGGGGAAGTTTCCTGTTCGGAGGGAGTCATTCCAAATGTGATTTAAGTAGGGGTGCCAGTTTTTTATTTTCCTTAGCTGGCCAGGGATCGTTCGGTGAGCCTGATTTACATTTAAGTAGCTCTGCCAATGATTCTGCTTCCGATATCACTGCGAAATCAGACATGAGGGATGGCGGCGGTGTAGAAGAGTTGGGTCGCTCATCACCTCCTTCACAAATAGGGGGAGGGAAGGAAGAGTAGATGGTCTCAATTTTGTTCTAAAAAATTGGGAAAGTTTATTACATAGCGCTTGTGAGGCGGGTTGAGATCGAATCAGTGCGGTGGGATCTGTAAAAGATCTAACAATGTAAAAAATCTCCCTAGCGCCATTGCTGGCGAGTTTGATTCTGGAGGCAAGAAAAACTCGTTTATGCTCCTCTATCATCCTCCGATATTGTTTGAGGGCAGTTTTATAAATGGTTTTGCTTTCTGGAGAATAATTCTGTCTCCAGTGGCGTTCAAGGGTTTTACAGAAGGCCTTTTTCTGCCGAAGTTCGTCGGAGTACCAGGGGGCAGATGGTGCCGCCCTGTGGGTTTTAATCGGTTTAATGGGGGCAAGTGCATCCAAGGCCTGGCCGATCCAAGTGTCCAGATGGTTGATGGCTAGATCAGGATCAGATGATGGACAGGGTTGGGAGTTGTTGAGGTGTTTCTGGAGCGCCTCCAAGGTGTTGCGACTCCAGTTTCGACCTGAGGTTTTGGGAGTGATAGAGGGTCTGGTGGGACGGGGGATATCTATCTCAAAAGAGATAAAAAAATGGTCCGACCAGATGACCGGGATAGGAGGTGCCACCCGGATGAAAGGGAGATTAGAGCAAATGAGGTCCAATGTGTGACCCGCTTTATGTGTGGGTAGAGTTATTAATTGGGCAAGGTTACATGCTGCTAGCGTGGAAATGAAGTGACTGCTATGCGGACAAGAATCATTGTTGACATGAAGATTAAAGTCTCCTAGGGCAGTGAAATTCGCATAGCGGGTTCTAAGCTGAATGATATAGTCCGTCAAAGCCGGTAAATGCGATAAGTTCGAATGAGGGGGGCGATAGATGAGTATTCCCGAGCAGGAGGAGGACGGGGAAGTTTGAATGCTGAAAGGTAAGCTTTCTATACAGTCAATATGGTCGAATGGGGGAAAGGTAACCGTCCATATAGATTCATGAATTAGGGCAACACCGCCTCCCGATTTACCATTAGGTCGATTAGCGCAGCTGATACTGTAGCCCTCCGGTAGGGCAAGGGAAATGGCTGAGTTTGTGGTGTCATTTAGCCAGGTTTCCGTAAGGAAAAGCAGGTCCCAGTTGTTATCTCGGAGGGACTGCCAGATATCGAGGGCATGTTTGGTCAGTGATCTGCAGTTGACAAGCGCAGATCTGAGGGTTAGGGGGGGGGTGGTCACCTAAAGTAGTGGCCGTGGTTAGGGCATAAGTAGGACGGGTTACAGGGCCTGAGGGTGAGAAGTTGAAGTGGCAGAGTGGGCAGACATAGTTCCGGCTCTGGGCATCGAGCAGAGAGCATGAATGGGTCACGCAGAGGGAGGATCTTAGGGACAACAGCTCTCTCTGAGTGTAAGACGTGACAATACGGCTGGAAGGTCGAGCAGGGGGACCGGTCCGGTCGCGTTCCGATCGCGGACGAGCGCAGACGAGCTTGCCTTATGCGCGCCTTCGGCACGCATTCGTCGCGCCCGCTGCGCTCGTCCGCTGCGCTTCCGGTTCATGTACCTTTTTGTAGTGGGAGGACAGTGAGAGGGGGGCATGTCCTCCGAGTGGGCGTATCCCCGTCAGGACATGGGGAATGGCGTTGGCAAGCTCGGCGGTTTCGCCCTTGTCAGCGCTCGGTTTTGGTGAGAAATAAGTGCCTGCACTCAGGAGTAGTGCGACCAGGTAAGAGACAAATCGATTTTAAAATGCTGTTTTTTTCAAGTTTAAAAAACACAGAGAATACAATATGTCAGGCTGCTCCCGGCTGAGCCTCAGGAGTTGTGCAAAGTATGTCGGTGCGCTTGTAGATCAGCGCGCCTTTTGTAACCCAGGTGGGGGGCGTGGCCTCCGAGTGGGCGTATCCCCGTCAGGACGTGGGGAATGGCGTTGGCAAGCTCAGCGGTTTCGCCCTTGTCAGCGCTCGGTTTTGGTGAGAAATAAGTGCCTGCACTCAGGAGTAATGCGACCAGGTAAGAGACAAATCGATTTTAAAATGCAGTTTTTTTCAAGTTTAAAAAACACAGAGAATACAATATGTCAGGCTGCTCCCGGCTGAGCCTCAGGAGTTGTGCAAAGTATGTCGGTGCGCTTGTAGATCAGCGCGCCTTTTGTAACCCAGGTGGGGTGCGTGGCCTCCGAGTGGGCGTATCCCCGTCAGGACGTGGGGAATGGCGTTGGCAAGCTCGGCGGTTTCGCCCTTGTCAGCGCTCGGTTTTGGTGAGAAATAAGTGCCTGCAGTCAGGAGTAGTGCGACCAGGTAAGAGACAAATCGATTTTAAAATGCATTTTTTTTCAAGTTTAAAAAACACAGAGAATACAATATGTCAGGCTGCTCCCGGCTGAGCCTCAGGAGTTGTGCAAAGTAGTTCTGCCTTCTGCATCATCACCTTCTACTGTCCCCGATACACTCCACAGGCCAACAATGTGAAGTAGGGTTTGATTGGCCCTGTACTGCTCCAGCTGAAACACTCCACTGAATGTGCATTAAACATTCATAATCACACAGATGTGTCATTTCTATGATTTTTCAAGTGTGGAAGTATGGATGAAAGTAGGCTCAGTGATTCCCCCTTACGTCCATGTTGCTGCTCTCACTGGACTTGGGTCACAGGGTGACACATTGCTGAATGCGGTCCGGGTGCACACAACAGGGAAACATGCATTAGTTGGTTCCTTGTCCAGCCCAGTAGGGAACCACACCCAGAGCCCCGGGGTCATTGTTCAAACCCTTACGCTGGATTGGAATACACCAGGCAAGCCCACTCCGCTCATGCTCACAGGGGTGGACAACAACGCTACATGTGCTAGGTCTTCCCTGTAGGATTTCTGCTGATCACAGGTCTAGTTGTCAGCATGCCACAGCCACTCCCTCATGGCTGGTTTACACCCACACCGCACCCATCCAGCACAAGCATTCCAGGACATGTGACCCTGCCAATAAAAAGGTCCGGGCGCACGTGCTCAATTCCATTTCCACTCTCAATCTGGGTGTATCCATGCGGTGTTAATGTAGGCATGAGGGTTTCGGTCCCTGCAACATCACATTCCCCGGAGGTGACATGATGGCATCCGCATCACGATACTCAATCATAGATGGTCCATGACTTGCGGGGCACAAACTTGTGGGCCCCCAATACACTGCACCCAGCACAGGCACACCGCCATGGGATGGTGACTTTCGGTGCACTGAGGTAGGGGCTCCTCAAGTGCTGAGCGGGTGTGCAACCTGTGATGATGCTCCGTCCTGGCGGTCCGAACTGGTGTTGATTGTTGTGAGCCAAACAAATGTGAGACCTGGTGGCCCGCAGAGTGGGGCTGCATGATGTGCAGGGTACCATGTCCGCCTGCCCAGGGCTTGGGGCTTGCACCAGCACGTGGTAGGCCCTCTTTGCAACATGCCAGTGGCGGAAGGTGAGCAATGGGGCCTGGGTGCGCAGGGGTGGGCATGCACTGCTGGGCGGTGGGAGGGGCTGCGGTGCAGCTGCCTGTGTGAGCTGGGGCAGACAGGCACCGTTGGGCGGTGGGAGATCCTGGGGAGCAGCTGCCTGGGTGCACAGGGGCGGACATGCGATGTTGCAGTGTGCAATTGTATCTATCTTGCCATTCATGTATCTGGACTCTGTTTCAGATGAGGGATCAGTTTCAGATGAGGGACCTGGTGAACTGCACTACATACAGGCACATGGTTGTAGACACACCAGTGGCAGCAGGTGACCAGTGAGGCCTAGGTGCGCAGTGTCGGCACTCTCTCTCCCTGTCCCTCTCTTTTCTTTTTCTTTCTCACTCCCCTCTCTTTCTGTCTTCCTCTCTCTCTCTCGCTTTCTATCTTTTTCTCTCCCTCCTCTCTTTCCGTCTTCCTCTCTCTCCCTCTCTCTCTTTCCGTCATCCTCTTTTTCCCTCTCATTCCGTCTTTCTCTCTCCCTCCGTTTCTTTCAGTTTTTCTCTCTCTCTCCCCCTCTCTTTCCGTCTTCCTCTCTCTCCAATCTCTTTCCATCTTTCTTTCTCTCTCCCTCCCTCTCTTTCTGTATTCCTCTCTTTCTGTCTTTCTCTCTCCCTCCCTCTCTTTCCGTCTTCCTCTCTCTCTCCATCTCTTTCTCTCTCTCTGTATCTCTCTCTCTCCTTCGCTCTCTCTCTGTCCTTTGCAGAGCTCATGACACACCTTCGTATCTGTTTTTTTGTCTTGCAGTCTGTGACCTACAGATTGACCAGAGGAGAGACGCCATGTGTCTTCATTAATGTTACTCTGAGTTTTTTGGAATACATTTTCGCTTGTTAATTCAATGGTGAATGTGTGATGCTCATTTTTGTGACGACACATGCATGTTACCTATTGTGAGCGTGCAACATCAGGCAGATTCTTTGGTACTTGATTTCGTGCAGTTGATGTGGCATGTTTTTGCCCAGGGTGGTGGCGGTGGCACCCTGTTGCGGCTCTGAGCTGCATGATCAGTGGCTCCATTGCATCTGTTGTTCTTCAGGTGTGGCTCTGGCATGGGCTGCCTTTTCTGGTGCAGGCTGGCATCCGACTTTACACCAGGTCAGAGCAGGTGTTAATTTCCCGCTGCTATTGCACCTTATTGCCTGTTTTGGGTTCTTATTGCCGATTTGGCTGCTTGTTGAGAATGTTGCGGAGTGGTGTTGTCGCACCCTTGTGCACGGGATTGCCTACTCTGCATCTCATTAGCGATAGTTGCCGGGGTCATCTGCGGCGATGTTTTTTGCGGCTGCTATCGCAGGTGAACTGGTGATATGGGCCTTTAGCACCAGCTTGTGAATGGGGCAATAAATTTATCGCCACTTTGGCTGTGATAATGTGGCGTCGGCGATAAATCCTTGAGACTATACCCCTTTGTCTGCACACCATAGACAAGGTCAAACAACAATGAGATGTAGAACTTCCATCTGTGCAAGCTAATGTACAGGGTCTGCTGCCAATATACAGAGATCTTCCGATATATCATCACTTTTCTCCCATAAAAGGGGAGAGGGTTAGGCTACCCTGTCTTATATAAAAGCTAACTGAGTGGGTGGAGGTCTCTTGGTTTTTGTGCTACAATTGTTAGGGCCCGATTTTGTTGTGGCACATTCCTCACAAACGGCTTCACCCAAGAGCCATTTTTGAAAATAAGTATAGAGGAAAGTCGATGATTGTGCCCTCACAGTCTGTCAAAGGTAGTCCAAAAAAGAAAATGTAAGCGTTCCTTAATGGTATTGTGTATGTGGCTTTTATTGATTGTTTCATATGCGAGCAAAGAAGCACAGCCGACACATGTTTCGCCCTATCGGCCTATTGGCCGTGGGTTTTTTCAAGGCAAAGTTCAGAGGTGTAGTCAGGGAAAAACGTGATTCTCGGAATGTCCGATATTCTGTTTCTGGCTCCAGGACCGCTTGAATTTTCTTTTTTGGACTACCTTTGACAGACTGTGAGGGCACAATCCTCGCCTTTCATCTATACTGTCTTACATAATGACAGCTCCTTTAACGAAGTATGGACTACTTACTATGCTGACTGTATTTGTGTTAGACTTCTTCTTACTTATTGTGGCACATTTACTGCACACAATTTAAGTCATGTACATCTTCATTCCAATTGCAAAGGCTAGGCAAAAATGTTGATCAGACCAGCAAGGAATTAGGGCAATTCATAGTTCTCCTGAAAACTGTGGATGAATACTTTAATACAACTGTTAACGGCTTGACAGAAACTACATGGTGGAGCAGAAGGACCTCATTTCAAGTAGCCCAGTTTCATCCAGAATCACAACTCCAAGTGAAACCATGCCTTCTGCAAACCCAATTTTCTACATGGCCAAAATTATTGGATTCACAAACTCCTGGTTAAATAATTCAGACACCCTGGGACATAGGACCTGTCAAAACTGCTGCAGGGGCAGGGCATTCAGGCACTAGCAGAACCTGGCCTTGCCTGACAACCTTTAGTATCATGTAGGAGCTGACCTTAATCCCCCCAGACTGGCAGAAGTCTGCCCTCAAACCCTATCCATCCACCCTCCCCATTATCAGCTCTTATGCTGACACTTTCCGCTTGCATAGAGAAGATGGAAAATGTTCATGATTTTCTCCCCTGAATGGGGAAGATTTACAGGGAAAAGGTCTTGCTATTTCCAGGTCCATGCAGTTATTGCCCATTTCAGATAATCAAATCATGATTCCTGTAATATGGTGTAAGAATACCACACTGAATCAGACATTATGACCCCCCTGTACTCCTGCACAAAATTACTGAAATGTTGCATTATGTTTTCTTAGTCTGAAAACCAGTGTGTACTCTTGTTTTCATTTGCCAGAAATAGCGATGCTCTTTAGTCTGATGAGGCTGTTGTGTACATTTTGTAGATAATATAGCTATAGGTGTAGCAACATCTCCCTGTAATACCTTGTCCAGTTATATGTGCTCTGCAACAACACCTTTGAATTTAAAGTAGTGGTCCAGAACTTTATTTTAATTTTTAAAATAACAATAACAATAGACAGAGATAACAATCATTCAGTATGCTGTATGTTACTGAGCGTCAGAAAATAGAAATTAAACTTGATTCTGTTTTGCTGGGTTTGGGGCAGGGCAAGGAGTGCTTAGGGCTGAAAAGGCCCTCAGAATGCTCATTTGTATTTATCAAATACTGTGCAATACAGAAATATTGAATTTGCATCAATTATCCAAGAGTGGAGGGTCTACCAAAGCCAGTCAAGTGTACTTGACTTCTAAGTATGAACTCTGTCCTGACTGTTGTTTGGTCTCCAAGAAATACACAAGGCATTGATACCTGTATCTTTTGACTGTTATATTTTCTGACAGAAGAGTTTATTTGTTAATATCACATCCCTCTCCAGTGCCTGATAAGTACTGCTGGTTACACTGTATTGGGTCTATTTTAATGTGTTTCTCAAAATGCTCACCCTGTTTGCTCTGCTTTTTCAGGTTTTCTGATAAAAGTTGTTAGGCCTGACAGACTTTGGTGTGATCTTCCTCCAAACGTTTTGCCTTCTGCCCTTATGTTTGCTGAAATTAATTTTTAGAGGCCTTAGGACTGATAACCAGTACTAAAGTGATCACGTTCACTCCTTTAAACATGGTAATAGTGGCTTGAATCAAAGTGGCACATTACATTTATTTATAAGTCCTTAGTAAAGTGGTACTACATAGACCTAACTCTTATAAATTAAATGCTACTGTAGGCCTGCAAAAAGAACAATTGTGCCACCTACTTAAGTAGCCCTTTAAAACATGTCTCAGGTCTGCCATTGCAGCATGTGTGCAGTTTCAAAATGTCCATCCAATTTGGCAAAATAAACCTTTTGTCAAGCATAAACCTTCCTTTTTATTGCATATACTTGCAGCTAAGGTAGGTCCTAAACAGCTCAAAGGGTAGCAGACAGAGTGCAATGTATTTGAAGATTTGAATGTTTACTATTAAGTTTTGCTAGCGTCTTGGTTGTGTAGAACTACTAAATTCGATTTTTCATTACTGCAAGGCCTAACTCTCTTGTAGGATAACATTGGGTTTCCTTATTACATTTAACAAGTTTTGATGTTTGATTGGGAACAGGTAGAGAAGTCATGTTTGGTTTTAAATGAATTGAAATTTAAAATCCTCTTTAATGGTAAATTCAGATTCTATGACACAATTCAGGAAATGCTACTTTTAGAAAGGTTGGATTTTTGTTGTCCTAAACCAGGGGTGCCCAAACCTGTCCTGGCGGGCCGTATCCATGCCAGATTTTTGGGATATCCCCATCTGGTGATCACGGTTCGATCCCCGGCGCCGGCGGCAGATCAGAGTGCCCAGGACGGGGTCCATGTGACCCGGGCAGTCCTATCCCGTGGGTGTACGTGGTTGTCCGACATGTCGGTCGTATTTGCTTTTACGTACCGGATCGGAATCGGCCCCCATAAAATCGTACGTAAAGTATATAGCAAATCAACCTGAAATCTGCTGGGTCAGAAAGGGCTCGATTCCGATCCGTGTCGGAAGGTTAGGAGTCCGTACGAATTTGTCGGGACGGCATGGCAGAGTGCCCGGGATGGGCTCCATGGCTCTTGGGCAGTCGTCCCCCGGGCGTCCGGGGCTCCATCCAGGCCGACGGCATGGCAGAGTGCCCGGGACGGGCTCCATGCGTCCCGGGCATTCGTCCCCCGGGCGTCCGGGGCTCCATCCAGGCCGGCGGCAAGGCAGTGTGCCCGGGTCGGGCTCCATGCGTCCCGGGCATTCGTCCCCCGGGCGCCTGAAACTGCTGGGTCAGAGAGGGCTCGATTCCGATCCGTGTCGTAAGGTTAGGAGTCCGTACGAATTTGTCGGGACGGCATGGCAGAGTGCCCGGGACGGGCTCCATGCGTCCCGGGCATTCGTCCCCCGGGCGTCCGGGGCTACATCCAGGCTGACGGTATGGCAGAGTGCCCGGGTCGGGCTCCATGGTTTTCACGGTGGTCCTCCCCTGGGTGTCAGGGGGCTCCTGGCCGACGGCATGGAAAAGTACCCAGGACGGGCTCCATGCGTCCCGGGCATTTGTCCCCCGGGCGTCCGGGGCTCCATCCAGGCCGACGGCATGGCAGAGTGCCCGGGTCGGGCTCCATGGTTTCCAGGGTGGTCCTCCCCAGGGTGTCGGGGCGCTCCAGGCCGAAGGCATGGAAAAGTGCCCAGGACGGGCTCCATGCGTCCCGGGCATTTGTCCCCCGGGCGTCCGGGGCTCCATCCAGGCCGACGGCATGGCAGAGTGCCCGGGTCGGGCTCCATGGCTTTCACGGTGGTCCTCCCCTGGGTGTCTGGGGGCTCCAGGCCGAAGGCATGGAAAAGTGCCCAGGACGGGCTCCATGCGTCCCGGGCACGGGCACGGGGACGGGGACAGGGTCGGGAGAGTCCAGGCGGCTTCACTTCCGTGTCCAGCCATCTGATCGCCCAGATTCCCTCGGCCATCTGGTCGCCCGGATCCCCTCGGGCATCTGGTCGCCCGCAACGCTTTCCTATGGGGCGACCAGATGGCCGAACTTCCCTGGAAGTCCCGATGAGGTGCCATTCGCCGCCCGGATCCCAGCGAGGGCTCCAGGAGGTTGGGTACATTCGCGCCTTGGGTCCCCTCTGTCACCTCGCGTGCACAGATTACAAGAAAAGGGGGTAATTTTCCTCCGGATTACTAGGGAGAAGGGTACGCCCGGACACCCCTCCGAGGCTGGTGGTTCTCTGCCATGGGGACCAGATGGGCTATGCCTGGGCAACACCTCCCTAGGCCACCCGGGGCTTCCTTCCTCCAGGCCAACTGCATGTCAAATTGCCCAGGACGGGCTCCATGGCTCCTGGGCAGTCGTCCCCCGGGCGTCCGGGGCTCCATCCAGGCTGACAGCATTGAAAAGTGCCCAGGACGGGCTCCATGCGTCCCGGGCATTCGTCCCCTGGGCGTCCGGGGCTCCATCTAGGCTGACGGTATGGCAGAGTGCCCGGGTCGGGCTCCATGGTTTTCACGGTGGTCCTCCCCTGGGTGTCTGGGGGCTCCAGGCCGAAGGCATGGAAAAGTGCCCAGGACGGGCTCCATGCGTCCCGGGCATTCGTCCCCCGGGCGTCCGGGGCACCCATCTCCATGAGGCCAACGGCATTGGCAAAGTACCCAGGACGGGCTCCATGGGTCCCGGGCAGACCTCCCCCCGGGCGTCCGGGGCTCCCACCTCCAGGCCGACGGAATGTCAAAGTACCCAGGACGGGCTCCATGGGTCCCGGGCAGCTTCCCCCGGGGCGTCCGGGGCACCCACCTCCAGGCCGACGGCATGTCAAAGTACCCAGGACGGGCTCCACGGGTCCCGGGCATTCCTCCCCCAGGTCGTCCGGGCCCTAGAGCTCCGGTGGTCCAACCTGCGCCTGAGGCCCAGCCGGGGTCCAAGAGCCCTGCCTTGCATGGGCAGGCAGTCAGGAACCCTACCGCGAAGGCTTGGGATGGATGGGGAGCTGGGAGTCCTTTCGATCCCGGCCCTCTGGTCGCCCGCGATGCTTTCCAATGGGGCGACCAGATGGCCGGGCTTCCCTGGAAGTCCCGATGAGGTGCCATTCGGCTCCTGGATCCCAGCTAGGGCTCCATGAGGTCGGGTTCTTTTACGCCTTGGGTCCCCTCTGTCACCTCGCGTGCACGGATTGCAAGAAAGGGGGGTAATTTCCCTCCGGATTACTAGGGGCAGGGTACGCCCGGACACCTCTCCAGGTCTGGTGGTTCTCTGCCCGGGGGACCAGATGAGATATGCCTGGGCAACACCTCCCCCGGGCGTCTGGGGGCTCCATTCTCCGGGCCAACGGCATGGCTCAATGCCCAGGACGGGCTCCACGTGTCCCGGACAGACCTCCCCTGGGCGTCCGGGGCACCCATCTCCATGAGGCCAACGGGATGGCAAAGTACCCGGGAAGGGCTCCACGGGTCCCGGGCAGCCTTCCCCCGGGCGTCCGGGGCTCCCACCTTTAGGCCGACGGCATGTCACACTGCCCAGGACGGGCTCCATGGGCCCCGGACAGACCTCCCCCGGGCGTCCGGGGCACCCATCTCCAGGAGGCCAACGTGATGGCAAAGTACCCGGGAAGGGCTCCACGGGTCCCGGGCAGCCTTCCCCCCGGGCGTCCGGGGCTCCCACCTCCAGGCCGACGGCATGTCACAGTGCCCAGGACGGGCTCCATGGGCCCCGGACAGCCCTCCCCCCGGGCGTTCGGGGCACATATCTCCAGGAGGCCAACGGCGTTGCAAAGTACCCGGAAAGGACTCCACGGGTACCGGGCAGTCCTCCCCCCGGG
The DNA here is from genome assembly GCF_964261635.1 of Lissotriton helveticus. Taxonomy (NCBI): domain Eukaryota; kingdom Metazoa; phylum Chordata; class Amphibia; order Caudata; family Salamandridae; genus Lissotriton; species Lissotriton helveticus. The sequence goes on from NC_136069.1 coordinate 152,982,840, forward strand.
CGTCCGGGGCACCCATCTCCATGAGGCCAACGGCATTGGCAAAGTACCCGGGAGGGGCTCCACGGGTCCCGGGCAGGCCTCCCCCGGGCGTCCAGGGCACCCACCTCCAGGCCGACGGCATGTAAAAGTGCCAAGGACGGGCTCCATGGGTCCCGGGCAGCCCACCCCCGGGCATCTGGGGCACCCATCTCCAGGAGGCCAACGGCGTTGCAAAGTACCCGGGAAGGGCTCCACGGGTACCGGGCAGTCCTCCCCCGGGCGTCCGGGGGCTCCCTTCTCCAGGCCGACGGCATGGTTCAATGCCCAGGACGGGAGGTCAAGTGGCCAGGACGGGCTCCATGCGTCCCGGGCATTCGTCCCGGGACGGGGACGGGGTGGGGAAGAGTCCAGGCGGCTTCACCTCCATGCCCAGCCATCTGGTCGCCCGGATTCCCTCGGCCATCTGGTCGCCCGGATCCCCTCGGGCATCTGGTCGCCCGCAACGCTTTCCTATGGGGGGGACCAGATGGCCGAACTTCCCTGGAAGTCTTAATGAGGTGCCATTCGCCTCCCGGATCCCAGCGAGGGCTCCATGAGGTCGGGTTCTTTCACGCCTTGGGTCCCCTCTGTCACCTCGCGTGCACAGATTGCAAGAAAGGGGGGTAATTTGCCTCCGGATTACTATGGGGCAGAGTATGCCCGGACACCCCTCCAGGGTTGGTGGTTCTCTGCCATGGGGACCAGATGGGATATGCCTGGGCAACACCTCCCTAGGCCACCCGGAGCTTCCTTCCTCCAGGCCAACTGCATGTCAAATTGCCCAGGACGGGCTCCATGGCTCTTGGGCAGTCGTCCCCCCGGGCGTCCGGTGCTCCATCCAGGCCGACGGCATGGCAGAGTGCCCGGGACAGGCTCCATGCGTCCCGGGCCTTCGTCCCCCCCGGGCGTCCGGGGCTCCATCCAGGCTGACGGCATGGCAGAGTGCCCGGGACGGGCTCCACGGGCCCCGGGCGTCCGGGGCTCCCTTCCCCGGGCCAGCGGCATGTCAGAGTGCCCAGGACGGGCTCCACGGGCCCCGGTCATCCGGGGCACCCTTCCCCGGGCCAGCGGCATGTCAGAGTGCCCAGGACCAGTTCCACGGGTCCCGGGCAGTCCTCCCCCGGGCGTCCCGGGCTCCCTTCCCCGGGCCAAAGCATTTCAGAGTGCCCAGGACGGGCTCCACGGGTTCCGGGCGTCCAGGTCTCCCAGGTCTCCCTTCCCCGGGCCAACGGCTTGTCAGAGTGCCCAGGACGGGCTCCACGGGCCCCGGGCGTCCGGGGCACCCTTCCCCGGGCCAGCGGCATGTCAGAGTGCCCAGGACGAGTTCCACGGGTCCCGGGCAGTCCTCCCCCCCGGGTGTCCGGGGCTCCCTTCCCCGGGCCAAAGCATTTCAGAGTGCCCAGGACGGGCTCCACGGGTCCCGGACGTCCGGGGCTCCCTTCCCCGGGCCAACGGCATACAGGAGTGCCCAGGACGGGCTCCACGGGTCCCGGATGTCCGGGGCTCCCTTCCCCGGGCCAACGGCATACAGGAGTGCCCAGGACGGGCTCCACAGGTCCCGGTCGTCTGGGGCTCTCTTCCCCGGGCCAACGGCTTGTCAGAGTGCCAAGGACGGGCTCCACGGGTCCCGGTCGTCTGGGGTCCCTCCCCCGGGCCAACAGCAGGTCAGAGTGCCCAGGACGGGCTCCACGGGTCCCGGGCAGCCCACCCCCCGGGCGTTCGGGGCACCCATCTCCAGGAGGCCAACGGCGTTGCAAAGTACCCGGGAAGGGCTCCACGGGTACCGGGCAGTCCTCCCCCGGGCGTCCGGGGCTCCCTTCTCCAGGCCAACGGCATGGTTCAATGCCCAGGACGGGCTCCATGTGTCCCAGACAGACCTGCCCCGGGCGTCCGGGGCACCCATCTCCAGGCCAACGGCATGGCTCAATGCCCAGGACGGGCTCCATGGGTCCGGGGAAGCGTCCCATGCGCCTCCGGGCTTGGGAGCCCCGGCTGGGTCCAGGGGCCCGGGCGGGCCCCGGGTCGGGTGCTCCGGCCCTGGTCCCTGTCTCCCAGCCTACCGCACTGCCAAGGGCCTAGGAATGGGTTCCGTTGTTCCCGGGGAGCCTCCCCCTTGCTTGGCTGGGTTCAGGAGCAGTGGCTAGGGCCCCTGAGGGCCCGGGGAGGGCGGCCTCCCCACCCCGGGCTCTGTCCTTGGTCCTGCTGCGTGGCAGGGTGCCCGGGACGGGGTCCGGAGGGACCGGGGAGGCGTCCCATGCACCTCCGGGCTTGGGAGCCCGGGCTCGGTCCAGGGCCCCGGGTGGGCCCCGGGTCGGGTGCTCCGGCCCTGGTCCCTGTCTCCCAGCCTACCGCACTGCCAAGGGCCTAGGAATGGGTTCCGTTGTTCCCGGGGAGCCTCCCCCTTGCTTGGCTGGGTTCAGGAGCAGTGGCTAGGGCCCCTGAGGGCCCGGGGAGGGCGGCCTCCCCACCCCGGGCTCTGTCCTTGGTCCTGCTGCGTGGCAGGGTGCCCGGGACGGGGTCCGGAGGGACCGGGGAGGCGTCCCATGCACCTCCGGGCTTGGGAGCCCCGGCTCGGTCCAGGGGCCCGGGCGGGCCCCGGGTCGGGTGCTCCGGCCCTGGTCCCTGTCTCCCAGCCTACCGCACTGCCAAGGGCCTAGGAATGGGTTCCGTTGTTCCCGGGGAGCCTCCCCTTGCTTGGCTGGGTTCAGGAGCAGTGGCTAGGGCCCCTGAGGGCCCGGGGAGGGCGGCCTCCCCACCCCGGGCTCTGTCCTTGGTCCTGCTGCGTGGCAGGGTGCCCGGGACGGGGTCCGGAGGGACCGGGGAGGCGTCCCATGCACCTCCGGGCTTGGGAGCCCCGGCTCGGTCCAGGGGCCCGGGCGGGCCCCGGGTCGGGTGCTCCGGCCCTGGTCCCTGTCTCCCAGCCTACCGCACTGCCAAGGGCCTAGGAATGGGTTCCGTTGTTCCCGGGGAGCCTCCCCCTTGCTTGGCTGGGTTCAGGAGCAGTGGCTAGGGCCCCTGAGGGCCCGGGGAGGGCGGCCTCCCCACCCCGGGCTCTGTCCTTGGTCCTGCTGCGTGGCAGGGTGCCCGGGACGGGGTCCGGAGGGACCGGGGAGGCGTCCCATGCACCTCCGGGCTTGGGAGCCCCGGCTGGGTCCAGGGGCCCGGCCGGGCCCCGGGTCGGGTGCTCCGGCCCTGGGCCCTGTCTCCCAGCCTGCCGCACTGCCAAGGGCCCGGGAAGGGGTTCCGATGTGCCCGGGGAGCCTCCCCTTGCTTGGCTGGGTTCAGGAGCAGTGGCTAGGGCCCCTGAGGGCCCGGGGAGGGCGGCCTCCCCACCCCGGGCTCTGTCCTTGGTCCTGCTGCGTGGCAGGGTGCCCGGGACGGGGTCCGGAGGGACCAGGGAGGCGTCCCATGCACCTCCGGGCTTGGGAGCCCCGGCTGCGTCCAGGGGCCCGGCCGGGCCCCGGGTCGGGTGCTCCGGCCCTGGGCCCTGTCTCCCAGCCTGCCGCACTGCCAAGGGCCCGGGAAGGGGTTCCGATGTGCCCGGGGAGCCTCCCCTTGCTTGGCTGGGTTCAGGAGCAGTGGCTAGGGCCCCTGAGGGCCCGGGGAGGGCGGCCTCCCCACCCCGGGCTCTGTCCTTGGTCCTGCTGCGTGGCAGGGTGCCCGGGACGGGGTCTGGAGGGACCGGGGAGGCGTCCCATGCGCCTCCGGGCTTGGGAGCCCCGGCTGGGTCCAGGGGCCCGGGCGGGCCCCGGGTCGGGTGCTCCGGCCCTGGGCCCTGTCTCCCAGCCTGCCGCACGGCCAAGGGCCCGGGAAGGGGTTCCGATGTGCCCGGGGAGCCTCCCCTTGCTTGGCTGGGTTCAGGAGCAGTGGCTAGGGCCCCTGAGGGCCCGGGGAGGGCGGCCTCCCCACCCCGGGCTCTGTCCTTGGTCCTGCTGCGTGGCAGGGTGCCCGGGACGGGGTCCGGAGGGACCGGGGAGGCGTCCCATGCGCCTCCGGGCTTGGGAGCCCCGGCTGGGTCCAGGGGCCCGGGCGGGCCCCGGGTCGGGTGCTCAGGCCCTGGGCCCTGTCTCCCAGCCTGCCGCACTGCCAAGGGCCCGGAAAGGGGTTCCGATGTGCCCGGGGAGCCTCCCCTTGCTTGTCTGTGTTCAGGAGCTCCATCCGGGGCCCCTGAGGGCCCCGGGGAGGGTGGCCTCCCCACCCCGGGCTCCGTCCTGGGTCCTGCCGCGGGGCAGGGTGCCCGGGACGGGGTCCGGCGGGTCCGGGGAGGCTTCCCCTGTGCCTCCGGGCCTGGGAGCCCCGGCTGGGTCCAGGGGCCCGGTCGGGGCCCCGGGTCGGGCGCTCCGGCCCTGGGCCCGGTCCCCCGGGCTGCCGCTCCACCCAGGGCCCAGGACAGGGGTCCGTCGGTCCCTTGCAGGCCTCCCCTGCTTGTCAAGGTGTAAGCGGGCCCCGGGTCGGAGGGCCCGCCGGCCCCTGGCAGCCTCCATGGCTGTGGCCCGGCTGGGGCCCCGGGCCTCCGGCCCGCCATGCCCCGGGCGCCCGCTCCCTCCTTCGTGGGGGCACGGGGCGACCGGATGGCGTCCCTTTCGTGCCCGGCCATCTGGTCGCCCGGATCCCCTCGGCCATCTGGTCTCCCGGATCCCCTCGGCCATCTGGTCTCCAGGATCCCCTCGGCCATCTGGTCTCCCGGATCGCCTCGGCCATCTGGTCGCCCGCAATGCTTTCCAATGGGGGCGACCAGATGGCCGAACTTCCCTGGAAGTCCCGATGAGGTGCCATTTGCCTCCCGGATCCCAGCGAGGGCTCCAGGAGGTCGGGTACTTTCGCGCCTTGGGTCCCCTCTGTCACCTCTAGTGCACGGATTACAAGAAAGGGGGGTAATTTTCCTCCGGATTACTAGGGAGAGGGTCAGTCAGACCTCCGTGTGGTCTGGCGATTCTGAATCAGGGGAAGGCAGGACCCGGGCCCTCCCGCCGGGGCCCCCAGGGGCCTGGGTACGCACCTGCTGCTTAGCCCCCTTGCCGATGGGCCTTTTCCTCCGAGTTTGCTCAGGCAGGCCCCCGCGAGGACTGGCCATGCTGAGACGGGGCCAGGCAGCACCCGGGCCCGCCCGCCGGGGCCCCCAGGGGCCCGGGAATGCACCTGCCTCTCAGCCCTTTCCCGATGGTCCTTTTTCTCCGAGTTTTTTTCCACAGTCTGACCTCCGATAGGTCCTGCGGTTCCGAATCAGGGGAAGGCAGGACCCGGGCCCGCCCGCCGGGGCCCCCAGGGGCCCGGGTACGCACCTGCCGCTCAGCCCCCTTGCCGATGGGCCTTTTCCTCCGAGTTTGCTCAGGCAGGCCTCCCCGAGGTCTGGCCATGCCGAGACGGGGACAGGCAGCACCCGGGCCCCGCCTCGCGGGGCCCCCAGGGGCCCGGGTACGCACCTGCCTCTCGGCCCCTTCCCGATGGTCCCTTTTCTTAGGAGTTTGCTCAGGCAGACCTCCGTGAGGTCCGGGGATGCCAGGAGACTTTTTCCCGGCTGTACTCTCTGATCGATTGGGCACTCTCGGTCCGTTTAGGGATGGACTGCTTGGCCAGCCTCGGCTGTTGTTTCAAGCAATTAGCTTCCACCCCGCATGGACCGTCCGACTCGAGGGCCTGCCTGCCGCCCGGCGGGAGGCCCCTTTCAACCCAGCAGAGCGAAGGCCGAGCGGCCCCGGCAGCTCGTGCCCCCCAGTGGTCCGACCCGAGCAGGAGGGGTCGGGTGGCGTCAGGCCCTCGGATGCCTGCTGCCCAGCAGGTCCGTTAGGCCCCGCGCGCCACTGTGCCGCCCCTCTCTGCCTCAGCACGTTTCCACAGCAGCTCGGAACGACCGTTCCGAGGGGTGCCGCCGCCGCCAGGCTCCGGCACCCCTGCCTCTCACTCAGGCTGCGCCTCGGCCCGCCTCTCCCTCCCGGGGGAGACGGCTGGGCCTGCCGGTGCCCATGCGACCGCGCCACTGCTCCGCACCCCTGCAGCGAGACCTCCCGCCCAGGCGGGGCCGGCTCCTGGCAGGCTCCCGAGAGACCGAAGGGGTGCGCGAAGGTTGCCGGTCGGGGAGATGGGCACTCGGCTCCCACCCCGTCGTCAGGTGCGGCTACCTGGTTGATCCTGCCAGTAGCATATGCTTGTCTCAAAGATTAAGCCATGCACGTGTAAGTACACACGGCCGGTACAGTGAAACTGCGAATGGCTCATTAAATCAGTTATGGTTCCTTTGATCGCTCCATCTGTTACTTGGATAACTGTGGTAATTCTAGAGCTAATACATGCCGACGAGCGCTGACCTCCCGGGATGCGTGCATTTATCAGACCAAGACCAATCCGGGCTCGCCCGGCCGCTTTGGTGACTCTAGATAACCTCGGGCCGATCGCACGTCCCCGTGAGGTTCCGTGACGATTTTACTCGTGTTTATAACATTGTCGTAAATACATAATTTTGGTATCAGTGAACCGCAAATGATCCATTTAGTATATCCTGATGTTTTCGCTATGCTACGAGCAAGAGCACTCCTGTTACCAACACATTTGTGATTTACCCATGGCATCCATTTTAGAACACGGAAGCCATTTTGTATTCCTTGCCCTCACATAGTCAATGGACACGCAATGACTTCTTCTTATTTAAGGACACGTAGGCTTTAACCGGCGATTCACCTTGCTAGTGACACGTGCACCTTAGGCCAGCAACGCTGTGGCAGCATGTCTCGGCAAGAACTGCCTCCCCAGCCTGAGGCCAGTCCTGCTATACTGGTTCTTGTGTACGTTGGCCTGATCATGATTAGGCGGCCGAAGCTGGTAACCGTGCCCATTTATGACCCACAAACATTTCTTATCCGGTCTTTCTATCTTCTACACCTGGCTCTGCTCTTTTTCTTCTGGGCCTTTATTAGGGGGAGGTAACGAAATTTACGATGAGGCGGTCCGGGTCTTGAATGAAGAATTGACATGGGATTATGATGGACTAGTGGGAACCCCTCATTCGTAATGTTTTGACATCAGATACTGTTGACGATTCCTGTGCAACGCCAAATATTTATTGTTCAAGACACGAATGTTTAGAACTGTGGTAACATGTAAAGAATTTGCCCCGAGCAGAATATTTAGTATATAAGGAACAACCCTCTTTGTACAAAAGGAACAGGCTCCTAGATACTGCCCATGTGTAGTTTCTGTGACTTCTGTGTCCCTGCAGTAATAAACCTTTGGTCTTTGACGCCACCATCGAGAAGCCCGTGTTTCTGTTTGTTTTGTGCACCGAGACAGGTGGAACTCCGGGGTCTTCGGGTGTTATCCCTGACACCTCTGGACGGAACCAAAAAGTCCAGAACTCCAATTGGCGCCCAACGTGGGGCGACGTCATTCGGTACCGGTCCAAAAGCCTGAAGAGTTCGAGGAGCTTCGTGTGAAGATTTCAGAGGGAGGCGCCCCACTTCATCGATCCCGGCATATCGCAAAAGTGGCCCCGACGTTCTCTTCCACGAGGGTTCCCGTTCAGACGGCTGCAGTGGTCCGTTGCCTTGACCGTCGCCCTGTCTTGGACCCGAGGTGCAGTCCTCAGTACGGCGAAACGTGACGGGTTTCTCCTTGGTGACGTCTTCAGTGCCTCAGTTAAGTATTCAGTGGTTGCTAGTTGGTTATTTTGTAAGGGTTGCTCCTATTTGGATAATTTTTTTAGTTCTCAGTTCAGTTCAGTTCTGTAAGGTTATCACTGGTTATTCTGGTTACGATAATCATTCTGTTCAGTTCAGGTATCGATACATTTGTCAGTTCTGGTAGGCCTAAGTTCTTGGTTCGAGTGCGCATCTTTTCTGTTTGTGTCTTGTTTGTTTTGTGTTCCGGATTATAAAATGGTAAGTCGGAAAAATTGTATGTTGTCTTGTTTTAGTTGCAACAGTGATTCCCAGTTGGAGGACTCGTGTTTGGTTCCTCCGATTGGAACTCCCCTTTATGATCTTTATTGCAAGTTTGGTGTGGGCCCTATCTCTTATAACGAGGTATGGATCCGCTACACAGAGAAAGATGGTGTCCTTAGTTGGCCACTACATGGTAGTTTTGAACCTGAAGTTCTCGATAATCTAGAAAGAAGGTTGTTTAAGAAGAAAGCCCGGCCGGCAATGTTTGATTCTTTCCGTTATTGGCGAAAAGAATCTAAACAGAGAGAAATTAAAAAGTTGAAGAAAGAACAGAAAGAGCAAGAGTTGACTTTAGAACAGTCTGCTAGGCAGCTGAAACTCAACGAGTCTGAGAAAGCGATGGAGGTGGCCGGTAGAGAGCGTAATTTAGCGATAGACAAGTGCTATCCTGCTTTGCCATCGAGTACGGCTAAGATAGTAGAGGACCCTGAAAAGGATCCCCTGTTGTCTTACTTGTTATGATCACCCCCACCGTATGCACAGGGTGCTACGGCTCCACCTATACCGAATGTTCAATTACCGGTTGCTGGACAACCTGGTGTCCCTGTTCCCGCTCCCCTGAATCAAGTTCCTGTACCTCCTGTGGTCAATATTAATGTTCCTTCGACAACCCCTCTTCTAGGGTTGCCGGCTTCTTTACCTATGCCTGTGTCGCTCACACCTGCTACTTCACAAGCTATCTTGCCTGCTACTCCTACTGTTCCTGATCTATCTGTTCCAACTGCTACTCTATTCACTGCCTCTGTTAATATTATGACTCCGCTTTCTGTTCGTCGAAGAATCACTGATTCTGTCTCTAATATTCTATCTCCCTTCTATAAAACTCTGATTAAGACTCCTACCTCTGACTCTGTGCAGAGACGTAGTCAGCTTCCCAGTACTGAAGAAAAAGGAATATTAGATTCCACGGCTCTTAGATGGGTTTCGAAAGTTGGAAGATATAATGTACAAGATGTATTAGATACATTTATGCAATGGAACGAACCGACACAACGATATGTGTTCGATGAAATGTGTTTCCTTCTACGTGAGGAATTGGAAGAGGATGACCCTGAATCAAATCTAGGGGAATTAATTAATGTTCAGAAAGAGTTTGCTGCAGGAATGATAGTTGGTCAAAATATAAAAGAAGCGATGGAACTGGTTCTAAGTTATAGGACCGACTCATCCTTTCGTTCACCGAGAGAATTAGAGAAACGTAGTACGAAACAAAATCGTCAATATCCAATGAGAGAGGTTCCACCAATTTGGCGTGAAGCTGTGCAAGCTAATGCAAACCTTGGTATTGCAGCCGCTCCGGCCCAATTCCAGAGAGTATGGATACATATTCCATGGAAACGAGCTGAAGTATTAGCAGTGAAACAGGCCTTGCCAGATCCGCGTAAAAATCCTGCAGGGTACTACAAAGAGTTGGCTCAAACAGTTGACGCTTGTGTATTGAATTTGGCTGATATAGATCTGCTATTTGGTAATGTAGTACCGCAACCAATTTGGGCTAAAATTCGTAAAGAGAATCATCCAGTTGCCCTAGGTGGTGACTGGGCAGCTATAACTGCAGCGGATGGTCAACAAATAGGGGGTTCCAAACCTGAACCTTTAATTGCTAATTTGCCTGGTAGAATAATCGATTTAATGAAAACCTTGATGCCTGCATTGCGCGTTAACTGGGACAAATTGTCCGCGTGCAAACAGAAGAAAGACGAAAGCGTCTCCGACTTTTTCACAAGATTCGAAGAGACTTTCGTGGATCATAGTGGTCAGGATATGAGCACAGAAGGAGGCCAGAGATTATTTGTTGATAAATTTGTGCACAATCTGTTGCCAGAACTTAGTAGTAAATTAAAGAATTCTGAAAGTGCGTGGGCTGTCTCTACGACTGCGCAAATACTTGCGACTGCTCAGTACTATGAAAATAGGGATAAAGAAGAGAAGGAAAAATCAGATAAAAAGACGAAAGATTTAAAAACTAAAGTACTTTTACAGCAAGCTTATCCGCCTCGCATGAATCAAACTAATATGCAGCAAGGGTCATATCAAAGAACGGATTATAATTTTCAAAGGCCACAATACCAATGGAATCAATGTGCTTATTGCAAAAAGGAAGGTCATTACAAAAGTGAATGTCCAGTTCGAACGCAAAATAATGCTGCGGCAGCTCAGAGAGGTCGTGGTAGTTCTATGCAAAACTCTAGAGGTCGAGGACGAGGTGCTATGCCTCCACAGACAAGTGATCGCCCCTCTAATTATTTCGACCAGCGAAATGGACAATCTGCCCAACAGAATAGGTCTCCGCAGTATCATGTCGAAGACTATTATGAAACTAGTGAGGAAGTTCAGCAAGATGAATACTAGGACAGCCATGGACAAAGAGAGGGAGTAGTATCAGTACCAGTAGATCAGAGTGGGCCTTATGTCGCAGTAGCAACATCAGGTATAGTCGAACCGTTTCTGTTGGATACTGGTGCAGCAAAAAGTTCTATCATTTATGCGAAACTCCCTGGCGCACCTTTGTCTGGCTCAACAAACATTTCAGTAGGTTTTTCGGGCGCCCCTGTTCATAACCCTGTTTCTGGTCCTTTGTCTATTTCTGTTGGACCCCGTCAATTGAAAGCACCCCTGATTTTGACGACAGGTTGTAACGAAAATCTGCTTGGTTTAGACTTGTTAAAACGCCTGTACGCGACATTGTACTGTTCTCCAGCAGGAGTACAGCTTACGTTGGGTAAAAGAATAATCTCCCCGATGTACTTGTCGATGGATGCGCTCCCACCAGAGCTGCGTTCACTCCCTGATACTCTTTGGGCGACTGGTCCTAATGATGTAGGTCTATTGGAAATTCCACCCTATGTAGTAACTTTGAAAGCAAATGTCAAACTTCCACGAATTCCACAATACAGAATCTCTAGTGAAGGTGAGCGTGCGCTCCTACTGATAGTACAAGACCTGATCAAGAAAGACGTTATAGAAGAAACTAGAGGTAATGTCTGTAATAGTCCTGTACTGCCTATTTTGAAACGAACTGACCCAACAAAGCCCCCAGTATATAGGTTTGTAATTGATCTCAGAGAGGTTAATAAAATTGTGATCCCACAGTTTCCTGTGGTACCAGACATTACTGCATTATTAACGTTGATTCCTGCTACAGCAGCATGGTTTTCAGTTGTCGACTTGAAAAATGCCTTTTTCAGCATTCCGATAGCCGAGGAAAGCAGAGATATCTTCGGTTTCTCTCTAAGAGGACGAAGTTTTAGATTTAAACGCGCTCCACAAGGTTATTGTGAAAGCCCATCCATTTACAGTCAAGCATTAAAAAGCCAGTTAGATTCCTTCGTACTTCCTCGTGGTTCTGCTTTAGTACAGTATGTCGATGATCTTCTAGTGGCTGCCGATGACAAGGAAACTTGCAAAACAGCTACGATTTCTTTATTGCATCACTTGTCAGATTTGAATCACAAGGTGTCACCTTCAAAAATGCAATACTGCTGCCAAGAAGTGACCTACCTAGGTCATCTCTTGTCAAAGGAGGGAAGGAAGTTGACCCCAGAGAGAATAAAAGCAATTACACAGATGAATGTTCCTAGCACGCAGAGAGAAGTACGTGCCTTTTTAGGTATTACCTCATATTGTAGGCAATGGATCCCAAATTTTTCTCTTCTAGCAAAACCATTGGTAGCCTTGACTGGGAAAGGTGTTCCGAGTCCGGTACCATGGTCTGCTGAATGTCAACAGAGTTTTTCTGAGTTACGAAATGCACTATGTTCAGCTCCTGTATTGGGTACACCCGATTACAGTAAGCCATTTACGCTCTATGTCCACGAGAGAGAAGGTTGTGCATTGAGTGTTTTGATGCAGAAATTTGGTGATAAACAACGCCCTTGTGCGTATTTTTCATCAACATTAGATCCAGTAGCTAGAGCGTTGCCTAGTTGCTTGAGAGCTACAGCCGCAGCTGCAGCCTCCATTCGACAATCTGCTGGTTTAGTAATGAACAACATGCTAGTAGTTATGGTTCCCCATGCTGTGGATACACTCATGAACCGAACCAAGACGCAACACCTTACCAGTGCTAGATTATCAGGTTATGAACTGACACTGTTAGCTAGTCATATTCAGATCAAAAGATGCAATGTATTGAATCCAGCAACATTGTTGCCGACTAGCCAAGAGTCGAGTGATTCCGAACCACACGACTGTTGTTTCAAAACTGAGGAAGAAACAAAAGGACGAATCGATCTAAAAGATACTCCGTTGTCAGATCCAGATGGCACGTTGTATGTTGATGGGTCTTGCTTCAAATTGGAGAATGGTGATGTGACTGCTGCTTATGCAGTAACGACCTTGAGTACGATTGTGGAGACTGCAAGAGCGAGTCAGAATTCTGCCCAGGCTGCAGAATTGATCGCGCTAACAAGAGCGTGTGTTTTAGCTAAGGGAAAGAGAGTGAATGTGTTCACAGATAGTCAGTACGCGTTCGGCGTGGCCCATAGTTTTGGCCGTTTGTGGAAAGAAAGAGGTTTCATTACGTCCCATGGGACTAAGATTCAACATGGTCAGCTAGTTAATGACTTGTTGGAATCTCTAACCTGGCCGACTGAAGTTGCGATTGTGAAATGCAGTGCTCATAAAACAATCACGGATGATGTTGGTCGTGGGAATGCTTTTGCTGATGAGATTGCAAAACAGACAGCTAGAAATATGATGAGTAGAATGTATATTGCAACGTCTGCAAGATGGATTTCTGAGTCTGGAATGTGTGAGGACACAGTGGAAAGCGTGAAGGAAATTCAGAAAGAGGCGACTGAGGAGGAAAAACTTGCATGGAGAGAGAGCACGGGTAAATTGGACTCGAGTGGGTGTTGGATTGATTTGTCGGAACAACAGCGTTGGATGTTGCCTGATGCGTATGTGCTTGCAGTAGTAACGATGGCACATGGAACAGCGCACATCAGTTCAAAAGGGATTTGTAAGATGTTGGCTCCGGTCTGGAAGAATGACGGGATTAGTAAGTGTGCAGAGAGAGTGGTGAGGAATTGTATGGTATGCTTGATGCATAATCCTGGCAAGGGAATCCCCACACCTGCAGGTCACTTCGCTCCTCCTTCCTGCCCCTTTGAGGTGATCCAGCTAGACTTCATTCACATGGATCGTTGCAATAATCTGAAATACGTCCTAGTGGTAGTTTGTGCTTTCTCCAGATGGATCGAAGCATACCCACTGAAGGACAATACTGCCTTATCCACTGCCAAAATGCTTCTTAAAGAATACTTCCCCAGATACGGAATGCCACGGATTGTATGGTCAGATAACGGAAGTGAGTTCGTAGGGAAAGTTATGCAGAGTGTGTGTGCCGGCCTAGGGATTAGACAAAAATTTCATAGTGCGAATCATCCCCAGTCCGCGGGTTTAGTCGAGGGTTACAATGGTACCCTTAAACTGAAACTCGCTAAGATACAAGCATCCACGGGTTTGTCCTGGCCAGACGCATTGCCTTTGGCTTTGCTATCAACAAGAGCAACTGTGCATTCTAGAGTAGGGCTTAGTCCTTATGAAATAATTTTCGGTCGTCCTGCAAATGTTTGGGGGGTACCTAGACCGAAAGAATTTAAGCAGCTGGAATACCCAATGTTAATTGATTACCTTTTCGACTTGACTGCTAAATTGAGTCTTATTCACCAACAGGTTTTCGATGCATTGCCAAAGCCACCGGAGAGTCCAGGCCATCAGCTGAAACCGGGTGATCAGGTGGTCATCAGAAATTTTGCAAGAACGAAAAATCTTCAGCCCAGATTCATTGGCCCTTTCCAAGTCCTGCTAGCAACGAGAACTGCTATTCGTGTGGCCGGAAGGAAAAATTGGATCCATACGACACATGCTAAACGTGTGCCTCTGCCACTTCCTTACGACAACTGGGTAAAGAAAGGAATCGGTGCCTCTGAAACGGAACAAGCCCCCAGGTTCATACCTTTCAGCGATGCAGAACTAATCACGGATTCACCAAATTCTGACTCTCCTCCTGAAACTGCTCTTTTGAACCCTGAACATTTGTCATCCACACCCAATGAACATTTGCTATCTGCATCAAAAGAACATTTGCCATCGGCGAACGTGAACATTGCAACGTCAGCTGAAAATACATTGTTTCCAGATCAGACAGCTCCTGCAAAACTGAGATACAACTTACGTTCTCGCAATATGGACAAATAAAGCAGGAAACTGCCTATTTTCAGATTTGAATTTGCTATACATTGCCTCCAGCCAGGAAGTTTGCTAATACTTTGTATTGTTTTTTGTTTTAAAATTGCCTTGCCGTCTGGGTAGCCGTAGGGTCGTGGCTGTGTGCCTAGTTGAATCTGCGGGGGTCTGACACAAGGTCGATCTTTCTGTTAGTTCTGGGAACTCCCAGGGCTGATAGAGGCATTTTCATCTACGTACACATCATCAGTGGTCGCGAACGGTCGTAGAAGATGGAGCTTCCTGAGCTACAACGAGAAAATGTAATTTATGTTCGCAGAAATAGACTGTACAGAATACTTCACAGCAGATGCTTTCTAATGCAATGTGCAGTTACATTTTTAATTGTTTTGATAACGTTGGTGGGTGGAATCATCTT